>NC_066623.1:93486645-94112882 GCF_025201925.1 Gopherus flavomarginatus | reverse complement strand
GCTGCCTAACATATTTTGTTAAAAAGTTACTCATAGTATTCCAACTACTTTTGCAATGTTTTATATTATTTACAGTAATTTTCTGTGTGTATTTAATGTTTGTTTACTAAATCTGTATGGTAGTCTCTCCTTGAAGTTGACTGGGAACAATGGAACTGTTTATCAGGGTTTTATATACAATAGCCCTGAAATTAACTCAGAAAAGGCCTGAAAAGACAGATCTCTGGCCTGTGCTTCAGCAGTGACATAAGCTGAGGTGCAGGAAGAAGGGAAATGTAACAGAGCTGTACATAATATTGCCTCAGCTTCCTCCTACCCCATTACACAATTGATGCCTGAATAGACAGGGATTTGGGAATTATGTAGAGTTCAAACTGTGATTTCTCTTTCTGGGAGAATTCTTAGTCAGTCAAAGAGAGCAGAATTATATTATAGTCTCTATATTTTTGTATATTGTGTTGATATTATTGTCCAGAATCATGGATACCTGCAGGGATTTGGGGCTGGGTCCTACAGAACTATTCTTTTCAGTGATGTGTCTCACATTGATAGAACAGCTGAAGAAAGGCAGGATAAGTATGGCCAGGTGACTAACATACAGATGGTTGATGGAGGACAAATGGGTATGCTCCATGAATTTGCAGATTATGTCTCTGTAACACACATAGGCAGAGACTGTATAAAGCAGAGATCAGTGCAAAAATGGCTTGTGATACCTATTAGCAATGAGGTTATACCACTTATAGCCCACTTGTACTGTACACAGAGATTCCCAGCACAGAGAGCATGAAGATCCTGAATGTTTTGATAAAAGGTCTGATAGTGACAGACAGGATGTGATTGACAGATAGTGGATTCATGCCATCTCCTAAAAAACATCTACTCCTGTTGTGACAATTTTCTTAAGATACAACACTGGTTGTTAGAGCAGGTGTTGAAATCTGCTAGTGAAACAAAGCCTGTCACATGTAAAGTTTAAACTGAAATGTTTCTTGGTCAGTTTACCAAGACCCAGTGGATAGGTTGACCATCCTCTTGGTGAGCTCAAGACAGAGAACTTCTGAAGACAGTGAAGTCTCTCACAAGGTCAAGAGAAGGAAAATCATTGTGAGTTTGTTCCCCCCAGCACTGAGGGTAGCTTGAGGATCTGATACCATGGAAGTGCTGTAGACTGTTTTAGGATTGCTAAAATGTTTTCTAAAGCACAGCCTGACTCAAATGATTGGAACACCTGGAATAAAGAGACCTATCGAGCTATCATGCCAATACAGGGTGTACAAATTAGCTCTCAGGAGGATAGTCCTGGAGAAGACTCAGCAACTCAACTATAGGATTTGTTGAGATTCTGCTTTGTGATGAGGACAGCATACCACGAGAGTTTTAGTCTCCAAGTTCATGGCCTGGAATACCATCAAATGCCCAGGTTCAATTCCTATCAACTGGAAATTTTTACAGTGGCATGGTAAGTATATATAATACTGATTCATTTTCTGGAGACCAAGTTAGGATAAAGAGGAGAAGAATTAATGATATCTGGCTATACTAGAGGGAATAGCCAAATTCTTTCCTATCAGATAGGGGTTTATAAAGGAAGTTTCAGAGGAGAAAAGATTCAGGACAGCTAGTGATTCCCTCCATATAAAGAGGCTGGGCATTAGAAGGAATCCAGGATGAGACTGGGCACAAGGGAGTAGAAGGAACCCTAGAGTTGGTTAGAGAACAATTGTATTGGCCTTGAATGGCCTGAGAAGAGGAAATATCAGACCTGTGAGCATTGTCTCAGAAGAAAGGCTGAGGTAGGTAGGTAGGTAGATAAGGCTGCCAAGTTTGGGAAGATTAAAAAGTTTTCTCCGTTTGAACTTATCTGTTTCCATTTCCTAATTCTAGAACCTGATGCTTCTGATACCAGGAATATTCTAGTAATTAATGATCACTTTACCAGTTGTGATCAAGCCTATCACACCAAAAGCCAAACAGCCAGGACAATGGCTAGTGTACTGTGGGAGAATTTTGTCAGCTGGTCACAGGTAGGCTGCGTGAATGACCCTCACAGAGGGCCAGGCACCCAGCCTACCTGTGACACAGCCACTATGGTTTCCTAGAGGATACACAGTGATCAAAGTGCAAACTTTGAATCAGAACTGATTGCTGAGCTATGGAAGATCACAGGGGTAGAAACTCAGACTGCTCCTTGCTACTCTTGAGGAAATCCAGTTCAGAGATTTAACTGTACTCTCCTAAGAGTATGTCTTCAATACCAGCCGGATCGGCGGGCAGCTATCAATCCAGCGGGGATCGATTTATGGTTTCTAGTTTAGACATGATAAATTGATCCCCAAGTGCTCTCCCGTCGACTCCTGTATTTCAGCTCAGCGAGAGGGACAGGCAGAGTTGACGGGGGAGTGGCAGCAGTTGACTCACCATAGTAAAGACACTGTGGTAAGTAGATCTAAGTACGTCGACTTCAGCTACGTTATTCATGTAGCTGAAGTTGTGTAACTTAGATGGATTCCCCCCACCCCGTCCCCCAGTGTAGACCAGGCCCAAGTAAGTTAAGGACTCTTGAAGAACACAAGATCACCAGGAGGAAATATGTCTGACCACTACTTCATGCTTGTAATTGTACTAAGAATGATACAGTTGAGAACTGCTATATTTTTAATGTATAGAAGGCAACCTCTGCTACCAGCAGATCAGTGTTTTGGAATTCAGCAGCAAGGGCGACACGTGGTATCACACCAGTGATCTCTGAAGGGCCTAAGACACAGACTACACTGTTCATATAATTTAACTGCTAAAGAAAGTGAGAAAAATCAATTGGCAAACAAGTGGTAGTGGGATGACAAAGGATTTGTGTCTACTATAGAATCAGGAGGTAGAGTTTGGACATGGAATCTTAGCCCTAGAGGAAAGCATACATTTGCAGATAGATGGAAGTCACTGTATATGTTGTTTTACTTATTTACAAGTTACAGGCTGAACTGGGAGAAGGTCCCATTCGGTGTCTTCACAGAGACATGCTATGCCCTGTGGATTAATTCCTGCTTCAGATTCATAGTGCCTTAGCATCCCATTACTCCATTACAGCAGTACTAGTATTTCTAAGTTGGTGGAGGGAGGCAAATGACGCAGCAGAGATCATCCTCCTGCTTTCAGAGACCCCCCTCAGAGATACTTCCCTGCTAGAGTGGTGTGCTCTTAATAACAGAGGGCTGTATCTTTAAGGAACAGTGGAACTCTATTATGGGAGGGTCTTGAGGAGACAAAAAAAAATATGTGCTACTGAAGTGCACTCGGAACACAAAGCAGTTCTGCTGGTGGCATTATGACAAGCTGAGCTTCCAGGCAAGGTGAAGCATTTCGCTTTTCTTAAAATGAAGCTGGAAAACGTTCCAATTACACACCTGCCCTTTTAAGAGAAGGATCAGAAAACAGAGGCATTGAAGATTTCCAAAGAATGCACAGTTGTAGCAGTGTGCTGTCAGGAGTAACTATGTAATCTGTGGGGATCCCTGATTTATAAGTCAGCTGCTGACACAGAAACAGCACACACAATTAAACACCTTTGAGCCTCACAGAAAGTGTGCTGATCAACACCATGTGCACCGTTTCTTTGGAAAGGGAAAGTTTAAGGCAATGTGCCTCCTACAAATGAAAAATAGCTATGATACAAAGGCAGCTCCTTCCTTTTAGCTATCTTCTCCTAACCTCCTTTCTCTGCAGTCTCTCATATTATGGCACAGAGGAGACTCAAAATACTATTAGCTTTAACACTGACAAATATGTTTCACTTTTACAATAAAAAAAGTTTTTTTTTCTAACAATGCACCTTTTCTTCCTTTTGGCACTGACAGTTCTGCATAGTCTTTCTTTGCTGGGTAATGAATTAAGATATAAAATCTGATTCCTTGACTCCAAGCTATAACCAAGAAACTTCCCTCATATCTTTTTCCTCTTTGACTCCTACTGTTTTAAAAAGCCTCATCTCATATTAAGCACACATTTTGCTATAATACAGATTCCTCAAATGCACTGAGATTTTTTCTTTGTCTTTCAATTCTTCATCATTCATTAGTGATACACACAGATTTGTCTTTTGACTCTGGTACTCTTCTTTTATTCTTCATACGTAATGAGGCAAAAAGAATTTTGCAATAAAGGCTCATCAAAGCTGTCATTTATCTATGTTGGACTGTCTTTGTTATATATTAGTAATAAATGTCCTAAGTCTTCCTGTATGTGGATGCATTCCTCCTCATTATTTAGAATTGTTTTCTCCTGACATCCATTCCCATACTCTTTTCCTTCCTCCCTCTGCTGCTCTTTGTCTTTCAGAGCCAACTTTTAAGCCATTGAGTGACTGTGGTATGTTAACCATGATATGAAATTTAGAATTTTGTCTGACTTTTCATTTGGAGTTTATCACAGAAAGTAAATTGCAATTTCCTTATCAAACATTATTCATGCAAATCAGCATGTTAGGATGAAGGGTGGAATAATTTTTTCATTCTAATTAGCCTTGTGTACAGAGTGGCTTATATTATAAATTCAGATCCTTGAATCAGAATCTAACCTCAGTTTTTGTAGGCAATATGCAGGTTATGAAGAATCTTCCAGAAGATAAATATTTTGCAGTACCCGAGAGTAGAAGGGCTCAGTGATTGACGCTGCAGAAATATAAATAGGTCGGTAGTGCAGTACTGGCTACCTGCGTCTTTCTGTCTATCTGCCCCTGGTTTTCCTGCATGAATCTAGGAAAAAAGTCAAAGCAACTTATGCAAAACTGAACATTCTAGCAAGACTTTTCCTTAAGAGTGCAAGAGAACAGCAGATTTGCAAAGAAAATATTTTTTCATTTTTAAGTACTGGGCACTGAGGGTCCCTGATGAAAGAAGAGCTGGAGAGTTGTATAGTTAAATCAAAGAACCAAACTTAACTGTCAAGATGTGACAGCTTGTGACGTTATGAGTGTAATATAATATTTCATTGAAAGGTGACACAGGGCCAGAAAGAGTCAATTAACTCACAGACTGACATGACCCATAGCTGAACTTTAAAGACTTGTTAGGAAATGAATAGAGCTTTGAAGTGCAAGCCTGCATTGTTAGAGATAGAAAGGTAGCTGTTTGCTCAGGTCTTGTGATGTAAGCGAACAAGTCTTGTTTATTACTATGGCTTTGATTCAAAGATAAAAAAAGGAGTAGTAATATTTAGGAAGACACTTGAGTGAAATAGTATTATTGTCTATATGTCTCTTTGAAGGTGGTGGTAACCTGTATCTGAGCTGTTTAATGGATAAATTACCCTATGCTAATTGCCATGTTTGGGAGACGGAAAGTTAAGCCTATTGTTTTCTCAGAGCAAGAGGTTGCTGGAAATGTATAAAAACCCTGGGACATGATCCTTCTTGATCTCAGATCTGCTTTGGGTTTCAAGAAGGGGAAACCGTAAGCCATAAGAATTGAGATCCCCAGTCACTGACTGGAGTCGCCCTGAATATGGACATTGGACTACAACCTATGGACTATTTCTAAAAGAACTTTTGGCAACTAGAAACTTACCATCTCTCCTATGTATCTGGACCTCAAGAAATTGAACTCAAGACTGTATGTATGTTGATCTTTCAACCAACTCTCTTTTCTTTTTAAATAAATTTTAGTTTAGTTAATAAGAATTGGCTATAAGTGTGTATATTGGGTAAGTTATCATTTGATCTGGGTCTGGGACTTGGTTCTTTGGGATCAGGAGAACCTTTTATCTTTTACTGGGGTATTGGTTTTCATAACTATTCGTCCCCATAACAAGTGGCACTGGTGGTGATACTGGGAAACTGGAGGGTCTAAAAGAATTGCTTGTGTGACTTATGGTTAGCCACTGAGGTGAAACAGAAGTCCTCTCTGTTTGGCTGGTTTGGCCTGCCTTAATAATAAAAGATACCCAGCTTTGGGCTGTGACTGCCTTGTTCTAAGCAATTTGTCCTGAATTGATGCTCTCAGTTGTGTCCTACCAAAAGCAGCATCGTTACACAGCACATTAGTCTGTATAAAGCAGGGATATCTCGGAAGACCTCCAACAATAAATTACTCATCACGTGTTTTGTGTTTGGTATCTGATACTAGAGAGAATAACATACGGGTACAGGCTTGATTATCTTCTCAGTAACACCAGTTTTACATCTTTGTTCTCAATGAAGTTTCTCCTGATTCACCTCAATGTAAAATGACTTGAAGAATCAGGTCCGCGGCATGTGGGTGGTTGTGAATGAGAAGAGAGTGACACAGATAGTCTTACTAACCTCCAGCTAGGTTCTTCCATTAATTTCATACCTCCTCAAGTTCTCACGGCTTTTCCTGCATTAACTATAATTATGACAAATTGTTATATTTACTTTATAATTAAAATAACTACTTAGCATTTATTTTTAGCACAGTAAAATGAGGAGCTGAACATTTTCATACAGTAATTGAAATAATAATATACAAAATCCATGGGCCAGATTCTCACATGCACTGGGGCTGCTTAACATTGCACTGCCAGTGTAAACCTAGGTTAAATCTAAATAGCTGAGCAATAGAGTATGGGGCCTTTGGAGATGCAGAGCCATCATAGTGACTCCTACACCACTCCTTCTCCCTCTTAATGATGTCGTGGTAATAGCCAAGGAAAGGGGAGATAGGTAAGTCTTCCCTTGTGATCCCCAGCTGCAGTTAGAGCTGATATAATTTAGTGCACCTTTCAGACTGCTTTAATCCACACTAAGGGATGGGTTCAATGCACACGCAGTATAGGACTTGAGGAACTCAGCTGTGGCTAAGAGCTAGTCCTCCCACCTGCCAAGTTCCACTGTGCACTCCTAGGACACAGCTAAGGAACAGGGCCCACGCGTCTAATGGTGGTGATAGGAAAATATAGAAAAAATAATCCCATAAGTGAGAACAAAGACACAAGGCTAACTCTAAACCTGGTAATAGTTCCCGTTGACGCTGAAGGGCACATCCTGGCCCCCTCAAGGGCCATGGTACTGCCAAAATGCAGCAATAATGTCCTGTGGAGTCTCAGGAGAGAATGGGAAGCAGAGAGGCCATGCAGAAACACTCTATGGCTCTTGAGTTGTAGAGACAAGCCTTGAGGTAGCCTCTCTATATATTTTGTTTGTTTGTTTGTTTGTGAGCACGTGACGTCTGAGTGAGCTACAAAAGTGAAGGACACAGGGCATAGGGACACAGACTGCCTAGCTCCATAGATCTGCTGCCATATTCATTGGGCTGAAGTAGTGGTCGGAGCCAGGTTGTGCAGGGGTTACACATCCTGCCTTTGACTTGGAGGGAGGATTCTGAATTCCTCTCTGCCCACTCAGTTATCTCTTCACAAATCCATTGCACTTGAGCTTTGCAAAGGGAGACAAGATTTAGCCCAAAATGCACAGCTAGCCAAACAAAGACAGACTGTGTATCCTTTGGAGAATGTAGCTATGTGGTTTTCTTCAATGCCCCGTGGGATTATTTCATTATCAAATAAATCTGACACTCAGGAATAATTTCCAGAAACTAAATCTAAAGTTTTCCTTTCTTAACATAATCCCATTGCTTCTCGTTATTTGCCCTTGATCCATTCTCAATAATTTCTCTCCATCTTTGGTGTTCACGTTTCCAATACATGTTAGATATTTTATCAAACTATATAGCTTTAGCTCTTTTAATGTATCCTCAGAAATTAATCTCTCATCCTCCCTAATTATTTGTTGTGTTATTTTGTGAAATCCTTCAATTTATCAATATATTCTTATTTTCAGGTTCCTAGATCTGTACACACTATTCTAAGCACATTCTAACCAGAGTTGTGGATTATTTTCCTTCAGATATCAGACAGCATCTGAATCTAATGGCATTTGGATATTTTTTGCCAATATTTCTAAACTCCTGAAATGGAATTTATGTTTAGAGCTGGCCAGAGAACAAGAACTCAGTTTTGTGAAAAATTTTGAGATTTTTTTATTCCTCATCTGAACAAAACCAAGACCTTCTGAAATGTTTGTGATAAAACATAAGGAAGAAACACTCCAGAATAGTCAAGGTACTCACCAGAGGTGTAGGAGATCCAGATTCAAATTCCTGCACTATCTGGTTTGGAGCAGGGACTTGACGCTGGGTCTCCTACATCTAAGATGAATGCCCTAACCCCCAGACTATTGAGTTATTCTCATTTGCTGGCTCAATGACTATTTCATTTTTTATATAAAGGGGATCATTCCAACAGAACAGAAAGCAGAGCAACTTACTCTAGAGCCCCATGGTGAGCACACTCACCTGGGATGCTGGAGTCCAAGGGTCAAGTCCCTGCTCTGTCTGATTTGGAGGTGAGTGTTCTAACCACTGGGATACTGACTTTTCTAGGAGTTCTCTCTCACACACACCTGAGAAACCCTTCTGAGGAAAAGAGGCTTTGTTGAAATTTTCCTGACTTTTGTGACTTAATTTCAAAAGTCAGCTTTGCGTGTGGAAGTCCATGTTTTCTTTTACAAACACATTCAGAGAGATTTTTGCAAGTGAACATCCATTTTTTAACACGTCTGACTGCATGTTACAGAAAAGCTGTGATGTGGAATGATAAGGGTGATGAGGTGTGACCCCTACAGGGCAAGAAAGGTGAAGACACTAAGAATGCAAGTAGAATTGCAACATTTAAGAAAAAAATCATGAAGTCTTGTTTTCTTAGTATTAAGTTTAAATAATAATTACTTCCCACACTTCTTCAGAAGTATTTTTAATTCTCTCTAGGTAAGTTAGGGCTTAGTGATGGGTAAACTATAAATGAACCTTTTTGTTCTGGAAATTAGGTTAGATGTCCCTCTAGATCAGACTATTTCACTTCCAGACCAGTCAGGAACCATCAGAACCATAAAAAAGAGCATTGTATAATGAATTATATTTTGGTACTTGTGCTTGTTTTTCTGGAGGAAACCGGGAAGTGCAGAGACAAATCACATTTTTAAAAAAATATTTTCAATTATTGTGACAATCTGTCTGTACAAGTTATGAAATCACTGTGAGACTATGAACTCTATGTCTGTGCAACCGCCATTTGGAATGTGCTGGTTTTGTTGCCTTCTTTATTGTGTTTGCCTCCATGTTGAGCTGACTCCCCAATGCATAGAGATACAGGGTGGGCAATAGAGGGTAGCTGACTTTAAGCCAACCCAGTCTTTGAAAATCTGTTCACTCTAGACTAAAGACAATCTCCTGCCTAGAAGAACTGGTTTACCAGGGGTGAGCTCACCTTGGCAATGAAGTCCCCTGGCAGGAGTTTTCACTGATATGGGGAAGATGTCAAGGCTGTCACCTGACATAGGGTGCTGAAGGTTTTAAAAGGGCAGAAGCTGTTCTGCTGATGAGATGTGTTCCTCCAGTACATGAGGGAGAAGAAACTCAGCATGTGGCAGCCTAGAAGCCATGCGCTGAAGCAAAAAGACTCTGGACAACTCAAGGGACTCTGACCCAAGCCCAAAGAATGCCCTGCAGTACTGAGGAACATAAACCAGAAGTTTCACGCCTTTGGGGTAGAGTTCTGGAACAAGGGTGTGTTTAAGTATGGGGGAGTCTGAAGGGTCACTGCTGTACCCAAAGGGGATAGGCAGCTGGACAGTGAGTTCCAGCTCTCAGGATGAGGTGTTAGACCTCAAATCTTGACCCTGACAGTGTGCCTAGGGACCCCCAAGACTGGGGCAGTGGCTGGACTCCATTAAAACACCTGGGGATCCAGAGACACAGAGGCTTGGTTCCCTATCACAGTATTCCTAGTATGTGGCCATTAGGAGGCACTCATTAAACCTGTAAAACCTATCCTTTTTCAAAAATGCCTCAGAAAAGATTTTATTTTGATTTTGGGCTGATTCTGGACACATTGTGGCTCTGCCTGAAACTTTTCATCCTATTCCTACTGCAAAATGCTGCCAGTTAGTAATGTTTTTCATCATTCCGTTTTCCACTATAATGGGTTTATACAAATGAATGAAATGGTTAATACATTTGAACCCCTTATGCATGTTATGCTGATTTAGCTGTTTGTTCATAGACTCAGACATCCTTGATAAGACAAATATCTGTACTTGTTATCGGGCATTTCTATATCTTCTACAACTAATGTCCATGAAAAAGCTTGTTCAATCAGTGCAAATGCACATTATTTACTATGAAGAGTTACAAAGTAAAGAGGAATTCTCCACACCCCCAAGATACAGGCAAGCCATCAACAATTATATACAAAGGAGCTTTTAGTGACTGGAATTTGGCCTTCAGTGGATCTCTGTAAGGAATAATGGTCTATGTATGTGGTTCAGTTTGTAGGACTGGGACTAGGCTCCTGATTTTACAAGATGATACATGCAGGTGGACTCTTGCATCTGCATGAACCCCTATTGGTGTCAGCGCCTAGGCGACACACTAGTATCTACAGAAGTATTGTTTCTCAAGTATGCATTTTGTGTGGCTCACACCTCTTAGGAATGGACCCGAAAAGATTAGGGCAAACAATAATCCTAAAACAAATAATAATAGAGATCTAAGCAATATGAGTTATAGGATGGATGTTACATTCAACAGATTATTTCCAGTCAATTTTTAGATTTATATTTAATAAAAGGACAATGAAAATTATTATGCTATTGGAACCGATCCAGCAAAGCACTTGAGCATGCAGTTAACTTTAGTTGGATGACATTGACTTCAAAGTGATAACTCTCATACTAAATGTAAAAAGTACATGCTAAGTCCTTTGCTGAACTGGGTTGTTATGAGTAGTTGTAGGAAACACCAAATGTCTCAAGTTGGGCACCCTGAAACAGAGATGCCTGAAGAGTTGGGCCTTAAATTTATTACAGCAAAAGAGATGCATAAGTTGGCAGGAAACATAAACAGAGCAAATAATTAGCTGATTATAAGACAGTATGTTCTGCTTTAGCAAAACATTTTTAATTATTAAAATAATTAGTGAGATTAAATTAAAAACAAAATGTCTGCAAACTCAACCTGAACTTGTCCTTGAAGCTTTCAGATGTCTCAGCTGAGCACCTTTACTGTTGATGTTTGCATTAGCAGAATAGAATTTTTAAAAAATTCTTAACCCTTGTTCGGTTTATTTCTCAATTTACTGGGTTTTTGACTAAATTTCTTAATCTCCACCACCAGAAACATATCTAAATATCTCTTGAACCTAAAAATCACATCAATCACCTTTCTTGATAACTTACTCCATTTGTTCATTATACTTTGCACAAAATTAGTTCTGCCTGAGCACCCTATTTCTCATCATTTTCCTAATTTTTGGATTACTTTACTGCTGCAATAGTTTTTGAACCTTTTATCAATATGAGCAATTTATCTTGATCAACTTTAGGTCTCTTTCAGTGTTTCATAAACTTTAAAAATTCATATTCTCTATTGACTTGTTTGGAAGAATCTGTTTGACCTTAAAAATCAAGTTGCTTCTATATAAATCCATGGTATGCCCACATCTTGAATACTGTGTGCAGATATGATCTCTCCATCTCAAAAAAGATATATTGAAATTGGAAAAGGTTCAGAAAAAGGTAACAAAAATGACTAGAGGTATGGAATGGCTTCTGTATGAGGAGATATTGATAAGACTAGGACTTTTCAGCTTGGAAAAGAGACGGCTAAGGGGAGATATGATTGAGGCCTATAAAATCATGACTGGCGTAGAAAAAGTAGATAAGGAAGTGTTGTTTACTACTTCTCATAACACAAGAACTAGGGATCACCAAATGAAATTGACAGGCAGCAGGTTTAAAACAAATAAAAGGAAGTATTTCTTCACACAACGCACAGTCAATCTGTGGAATTCCTTGCCAGAGGATGTTGTGAAGTCCAAGACCATAAGAGGGTTCAAAAAAGAACTTGATAAATTCCTGGAGGATGGGTCCATCAATGGCTATTAGCCAGGATGGGCAGAAATGGTGTTCCTAGCCTCTGCTTACCAGAAGCTGGGAATGAGTGACAGGGGATGGATAACTTGATGGTTACCTGTTCTGTTCATTCCCTCTGGGGCACCTGGCACTGGCAACTGTCAGGAGACAGGATACTGGGCTAGATGGACTTTTGATCTGACCCTGTAGGGCCATTCTTATGTGCTTATGTAAAAATGGGACATTGTATAAATAGTATAATATTGTATAAACAGTATTGTGCCCTGATTTCCAATTTTTTTCTTATTGCTTTTGCAGGAGTCTACTATTATACCATACCAACAAACATCAGGTAAAGTTGTTTAGCTCTACTTAGCAAGCTGTTTGTCAAATGTGAGCAGATTGTCTTGTTGCAGTTTATCACGCATCAGACATAGGCCCTGATACTGCAAAGTAATGAATGTTAGAATAGAGCTTCTCCCACATGCAGCATATTGAAGGATCATGGCCTGAAGGCCCAGAATTTTTCATTATCTAATCTCCTTTCCCATCTTTCATTGGTAGTTTCCTATGCTAAAGAAAGATTCTTGCCTGCTTCCCTTGCTCCACCTTCTTTTTTCCATCCTCCATCCCTTTACTGTCTCTTCTGTCTTTCTCAGCTTCTAACAGTACAGATTCTTGAACATATGCTAGTAAAAATAACCCAACTGAGATGGCAGAAATGTCCACTGAAAATAATGAGAATGATTTGTTTATGAAAAAATGCAAATCTCGGGCAATTTTTGAGTCAGAAAAATGGCAAGGCTTACAGGTAAATGGCGAATGCTAACATACATATTAATTCAGTCTCTCTCTGTTTGACACACACACACACACACATTCCATCTCCACTGCACCTTCTTCTCTTGCCACTTTTTGGCTGTGCTTATCCATGACTGACACTGAGAAGCTTGTCCGTTCCTTAATCGCCTCCAGACTAGATTAATGTAATGCCCTGTTTGCACGTTTGCCAAGCAGGCTGATAAGAAAGCTGCAAGTTGTTCAACACTCTGTTACTAGCATAGCGTATCATGCAAAAATAAATAAAACAAAAAAAATCTGATTGTATCTCACTAATTCTGAGACCAAGCTTTGACAGACTGTAAAACAAAGAGCTGATATATTTGATATTAACCAATCAGTCATTTTGTTGACAAAATCTCTAATACATCTGTGATTTATTCAAAAATATTTCTCACCCAGATTTTAGGGGAGATCAGAACCCGCAGGGTACTGATGCATATAAAGGGGAAGGGCTTATTTGCAGAGTGCTCCTCTTTTTAGGGTCTGAAGTCCATGAAGTCATTAGAAAGACTCCAACAGATTCCAATAAGGTTTAGATCAAGCCCATGTTGAATAAATTACCTTCTTTATCTCTTGGTTTTTAGCCCTATTTGTTTACAACAACCTTTTTCTAAGTCATGCATCTTAGTTTTGTTTGCTCTTTATTGGATTTTGCAGGTTTGCTATGTATGGTTTTGAAATGGTTTATGAAAATATATTTGATGAGCCAAATTCTCCCCTCACTGACATTGCATCAGTACTTAGCAATTCCACTGAAGTCAATGGGGTTACTCTGAATTATTGTCACTGTCAATACCAGATATTCAGGACTGTTGCCACTTACTGTGGATAGCAGAAGAGTTTGGCTAAATGTCTTTCTTCACAATATCAAAACAATGACTTGCTAAAGTGAACTTACAGTAACCGCATAGACTCTGCTTTATTTTTCTGAGCTGCTATTTTCAAGGCAAATAGCAAATACAGCATAAACAAGTGAGCAATTCATATAAAGTCCCTGAAATCTGCATTCCCTAGTATTTGTGTTGAGATTTAAATGAGAATTCTGTGGATTCATGTAAATTTTCAGAGTAGCCACGCAAACAGGCCTGAGTCCATACAATCCTAGTGACTAATACAATGGGGGGAAAATAGGAACACTTATGAAACAAAAAATAAATATGAATGGAATGCTGTGTCTTCCAGCTCTTCACCCATCTGTTCTTCCTGCTATTCTTCCTCCTCACTGTCATGGTGTCTTGTCATTCAATCCCTCCACCCCCTGCCTCTCTCTATTTTTTCTTGCTTTTTTATTCACTGTAGAAAAGGCTTATATTAAATCAATTCTCCTGTATTCTTTCCTGAAATGGCAGCCACTCAGCAAATAGCAAACAACATACTGCATAGCTTGGCATATGTTCTCACAGTCAATGGAAAATAAATACCATCCCATTTATTTGACGAGGTTTTCCTTCCTGTTTAAAGTTGCTCTGGTAGGTACTCAAGGAGGCTGCCTCTGTCTTAAATATCAGAGGGGTAGCCGTGTTAGTCTGGATCTGTAAAAGCAGCAAAGAATCCTGTGGCACCTTATAGACTAACAGATGTTTTGGAGCATGAGCTTTCGTGGGTGAATACTCACTTCGTCAGATGCATGTAGTGGAAATTTCCAGGGGCAGGTATATATATGCAGGCAAGCTAGAGATAATGAGGTAGTTCCATCCAACACGATGAGGCCCTGTTCTAGCAGTAGAGAGATAATGAGGTAGTTCCATCCAACACGATGAGGCCCTGTTCTAGCAGTTGAGGTGTGAAAACCAAGGGAGGAGAAACTGGTTTTGTAAATGGCAAGCCATTCACAGTCTTTGTTTAATCCTGAGCTGATGGTGTCAAATTTGCAGATGAACAGAAGCTCAGCGGTTTCTTTTTGAAGTCTGGTCCTGAAGTTTTTTTGCTGCAGGATGGTCACCTTAAGGTCTGCTATAGTGTGGCCAAGGAGGTTGAAGTGTTCTTCTACAGGTTTTTGTATATTGCCATTCCTAATGTCTGATTTGTGTCCATTTATCCTTTTCCGTAGCGACTGCCCAGTTTGGCTGATGTACATAGCAGAGGGGCATTGCTGGCATATGATGACGTATGTGACATTGGTGGACGTGCAGGTGAATGAACCGGTGATGGTGTGGCTGATCTGGTTAGGTCCTGTGATGGTGTCGCTGGTGTAGATATGTGGGCAGAGTTGGCATCGAGGTTTGTTGCATGGATTGGTTCCTGAGCTAGAGTTACTATGGTGCGGTGTGCAGTTACTGGTGAGAATATGTTTCAGGTTGGCAGGTTGCCTGTGGGCGAGGACTGGCCTGCCACCCAAGGCCTGTGAAAGTGTGGGATCATTGTCCAGGATGGGTTGTAGATCCCTGATGATGTGTTGGAGAGGTTTTAGCTGGGGACTGTATGTGATGGCCAGTGGAGTCCTGTTGGTTTCTTTCTTGGGTTTGTCTTGCAGTAGGAGGCTTATGGGTACATGTCTGGCTCTGTTGATCTGTTTCCTTATTTCCTCGTGCGGGTATTGTAGTTTTGAGAATGCTTGGTGGAGATTTTGTAGGTGTTGGTCTCTGTCTGAGGGGTTAGAGCAGATGCGGTTGTACCTCAGTGCCTGGCTGTAGACAATGGATCGTGTGATGTGCCCGGGATGGAAGCTGGAGGCATGAAGGTAGGCATAGCGGTTGGTAGGTTTTCGGTATAGGGTGGTGGTAATGTGACCATCACTTATTGCACCTTGGTGTCTAGGAAGTGGATCTCCCGTGTAGATTGGTCCAGGCTGAGGTTGATGGTGGGGTGGAAGCTGTTGAAATCGTGGTGGAATTTTTCCAGAGTCTCCTTCCCATGGGTCCAGATGTTGAAGATGTCATCAATGTAGCGTAGGTAGAGAAGGGCCGTGAGTGGACGAGAGCTGAGGAAGTGTTGTTCCAGGTCGGCCATAAAAATATTGGCATATTGTGGGGCCATGCGGGTGCCCATAGCGGTGCCACTGATCTGGAGATATATATTGTCATCAAATTTGAAATAGTTGTGTGTGAGGATAAAGGCACAGAGCTCAGCAGCCAGTTGTGCTGTGGCATCATCAGGGATACTGTTCCTGACAGCTTGTATTCCATCTGTGTGGGGGATGTTCATGTAGAGAGCCTCTACATCCATGGTGGCTAGGATGGTGTTTTCTGGAAGGTCACCAATGCATTGTAGTTTCCTCAGGAAATCAGTGGTGTCACGGAGATAGCTGGGAGTGCTGGTGGCATAGGGTCTGAATAGAGAATCCACATATCCAGACAAACGGACACAAATCAGATATTAGGAATGGCAATATACAAAAATCTGTAGGAGAACACTTCAACCTCCCTGGCCACACTATAGCAGACCTTAAGGTGGCCATCCTGCAGCAAAAAAACTTCAGGACCAGACTTCAAAGAGAAACTACTGAGCTTCAGTTCATCTGCAAATTTGACACCATCAGCTCAGGATTAAACAAAGACTGTGAATGGCTTGCCAATTACAAAACCAGTTTCTCTTCCCTTGGTTTTCACACCTCAACTGCTAGAACAGGGCCTCATCCTTCCTGATTGAACTACCTCATTATCTCTAGCTTGCCTGCATATATATACCTGTCCCTGGAAATTTCCACTACATGCATCTGACGAAGTGGGTGTTCACCCACGAAAGCACATGCTCCAAAACGTCTGTTAGTCTATAAGGTGCCACAGGATTCTTTACTGCGTTTTCTGTCTTAAATGTTTTGCTTTGAATTTAGTGCCTCTTTTATAGGCACAGCAAACTGAGAGAGGAATGTCCTGCTTTATCTTCCTAAGAAGGAGAAGCTCAAAGTATCTCTTCTACTGCTTTTTTCTCCTGAAGTGCTGCATTTTTTTTAGGCTCATTCATTAGCATACAGTTATGATTGAGGAATGTCATACAGACTTGGGGAAGCTATTAAGAACTGAAAAGGAGTCTAATTTTTTGGTTTCTAAATGTACTGCATTGGCTAGGAGATGTGGTTTATTTTAGCACTGTGTCAAAAGAAAATATTTTGATATCCTCAGTGGTTATTAAATTTGTGCTTGGATGACAAGTGAAAATACATTTAGGTCAAAACTTGATAAGTGGACACTATATGCCTCCCTGGGATGCTCAACTTGAGACCCACAAAGCCTGATTTTCAGACGTGCTCATTGCAGGGCTATCAGTGACTTCAGCTGGACTCAGAGACTAGGAGTAGATAGCCAAGGGAACACTCCTGTAGTTATATCTTGCTATACTGAGCCAAGTTCCATCCTTATTTACAATTCCTTCATTACCAAGCGCAGGCTGTAAGCCAGGTTGAATTTGACCAACTAATTACATAATGGGCCTGATTTTGTTCCCAGTGAAGTTGGTCACAGGTCTGGGACCAACATGGTCTTTTCCCATTTTAAGTGACATTGGTACTTCGGTTCATTTCAAAGTGTCTCTGCACTTCAAATGATTCTTGAACAAAGAGTGAGTCATTTGTGCTGGTTTTGCTGGCGATACAAAAGCAGGCACACATTCTTCATTAACCAGTTTGGGAAGCTCCTTACACAAAGATCTCTATGCCGGCTGATTAAACTTAGGCTATGCCTTCACTACCGGCTGTATCGGCGGGTAGCAATCGATTTCTCGGGGATCGATATATCGCGTCTCATCTAGACGTGAAATATCAATCCCCGAATGAGCTCCTGTCGACTCCGGAACTCCACCAATTTGAACGGCGGTAGCGGAGTCGACGGGGGAGCCGCAGACGTCGATCCCGCACCATGAGGACGGTAGGTAACTCGATCTAAGATACTTCGACTTCAGCTACGCTATTCACGTAGCTGAAGTTGCGTATCTTAGATCGATTTCCCCCCCTAGTATAGACCAGCCCTTAATCTTTATCATCCTCCCTCAAAGCATTTCACCTTAGCATGCCAGCATGGCTTTCTACAGCTAGGAAAGAAAGTTACAACACACAAAGTGCACCTATTAATTTGGAAAGATTAATAATTGAAAGATTTACGATCCCATTACAGAAACTATAAATCATACTCAAATATACACTTAATTGTCACACTCACCATAAACAATTCCCCAGTGCCTTGCCTCATCTGGAGGTGACATATGTATAAGTGATTCTGTTACAACTGATCAGTTCTCATGGACCTTGAGCGGTAGTGTTTCTGTTTAAAGGCCAGATCAAGGAGGATGATGCGTACTCACTGAAATCAGGGAGGAGCCAATCATTTCTCATGATCAGAAACCTGTTTTGTATTTGTATAAAAATATGTCTATAATGTAAACAATTGTCTCCTCTCTTAAATTAAAAATACAGGTGTATAGAAACAAAATGATCCCAATAAGTATGTGATAGCTTGCAACCAGCAGTTAACAACTTGTATGAGTATCCATTAATTAATGCATTGTTATTAATAAGAGTAAATACGTAGATAACACCACAATTTTGCATGGTGCTTTTCAGTGATTTTAAAAAAACGGGGTCCCTGGCCCAAAAATCTTAAAATCTATTATAAAAAAACTCAACAAAATGAAGACAGATGAAAGAAAGGAATATGCAAAGGAAGGATAAGAGTAAGAAGAAATGAAGATAAAGTGAATATGGTTAGACTGCAAGCTAATCTTGCCGTGCTGGCATTTTTTTTAATTAATAATGAGCTGTGATGTGGGAAGAGGAGCTGACAGCACGTGGCTAGAGGTCAGTGGCTCTTGGTATCATTGGATGTCTTTGGGTGTCTTGAATTATCTTTTATAGCGAACAGATTTATCCCTTCATTTTCCTGATGTTTTTCTGACTTGTACTGACTCTGCATTGACCTGAGATGACAGCTTTTCCCTGGTCAGGACGCTGCAAAGCTTCAAACATTAGGACAGGTGACCTGAGGATACTGCAAAGGATCTGGGCCTCTGTGTGAGGCCTGGGAGCTCCATGCGTTCCCTGAGATGTATGGTATTTCCCTGTGGAATCCTCGGGATTTATGTAGGTTAGGAGGGCCTGGCTGTTTGCCCACTCTTCAGAAGGCCAGCCTTGCCCCCTGACTAGAACACAAACTGCACAGCCTTCTTCGGGAGGTGGGGGTAGGGAGGATGGTTCTGCTAGGCAGCATGATCTGGGACATCATTTTATTCCCTTGATAGATACTCTTGTCAGGTAATGACATACTGTAACTGTCTGCAAGGCAAATGGATCAACAAAATTGGAGCCAGTAGACTGGAATCCCATACTTTTTGGTATAGTGCCTTCCTGAACTTTCTGCAGATTTGAAACGAATGAATCACAATTCATTTTAGCTCTGTTTATTGAACAAGAACATAAGGCTTTTTGATGTATGCAACTAAACCCTTAATTTAATGACCACTACGTGGATTAAATATTACCAAATGTGTAGTGCCACTTACTCCAGAGCATTATACAATAGCGTAATCTGTGTGAATTCCTCACTGAAAATATACGCTCCTCAAAGTTATTATCTGTATTTGGCACTAAAAGAGCTAGTTATATTTAAATTGCAGAAGGTGTATGTCTGTAGTAAACTAATATTAAACATCTCTGGGCTGAGGCCCTACATACAGACTGGACTGACACTGTCTGAAATGAGACTTGTCTGCTGGTTAAAAGCATCAGCATAAATCTGGATACAGATTCCTGTTTTGTTGTTTTTTTTCCCACTGTTTTGCACAGAGTGCGCCTTTCCTCATGCTGATTGCCATTTTTTCAAAGATAAACTTCTCCAACCTGTCAGAGATGCAAAGTCCATGACGGTACCTTAATAGATATGTTATGGTCTTTTCCATCACTAGCTAATTTCTAAAGAGATATGGCTGAAAGCATTTTTTTAAAAGGCCATATCTGCTAGTTGCAAACTTTTACATGTGTTTGAAAAAAAATACTATATATAAATTCAGTTCATAATAATGTTACATCAGGGCAAATCCAGCTCTCATCACTGCAACTTGTGGAGGTGCCTTGTCTGTAAGACTTGCCCCTTCTGCTGTGCCAGATGGAGAGATGATTTGGGGGCTCATACAGTCTGAACAGCATGAAATTTGGAGCTTGGGGAGCTCCCAGCCCATCAGTGAAGAAGGGATGAACGTTGTGGGATATGGACAAGGAACAAGAGGTAAGGCCAGAATATTGTAAAAATCCTCCAGACTTTCTGCCTGGCAGAAAGGGTTGTATGTTGGGACCATGGAAATCTTTTTAGCCACTTAATTGGGCACTTTCATGGTGGCTCTGCAGCCACAGAATGGCTTATGGGAAAGATTCTTTCCTCTCCCTTTACCTTTGTAAATCTAGCACTGAGTACAGTCATTTGGCCCACTGTGTGTGTGTGTTTATATATGTACATATCTATATATTGTTATAGTGAGAGAGGGAGAGAGAGAGAGACAGGGCCGGCCTTAGGCCAAATGGTGCCCCAGGCAAGGAGCACCTTTGGCGCTCCCTATTTGTTAATTTTTTGAATACCTTATTTTTATTGCATTTGTAGCCCATTTCACAACTTCGATGCACAATTTTTTTGCATGATTTATCCCTGTCATATAAGACAATACATTTGCATGCTAGGATCTGTACAACAAAAACAGCACCACGAGCCCAGCACCCCCCAAGCCTGGAACCCCAGGCTATTACCTGAGTGGCCTGCCACTAAATCCAGCCCTGTCAAAATCCTACATGGGTATTATACAGTACATATTACCCTGTCGTTCCTGTTACTGGCAAAGAGATACATTACTAATTATGGAAATCTGAAAACCCCTTTATTCTGTTAAAAGGCTTAAACAACTTGCCAGCTCTCTTTCCCTTAGAAAAGACCATGTATTCATTGAGGAGACCAAAACAAGACCCATTTTATTTTAGATGTGTTTTATTAATTATATAAAAAGAATAGACAAAACTGTGAACAGTCCACTTAAAGTACTTGAAAGGCCTGGGCATTATGTTTAAATGGCTATCTGTATTGTCTGTATTCTCTTCATGAAGAATGTTATGGAGAAATGTAGTAACTGGGATGATGTAAAATACCTCTAAATACCTCTTGTCAGAAAAAAGCCACACTCTACCCATCAGGCAGCAAAGGGCATGTTTAACTATGTACCTCAACAAAATGAAGATTGCCTGTTTGACCTTTTATGGTTAATTATGAACCATTTATACAATGCAAGTAAAGAAAAACTTACAAAAATTGACTATAATCATAAAGTGTGGACAGCATGGTTGGACTACATTTCAGGCGGGGACTAACCCTGTACCTTCATAAGCAGAACTGTCTCTCCAAGTATTACTTGCTAATTATTAAAGAAACAGACTTTTTTGAAAGGATATAATTTTCTTACATATTTAAGCTTATTCCTAAGAGCTATGTGCATCACAGGGAACATAGAATGAAGAGGAGGTTGCCAGTGACGAAGTAAAAGAGCAAATTAAAAAAAAGAAGACAAACAAATATTACCTTTAGGTGTAAAGCTGCCCGAAATTGCTGTTGGCAGGCCTGAAGACAAAGGTGCAACCTAACACTTAAATTCTCATCCATCCTCCCTCTTGAAGGAAAAGGACCAGGTAGGGACCATCAAATTGTAGAGGTAAATGCATGGTTATGCAGGCGGTATCAGAGAGAGGGCTTTGGATTCTTCAACCATGGATGTTCCGGGAAGAAGGATTGCTAAGAAGAGATGGGATCCACCTAGCAGAGAGAGGGAAGAGCATCTTTGCAGGCAGGCTGGCTAACCTAGTGAGGAGGTCTTTAAACTAGGTTTGCTGGGGAATGGAGACCTAAGCCCTGAGGTAAGTGAGGAAGTGGTATATGAGGAGGAAACACAAGGAGGGTGCAACAGGGGAGGCCTCTTGATTCCTACTGAGAAAGTAGGGCAATTGGCTAGTTATCTTAGGTGCCTGTACACAAACACAAGATGCCAGGGAAATAAGCAGGAAGAATTGGAAGTCCTGGCACAGTCAAGGAACTATGACGTGATTGGAACAACATTGATTTAAAGGGGTAACTCACATGACTGGAGCACTGTCATGAATGGGTATAAACAGTTCAGGAAGGACAGAGGGGGGAGAAAAGGTGGAGGAGTTCCACTGAATGTAAGAGAGCAGTATGATTGCTCAGAGCTCCAGTATGAAACTGAAGAAAAGCCTATTGAGAGTCTGGGTTAAGTTTAGAGGCAAGAGCAACAAGGGTGATGTTGTGGTGGGCATCTGCTACAGACCGTCATACCACGAGGATGAGGTAGACGAGGCTTTTTTTGGACAGAATTTTTCCAGATCACAGGTCCTGGTTCTCACAGGGGACATCAATCACCCTGACATCTGCTGAGAGAGCAATACCGCAATGCACAGACAATCCAGGAAGTTTGTGAAGAGTGTTGGGGACAACTTCCTGGTGCAAGTGCTGGAGGAACCAACTAGGGTCCTTGCTCCTCTTGACCTGCTGCTCACAAATAGGGAAGAATTGGTAGGGGAGGTAGAAGTGGGTTGCAACCTGAGCAGCAGTGACCATGAGATGGTTGAGTTCAGGATCCTGACAAAAGGAAGAAAGAAAAGCAGCAGAATACAGACCCTGGACTTCAGAAAAGCAGACTTTGACTCCCTCTGGGAACTGATGGACAGGATCCCCTGGGAGACTAATATGAGGTGGAGAGGAGTCCAGGAGAGCTGGCTGTATTTTAAAGAAGCCTTATTGAGGGTGCAGGAACAAACCATACCAATGTGCAGAAAGAATCACAAATATGGCAGGCAACCATCTTGGCTTAACAGAGAAATCTTTGTTGAGCTTAAACACAAAAAGGAAGCTTACAAGAAGTGGAAATTTTGACAGATGACTAAGGAGGAATATAAAAATATTGCTCAAGCATGCAGGGGTGTAATCAAGAAGGCCAAAGCAGAATTGGAGTTGCAGCTAGCAAGGGATGTGAAGAGTAACAAGAAGGGTTTCTATGGGTATGTTAGCAACCAGAAGGTCAGGGAAAGTGTGGGACCCTCACTGAATGGGGGAAGCAATTTAGTGACAGATGATGTGGAAAAAGCTGAAGTACTCAAAGCTGTTTTTGCCTCGGTCTTCACAGACAAAGTCAGCTCCCAGACTGCTGCACTGGCCAGCACAGTATGGGAAGGAGGTGAGCAGCCCTCAGTGATGAAAGAACAGGTTAAGGACTATTTAGAAAAGCTGGACATGCACAAGTCCATCGGGCCAGATACAATGCGTCTGAGGGTGTTGAGGGAGTAGGCTGTTGTGATTGCAGATACATTGGCCATTAACTTTGAAAACTCGTGGTGATCAGGGGAGTTTACCTGGGGTTGTTTCAACCCAAAGCTCTTGGTAACTTTTACTCTGTGCGAGGTGGTGTCAGGAAATAAATCAGGGGAGACAGGGCAGTCCGACCGATAGATGGCTGGCACAAACAGGACAACACAAGAGTTCTTTCACTTAAAGCTAAACTTGACCTAGTCTCAAGCACTTACACACCTCTGCAACAGGTTAATAAAACACTCTCAACCCTTGATAATTACCAAAGCTGAGTGTGGCTCTCGAGTGACACTGCAGCAGACTTCTGGTGGCCAAATCTTCTGCCTGCTGATGGGGACTGCAAGATATATCCAGAGGGAGAGTCCAAATAAAGTCCCCAAATGAGTCCAACTATCTAAATTTTTTCCCTTACTTATACATTAGTAATAGAATTACATGTCCCTTAAAGAAAACTTGTTAAGTAAGCAGTTTCAATGGTCAAGCAAGAGGTTCCTTCTGATTATTGATTAACCAGGTGTGAGTTTTTCCAGAGTTTGCAGCCTTGAGACCCCAATAGACATTCCTAGGGCACATCCTGCTTTTTTAAAATGCATTTATCAGCAACTTCAACACAGTTCTTATCAGGAAGGATGCGGGGTCAAGCTGCCCTTTCTGTGGCACCCCAAAACTCACCCTCCCCTTCCTGCCTTGGTCAAGCTGAGACTGCTTAATGGCCAATTTACAGCTTGCTGACTAGGCTGGTTCTAACAATAAGCCATAGTGGTTTCAGGCACTTTACTGGTTTGCCAAAGTCTCCCCGTACACCGGACGATTGGAAAAAGGCAAATATAGTGCCCATCTTTGAAAAAGGGAAGAAGAAGAATCCAAGGAACTACAGACTGGTCAGCCTTACCTCAGTCCCTGGAAAAATCATAGAGCAGGTCCTTAAGGAATACATTTTGAAGCACTTGGAGGAGAGGAAGTTGATCAGGAACAGTCCAGATGGACTCACGAAGGGCAAGCTATGCCTGACCAACCTGATTGCCTTCTTTCATGAGATAACTGGCTCTGTGGATATGGGGAAAGTGATGGACATGATATTCCTTGACTTTAGCAAAACTTTTGATACGGTCTCCCACAGTATTCTTGCCAGCAAGTTAAAGAAGTATGGATTGGATGAATGGACTAGAAGGTAGTTAGAAAGCAGGCTAGATCATCGGGCTCAATGGGTAGTGATCAACAGCTTGATGTCTAGTTGGCACCCAGTATCAAGTGGAGTACCCCAGAGGTCGGTCCTAAGGCCAGTTTTGTTCAACAGTTTCATTAATGATCTGGATTATGGGATGGATTGCACCCTTAGCAAGTTCACGGATGACACTAAGCTGGGGAGAGAGGTAGATAAGATAGAAGGTATGAATAGGGTCCAGAGTGACCTAGACAAATTGGAGGATTGGGCCAAAAGAAATCTGATAGGGTTCAACAAGAACAAGTGCAGAATCCTGCACTTAAGATGGCAGAATCCCATGCCCTGCTACAGGCTGAGGACCAACTTGCTAAGTGGCAGTTCTGCAGAAAAGTACCTGGAGATAACAGTGGATGAGAAGCTGGAGGAGAGTCAACAGTGCGCTCTTGTTTCCAAGAAGCCTAATGGCATATTGGGCTGCATTAGTAGGAACATTGCTAGCAGATTGAGGGAAGTGATTATTCTCCTCTTTTCGGCACTGGTGAGACCACATCTGGAGTATTTTGTTCAGTTTTGGAGCCCCCACTACAGAAAGGATGTGGACAAATTGGAGAGAGTCCAGTGGAGGGCAACAAAAATGATTAGGGGGCTGGGGCACATGATTTATGAGGAAAGGCTGAGGGAATTGGGCTTATTTAGTCTGCAGAAGAGAAAAGTGATGGGGAATTTGATAGCAGCCTTCAATTACCTGAAAGGAGGTTCTAAAGAGGATGGAGCTCGGCTATTCTCAATGGTGGCAGATGACAGAACAAGAAGCAGTGGTCTCAAGTTGCAGCGGGGGAGGTCTAAGTTGGATATTAGGAAAAACTTTTTCACTAGACGGGTGGTGAAGCACTGGAATGGGTTACCTAGGGAAGTGGTGTAATCTCCATTCTTAGAGGTTTTTAAGGCCCTTGACAAAGCCCTGGCTGGGATGATTTAGCTGGGGTTGGTGCTGCTTTGAGCAGGGGGTTGGATGACCTCCTGAGGTCTCTTCCAACCCTAATCTTCTATGATTCTTCTATAATTTCGGTTTTTGCCAATCCTCATGCACATGAATCTGAAATTTACTTCTCATGAACATTTTTTTTTGTCAGCACAACTCAACTGATCTTGTGTTTACCAGTAAAAATGGAATGTGAACATAGCCAAAGCAAATTCATTAAAAAAAACCCAAATGACTAGTGATGAGATTTGTATTTTATTTTATTTGTTTGCATTCTGGGATGCCACTCAACTAAACATTCAACATCATTATGAATGGGTGCCATTACTTATATGCTTGCTTCTTGCAAATCTTAGGCATAAATAAACTTTCTATTGTATATCTGGTTGTACCATATTCTCCTATTTTCATCTGTGGCATGGCATAATAAATCTAAGGAGATAGATTTAATTCAACCTCTTTATTTCTTCCAAGTTTTGCTTTTCTATAAATCTGTTAATTCATACCTGTACTGGGAATAATGGTCTGCAGAGTCTAGAGTAGTATGTGCCTCTGCCTACTGTACTACCTTTTCTATATAGGAATATAAAAATCCTGTTTTAGTAGCTTAAATTCATGTTTTAGCTCCTCAGAAGATTTAAAATCCTTTTCTGCAACTAGAAGATGAACCAACACTGAATAAGAAAACTCTTTCAACCTGATTCTTTGTTACCAAGAACAACACATGCTTGTCCATTATGTCAGGCATAGTACAGTCGAGTGCCTCCAAATTCAGTGTGTTAACCTCCTCCGCATCGTTAGGCTACATGACACCCAAGGACTGTTATTCAGAAATTCCTGGCAAAACTCAAGATTTTAACAGGTGAAGCATTTGTGGAGAATGACTTATTTTGATATGGATCAGAGCTACCCCTTATGTCCTCTTGAGTGTACCATCTGACAGTAATGTAGGGTAATAATGAAGCTATAAATCTGGAAGTGCTAAGCCACATTCATTTGTTTTAATATTACTAGTTTTGAATTTAATCAGCATTCAGGGTTTTCTTCACAAGCAATGGCTGGGGAATCTATCAATTAAAAAACAAATGTTTTCTTAAAGACACTATAACTGGGAGATACTGGAATAAAACTAGAAAACTGGGCAGGATGAATATTTATTTTGTTAAAATCTTTTTGTATAAGCCCATGAAACGATTAGGAAATAATTTTGCCAACTCTTTGGATTTCTGTTAAGCATCTGTTATACCATTCCTAGAAGTGGAGTGGACTTTCTATCCATTAGCATGGAGAATACTCTTTTCTCAAGCCGTATATTTGTAACCTTTGTATCTTAAAGGGTTGCAGATTAAGTGTGACCAGCATATGCTGGTGCAAGCTGTAGCTACTTGCTTGATTGCTCAGAGGGCACTGGGGGATTCACCCTGAAGTCCCTTTTCGTATGGCAATCACTGCTAGGAAGGAGGCTGTGGGGAATCAGCTTCCTGCAGACTATTTATGATACTGTCTTATATCATTCCTTATATCAGAGGTTTCCAACCTGTGGTCTGCAGGACTTTGGGGGTCCCCAGACTACGTCTAAGATTTCCAAAGGGGTCCGCACCTCCATCTGAAATTTTTTTAGGGATCTGCAAATGAAAAAAGGTTGAAAACCACTGCCTTATATTAATTATTAGTATCATATTTCTGGCAACACTCAGCTCTGGTGTGCTAGGGACTTATTTCCAATAGTAAGTAGTCTTGGTGTGATGGGCATTTTCCAAACAGATAAAAAGGCCCTGAATCTGCCACAAGTAACTCAAACGCACAATTACTAGTTTGTATCACAACTGCATGCAGAAGTCCCAGCTGAGATCAGGACCCCATTGTGCTAGGCATTATATAAGCATATAGTAAAAGACAATACCCACCCTGAAAAGCATTTAGTGTAAATAGATTTGATAGACAAATGGTATGAGAAACAGGTCTAGACAGATGATATTATTTGCTTAATATTATGCAGCAGCAAAGGTGGGAATGGAACCCAGAGCGTCATGCTAGTACTCTGTTCATTGGGCCACACTGTCCTCTTGGGTGCAGTACTTGATAACATGACTAATAGAGAACACATCATTTACTCGAATATGAATTTCTGTGATTTTAAGTTGCTTCCATGCACTTGTTATATAGCCTATGAAAGAATTTGGAATTTCAAAGCGCTGCCGCGGCAGCGCTTTGAAGTGTGAGTGTAGTCAGAGCGGCAGCGCTGGGAGAGAGCTCTCCCAGCGCTGCATGTAAACCACATCCCTTACGGGTGTAGCATGCAGCGCTGGGAGCCGCGCTCCCAGCGCTGCTGCCCTGATTACACTGACGCTTTACAGCGCTGTATCTTGCAGCGCTTAGGGGGGTGTTTTTTCACACCCCAGTTGCAGCGCTGTAAAGTGTGAGTGTAGCCAAGCCCTGATTTTACAATTTGAAATCAATATACCCAAAGAGTCCTATAAAATATATTTCTGCTGTGTGTACCCTTTCCCCTACCAGATAATCTAAGAGGTTGTATTGTAGGTATTCTGGTGCTATCTTTTGTGATTAGCAATATCAGAGGATTGCTGAGAAGGGCTAAAATTATCTGAAATATACGTTCTTCATTTATAATTCATTTACTGTCAACCCTTAACATGTATCTGTATCCATATGTTTTTATTTACTTTTAAAAAATATCTTTGTCCCAATGATTTGCCAGTCCATAATGAAAGCAATATTACAATGGTCAACATGTAGCGATTTACCATGCAGAGGTTTCTTTCTGATACACCTTAGGCCCAGCCCTGCAACTGCCTGTATGCAGCCCACCCTCACATCCCAGTCCCCCTACTCCACAGCCATAGTTATTCAGTATAGCAAACGTTGCGGTAACTCACATACTATTGTTATGCAATTGTGACTTCGTATTGACTGTTTAATGGCAACTACTGTAGGGCCTAGGTAAAATTCTCTATGCATATCTACATTACAAAGGTGTTTTTAACGTTAGATTCATGGGAAGCAGTTAGCCACAAACAATTCAGATTGCAATTAATGTCTTCCATGACAAAACAAAGATCATTCTTGAATGCTTCAAACCCTTTCCTTATTAAAGGTTTTGAATTTAGTCCTCCATCAGCTCTCACTTTGTGTTTTCTTTTTGTATTGTATATATCTGTCTATCTAGGAAATGTGTAATATTATGCCCACAGTTTTAATACAAAAAAGTATTTAAAATTTGAATAGCTATAGTAAAAATGATATTAAACACAGTTAATCATTATCAAACATGAATAAAAATTTCTCCTGGTATGAATAAATTTTTTTGTTGGTATGTCAGCTGAATGAATTAAAGTTTTGGTTGGTTAAATTCTCTGTTTGAGAAAACAGCAGCTCATGTTTAATGATTTCTTTTCCCACGGATGTGGGATCAAGCCTTGAGGTTTCTGGATTTTGACTGTGTTTATACTTGCTCAGGAGGAGGCAGAAGAACTAGTCATAACATAAGCCATTACCTAAAAAAGAAAAAACATCTGTTGGAGTGTGGTGCGGTTCATTTATTTTTAAAAGGACTTTGCAGACTTAGAAGCCATTTGTGAATTGACTGCAAAAGAACACAGACTCACCAGACTAAAGAGGAGAGGAGATGTAAATGAAGAGCTACAATAATATGTAACCAGAATCCAGCTAAAGGACAAAATAGACTTTCTTACAGACAAGAAGGTTAGAGATGAATCATTCAATGTCTTCTTAATTAGCCCCTCAGCTCTGACCAAGCTACCCCTTCAGCAATGTTAACGATCTTTAAATATAAGAACAATAGAGAAATGACACAAACATATAGGAGTTTTTAAATCAAATGGTCACACGGACAGTACATCGGATTCATATGTTTATAATCAACTAAGCCAACTGTCTTTCTTTTCTTTACAACACATAGCTGTGGTTCACTGAGCCCGGGTGTTGAAATTAAAATCCATTTATTTGTCTAAGGCCATGGCTACACTAGAGAGTTGCAACGCTGGTGAGGGGGTTACAGCGCTGCAACTTAGGATGTGGCCACACTTGCAAAGCACGGCCAGCGCTGCAACTCCCTGGTTGCAGCGCTGGCTGTACACCCGGTCGAGCCTCGGGTGTAGCGATTCCAGCTCTGGTGATCCAGCACTGGTCAGCAAGTGTGGACCCCACCAGCGCTTTTATTGACCTCCGGGGTATAAGGAGGTATCCCAGAATTCCTGTCCACAACAAACCGGAAGAAAGGGAGAGCTCGGAGTTCAGCCAAACTGCTTATTTAAAAAACAAACACAGCTCTTGTTTGCTGAGCGAGCGGAGGCAGGCAGGGGAATTACTTTGGAATGTTCACAGCTGTTTGCTAGAAGAGAGAAACAGCACGCTCACACGGCAGAGCGGGAGGGGGAAGTCCATGTTCAGCAGATGCTTATCTGGTCTGACGGCTATTTAGGAGTGCATAATTTGCATTTAGTGAATGAGAGAGGGGTGGGGGAAGGGGGTCAGAACTTTTAAAATGATTGAAGGTAGGCACTATGTGTCTTCCTGTCCTTAGAACTTGCAAGGCAGGGAACTGAGAACAGTGTCAACTCCAAAAATCCATTCTCTCTGTCTCCTCCACACTCCCTGTCACATTCCACCCCACCCCCCTCTTTTGAAAAGCACGTTGCAGTCACTTGAATGCTGGGATAGCTGCCCACAATGCACCACTCCCAACAATGCTGCAAATGCTGCAAATGTGGCCACACTGCAGCGCTGGTAGCTGTCAGTGTGGCCACACTGCAGCGCTGGCCCTACACAGCTGTACGAACACAGCTGTAACTACCAGCGCTGCAGAACTGTAAGTGTAGCCATGGCCTAAAACAACAAAACAATATCATACAGTTTTGCAAATTTAACATGAAATTGATTAGACAGTGTAAGTAACGTAGTACTTGAGAATATTAGAAAAAATATTAGAAAGAAAATTAAAGCATTACAGGATTATGATTTATCTGTTTGATTTAAAGTTTGCCATAATTCAATTAAAATTAACACTTTCACACTGATTAGTGATACTCTTAGTCATCTTTTCATGCTTTTGTTTTTCTGTGGGGAACGGTGTATTGTTTGTAATGGAGGTTAGGCTTTTTGATAGGAACGCTGACAAAGGGTTCATATTTGTGTGTGTTAGAAATGTAATTCCAATTTAAAAGGTTCCCTACATATGATATGTTTTAATGAGTGACTTTTCCTATCAAGCATTTGTCTTTGTGGTCTTGTAATGGGACAGTGAATGCTATTAGTATTCTCTAGTTTATTTTATTTTTCTTCTGATATGAAGATTAGGAGTAATTTACTTCATTTTATAGATGATGAAGTGTTCTCCATTACTTTTTTATTATTATTATGTATTGGTAGTTTGTTTTGTGTACAATGCAATACAGGGCAATAACATTTTATGAAAGATACCAAAATATGGAATTACAACCTTGAGTGTTAGGGAGATTGAAACTTAGGGTTTGTTTGTTTGTTTGTTTTAAAGAACAAATTTGTTTATGTCTGCTTTTGTGTGTGCATGTTTATGCATGTGTGCAAGTGATACTTGTGTAAATATTGTGCTCACACATATATTTCAGTCAATATGACTCAGGATCCAAAGAAGCAATGCTGATTTGTCCCTGCAGAGGCTCTGGCCACTCAGGGACTTCCTCAAAGTTCTTTTCTCAAACTTCTGTTCTGTCCTTTATAGTTTCTTCCTCTTGGTCATCTTGCTGCTACATTTAATTTACCGTACCGCTTTAATGCCAAAGACAATAGATATCTTTCAACAATGTTTTAATGGCTCCTTGTTGTCCCTCTCTGCCTACCTTGATTAAGTAAACTGGAAGCTTCATATTCACTTCCTTCGCTGAAAGTCTCCAAATCAGAAGTGCTTTTCTTGAGGACATTTTCAGTTACAAATGATCTTCTCTATCTCTTTTCCAACCTGAGACTTCCAATTCCCTCCACTGTCCATAACGTTCTATTCCCACCTCTCATGTATCTTCACATCAACTTATCATCACTTCTAACATTGCCAGTGTATGGATGGCACTGTACCCAGCTGCGTTACCTAGGAAACACACTGATTCAACACACCTTCCAGACAACTTCTTCTAACAGGGCTTCTTTAAAGCCTCAGCCAAATTTTAGCATGGCCTTCTTCTAGAACAGGGCACAGACATTATCACCACCAACCTTACCCTAGAGAATGAATCTGTGGTTGGACATAATGGGGTGCCAATTACTCCTTCTGCCTCCACCCCAATCCATGGGAGTGAATCAAGCCCTAAGAATCTACTATTGATTAAAGAATCCAGGGAATTTTGAGGTTTCACTGAACCTTTAAAAAAAGGGAGATAGGACCTAGGTTTGGCTTTCTTTCATTTTAAGAAAGATTTATAACTTCTAAAATTTCTTTGGTTATTAGGAATTTACCATGAAAATAAATAAAAGTGTGTGAGATGAACACACTTTTGGGAGCACCCAGTTTGCACAGGTGGAATTTTGGATTTGTGCACACAATTCAGATGTTTCATGCACAACCACTTCTGAAGGTTTGGAACATGTGCATGTGTTTGCCTAACACAGGCAGTGTAGCTCAGTGGTGTAAGCACTGACTTGAGACTCAGCAGCCTTGGGTTTTATTCCTGATCATAACCCTGGGTGAGCCATGTTACCTCTTTGTGCCACACCTTCCCCACCTGTAATTGGGAGACAATACTGATAAATTCCTTTACAAAGGTGTGAGCACTATGAATGAAAAGTGCTATAAGAGAGCTAGATATTATGAAATAAAAAGCTTGTCTTGTAAAATCAATAGAAACTATGGAAGCTGCCTTTGTGTTTTGACATATCAGTGATTATGCCTAGGTATCTTTTGTTCTTCTGTCCTGGGAGCTGGTAAATCAAAACCAAGTTGTCTTAGAAACATGCTACTCTAGCTATTACCCAGCAGTAAGCATTAATGTACCACTGGGAATTTATAGGAAAAATAGATTTAACAAGCGTTCAGGGCCAGCTGAGTCAGCCTGCTACCTGATATAAGTGCATATTAGCAGTGGAGGTTTTAGTGTTTATGACACTGTTGATAAAATATAGTTCTTCAAAAAGGATACATTATTTCAGTCATCCCCAGATTCATCTGAAGCTACACTTTTAGGCACATCTTTGTAATAGATACAGGTATAAGTAAATTTGCATAGGTTAATCTTTAAAAATGACAGATGATCTGCATTTTCTGGTAGTAAACAATTTGCAACTTGGTGTTTACTATATATAATGTCTTCTGCTGTGACATTTTTTCTGGTAATGCTAAACTGATGAGATCACTATTTAGATAGATTGCCGGTGGGATAGCCAGACACGAGCAGCTCACTGTTTCAGCTTATTTTCTCTTTATTTTCATGGACTCGTGCAGATGTAAAACATGAAACATTTCTCCGGTAGGTCCTATTTTCTCCTATATTTTGTGAGCCTTGGAGTGACAGAAATTCTGCTACTGTTGCAGGACAGTGTAAGATTTAGGAACAACCTGCAGCTGACGATTCTGCTGCAGCAGTTGCTCTACAACAATATACGCCCACTACAGAGGCTATCCTAGAGTGCATAAAAAAAGAAGCCAAATTCAGAGGTATTTTGTAAGATAGATATCCCTTTACAATACCAAGCCCTTTACTTTAACGTGCACCTTCTTATCACTTCTGGTTATTCATCATATGAGGTTACACCAACTTGGGCTCTCACTGATCAGCAGAGTGTTGGAAGTAGTTTTAGCGAAGGCTAACAGAGTATAAGTGGATCTGTTTTAGGCAACACTTGTGAATTTGTCCCTGTGAGTCTAAAGACATCACTAACTGAGTTCAAGGGAGCCAAAAAATATTTCTGTTTACCTGAGTTGGTATAACATAGGTGTAAAAGGGACTGGTGGAAAGTTTACTTTTTACCAGTTTAGACTCTCCGAGCTTTCTTAGGCCTGGTCTGCACTGGGGGATGGGGATCGATCTAAGTTACGCAACTTTAGCTACATGAATAACGTAGCTGAAGTCGACATACTTAGATCGACTTACCATGGTGTCTTCACCACGGTGAGTTGACTGCTGCCGCTTCCCTGTCAACTCTGCCTGCCCCTCTTGCGGAGGTGGAGTACAGGAGTCAACGGGAGAGCGCTTGGGCATTGATTTATCCTGTCTAGACCAGACACGATAAATCAACCTCCGCTGGATCGATTGCTGCCTGCCGATCCAGCAGGTAGTGTAGACATACCCTTAGACTTCCTTATACCCATGCTTTTCTCTGAATGTGGCTCATAGTCTCCAGAATGTCCTTGTTATAGTCACTGACACTAAATAAATGATGTTGTAGGATGTTGGTATCCGGAACTGACCATCCCAGTGAACTTTATGTCTCTGGACAGATTAAGTATCATTGAACAGGAACAGGCCAAATACTAAATTCAAATCACTTACACTTAAAAATCAGTGGCTAGATAACATTTTGTGGGTTAGCATCTCTTTTTAATAATAGAAAAGCTAGTTGAACAGATATAAGTGGTGAATGTCTGACTGACTATCTAATCTAAACATTTATACCATCCTGATCAACACTGGTTTTGAGTGTCTAAGATGTGATGGACTATACCTTTATCATAATTGCCTGTACTCAATATACCCAAGCTAAATTATTCTGTTGGTGCCAAATGAATTAATTTTACTCAAACAATAATTTTCCAGGCACTACAAAAATCTCTTAATATTACGTAGAAAAGAGTTTACTTCTGGTTAGCTTTTCATCGGGGGTGGTTCATAAGGCACCTCGTTTGAGCAGAGGTAGGGGAGACAGGATTATGCTTTGACGCAAATGACAGTGATTCTGTCTGTCACAACGTTATTTCAACAGTTGATAGCACTTGTGATAAAATCATACCTCAGGAGTGTATGTCACCCTGCTTATAGTCCTTATTTATACTTAGCAATGGGCCTGAGCTAGGCTGTTCAGCTCCAAATTTCAAACCAAACATATACAAAGTTCATGGGAGTGAGGGTTGAACCAAGGGTCTAGTTCAGACCCATCCCTATTTACAATGCATGGAATCAGGCATGCAGTCTAGCTAACGTGTAGTGCACGTTATAGCTATATATACAAGATAGGAAGAAACAGTTACTATGGCATTTCAAATTCCTAATCTGAAACTGCCATTTATAATCTATGGTGTATGTCCAATTGTCATAATGCATATAGACTCCCTGGGCCAAACCTAGAGTTCCTGACTTGGATCCTGACTTCTTACATTAATAAGCTAAATCCTGAGGCTTCTTCTGACTCTAACAGGAGGTGCAGGTGCTTACAGCCTGCAGGAGCTGATCCAGATATCAACAGGACTTTGGCTGAGGAAATCTGAGTAAGGGTTTTAGGATTTGGTTCCCTGTGACAAGATACAGCATTTCAATCATTTCTTCCTGTAGACTGTAACCAATATAGTTCATGCCTACTGGAGTTGCTGTGATTCATTGAAAATACCCTCTGGGTGCTAAGTTTAAATGGTTTTAGCTTACTATTAACATGGAAACAAAACAGACAAAGAAATGCACAGTAACCATTCTGAGGTCTCAGGCAGACCAATGTAGCAGTATGAGAACCTGTTGGAGCTCCACCACTTTGGGGGTATGTCCTCTTCTCTCAAAACTTTTTATGTGGGTAGGCCGGGAAATGGCAATTTATGGTTGCTCAAACAGACTCAATAAAAACAGATAGGGCTGTCAAGTAATTAAAAAAATTAATTGCGATTAATCACGTAATTTAAAATATTTATCGTGATTAATCGTGCTGTTAAACAATAATAGAATATCATTTATTTAAAGCTTTTAGATGTTTTCTACATTTTCAAATACATTGATTTCAATTACAACACAGAACACAAAGTGTACAGTGCTCACTTTATATTGTTGAACTTACAAATGTAGAATTATGTACAAAAAATAACTGCATTCAAAAATAAAACAGTGTAAAACTTTAGAACCTACAAGTCCAGTCAGCCTACTTCAGCCAATCACTCAGACAAACAAGTTTGGTTACAATTTGCAGGAGATAATGCTGCCTGCTTCTTGTTTGCAATGTCACCTGAAAGTGGGAACAGGTGTTCCCATGGCACTGTTGTAGCTGGCGTTGCAAGACATTTACGTGCCAGATGCGCTAAAGAGTCATATGTCCTTTCATGCTTCAACCACCATTCCAGAGGGTATGTGTCCATGCTGATGATGGGTTCTGCTTGATAACAATGCAAAACAGTGCGGACCTATGCATGTTCATTTTCATCATCTGAGTCAGATGCCACCAGCAGAAGGTTTGGGTTCTGTAGTTTCTGCCTTGGAGTGTTGCTCTTTTAAGACTTCTGTAAGCATGCTCATCACCTCATCCCTCTCAGATTTTGGATGGCACTTCAGATTCTTAAACCTTGGGTCGAGTACTGTACCTGTTTTTAGAAATCTCACATTGGTACCTACTTTGCGTTTTGTCAAATCTGCTGTGAAAGTGTTCTTAAAACAAACATGTACTTGGTCATCATACGAGACTGCTATAACATGAAATTTATGGCATACTGCGGGTAAAACAGAACAGTTCTCCCCCAAAGAGTTCAGTCACAAATTTATTAAAGGCATTTTGTTTTACAAGCATTATCAGCATGGAAGCATGTCTTCTGGAATGGTGGCTGAAGCATGAAGGGGCATACAAATGTTTAGCATATCTGGCACGTAACCACCTTGCAACGCCAGCTACAAAAGTATCATACAAATGCTTGTTCTCACTTTCACGTGATACTGTAAATAAGAAGCAGGCAGCAGTATCTCCCATAAATGTAAACAAACTTGTTTGTCTTAGTGATTGGCTGAATAAGAAGTAGGACTGAGTGAACTTGTAGGCTTTAAAGTTTCACTTTGTTTTGTTTTTGAGTGCAGTTCTGTAACAAAAAAAATCTACATTTGTAAGTTACACTTTCACAATAAAGAGATTCACTACAGTACTTGTATGAGGTGAATTGAAAAATACTATTTCTTTTGTTTATCATATTTGCAGTACAAATATTTGTAATAAAATAATAATATAAAGTGATCACTGTACATGTTGTATTCTGTGTTATAACAGAAATCAATATAGTTTAAAATGTAGAAAAAAATCCAAAATATTTAATAACTTTGAATTGGTAATCTATTGTTTAACAGTGCGATAAATTGTGATTTTTTTTTAATCACTATTAATTTTTTGAGTTAATTGCATGAGTTAACTGCCATTAATCGACTGCCCTAAACATAGATCAACCAAGCAAACAACAAAGTATGTATCATATTATCTAAAGGGTTTGCCTCTGGCAATATATGTTTTTATAGATGGCTCCTTGTGGAGCTGAAATAGCTCTGGAATTATTACAACAAGGAAGTCATAAACCATGATCTGAACAGGGAAACATAATACCCTCTAACTTAAATGGAGGTTTATCTTCCACCCAGTGGAATTTTGGAGTCAGTGCATTACAGACTCAAATTCCAATCTCAGTGCACCGTCCTTCTGGCTATCCACAGAAAACTGATGGAAACAGGGTTTCATACTTTTACATTTCAGGGTCTTTTTAAAGCAATTTTTAACTAATTTATCTTTATAAATTCAAAGCTATTGACTGATGCTCAAACCCTCTGCACAACAGGCACACTTTTCTTGTGTCACTTCCTGTCTCCTGCTGGTATCCCATTAAGCTGCAGGTATACTTCAGACTTATCTGGGGCTCCCACAAACCTACCTAACTGGTTCCTCCTCTCCTAGGTTCAGTGTGGGGCATTGTTCCCCTACCTTCACTTTCCCACATGTATAGGCCAGGTGCGTGGATAAATCCCATAGGAAAGAGGTTGTGAATCCCAAAATAGTATCTGGAGGGAGTTAAGAGAAATATGGGTGAAAGTTATAAAGAGGACAGTTATCAATTGTTCTCCATATCCACCAAGGGCAGTGCAAGAAGTAATTGGCTTAATCTGCGGCAAGGCAGGCTTAGGTTTGATATTAGCAAAAAAACTTTCTAATTACAGGATTGTTAATTGCTGAATCTGGTTATCTGGGGAGGTTGTAGAATCCCTATCACAAGAGGTTTGTAAGAACAGGATAGTCAAATACATGTCAGGGATGGACTAAATATATTTAATCCTGCCTCAGGACGGGGGGTGGACTAGATGATCTCTTGAGGTCCATTCCAGCCCTAAATTTCTATGATTCTAAGTTTCTTATTAAACAAGAGGAGGAAGGAATTTGTGATGTATTACAGTGAGAGATGCAATAAAGGGGGAAAGCAGCAAAGAGTCCTGTGGCACCTTATAGACTAACAGACATATTGGAGCATGAGCTTTCGTGGGTGAATACCCACTTTGTTGGCAGGAGACAGTCCAATAATCCAAATGGCCCAAATTGTTACTACCTAGCTCTCAGCCAGCATGAAACTGCTCATAGTCCACATACTGTGGCACTGGAGCATAAAAAGGAAACATCACGCTAGCATTGTCCTTGGTGGGATGAGGCCCTCATAACTTAGAAGCCCCCTGCAGCCACAGGTTCAGCAACATTACCTCTACAAACCGAGCTAAGCTGTCAGCATTGAGGGCTTGTCTACATCAGAAAGTTGCAGCGCTGGTGAGGGAGTTACAGCGCTGCAACTTTGAAGGTGTACACATCTGCAGGGCACCACCAGCGCTGCAACTCCCTGTTTGCAGCGCTGGCCGTACTCCCGTTTTGTCTCGGGTGTAGAGGATCCAGCGCTGGTGATCCAGCGCTGGTAATCCAATGTAGACACTTACCAGCGCTTTTCTTGACCTCCGTGGAAGGAGGAAGCCTCTGGTAATCAAGCTGGTCTCCTTTCCCGGTTTGCTCTCTCGTTCCCGGAGCCCAGAGCAAGCAGGTCTCCTTCCCTGCGGTTTGCTGGGTGGCTCCGGGAACGAGAGAGCAAACCGCGGCGAAGCGGGTCTCCTTTCCCGGTTTGCTCTCTCGTTCCCGGAGCCCAGAGCAAGCAGGTCTCCTTCCCTGCGGTTTGCTGGGTGGCTCCGGGAACGAGAGAGCAAACCGCGGCGAAGCGGGTCTCCTTTCCCGGTTTGCTCTCGCGTTCCCGGAGCCCAGAGCAAGCAGGTCTCCTTCCCTGCGGTTTGCTGGGTGGCTCCGGGAACGAGAGAGCAAACCGCGGCGAAGCGGGTCTCCTTTCCCGGTTTGCTCTCTCGTTCCCGGAGCCCAGAGCAAGCAGGTCTCCTTCCCTGCGGTTTGCTGGGTGGCTCCGGGAACGAGAGAGCAAACCGCGGCGAAGCGGGTCTCCTTTCCCGGTTTGCTCTCGCGTTCCCGGAACCCCCCTTGAAGCCGCCCAACAGCGCTGCAGTGTGGCCACATCTAACACCACTTGCAGCGCTGGTTGCTGTAAGTGTGGCCACTCTGCAGCGCTGGCCCTATACAGCTGTACTAATACAGCTGTAACAACCAGCGCTGCAAAACTTTAGATGTAGACATGGATTTCCACCCAGGACTGGAAGTTGGGGTGTGGAGATTGCACTTTACCCAATTACTTCATTTTTGTTCCAGGGAATCCTTGGAAATTCTAGCACTCAGGCAGAATGCTGAGCCTACTTATTTGACTGACTGGCAAATTAAACAGCAAAAACTAAAAGCCCTAAATAGGTTTTAAAAATTAACTTAAAACAAACTCTAATACAAAAGCTGTTTACAACTTCAACGCCCTTATTCTGAGCTTCCTTTTCCCTACAGAAATATTTTCTTTTGATATTTTAATTTCCTTTGGGCTGACTTTGAGGAAAAAAGTTAGGTTGAAACAGATGGTTGTCAGCAAACGAATGCCTGCAAAGCACAATTGAGAATTAGCGTACAAAAAATAAAACTTGGCACCATCTAGCTTCTCTTGATATAATTGTCAAAAGAAATCTGGCTAGCAATTTTTTTGGAATAATATTTTCAATATTTAAATCACTGAAACTTTAAACAAACAAAATAAAATTTGTTCAAGTTTAAGGGATATGAACTGCAAACCTCTAAAGGTAATGTTCTAAAGGGCATGCATGTCACCCACAAAAATATTATTTCAACTCTCTTATTAGTAAGATCTGTGGAATCTGTGCCTGAATAGCAGGATGGATCATCCTAATAACTAGAAAGAACACAAGAATATTAAGTAATTAACCTATGTCTTCCAATTTTTAATGAAGTTTCTACACCCACACACTACTCACTACTTTTGGTTTTATTCCAGCAACAATGTAGTAGAACTGATCAAGCACAAAGATCACATATGCTATGTCTTCACTGCAAAAAAAGTTGTTCGGTTTTTTTAATATCAAGATAGCTATCTTGAGTTAGCTAGCTCAGTGTAAGACCTGTTGGAGAGAAGGCACAGGTAATTTTTACCTCCATGCAGCTAGTGGACGTCAGTCCTCCACCCCACACTTGAGGTTTATCTTAACTAACTACATTGAGGTAGAATTTACAGAGCCTTCTCTCCACCAAGGTCTTATACTGAGCTAGCTGAAAACCCACCTTTGCAGTGAAAACATAGCCCCAGTCCCAAATCCTTCAACCCTCCAATCTCTAGCAGCCAGGTATCTGTACCATCCCTAAATGCAACTGAACTGGAGTAGTCCACTAGGCAGCATGTAGAGTACACACAATGGCTCATAACCCCCAGTTTCATACAGATCTTGCTCCATATGTTCTACCACGGAGATGAGTTGAGGAGGACAAGAAAGAGGACAGCTTCTGGGTGGATATGAGGGTGTGACGGGATTCACTAGCCAGCAACTTGAAAGGGAGATGCGGCATTTATGAGCTATTGCAGATTTTGAGTGACTCCATTGCTAGTGCATTTCCTGGGAGAAAGTTTCTGTCCCCATCTCTAGAAATTATTTACCTGGACTGTTCACAGGCACCAGGATTTTCCTCATATATGTCTCAGACCTGGTCCACACATATGTTTTTCCAGCATAAATATGTCAGATAGGAATGTGAAAAAAATCACATCCTTAACTAACAACTATACTGGCAAAAGGTCTAGAGTAGATGTAGTTATAGCTGCAAAATTGTCTTTGTGGGTGGAGCAGCATACGTTTTTTCATTTAGGGATTTGGTATACAAGATATGAATGAACTTGTAAGCTATATATTCACTATATCTTAGCTACACCAACAAATTCTTTGTAGGGTAGAGTAGAATTATCAAATACTGAACTGTTCAGGAAACTGAAGATGGTTAAATCATTTAGCGGTGGGTAGTAATGTATGATGGTAAAGATGAAGATGATGGAACCATAGCATGCAAATGGAAAAAAAAAACATACAGCAAAACCTATAAAGACGTGCTGGAATTCAGGAAGAAACACCACAAGGAATGGTTGTCTGAGGATACATGTCACAAAATAGAAGAAAGGCGTAAAATTAAACTGAAACTAAATCAAGAAAGACCAAGAACATAGAAACAGCAACCTCAGAAAGAACATGCCGTAAAGAACAAAGAGGTAAAAAAAAGAGAGCCAGAGAAGACAAACAAGATTCTGTAGACAAAACAGCAACAGATGCACAGATTTTGTAGCAAAAATGACATGAAGACACTGTGCAACATCACTAGACAGTTGTAAGGAAGAAGAATAAACACCAATTGATTGGTCCAAGATGATGAGGGAAATTTAACAACCAAGACATCAGAACAATTAAATATATGGAGACAATATCTTAGTCAACTACTGAATGGCAAGCCAATGGTTAACCTCCCAGACATAGAGGAAGAAGAAGATCTAGGTGTTAAATTAGGACCATTTACTAGAGCAGAAGTAGAGAGGGCAGTAAATCAGTTAAAAAGTGTAAAAGCACCAGATCCGGACTACATCCCAATGGAGGTCGTTATGGCAAACTTGAAGAACACACTAGACATTTTGGTAGGCCTCTTACAAAAGATATAAGAAGAAAAAATACCAAACTAACGGGAAAATGCCAAAAAAGGGGACCTCATTTGGAGAAAAAACTGGAGGGGCATTCAATTGCTGTCTATCCTAAGTGAAATACTGACATGCATTATCCTTAACAGACTAAAGAAGGCAGTAGTTTCAAGGCTCTGACAGGAATAGGCAGGGTTCAGACAGGAAAATTTCTGCATAGAGCATATAGTAACCCTGTGCTTCATCACTGAACAGTTGATTGAACTGCAGTCACCGCTCTACATAAATTTCATAGATTTCCAAACAGCTTTTAATATAGTGGATAGGACAGTCTTATGAAAGATGCTTCACCACTATGAAACCCTCCAGAAATTTGTGACTATTAATCAGAGCTTCTTTGAAAATATGATATGCCAAATAATACATAATTATGAATTGACACAGTCATTTACGGTAACTACCAGCATCAGACAAGGATGTCGTATATCACTTATGACCTTCTTACTGATAATGGATTGGATGATGAGAAAGACCACAGAACAAGAAAGGGGTATACAATAGACTTCCACATTGAAGCTCATCTTTACGATGACATCAACTTTGTGTCTCATACCCATTGAGACAGAACAAATGATCACACCAATGCACAGTTAGTAGGGCTGAAAATGAACATTGAGAAAACAAAAACCATGAGAATCAACAGGCCGTAAGAAATACCAATAACACTTCCCAGGATTGGTTTCAAAGTGATAGCCGTGTTAGTCTGTATAAGCAAAAACAATGAGAAGTCCTTGTGGCATCTTAGAGACTAACAAATTTATTTGGGTGTAAGCTTTTGTGGGTTTTAGCTCACGAAAGCTAATGCCCAAATAAATGTGTTAGTCTCTTAAGGTGCCACAAGTATTCCTCATTGTTTTTACTTCCCAGGATTGGCATAGAAGAAATCTGACATTTCACATATCTTGGCACCATTGTTAAAACATAACAAGTGTAACAGAGGAAGACATTAAAACCAGAATAGCAAAAGCCAGACGTGCCTGTAAAGCCAGTCTGGAGAAACAGAAACCTTGTCTCCAAACAAAGCTTTGATTATTTAACACCATTTTAAAAGTCTGTCTATTATATGCACTGAAATTTGAGACTTATTAAGATCTTATTATCTAAATTCCAAGTTTTTACAAAAAAGCTGCCTTAAACAAAACCTCAACATCAGATGGCCAGAAACAATCACAAATGAAGAGCTCTGGTGGAGGATGAAACAGAAACTAACAGGACAAGAAATTATGGAACAAAAATGAAGATGGCTAGGACACACATGGAGGAAAGAACCGAATAACATAAGACTGACACTGAACTGAAATCCTCAGGGCAAGAGGCAACAAGATCGACTAAGGACAACTTGGAAATGCACAACAGAAGTAGAATTAAAAGCTGTTAAAATAGTTAAGACTGCAGCAAGAGACCTTCAAAGATGGAAGGCAGAGGTAAAGGCATTATGTTCCACATGGAATACAGAAGCATAAGTCAAGTAATGTATGTTAGTCAATACCACATTTCTATGTTCCTACATTCCCTTTTTGTGGGAGTGCAGTAATTTTCATTGAATAGCACTATAGTCAGGTCCCATTAATTTCCTTTTATATACATACACAAAAACATAAAATCAAAAGAAAATTAATATATATAGGATGTATTCTAAAGGTTTTTTTGTCTTTTTTAACCTTTTAAAATATTAAATACTTCTAGATATTTAGACACACTAATTTGTATTGATTCAGTGTATTCCTGTGCTACATTCCATTAAATACATTGATATAGTTAGTATATCATGAAAGCAAATGTGAAATCAATTCTAATCCTAACTTTTTTGTTTCCTGTACGTATGATGGTATGAGGTACAGAATGAAGATGCCATTCTTACAAACTCTTCTAGTCTGTGTCTAATAACATTTTATTTCTTCACAGGATTGTTAGGAACTTATACCATTCCCAGAGAAGTAGACGACAGACATCACAGGTCAGCAACAAATTCTTTATAGGGCTGTACAGTGATTAAAGAAATATTTGCTATTAATCATACTATTTATTTAAATATTTTGGATGTTTTCTACATTTTCAAATATATTGATTTCAATTACAACACAGAATACAAAGTGTACAGTGCTCACTTTATATTTATTTTTATTACAAATATTTCACTGTAAAAACAAAAGACAGTATATTTCAATTAACCTAATACAAGTACTGTAGTGCAATCTCTTTATAATGAAAGTTGAATGTACAAATGTAGAATTATGTACAAAAAAAACTGCCTTCAAAAATAAAACAATGTAAAACTTTAGAACGTACAAGTCCACTCAGTCCTACCTTAGGCAATCTATCAGACAAACAAGTTTGGTTACAATTTGCAGGAGATAATGCTGCCTACTTCTTGTTTACAATGTCACCTGAAAGTGAAAACAGGCATTCACATGGCAATGTTACAGCCAGCATTGCAAGATATTTATGTGCCAGATGCGCTAAAGATTTATATTTCCTTTCATGCTTCAACCACCATTCCAGAAGACATTCATCCATACTATTATGGGTTCTTCTTGATAATGATCCAAAGCAGAGCAGACCAACACACACTCATTTTCATCATCTGAGTCAGATGCCAACAGTAGAAGGTTGATTTTCTTTTTTAATGGTTCTGGTTCTGTAGTTTCTGCATCAGAGTGTTGCTCTTTTAAGACATCTGAAAGCATTCTCCACACGTCATCCCTATCCTATTTTGGGCAGCACTTCAGATTCTTAAACCTTGGATCGAGCGCTGCATCTACCCTTAGAAATCTCACATTGGTACCTTCTTTGTGTTTTGTCAAAATATGCTGTGAGAGTGTTCTTAAAATGAACAACATGAGCTGAGTCATCATACGAGACTTCTGTAACATGAAATACATGCCAGAATGCAGGTAAAACAGAACAGGAGACATACAATTTTCCTCCCTAGGAGTTCAGTCACAAATTTAATTAATACATTATTTTTTAATGAGCATCATCAGCATGGAAGCATGTCCTCTTGAACAGTGGCCAAAGCATGAAGGAGCATATGAATGTTTATCATATCTGGCACATAAATACATTGCAAAGCCAGCTGCAAAAGTGGCATGCAAAAGCCTGTGGTCACTTACAAGTGACGTTGTAAATAAGTAGCAGGCAGCAGTATCTCCTGTAAATGTAAACAAACTTGTTTGTCTTAGCAATTGGCTGAACAAGAAGTAGGACTGAGTGGACTTGTAGGTTCTAAAGTTTTACATTGTTTTGTTTTTAAGTGCAGTTACGTAACAAAAGAAAATCTCCATTTGTAAGCTACACTTACAATGAAATTGCACTGCATACTGTACTTATATGAGGTTAATTGAAAGATACTATTTCTTTTATCGTTTTTACAGTGCAAATTTTCATAATCAAAAATAATATAAAGTGAGCACTGTACACTTTATATTCTGTGTTGTTATAGAAATCAATATATTTGAAAATGTAGGAAAACATCTAAAATATTTAATACATTTCAATTGGTATTCTATTGTTAACAGTGCGAATAATCACAATTAATTTTTTAATCACACTTAATTTTTTGGCATTAATCGCATGTGTTAACTGTGATTAATCAACAGCCCTAATTTTTATTAAATAGTTCTTCAGCAGCTCAAATAATATTTAAAATGGCTGCTGACATCTCATCATTTTTAACATGAACTATTCATTCTATGTAAATGAATCATCCATACTGAGTGAGTCCTTTGTAAGGAATAACTTAATTGATTAATTTAGCCTTTTTTATTCCTTAAAGAGCATGAGCATACTGTAAGTTCCTCAGATTTGTTAGAATGATGTGTCAAATGTTTTTTGTGGATTTTTGTAACCATCTCTATTGATTGTGAACTGTTCTGCTAATTAATTATGTTTGCTCCAAAAGCTATCTTCATTAACTGTGGTTGGTAAGGTAAGCCACATGGTTTTGTTTCTGTTCTCACACTGTGTGGCTGCAGAGTACTTCTGGAATGTATGCTGACGCATGCAAATATCCTGTTTAGTTTTTGTAAATACTTGCATACATACCATTGACATTCACTTTCAGGGAGCAATAAAATTCAAGTCAGACCGGTGAAATTTGATGAGTGGAATATTTGCTGAAAATAAAGACAAATAATTGAGCAGGGCTATTCAGATCCAAATTTGAACAAATCTTCACAAAAATAGTTTCCACTATTTGACCAGCTCTAGCACTATGTCTATGACATTTCTAATGCCTAATCATGTCTACTATATAAACCATGTCTATGCAAAGTCAGAGAGAATAACCTAACAGAGGTGAGTTTTCCCAGAGGCCTCATTTTCATTTACCCCCTGGAGACAGAATTTTCATAACATAACTCACAGGTTATGGGAAGCATCTCTGGAGGCTAACTTTTCTTGACATTGTCAATAGCACACTAGTGCACTGTCACAGGTTCTCAAGCTTGACTACTTCTTGTTGAAAGAAGAATTAGTTCAATAATACCAGTACTGGGACTTTGTAGGAAACAAAATAATAATAGTCCTGAACCTGTGCATTGTATTACAGTGCTCTTTGACTCAAGCACTTCAGCTCTGTTTGTTCTTAAGAAGTGCCTGTCAATAAACAAGAAGCTTTTTGGCTGTACAAGTAGTCAGCATGTAAACATATTTATGGTCACTCAATAAGCGCAGCAGATATGATCGTCTTGTCTGTATACTCCAACACATTCTGAAAATGAATGGTGAGTGTGCTGCACTCCACCAGCTTCCAGTTCACAGTGCAGGGTGGAGCAGAACTATAGGAAGCTATGGGGGAGCCTTGAAGGAACAAAGGGAGATTAAGCAATATACACCACCTTGTTTTGTGGACATATTTCTGCTGTACACATAAAATTATCTGGAGCACATCTGTTATGCAGGAAAAGAGTGTGGGGAAAAGGGCTGACACACAAGCACAAAGGAAAGTAAGCAGCATATTAAGCAGTATGCCCCCTTCAGAACATGTTAAGTAATGCATCAATTCCCACTTCACATCCTGCAATTCCCTCCTTTGAGGGGAGGACTAACACAGCATCTGGCCAGCCCCTGTATGAATGCAGCCCCGCTGTATTCACATGGCTGGCATGGAGCAAGAAGGCTGTACAGGGGAATAACAGTACGACTGAGCAGGATCCATGGGATGAGGGTTACAGATATCAGCACACTTCATCCTCTGTTTCATTCACTAACCTGGCCCCAGTTGCTCTGGGTACGTCTACACTACAGGATAAATTCGAATTAGCTTAAAACGATTTTATAAAACAGATATTATAAAGTCGATTGTGTGCATCCACACTAGGCACATTAATTCGGTGGTGTGCATCCGTGGTCCGAGGCTAGTGTCGATTTCTGGAGTGGTGCACTGTGGGTAGCTATTGTAAAATAATGAGGCCAATAACGTCGATTTGTGTCCACACTAACCCTAAATCGATATAGTAATATCAATTTTAGCGTTACTCCTCTCGTTTTGTAGGAGTACAGAAATCGATTTAAAGAGCCCTTTAAATCGATATAAAGAGCAGTGTAGTGTGGACGAGTGCAGCGTTAAATCAATTTAACGCTGTTAAAATCGGTTTAACAGCGTAGTGTGGACCAGGCCTCAGTGGAGGAAAACTGGATTCCATCGCTCTATGCAAGCCACTGAGTTTGTGAATCATCCTAATCCCCTCTGCATACTTTGGTTAATGAAATGTATAACAAGCTGTCTCCTACATAATATTAAGGAAATGGGTGTGGCATATTATGCTGGCTTGCTGATATTTGAGTTTTTTCATGTAGTGAATTTTACCAGATCTCATTCCATTTAGAAGTCCTTGGGAATGATTATTCACATTCATTATTCAGTGAAGATTATTCACATTCTGTTATAAGCTAGTATGGTATAAAGGCTGAGATTTTAGCTTTAGAATGGAAAGAACAAGGTTTGAAACAGAATAAGGGCTAATTTAGCACATTTCACACTCAAGGTAACCTAAGTACAAGGAACTACATATAAAGCAGTGAGCAAGATACAGTAAAGGCAGACTCACACTCCATTTATACTCAACACACAGTAGCTTCTATATAGCCTGTGAGTCTGTTTAGTGAAGGAAGGGATGCCTGCCTTCGTGCTTTTTGAAAAAATACATTAGAGATTTGGATGTGCACCAGAGATTTGGATTAAAAATAAAATCTTATGCAATCTCTAACAGTTCAGTATACCTCAGGTTTGCACTGCATCGGACTGACAGTGCTGGGCATGAGAACAAACCCTATGCCCAAATTCTGTTGTCAGTTACACCAGCGGGTTTGCACCAAGGTGTCAGAGATCAGAATAAGCCCCCTTGTGTGGACCTTGAATGCACAACTTGCGGTTCCCAAAGTAATAGTGCTACCAGTCAAGCAATACTAATACAGGTTCAGGCAGCATTCCTTATATTAAATCTTTGATGTAAACTATGAAGTATTTAATTATATTGCTATGAGACTTTTATAAATCATGTTATGCCTTTGAAGGCATGTTTTACAGATCATTTCCCTGGATTTGTGAAGAAGGGAATACTTTTTAGATCAGCAAAGCTACACTGTGCTGTAATGAATTTTATAAATTATTCTTTATTGAGGTGTTTTTATTTAGAATATAAAAAGAAAAAGTGCAGGTGATACAAATGCATGTAAAAGGACAGACAGTATCTATCAAATATTCTTTTTCCCCAAATAAGTGGCAAATTCAAATGTCAATATAACATTCAGGGCCTGATTCTCCTCTCACTCATATTACAGCAACTCTACCCTAGTCAATGGTGTAGAATTGATGTGAGAGGATATTTGGGCCTTGTGCATGTGTTTGGAGCAGGAAGAGGAGAATATCTCATAGCATGAAAAAGTAACGTAATCTTTCCTATTTGCTAATACAGGAATTTACATCTGTCATCTTCTCAGCACAATTGGGTCTCTCAGAGAAGCAATACTCTATACCAATAAAATATTTCCATTCTGTAAGTCTGTATAGCCTTTCTTACTGAGGAAGTGCTTGACATATTCCTGCATTCTATTATTTCAATAGGTTGTTTATTGGTTGATAATAAATTAAGCTCACCAGAAGAAATTCAGATAGCCCCTTGAAAAATTCATGGAATTTGTCTTTGATACCTCCATTATCATTGGGTAAATAACAAGAAATACAGTACCTAATTGTTATCCATGTCAGTCTGTTTGACAGCTTTTCTAATTTGATACTCATGAGAAAACTAATACCTCATATTGTCCTGATTAATAGACAAAGAACCATTCGTCATCTTTTGACTGGTGGTTTATGATGAGGTTGAGGTAAACCATCAATATTCTTACTTTTCAATAGCAGCTACAACAGACATTCTGCATTCTTCAGTGAGATGATAAAACTTGCCAAGTAGTTTGAGTTGTGCTCTACATTGTGTCGGAAGGTGTTAAGTTTGCAGAGATTTTAATTGCTTTTGTGTGTGTGGTGACATTAAAGATATACTTAGATTTACAATTATATCCTGGACATGGGTCAGTGCTGTTTCTCTATTTCCAGTCATTCTTCAAACATACTGTAATATTTGATATCATCAGAGATATTTTTTCCTAATATCTTTTAGTGAATTTCAATGTTAGCGGGTGCCTCACTATGGCTGACTAGCCCCATGCTGCAAAAGCTTAGCTAGACAGGTCTGACAGTCCCTGCAGAGTTCTAAGACCTGTGATATCTTCTGCCAACACCATCTGTTGATCATTTACATTTTTGAAACTATGTAGCTAACAATGGGTTATAGTTTAGCTTTTACTCTCAAATCTTATAGAAAGCATGCTCTTGTTTTAAATATGTTTTTCTCAAATTGCATTATAAATGTGCCACGCTTAATTAAACATAACATAACTTTTAGGATAAACATTATCAGTTCCATTAATAAATATGAAAAAACAAGTTTTTTCAAGCAGAGAAAAAACATTTGTATTGCATTAGACAACAACATGTGAATAATATTAGGACTAATATTACAATCAAACTAGTAATGTATAATCTAATGACAGTAATGAAAACTCTTACACATACAGGCCAGAGCCTCATTCAGTGTAAATCAATGTATTATTATTATTACAGTAGCAGTTTTAGGCTGAAGTTGAGATTTGGGTCTCACTGGGCTAGGCACTGTATGAAAGTATAGTAAGAATACTCCCTTATCTAAAGAGTTTATAATGTTTGTGTTTGTATAACTGATCAGACTATATTATATTACATTAGGTTATGATCACTTGCACCTAGGCAACCACCACATTTTATTTCACCTGTATCTGTCAGAATGAAGCTGTGAGTTGATTGCAATACTTTCTGTGTTAGAGAGTTATCATATATCATTTTTAGACACTCCAAGGAATGTTTTAGTAGTGGTGGCATGAGACCTCCAGCATATGTCCCCCAGAGTCAGAGCCCCCATAACTCAATTTCTCTTTCTGTACAGTACAGGTAGATGTTTAAGGAACTGCTCATCCTATTCCCTTGTTTGATTTTGTCGTCTATAACAGACTCTGACTATACCCCATCTTGTGATTTATTACTTAGTACATTGACCCTATGATGCTGGCAGACCAGCTGCCTGCTCACACAACTGAACACTGACAAATGCATAGCTGGAAAACAGTCTGGTTCACCTGTGTGTTAGCACTGTTAAAACATATTAAGATGATAAGAACGTGTTTAAACCTGATGAAAGGCTTGTAGGATACGGCATGTATTGATCTCACCTATAACATCTATAGCCCACGGTATAAAGTTCACCGAGTTTACGTTGTAAACCTCTGTAATTGTGTAACTGACCAAATAGGAAAGAAGCATTAATTAGTGTGAAGTGTTGGTCCTGCACACAACAAAGCCCTTTGAAACCACTGTGTCACTGTGAAAAACGAAAGGAGAAAGACTTTTGTAATTGTTAATTGTTTCCACCAACACGCAGGAAGAGGGGACCTGCACATGAACTCATCCCAACAGCTTGAACTCTGGGGTAAGAGAACAGAAATGCCTGAAAAGAAGGAACTGTATCACTATGCTGCTTAGAATGCAGAGAGGGCAATATTTCTGCACATAAGCAAGAGATGCCTGAGCTGCTTAGTTTGGGTTAGCCCTACGACATGTAGAGCTTTAATTTAGAATATATAGAAGCTACTATCACCTTTTTGGAACTGAAGACTGTAACTCATTTGTGTGTGTATGTTTACCTGCTTCAGCTTTGTAAATGACTCTCATTTATTTTTCTTAGTTACTAAATCTTTAGTTTGTTTATTATAGGATTACATAAGAATGGCCATACTGGGTCAAACCAATGGTCCATCTAGCCCAGTATCCTGTCTTCCAACAATGGCCAGTGCTAGGTGCTTCAAAGGGAATGAATAGGCCAGGTAATTATTAAGTGTTCCATCCTCTGTTGTCCATTCCCAGCTTCTGGCAAAGAGTGGCTACGGAAACTTCAGAGCATGGTTTTGCATCCCTGTTCCTCCAGGCTAATAGTCACTGATGGACCTTTCTTCCACGAACTTATCAAGTTCTCTTTTGAACCCTGTTATAGTCTTAGCTTTCACAACATCCTCTGGCAAAGAGTCCGTCAGGTTGACTGTGCGCTGTGTGAAGAAATATTTCCTTGTGTTTGTTTTCAACATCCTGCATATAAATTTCATTTGGTGCCCCCTAGTTCTTGTGTTATGAGAAGGAGTAAATAACACTTTCTTATTTACTTTCTCCACACCAGTCATGGTTTTATAGACCTCTATCATATCCCCCCTTAGTCATCTCTTTTCCAAGCTGCAAAGGCCCAGTGTTATCAGTCTCTCCTTAAATGGAAGTTTTTCCATGCACCTAATCATTTTTGTTGCCCTTTTCTGAACCTTATCCAATTCCAATATATCTCTTTTTGAGATGGGGCATCCAGATCTGCACATGGTATTTACGATGTGGGTATATCATGGATTTATATAGAGGCAATATGATATTTTCTGGCCTATTATCTATCCTTTTCTAATGATTCCCAACATTCTGTTAGCATTTTTGTCTGCTGCTGCACGAGTGGATGTTTTCAGAGAACTATTCTGAATTACTTCAAGATGTCTTTCTTGAGTGTAACAGCTAATTTAGACCCCCTCATTTTATATGTATAGTTGGGATTATGTTTTCCAGCGTGTGTTACTTTGCATTTATGAACACTGAAATTCATCTGCCATTTTGTTGCCCGGACACCCAGTTTTGTGAAATCCTTTGTAACTCTTTACAGTCTGCTTTGGACTTAACTTTCTTAACTAGTTTCATATCATCTGCAAATTTTGCCACCTCAGTGTTTACCACCCTTTTTGCAGATCACTTATGAATATGTTGAATATGACCCCTGGGGGACACCACTATTTGCCTCTCTCCATTCTGAAAAATGACCATTCATTCCTACTCTTTGTTTCCTATTTTTTAACCAGTTCCTGATCCATGAGGGGACCTTCCCTCTTAAGGCATGGCAGCTTATTTTGATTAAGAGCTGGTGAGGGACATTCTGAAAATCTAAGTACACTATATCTACTGGATCACCCTTGTCCACATGCTTGTTGACTCCCTCAAAGAATTCCAGCAGATTGGTGAGGCTTTGTTTCCCTTTACAAAAATCATGTTGACTCTTCCCCAACAAATCATGTTCATCTTAGAGCTGGTCTACACTACTGCAGTACGGCAGTCTAAGGGCATGGCTACACTTACGAGTTAGAGCGCATTAAAGCATCCCCGTGCTCTCTAACTCATGACGCATCCACACTGGCAAGATATGTAGAGTGCTCTGACTCCGCGACTGGAGTGCTTCTGGTAATCCACCTCGGTGAGTGGAATAACAGTTGCTGCGCTCCCGCTGGGGCACCAGAGCACCAGTGTGAATACCCTGGTCTGTTAATGCGCTCTGATTGCCCTCCAGAAGTGTCCCACAATGCCTGTTCTTGCCACTCTGGTCATCACTTTGAACTCTACTGCGCTCAGGTGACCAACCATCAGACCTGCCCTTTAAATTCTCTGGGAATTTTGAAAATTCCCTTCCTGTTTGCTCAGCCAGGTGTGGAGTGCATTCAGTGAATCTTTCCAGGTGACTATGCCTCTACACGCCAGGCAATCCCCAGTATGAAGCAATGGCAAGATGCTGGAACTCATCAGTGTTTGGGAGGAGGAAGCTGTCCAGTCCCAGCTGCACCCCAGCTGTAGGAATCACGATACTTTTGGGCAGATATAAAGGGACATGATGGAAAGGGGCCATGATCGGGACGCATTGAAGTGCAGGGTTAAAGTGAAGAAGCTGCGGAATGCCTACCTTAAAGCCTGTGAGGCAAACCGCCACTCTGGTGCTGCCCCTGCAACCTGCTATTTCTATAAAGAGCAGGACATGATACTTGGGGGCGACCTCACCTCTATTCCGAGTACCACCATGGACACTTCAGAGCCCAGTGCAACGAGCAGGAGGAGGAAAGTGGGACTGAGGGTGCCGAGGAGGAGGACACTCTGGCATCCCTAGATGTATGCAGCCAGGATCTGTTCTCAAGCCAGGAGGAAGGTAATCAGTTGCGGCAGTCGGTGCTTGGAGAAAGACAAACACCAGAGGAGCTTTTATTTTGGGAATGAAGTTATTCCGTGTGGGCTCTTGGGGGAAGGAGGTTTAGGGCTGCATGCATGCCTAGATGTGGAATAGGGCGCTGATGTGCTCTCTCACATCATGGTAATTGGCTTCAGTGATGTCTTCAAATGTCTCATCCAGAACTTGGGCAATGCACTTGAGCAGGTTTCTTGGGAGAGCCACTGTGGTCATTGTCCCAGTCAGCCTAACATGTCCACACCACTGTTCTGTGAGGGGCAGGGGGGACCTTCGCTGCACACTGGAAAGCTGCATGTGGGCCAGGGTGGAAGCCTTATTCTGGTAGAAGACCGTGCCTTGCTTCCCAGGTCACCCTCAGCAGTGAGATATCTTCCAGGACAAACTCCTGTGAAAATGTGAGGACGGTGTTCAGTATAGGGGCCCCCTGCAGCTGTTGGCTCTCCCCAAGGCACAGAAACCCAGAAGACAGTACAGCCATGAAACAATCAGTCCCCCTTGACTCTGTGCTTACTCACCATTTTGGGACTCCTGGCAGCTATGTGCGCTTGCTTTGAGATGGGCAAATTATGTTATTGTGTAGACTCTGCTTGCCCTTAAGTACAGGGGAATCATTGCTCTGTCTGATGTGAGCAATGCTGCCTCTGTTAAATGTTGCATTTTGCCTTTACAGATGCAACCTTGAGATCTCAGCCATCTGTGTTATCACTGGCTGAAAGACTGCAAAGAGTTAGGAAGAGGTCACATAGAAATAACGCAGCACTCACTTAACTAGAATCTAAAAGCACAGGAGTAGAAGGAGTGGAAGGAGGATCTGCCAGCAGGAGGAGGAGTGCTGGCACAAAAACACGGTGCTCCAGAAGCAAAGCACAGAGCGGCTGATAAGAATCATGGAGCGCCAAGTGGACTCTTTCCAGGCGCTCATAGCCATGCAGGTGGAGCACTTACCGCAACCCACCCCCCATAGCCCTTGTCCCAAAACTCTATCCCTTGTGCCTCCAAGTCACCTCCAACACACTTTCCCCAACATCTGGGTTCTTATCGCCACCAGCTGCCTCCAACACATATAGCTTCACCAACTAGCCCTGAAAACTATGACCCTTACCCCCTGCACTCAACCCCTATCACCATGCAGTATAGCCATCCTGAAACGAAGCACTCATTGAACAGCACTCCAGACAGGAAGGCTGAGTATAACAGGACATACGCAAATCTGTGACTGTACTATTCCCCACTCCACCCCCTTGCCCTTTCAGTTTTCCAAGCAGTTGTTTTTCTTTTCAATAAATGGATTTTCTTTTCAATAAATGGATATTTTTGCTTTGAAAACATTCTTTATTATTGCATAAAGTAAAAGATACCGTAGCCCAGGAAAACAACAGGCACTGAAAGTCAGCGTAGCAAACACAGATTCCTACTAACATTGGAACCACTGCACTTCACTCCCGTGCAGGGCACCAGACATTATTGGTGGCTTTCAGCATCAAATTGCTCCCTCAAGGCATCCCTAATCATTGCAGTCTCACACTGGGCCCCTCTAATAGCCCTGCTCTCTGGCTGTTCAAATTCAGCCTCAAGGTGTTGAGCCTCCGAGTTCCATATCTGAGTGAATCTTTCACCTTTCCCTTCACAAATGTTATGGAGGGTACAGCATGCTGATATAATCTTGGGGATTCTGTCATTGGCCAGGTCTAGCTTCTCATACAGAGAGCACCAGTGGCCCTCTAAATGGCCAAAAGCACACTCCACAGTCATTCTGCACAAGCTCAGCCTGTTGTTGAACTGCTCTTTGCCGCTGTCAAGGCTCTCTGCATAGGGTTTCATGAGCCATGGCATTAAAGAGTAAGCAGGGTCTCCAAGGATCACAATGGGCATTTCGACTTCCCCTACAGTGATCTGGTCTGGGAAAAAAGTCCTGGCTTGCAGCTTCCTGAACAGGACAGTGTTCTGAAAGATGCATGCATCATGCACCTTTCCGGGCCAGCCTGTGTTAATGTCAATGAAATGCCCACGGTGATCCACAAACACCTGGAAAAGCATAGAGAAATACCCCTTCCTGATTAACGTACTCAGAGGCTAGGTGGTCTGGTGCAAGAATTGGAATATGAGTCCCATCTATTGCCCCTCTGCAGTTAGTAAAACCCATTTGTGCCAAGCCAGCCACAATGTCCTGCACGTTACCCAGTCACTGTTCTTCTGAGCAGGATGTGATTAATGGCTCTGCAAACTTGCATCAACATGATTCCAATGGTCTACTTTCCCACTCCAAACTGGTTAGCGACCGATCAGTAGCTTTCAGATTGCAATAGCCACCAGCTTCTCCACCGTTAGGGCAGCTCTCAATCTCATGTCCTTGTGCCATAGGGTAGGGGCGAGTTCATCACATAGTCCCATGAAAGTGGCTTTTTTCATTCAAAAGTTCTGCAGCCACTGCTCGTCATCCCAGACTTGAATGACAATGTGATCCCACCTCTCAGTGCTTATTTCCTGAGCCCCAAAATGGTTTTCCATGGTGGTGAGCATATCTGTGAATGCCACAAGCAATGTCGTGTCATATGCATTACTCGAGTCAGTATGATCGTCGGAGTCCTCACTGTCAGTTTGGATCTTAAGGAGTAACTCAACTGCCAAACATGACATGCTGGAAAGACTCATCAACATATTCCTCATAGTTTGGGCTCCATTCCTCAAAAATGAAAGGGAAGACAGAGCATGCAGTACAAAAAACATTGAAAGATGGCCCCAAATGTGGACAGAAGCACAGGGATTGCAGGGAGGTGGAGTGCACAAATTGATAGGACAGTGTTCTCCCATCGATTTAGTGTGTCTTCACCAGATCCACTAAGTCAACACCCATTGCATCGATTGCAGAAGTGCCGATCTACCGGCAATGTATACATGACCTATTGTGTCTGATAATTCTATTCTTTACTATAGTTTTAACCAATTTGTATGGTACTGAAATTAGGTTTACCAGCCTGTAATTGCCAGGATCACCTCTGGAGCCTTTTTAAAAATTTGGCATCACATTAGCTATCTTCCAGTCATCTGGTACAGAAGCTGGTTTACATACCACAGTAGTTCTGCAATTTCACATTTGAGTTCCTTTGAACTCTTGGGTGAATACCATCTGGCCCTAGTGAGGTTTTACTGTTCATTTATCAATTTGTTCCAAAACCTCCAATAATGACACCTCAATCTGGGACAGTTCCTCAGATTTGTCACCAATTCAGACTGGCTACAAATATTGTCTTTGGGATCTGATGAGCAACTGACCTGTGACAAGTGACTGGTCCTTTCAGACTGGTAGTAACCTTCATATTGTTGTGATTTTTGGTTTAAGGGACCAACTATCGTAAAGGCAAGCTTGCCTAGGTGACAAGATAGACCAGAGCACCTAAGGAGACTGTCTGCCACTCCATGTTACGGCTGTTGTAGTGCTTGAAGAGTTCACACGTGATCCTTGGTTATTGAAATGTAAGTATACAACACAAAATAAGTTTGGGGTTTGTTCCCTGCATCTTAATAGTATGCCCTGAGACTGGCAATCATGGTCAGGAACCACTATAGACAGCTTCATAAACCCATATGCATTCAAGGCCCTGTTCTTCTGAACTGTGAATAACTCAAAAGCAGGTAACTGTTCTTTGATGCAGAGTGCAAACCCCGCCCCTTTCCTTCTGCCCACTCTATCTTTCCTAAATAAGGAATCTAGTGAGTTTAACATTCTAGTCATATGACTCATATCCCCAAGTTTCAGTAAGAAAAAAAATCAAATTCATTTTAATAAATGAGCATTGCTCTAATTCCCATTGCTTACTTCTCAAGCTTCAAAAGGTATTTAGGCAATTGAAGAATTTCATCTCCTTACATTCCTTGATGCCTTCATTCTTTACATTCAAGCTACCTGAAGTCTCAGTCATATGCTTCAGCACATGTACTGTGTTTGCCCCTTGGCATCCTTCCCCCTTTATTTTCCCTAAAAAAGGAAGTCTGAAGAACGCCCCAACACATATCTTCCTCTCTCAGCATGTTTTTTTCCATATTAATGCACCAAATAGGTCTATACATTATAACTCAAAAAACCCAATTAACTCACAGAAACCAAAATGCACACTTTCTATTTTCTTTTTTTTAGAGACTAGGGAAAGGTTCACACTAACAGCTGTGTTCAGTATTCCAGCAAACAATTCAAAGGTTTATCAATGCTTGATGATGTCCAGTTGTTGATTCTATTCTAGTCTCCCACCTCTGACATCTTTGATTGAAGATTTTCCTTATTTTTGGTAGCAATTATTCTGCAGCAATAGTTTAAAGAAAACTGAACTTTCCCCTCTCTGCCAAATTCTCAGTGTAATGGGATTGAACAGCAGGCAAGGGTATGGAAGCCTCCTCATTCTACCATCACTTGAAAAGGCTTTTTGAACAGAGACCATTTATTTTTCCCTGCTCAGCATGAAGGCAACGTAGTTTGCATATTGGGAGGCTATTTTTAATTCTCCAGGATTCATCCCATCTCTCAGGTTCTGTTAATATTCCAGTGGAACTGCTTTCCTCATCGCAATCCTACATACTCTTTTAGTAGATATGCATTGCCTTAAATTTTAACGTTTAAAAGTCTAGACAGCAATTTATCCACAAAGGGTCAAACTCTGATTCAATTTATTGGCTAGAAAGATTATGCACTTTGGATCAGTGCCCAGTGGACCACCATCAAGATCAACCCTCATCTCCTAACACACTCTGGGTGGACAAAGGCGAGACCTGAGGATCTCACCTGGTATCTTCACAGCTAAGTCATCTATTGCTTGAGCAATATATGTTCCATGTAAATTTCCATGGTTGTTAACTTACTGAAAATAGTTTATAGTTTCATTTCCAGCAGTGTCACAGAACTTTAGACTAACCCCAAGAAGCAAATTGGAAAAAGTGGGTAGGAAGAGGAAAAGCCAGCAATTGCCTCCTCCTATCCCAGCATGCCAGCCAGCATAGTTACTAGGCCAGTAGAAAATTACTCCTGCCTTTACAGAACAAATAGGAAGCAGGGAGGTAAATTATTCCTCTGGAGCTTCATCTTTTGCACCATCTCTTGGTCAGGTCTGTGCTTAACACCACAATAGAGCCCTAAATGGCAAACATTCCTAACATCAAAGAAGTCTAAACACTATAGTGGAGACTCTACATACTCCAAAGTCAGAAAATTCAAAGCTATAGTTCCACTATCACTTTTAACTTGATCTTCTCTAGCCTATGCAGTAATTTCTGTTGGTCTGTTTGGTGATTCATTTACTGCCTTAGTATATGCATGTACTGTGGCGAAATTCTGTGCACAGTAGTATGAAATATTAGCAACAATATCATACAAACTTCTCCTGCTTTCATGTTTTATTACAAATTAAAAACGTATTAAAAAAATCACTGAAGTTCACCAACCTTCCAAGCAAACCTAAGCCCAGTTATGGGTGAATGTGGCTGACATGTGGTTTTGTGTGCAAACTAAGTGAAATGAGAAATTTCATATGGTTTTGATGTGATCGGAAGTTAAACTTTCTTGTCCTGATTAATTTTTGCTTTGAGATTGTGTGTGTGTTCAGTTCTGACTTTCAAAGCAACAGTCGGGGGTGCAAGCTGAGATGCATCAAAACCAAAACAAATCTTGTCACAAACTCCTGTGAAGTGAAACTAATGAGCTTTACAAGCTCTAGGGCTTTTATGTGCGTAAATTCTCAACCATACCGTGGCATTGATATCTTTTTTTTTTTTGCATTTACTTTTTTTGGTTTCTTGAAAGAGGGATTGTACATTGAAATAAATGTTCTATATGCACAAAAAGTGTACAGACAATGGTAAAACTGAAGATAAAATGCCATAATGTTACCCATAATTCTCATGTATCCAAACAGTAGCCCAGTGCATCCCCTCACATGGTAAATTCCACAACAGTGGTCCTGGGAGAAGAAAGCACTGCAAGGTACTTACCCACTTGTGTTGATTCCTCACCGTGAGAGGGCTTTTCTTCCTTATAGAGAGGTCTGTGCATCCTCCCCATCAACTGGGTACATCCTTAGGAATCTGTGGGCAGTTAGGGCCTCCCACTAGGAGCCCTGTATCCCTATATCTCTGCATTGACTGTACTCTCCTTAACATAGCTCCGTTGGAACATGGTATTAGGCTGCCCTCAGGAAGAAATGCTCCCCAGAAAGTGATACATGCCTTGGGACTTTATCATCTTTTCTTCATCATTTTCACAGGTCTAAAGGAAGTAGGGGGCAATGTGCATCTCCTAAAGGCTCTCCTTGGACCTCTCCATGTGATAGCTTGCCCAATCTCTACCCTTTACCCCAGTGCAGATATCTGGACCTTTGGAGGGTCCCCTTCAGACTATCCAAAGCAGTGGTTTTAAACCTATGGTCCGTGGATCCCTGGGTGTTTGCAGACTATGTCTAAGCGGTCCGCAAAAGATAGTTGTTACCATAGAACAGCAGTTTTCAACCTGTGATCAGTGGACCCCTGTGGGTCTGCAGACTATATCTAAGATTTCCAAAGGGGTCCACACCTCATTAGAAATTATTTAGGGGTCTTCAAATGATAAAAGGTTGATAACAACTGGTCTAAAGCAGTGGTTCTCAAACTAGAGCCACCGCTTGTTCAGGGAAAGCCCCTGGTTTGTTTACCTGCCGCGTCCACAGGTTCAGCCAATCACAGCTCCTACTGGCCGCGGTTCGCCGTTCCAGGCCAATGGGGCTACAGGAAGCAGTGACCAGTATGTCCCTCGGCCTATGCCGCTTCCAGCAGCTCCCATTGGCCTGGAGCGGCAAACTGCAGCCACTGGGAGCTGCGATTGGCTGAACCTGCGGACACGGCAGGTAAACAAACTGGCCCAGCCCATCAGGGGCTTTCCCTGAACAAGCGGCAGCCCTAGTTTGAGAACCACTGGTCTAAAGGGTAAATTAAAGAGTCAGAATTTGGTCAAACTTTCTCACTGCTAAAATAAAATTCTTTGTATGGATAGCAAATAAGGTTAATTTCAGGTCCATGGTAATTTTCATGGTAAGTTCACAGTATAGGAGCTTTGAATGAAGGATTGTCCTCCACACTAACTTCCATGTCAAAAATGCAAAGCTATAAATAATCCTCTGCTTTAAGAGACAAACCACAGATCCTGCCACTTTATACAGTGGCTAGTTTAAAGGGTCAGATCCTTAGCTGGTGTAAGTTGGCTTTCAGTATTTGCCAACAATTACTGCACTTTGGTTTAAGATGCAGTAGACAGCCTTCAAAAATGTACTTCTAATATTTTACCATTAAGTATGGTGAAATGCCTGAAAATAACAGTGATACCTTACTCACAAGGAAAATATAAGAAGAACTGGTTTTTTTAAAGAGTGTTCAACCCTTCCACAGTATTTCCCTGTATTTAAAACAAGAAATGATTGTGCCATTTCATATGCCTTTGTGTGGTAGTCATTGGTAACTGTTCGTTTTTTAATGGCAACTAGTGGATCTAAGTATGTGAAGCAAGATGCTAAAAATATAAACGTCTGGCTGACATGTTGAAATCCTATTATCTCTCCCAACAGCTTTTATGGTTTTGTGTAGTCTGATAATCTCTTTTTTTATCTACCATGTACATTTTAGCTGTGGTTGATGAAAAGGCAGCTGAAGTAGTATTTTAATTGAAAAGTTCTTGATTAACCACTGCAGTGGTAATGAAGGAAAATTTCACTGCTGTCTGAAAATTACATCCGACTGGTGGACTGTGTGTTTCTGTATTATATAATCAACAGCAAATGAAGTGCTGATTTGTTAAAAGTTATCATTTCATTGTTAATTTAATCTAAAGTCAATCCTCTACTTTCCAAAAGATAGTTTTTACAAATGTAAAATGTGTGTTACATATAAGATCCTGTGCTTTTCTTATACTGAACTGAAACGAAGATTGACTGAGCTACAATTAAAAAAAGATACATTGGTATAATGTTTAACACTTATAAGAGGACAGAATAAGAAATACAAAAGAACAAAGCTTGATTCTGCAATCCTTACTCTCAGTGAGTAGCATTTATTCATGTGAGTAGTCCCATTATCTTTGCTGAAGGTCACATAAGTGTAATGGGTTTCAGAATATCACCGTCGCAAATCTCCCCTCCCCGCCCCAGAATTAGAAAGAGATTGCAAAGTCTTGTTATATATACACTCAATATAAATGTAATTTGTTGACAGGACAACTCCAAATCTTGGGTAGTTTTAAGTGACATATGCCATCTAACTGGAGTGTTTATGTGACTGCAGGTGTGAATGCAAAGGGTTCAGTGAGACTGGGGAGCAGTAAAGCTAGACCCAAGTAAATTATGCCAAAATTGCTTGTGGGTATTTGTTCAAATGTGTAAATAATTTAACTCTGACCATACTTGCATCCCTTTTGTTTTTGCTTCCCATGATCCAGTGGTCAAGTCTTGCTGTGAAAATATTCATACAAAGCATATTTCAAAATTGCATGCCTAGGTAGTCACAGAAACTGGATTTTAAATTTTCATGCATGAGAATTTATGCTGGAAGTGTTTATAAGCCCATGCAGTAAGTGGTCAGAAACAATACCACCTGACTTTTCTAACTAACCACAAGTAAGCTGAATAGCTTGAATTTCAAATAGTGATGATCAATCTAATGAGTAAACTATTAAGATGAAATTTGATCAATACTTTCATAAATTCATAAATTATAAGGCCAGAGGGATCATTGTGATTATCTAGTCTGGCCTCCTGCATAACACAAGCCAGAGAACCTCACCCAGAAATTCCTGTATAGGCCCTGGTCTGGCAACCTAACCCAGACAGGCAGCTTCTTTGGGACCCTCATGGTCTTCAGTGAGGCAAAATGATGCACCCACAGAGTCAAGTTGCAGAATCTAGGACACAGTGAATAATTGGAGCAAACTGCAATCTGCTCACGGACATTCTGAGCAGCAAAAGGGGCTAATTTCACTGAATAAATCATTATGAATTATTCAGACAGCTGTAATAAAAACACAGAGCAAGACTCTGGATGCAGAGTCTTGGGAGAAACAGCTGTCTCAGGAACAAAATGTGTCTGGGATCCTGAGCACAAACTTTCTGCCAGAGTTGTGAAAGTGGTGCTTTATGTGAGTTATAACCATGGCGCAATTCACTTTTGCCATCAAATATACCTGCCTCAAGTGAGCATGGTTGTCAATAAATTCTAGAAATAAATTCCAAATTCTAGAAATACAGGATACTGTGTCTCTTCCATGTTATTAATCTCCATCAAGGAAATAAATCCCACACTCCTGGAGTCTAGTTTAGAATTGTGACTGTTCAGATGCTAAGCCAGTAGACACATATTTCACACATATTAATAGTCAAAACAATTACAAAATAGGGGATTGTAAATATTCTAATGACATTATCCCTCCATGAACATCTGTGAAATAAAACACCACTGCAGACATCTTTTCTTATAAACATGCAAAAATTAGGAAAAAAGGGAAAACTGAATTCTCAATAAATTAAGACATGAAAATCCTCATTTTGGTGATATGGATTAGGGACACAAGGGTGCCAGTGTTTTTGCCCTATTAGGGAGTAAGTACAAAGCCTTAAGAGATACTGGAAATAGCAGTGCGCCGCTGCTTGCAAATTCAGTCTCCTTTTGGCATTTTTTTCTTCATTCACACTTAATTTTGTGACCTGACTTCCTTGCAGGAGAGAATACCATTCCCACCATCCTTTTAAGTAGTGACTCTCAGCTTTTCAAAACTACTGAACCCTTTTCAGGAGTCTGATTTGTCTTTCGTACACCTGAAGTTTCACCGCATGTAAAAACTACTTGCTTACAAAAATCAGACATAAATATACAAAAGTGTCACAGCACACTGTTACTGGAAAAATTATTTACTTTCTCATTTTTGCCATATAATTATAAAATAAATCAATTGGAATGTAAACATTGTACTTACATTTCAATGTATAGTATATAGAGCAGTATAAACAACTCATTGTCTGTATGAAATTTTAGTTTGTACTGACTTTGCGAGAGGTTTTTAGGTAATCTGTTGTAAAACTAGACAAATATCAAGATGCATTGATGTACCCACTTGGAGACCTCTGTGTGCCCCCAGGGTTACACATACCCCTGGTTGAGAGCCACTGCTTTATAGCTTTGCCTGTCTTAGTTCCACAAGAACAAGCAATATATTGCATAATATCTGACAAATCAGACTACCTCAGATAAGCCTAACTGATTTTATAGCTTGTTTCTGTCCAGGTCAATTCGCACCTTCAAAAGATGAAAGGAAAAGAAAAAACAAATAAACCCTGATTGGTTGGAGGCATGTTTAGAATCCAGAGTTTTGACAGATCAGAATTAAGGTAACATTTTTCAAAAGCTCCTAAGTGACGTGGGAGTCTAACCACCATTTTTAAAATAACCTGAGGAAATTCAGAGGCAAAGTCTCACTGGAAGACAATGAGACTTAATTCCTCATGCGTGAAAATGAGATTTAGGTGTTTTTGAAAATGTTACCCTTAGTGACTAGTTGGAAAGCATTACAGAACAGATACAAACAATTTTATCTCCAGACTTTTTTTGTATATTAATGGTATTTTTTCACACATACAAAGGAATCTAATATCCAACATGAACCCAATACTGTAGTGTTCCTAGCTCAGGAATGTCTGGATACAGACACACAAAAACACAGAGATGCTTGTTTCCAACGTGACTAATTGGATTTCCAGAGCTGAGGTCAGACTAATACTGCACCTGCTCCATACTCAAACTGAAAACAATGAGAGTTAAACACTCAGAGCAGTTGCAGGATCAAATCCAATATACTGGATCTTGCCATACAGTAAATCAAAATCAATTTATTGCACAAATAAGCAAAGATAATTGCATCTATAAGGATGCTGGCTATATACAAAATAGATTTATACATTTTTTCATATTCATAACACTAATATTTTCTTTCTGAAGACATTGAGATTATACTAAAGTTTCATTTTTCTCCTTTATTGTTTTGAAACAGATTCAATATTTATTATACCCTTTTCTTCATTTCTAATCACTTTGATGGCAATCTAAAGCACTGGGTTATGCATACACTTTCCTGCATTTTGTAATGCAGATGCATATGTAATTCACTGAATACAAGAAATTCCCCATGTAGCTATGCAATTATGAGCCGGTGCAAATGGCTGTCGAATTCTATCTTTTGCAAAGCTGCTATAATGTGTCAAACCAGGGGCTTGACACTTGGTAGAGGGAGAAAAGGCTGGCGGGGAGAGGCTTTTGAAAAAAGACATTTGACCTCTGGAGACTTGCAGAACAGACTCCTTGCTCTAGCAGAGTTAGGAGGCCTGAAGGACAGATTTCTTCTCCAGCTACGAAGCTACTAGGGTTTTCAGGAAAGTGGCTTTCTCCTGAGTCCAATAGAAATGCCACTGGAGTGGAACCAGGGCAGGCTGGATGGGCACAGGATTCCAGTGTACCTCAGGAGCTCCACCTGAATTAAGGACCTATATGTCTGCCCCATGAAGATCCTAAACTCCACTAGAATTAAAGACCTCCTTTTGAAAACTCCCTCCTTTCCCTATACTTTAAATATAATAATTCCAGACAGCAGCTCCCTACTCTGGCTTCTAGGCCTGTGATAATCTCAGAAGATTCTCCCTATTTACTCCACCTTCAGACATTACCACCAGAGAAGAAGGCGTCTTAGAGCCCAAGTGTGTTGGCAGCTTCAGGGAGGAGAAGTCCCGAGCTGTTTGGAGTCCATCTCTGAAATGAAAAGGAGGCTTGAGGTAGAAGGATTCTCTGCTGTGCTGTGCTTGACTGCATTATCCCATGTGTCTTGCTGCCTAACTGAGGTCTGGAAGGGCCTTTGAGTAGAGTCTATGTGAATATATTGAATTTCACAATACTTTGACTGCCCTATCCAGATACACAAATTTATACTTTTCCCACCTGCATCAAGGATTAAATTTTAAGGATGTTTAAGGATGTTTTCTGGTTTGCTCTTTATAATGCGTGTAATGGGCACACTGAAGCTTGTAAGCCTACCAGGCAAATAACAGAAAACTCTCTAGTTTTGGAAGGCATGTTTGCTGGAATTTGACATTGGATCAAACAGTGTTCTGAAATTCTAGTATTTAGATGCATTTATTGAAACTGAAAATAATCTGTTTACCTGGGAATACTCTTGAGTCTGACCTGGAGTTTCAAGGTTTTACATTAAACTGCAATTTCTTCAGGACATCTCAGACCCTTTAGGGTGCTGAAGGGTGTAACTATAATTCTCCATGCAAGGAGGTTTACACACACACACGCACACACACACACACACACACACACACACTTTAATTCAGAAGCCAAGCTTTTGGAAAGGAGGTTTCCTTGTCCTGTGTCATTCATGCTTCCATTTAGCTGAAGGGACTAATGCTAATTTGCTTCATTCTCACTCTGTTTTTTTTAAGAATAGTGCATTGGAACTCCTGTGTTTCATTTCAGAGTTAAAACAGCGGTAAGATCATTTGAGCTCTAAAATTCCCACCCAGCTGGCTGACTAGCTGTCAGGCAGGAACGTAGCCAAGCATCATTAATATATCCAGGTTTATCTTCAAATATCATTTACTGGAGTCTTTTCCTCACCATAGTCTCTCCCCCTTCTCTTTGGGACTGGGAAAGTCCTAGACTGCCGCCTTTGGCTGAAACTCCCAGGGAGAAGTATCCTTCAGAAAATGGCACAGATTTCACAGCTGTATAGCCCATGGAACCCTAGGAGACTCAGGGAAAATTTTTAAGACAGCAGCTATGGGCCAACTTTGGTCTGGTAAAGGTCACAGAGATTATTATTTTATTCTCCATCGACTCTTTTCCACAGATAAAAAGCAACCCCTCAATACTTTAAATTCACTTATACAATGAAACACAAACCACAGACACTGAATTGACTAATTTTTCAATTACCACATGATCTCATATGTAAGTGCAATGACTTCCCCTGTAGGCCATCACTGGAGATAAAATCTAGGACCACCAGCATGAAGAACAGAGGTTATCACTTGAGTTAAAGAAGTGGCAGCTCTAGTAGACGCATCCTCTGAGGACCAGACACCACAGGGAAACCTATAACGCACAATGCTGTAGCTAGATAATGTACAATGAGTTCTCATCAACAGCAGTGTGGTTTTGCTACTTTGTTCACAGATTACTGGCAAAACAAGGCAAGGTTCCAGCCAAACTCTGCAGCATGATGGACAGTATAAAAAGTTTTATACTACAGTACCCTGAAAATAACTGATAAATATGTACATCTGATTATAAATCATTTCTAATGGTCATAATTCTTAAACATGAAATTGTAAATACTTTTATTAAGGATGAAGGGAACTGAGTCAAATAGGGATAAAAGATTGGGGGTGGATCACGGGAATAAATGCAGAATCATCCACTGATAAGACTTAAGAAAACTAATGTAAAAATATTGGACCCATGAAGGAATAAAACACTAATACAGTAAGTGAAACTATGTTGTGCAGGATTTTCCATGTGTCTACGCATTTTATTCCAAATCCTTTAATGAATACTTTGTGATAGTTCGTATCCACTATAAAGCACAAATAATTAATGAAATCTATAAAAAAATCCTCAAGATGTTTATTTTAACTAATGAATAAATCATGAAAGAAAGTTTTGCATTACTTAGCCCTTAAATTTTCAGGAGATGAAAAGCCTATTTCCCACAGCTCATTGTCCACTATGTAGTAGTGCATTTATTTTATGAAGACTATATATTGTCCCAAAATTCAAAAAGATGAAAGTAGCCACACACAGAATTAAGCACTAAGCTATTTTGTCTTCAAAAGGTTGCATCAAGTAATGTATTTTTTAAGAACCCTCTCCCCTCTTCTCTTTGCAAGTGGTGGTGGATTTCTTTTTCCTTTTTTTTTTTTTTTAAAGAAAGCATTAACCTCACCAGAGGAACTCACAACTGATTTATGTTTATTGGAATATGAAGAATTACTACCAGCAAGAAGGAGAAAGAATTTCTCTTCCATCAAATTAAAGGAGACTGGATTTAACTCTTTAAATTGATTGTATGCGTTAGTGATTTTTATTCCAGTAAAAGTATTGATCAGAAAATTTGAGCATTCTTTCTTCATTTTACAGGGCATTTATCCTGTCAACTGTTATTTTAATGTAGATTAAGTTACATGAGGGGAAAAGGTTAAAGTTGACATTTCAGCCTTCACATTCTTTTTCAAGCTAGTAAAAAAAAGGAATACAATTTAAATGGAGTATTAATTAGGGAAGTTTAAGCTATGCTTTATTTTTTCTGTAGCCAAAAGATCTCTTGGCTTTGATTTAATATTGTCCTGTTATCTGTTTGTTGTTTGCCTTCATACTGACAAGTAGGAAAATAGTGAGGTAGCTTCAATCTGATTTTTAGATTTTTCTTAATATATCTTATAGAAATCAGAATAAAAATGCTACTTTATTACCAGAGCAGCATTTTATGGCCCTCTTAAATCACAATCCACTTTTTGGGAGAGGTTTATTATGTGACACTGAAAAATTGCTCCAGAGTCAATATTTATACATTTCAGATGTTTTTTATCTTTTCATGCTAGTAGTCTAAAACTTACCTCATCTTGGTAATGATTTATTCCAGGTTGTTAGTATATAAAATTTGCTTGGCCCTTTTGATATTTAAAAAAAAACTAAACCAGCAGAATTATATATGGAAACTCTAATTGTGTGTACACAGTACTTTAAAAGATGTGTATTTCAGTGGGGCGCCACTTAAGGTCAGTGCAGAAGACATGTGGGCTGTATGGCATGATGCAGAATGGGCCAGGTTCATCCATCGCAAATCCACAAGGGGCAGATTTGGCCCACTATTCCATATAGTTTTTATCTTTGTCTTATTCTGGAACATAAAAAAATATAAAATATTTTACACTGATTCTATAACAGAACTTAAAACAAGCCAGACTTAGCCTCATATGATGCTTCTTATGCTTGGCAGATTAACCATATATGTGTCTATCATGTAACTGGATATACCCAAGTCTAGAGAGCCTGATCCTGCCAACCTTCACACACTCACGAGAGTATTCCTTACATAAACTAATAGTCTCCTTGATACCTCACAGTGGAACTGCCTCAGTAGTTGCCTGTAAATGGAAAGACAGAAAAAAATGCAAACTAGGAGCTGGAAAATAAGATGATATCATTTAAATGTTAATGGACTGCTGACATGAATAAGGGACAGCAGAACTGGGGATTATGGTTAAGCATAAATTCTAGATTATGATGATAATGCCTTAGTCATAAGGAAAACAGGAATCTCCATGACCGGATATGAAATTTCTGATTGCGTGTCATCCCCTTTTATGTATTGCAATAACTGAGAATAGGGCAGATACCTGGTCCTTTAGAAATTGCTTAAAGTAGAGGTGCACTTTGTGTGTGCTGGAGCCTTGTCTAGGCAGGATGCAAGTGTTTGCGCAACATTGTGAGGACCTGATGTAGGAAGTCCCACAGAACTTCAGGCCTCAACCACATTGTGTCAGAAACAAAACAGTATTGGATTTAGGAAGAATTATTAGAGCCAAAAGTATCAGTGCAAGATAAAACTGTTAATTGGTAGGAATGCAGCACATAGAACAGATAAAAGGACAGTGTTTGAAATAACTTCTTCTCATGTTTTCCGAACAGGGTTGTGAGGTGGGGAGGAAAGAGAAACACTGTCTGAGTAGAAAGCAGAGTAGCCATCAAAATTCCTCTCGATGCACCTGGCTGTTTATTACTTATGTACAAATGGCAAAGGTTTATGTAGATGGCACCTGTTGAACTTCATGAGCCTGTAAAAACGAAAAAGAGAAAAGAGCCTTGTGTGACTACTGTACTTAAAGATATGTTAAGAATTCCCTTAGTGGAGCCACATCTCTTCATGTGTATTCAAGTGTTCTCATTATTTGAGTCTACGTTTGTCCTACATGGAGAGATAAAATGGATTTCCTCAGTCAGAATTCTGTTTAAAAAAAATTCAGCACTCTGGCTCCTAGTCTGTGGCAGATTTACAGGTTTCCTTTGCATTCACAGCTGGGGGGACCTTCCCCACCTGTTGAGCCACATAAAAGAGCCCTGGGACACAAGGGGACACATGCAGGTGTGGATATCAAAGATCAGAACAGAGCCAAATATATCTAAATCAAGAATTCCCTTGCTGATATCAACATCAATTCACAGGCATTCTCCTGGCTTATTATTTGCATATAATTTTGTTCCTCATGTAAAACTAAAATTGATTCAGCTCTCTGCTGCAGGCTCACAAAAGCAAGGCATGCTTCTCTTGCTCAGTGATTGCACACCCTGCTCTGGACTTGAGATGCCAAAAGATAAAATGTAGGCATTCACATAGCAGGATTCCAAGTGAGGCTTTCCATTCCCTCTCTGCCAACAAAGTAACCAAGGATTCCACCAAACATCCCCTTTCCAGAGATCATCCAGGAAAAGTATATTCACTGCTGCTGCAGAAATAAAATCCAAATAGACACTTATTCAGTGTGAACATCAAGCTAAGTAACTAGGAACTAGAATTTCTCCATGATGAACAACTGTCTGTTTCAAATCACCATCTTCCACCTGGGATCAGACATACACAGAAGGAGGGTATTTATCCGTTTCTCCCAAAGTTGAAGCGTCTCCATGTTGCAAGTACTATTCTGGGTATCTGTTCTGGGATGCTGCCCATCATCTGATTGCTTCCCATACTAAAATGGCAGGCAATGAATGGTATTACAGTGTAGGCCAAGCTGCTCTAATAAGAAAATAAGTGTGACTTCCTCTAGTGGAGCTCAGGTATGTAACTGGCATGAAAGGACCAAAACCAAGCAAATCCCTTCATGGCTAGAAGTCAAGCAGAAGGTTCAACAATTTGCTTCTGAAGCACATATAAAATGTTTGTAGTCATGGTGCTTTTTTAGTAAAACTTGACATGGTAGATGGGATGGATACCTTTAACTCTGGAACCGGGGCACAGAGTCATACTTTATCACATGTGCTTCTGATGTTAACAGTCCTATAGACTTTAATAGGTATGAAATTAATGAGATTTCAAAGGAATGTAATAGTCCTTTATAGAAATCAGTCTAAAAACCTGTGTCATTTAATAGAGAGTGAGCTTACATCTATATTTTCATTTCAAACAGCCTACAGAATTCTACATCAGGGATAATTCTCTATTGAACTCTATAGAATGGATCAAAACATACCGAAAGAGTATCCTTCTTAGTATTAAATTCCATAGGATTTCTCAGTAAATGATTCAGAAGTGATGGGTACTGTGCTTTGTAGGGTCTTAGGCCAGTTTGCTTTTCCTTCCAAAACTACCCAGTCACTCTAGTTTGTGGTACAGATACTGCAGTTGCCTTGGAATATGTTTTAAAGAAGATCCCATTATAGCAAAATGCCTGTTATACTCCAAAGACTTATTTGGCTTGAAAGGAATGTCCAGTTTCTTAAATAATATCCTTGCTACATTGGCACCTATTTGGGAGGTGGTTGTGCCCTAGTGGATTGAGCACTGGATTGGAAATCAAGAGATTTGGGTTCTCTGTTACTGGTTCTGTTGAAGAGTCCTGCGTGGGACTAGTGTAGAGTCCTGCAGCAGGACTGGGATCCCTTGGATCCCACAGGACATGCTGTCATAATAGCGGGAGCGTGTGGTATTAAAAAATAGTCCCGCGCAGGGCTCTATTCCGTTGTTGTGCTTCAGTGTCCACCTCTGTAGAATGCAGCTAACATTTGCCCACATTTGTAAAGAGCTTGTTGTGATTTACACAAGTGCAAGGTATTATATGGCTGCAATTTACTGGTTAAAAAGGAATTTCAAAAATAGAATAACTGAAAGCATTTTATATAAGAGAATTTTTATAATTAAATGATGTGAGATGTAGTTATGTAGCTGTTTGTTTATAGTAAGGGCCCAAACTAATTTTCAAGGGCTAAATCAACTTCATGATGAATAATATAGATCCTAAAAAGAATGAGCCTGGGAAAATGGGCCAGATTCTCTGTTGCTAGGTGCAGCAGGGGGTGGGTAGGCATCAGAAAGTTGTTTATGACTTCCTGGTGACAGCTCCCCAGCCCAGGCACAGTGTAGCACAGCCTAGAGGCACTCTAATGTGTGACAGCTGGCTATGTTCCCTAAGAGAACCTCTGCTAGCTGAAAAAAAGAGCCAGGGCTGCGAGGAGGCAAGTGTAGGAGCTGTCAGGAATCCCCAACTAGGGGTTTGCAGGCAGAGAAAAGTGGGTAGAGTAGAACAGAAAATCCAGTCCAATAGTTTTAGGAATCACAACTTCATGTGAGCAAATGTGATTAAATAAATGGTCTCTCTGCTGTCCCCACTGCCATTTTCCCCCAAATCATTGCCTTAAAGATGACAACATTCTAGTAGTGCTTTTAGCAATTTTGTAATGTTGTTATCAATCACTCAATGTCAGGAACAAGATGTGGTCTGCTTACGAGTCAGAAACAAGCAGAGTTTCCTCAGATTCACAGTCAGAAACATATGACAATTAAGATGGCTCCAGGCAACACTAGTTATGGAGAGGAGATCATATGGTGTTTGCAGTGGCTGCTGAACCAATGGAAAGATTTTATGGGACTCTTCCTATACTAAAAATTCCTCAAATTTCAATTTAGATATTTAGTTTAAATTATCCATTGAGGCACACAGATAGTGCACTGGTGGAAACACTAGTTCTGGACAGATTAGCTGTGTAAACAGAGCTTGCTGTGTATACAGATCTAACTGGTTATCCAGGCAGGTGACAAATATCCCTAAAGGACAAAGGCAAACTGAAGTACCATCCTTGCTGTCAGAGAGAGAGAGAGAGAGAGAAGGGGAGGGCAGTTGCTACAGCTTTATGTGTTGGTAAACTGGTAACAAGTAAAAACTCAGCTAAAGCTACAGGGTTACATTGGACTATCTCCCAGCTGGTTCCACAGCAAGTATTAAATATCTGTTTATTTCCAGTTTTCTCAAAGGTAACCTTCATAGAATGTATCACTTTTGTTTAACATTAACTGAACTGGTTATTCTTGTTATATACAGGGGAAAATATTGGTAGGCTTGAAGAACATATGTCTGTATCCTCTTGAGAGGCATTAGCGAAGTTGAACATGGTAGGCATACAGAGGGAGATGGGCTTTCCACTGGAGAAGCCCCAAAGAAGGTTATATGAATAGGGCATGGGACCACAAAGGAGCACAATGATCTGAAGGTAGAAAGCATTGTCATACAAATAAAAAATCTCAATGATCATCATCACCAATAATGCTGTGCATTTCAATAGACCACTTCATCCAAGGATCTCAAAGCCCTTATAGCATCAAAATGACTTGCAAGGAAAATCAGATATCTATCTGAATACTTATATGTCACTTCCCCTGCCACTCTGGCAAGCAAATAATCATATACAGGAATGAGAATTCCACAGCCCCTTGCTCAGTATTAATAGTATTCCGTACCTGGATAGGGCAGCGCTGTAGACAAATATTACCCTGCTTGATACATTCCCTCACTCAAACGGAAATCTGGAGAATCTCTTGATCTGATCTGCCCCTCAGAGAAGATGTGAGACAGGTTCCTAGACACTGAGAGTCAGATCTAAAGCTCATCAACTTAAGACTCTCACCGACTCGACTGGGCTTGGATCCGGAACTAAGGTTAAGTGTGGGACTGGCCCCATCAAGGGAAGGACACAAAGAGCTCCCCTCCTCCCCTTATGACCCAGCATATACAAAGGCTAGTCATAGTCTTAGCTTGTATGCATCCTGGTGCAGGGAACGCTCAGATCTCCTTATAATACTAGCCCCCACAAAGGGAGTTGGGAGGAACCAAGGACCATGGTCCAAGCCCTTGTGCTACACAATGGAAGTGGCCAGCCACAGCAATGGGAATGTCCTGCATCGCTGACAGAGCTCCAATCATGGTGCCATAAGGAACAGAAACAATATTATGTGGCTCAGGTGACTAGTTTCACTCTCCATTATTTGTGGTGTGTAAGATCTCATCAAAACAAGTAATTTGCAAACCCAGAGGCTGAAACTGGTCCACAGAAAGCGCTCATCAAACAGGTGCAGATAGCAGATTAATTTATAAAATCCAAAGTCCCTTTGCAGAAGATTTACAAACAGAAAGGCACTAAATTTGTGAAATAATCAATTATTTGCTTTGAATAGTTTGCTCAGCTCTGTGAATGGTAATTTACTTTATTGTTTACTTTTCAGAGGGCTCTTGGCTCCTGCAGTAAGGAAATGTTTGAATTTCCTAATCATTAGATGATGTGATTGTAACTTTTTGTTGTCACTGTCGTTGGCTTTTTTTAGGTTAACTTGCCTATTCAGAAAGCACAATGAAGTTCAAACTTGTTAGTCGATTTGAGAACTTTTAGGGGATTATTAACGTTGGTGAACCATTCACTTCATTTCTTAGGCAAAGTTACAATAGAATATACAGGCCCAAATACATGGCACTTTCCCCCCCGGTTCATCTGCAATAGCTTTCACAAAGGTAACAATAACCTAGTGTCACTTTTGTCAGTTCATTTTAAGTAATTGATTATTCCAACAATTGAATACAAAGAATCCATTTTCTTAAACCTTGTGCATTTTAAGAATTCCATTTACTGTTGTAAACATGTATCCCCTGCTGTCTGTGAGCACATGTAATTACAGACATATTTCTTAACTGCCATAGCAGGCAGCATATAAAACTCCACCTTAATTTGTAGAAAGCCTTATCGTAAAATTATAGTTTTGTTTTAATTAGAAATTGCCCTATGGACAGATTAAAAAGATAAGCCATGTCATGTATTTTATTATGACCTATCATAAATTGGAAGTTGTATTAAGCATATTATGATTTTTTTAATCATGTAACTACGGTTGGACAAGATCTATTGTGAAGCAAAGCTACAGCAAACTAACAAAACACCCATAACACTTTTGGTGTGAAAAACTACATTAATGCAATGCTATAGCTGCCTTTCTTGGACCATTTCCACACCATTGGTTCCAGCCTTGGTCAGAACTTGAAAATATAAAGAAAGGTGAGCATACAGAAAAGAAAATCGAAAACTACAAAAACATCCCAACACTTCAGTGCCTTTGAAGAAGTAGGATAGGAGATCAGTTCTAGAACTAGGCAAAGATTATTTTTTCCAAACCGGTTCATTCATCCATAAATATTCATATTTATGCAACGAGTCACTAAAACTCAGATACCATTCTAGCGTTGCTTTCCCATTTCATGGAGCTTAACTCTTTACAGGACTTCAAATCTCAGGTGAGTTTTGTTCTGTCAAAAAAACCATAACATTTTCATGAACATATTCTCCTGCACGTATCAATTATGACCATGGATGGTTCATTTTCTGTGCAGCCTTTGGAGGTTTATACTGTCCGATGGTCCCAAAGTGTAGCTATCCTCTATGGTTATAAAAAATTCCTATTGATTTCCAGAATGGAGATATCCTGAATGGCTAATTAATCTATGAAAAGATCCAGAGTACCATGTTACCCTTTTTTTATTTCTGTAGAGAACATAAGTGTCTAGAATGTTCCAGTAGAATGCCTTTCCAGTTACTGAATACGACTGCAATTCAGTTTTTATTTATTCTCAGATGCATCCAGTGTAATAAGTCCTCTTACTTTACTGGATGTGTCTGGTATGGTCAAGGACATACTACAACATTCTTGGAATTCTTCTGTCTTGTAATTCAAACACATCAAGGATCTCTCAGAGAACAAGTGAGTTCTCATTCATTCAGACGACCAGGTGGTTGAAGAGACACAATAAATATGCAATCAGCAAAATCAAAAGCAATAAGGAAGCTGTTTCAAGGTTTTATAATGTATTGCATGATACACATAATATCTATTTTGTAGGTAAATTTTGTGTGCCTGGAAGCTGAATGACTTTGCTGATAGTGCATTTCATTTTTTGTTGCAGACATTCTGTTTCTTGGCTCGCTCTTCAGGGAGAGCTCCAACATCTGTTTGAAGACTCTGTGGACCTTTGGTACTTGGAGCTACTGACATTGTTGCACTATCCTGTTTACCCAGATACTTGAGGACATGTAAAAACAGCCTCTTATAGGGTGACCAGACAGCAAATGTGAAAAATCAGGACAGAGGATGGTGAGGTAATAGGACCCTATATAAGAAAAAGACCCAAAAATCGAGACTGTGCCTATAAAATCAGGACTCTAGCCTCCTATATGTGTATACATTCAAAACAGCAGTTTAGCCAGTGCAGAAAGTTGAGTTAGTACTAACTGGAAAATAGTTTTTTTCAACTCAGTATATATCAGACAAGTTTTCAAATGTATTAGACAGTTTTCTATCTAAATAACTTTCTAATTAAGAAATGGCAGAAACTTTCGCTTGGAACTTTAAGACTTTAACATGATTTAAATTTGCTGATTGATTATAATTGATCTATACATGGGTTACATAACTTGAGATATGAAGTGCCTTCCTTCTGGGCTGCCTTTATTTAACTATTTTGGTGGCAATGTGGAAAACAACTGGTGGTAAAATGATTATAGATCCTGACGTAAAAGGACACTGTCATCTTGAGGCTACTGAGGCAAATAATAAATTTGTATTTGTCTCCACTGCTCTGAGGCAATTGAACAGCTGTGGTCTGAGGAACAACTAGGAGGTTAACCTGATCTGGATGGTCCAGATTTAATTGAGATTTCACACACTTGCAAGTCATTTATTTCTACCCATATCAATGTGAGATCAGCAGCAATATTGCTTCATGATAATGCCTTCAACGATTGGCACTTGCATTTACTATTTCCTTCTTAGGGACTTGTACCCAGCACATCAGCTCTACTGCCAGTTTTGCAACAAGGGCATGAGATGCAAAGTGGGATTTGATGAGTCTAATGTGATAATAATATGGGAGAAGTGAGGATAGCTGGCATCGGTTTAGAAGGACACTCCAGACAGTGGTAATCTGTTTCTTTAAGGATTTAGACACATGCAAACTCAGAGAAGGAGAAAAACTTATGATCTTAGACTAACTTCTAGAGAGTATCAAAAGGGATTTGTTTGCATAGTGCTTTGTGATAGTCAGGATAAAGGAAATAAAAAGCTAGTAATTGGCCACTTGGGATATATGTTAATGGTAAATACTCTAATAAAAAAAACGATTGTACAAGGAGCAAATCACTTGTCTTACTGTTTCTTCAGGACAAGGGCATATATCTTCAAACATTTCTCCACTTTCATGCTCAATTTATATAATTACAACATCTGAACAAATCAGATATCCAAGAGGAGACTTTTCATTGGCCTGAGTTTGAAAATGAATCTACCTGGGAGGATAATTGTGACCTATGGCACTCAGTATCAATGTCATTCTTTTGCCACATCTAATGAGAACCAGGGGGCCTAGGAGCAGAGAAGTTTGAAATCCTGGGTTTTCTATGCTCTCAAACCTATTTCTTCTCCTGTGCATGTAGTACTGATTCTCCATAAATAGCAGACCTGCACAAAATCACATGAACTCTTCAGAGAAATAACAGAAAATAAGATACAGATTTTTATAATACACCTCTACCCCTATATAACATGACCTGATACAACACAAATTCAGATATAACGCAGTAAAGCAGTGCTCCAGGGGCCTGGGCTGCGCAAAGGAAGAAAAAGAAAGAAAGAAAGAAATTAAAATTGGTTAAAGGAATCAAATACATACAGTAAATTCAAAGTTCTTGATGCAGGCTTGTAGCAGTGATGGAATAAACTGCTGGCTTAAGTCAAGTCTTTGGCTTCTTCCAAGTCATTGGAAGGTCCTTGTCCATTGGTTAGAATGCTCCCATTAGTATAGTCCAGAGGCTTGAAAGAGGCTGGAGCAGGATAGAGGCTAAATGGAGGGGTTTCCAGGGCCATTTATATCCTCTGCCATGTGGAGGGAAACCCATTGTTACGAACAAAAACCTCAGCACAGCTAATGGAGATTCATGGGTGACCAGATAGTGTTTGGAGTCACATGTGCAAGTCACATGTTCATGCCCAATTTCGCTCAGACATTGCAGAAAGCCATTATCTATATTCCAGACAGCACATTTACAGGACAGTCCACTCAGTGTAGATAGGCATCTCCCATGATCCATTGTGAGTTAAGTATCCTTTTGATGGGCCACTCAATTTGAATAGTCCATCCAAGATGTGCTGGCTAACTACTTTGTGGGCATTACCCCAGGAGCAAGCAGTTGAAATCCAGGTATAGAGCCAATATTTATAACTTCAAATACAAAAGTGATACATGCATACAGATAGAATAATCACAATCAGCAAATCATAACCTTTTAATAGACATCTTGCATGCCACATTTTATACAAGATTTGTTGCAAATATATAATAGTGGTTGCAATAATGATCTACATGGTCATATTTTAATTAGATAATGAATATGCTAAATTTTCCAACACAAGAAGTCTTTACATCAAGATTACAAAATATGTGCCATAATTCAGTGAAAAGTTGGGGGGTTTCATGCAGGAATCATTGGGTAAAATCTTACAGGCTGTGTAATGCAGGAGGTCAGACTAGATGGTTATAATAGTCTCGTCTAGCCTTAAAATGTATGAAATCTATTAATTTTCACTTCACTGTACTTAAAGATAATTTAGTACATGAAATGTGTAAATAATTCATAGTGAGTCATATAGTCAATGCCTTTCATCCTTTTTTGCAGTTGATATGTTGTCCAGGGACATTTTCTTGAACGTACGCCTTCATTTCTCAATTTTTCTGCAAATATTTTGGTCTGTAGTTCACTAGTGAGCAGTTTATCAGGAGTGTTCAATATTCAAAAACAGATATCTGGGCCGTTTATATTTGGATACATAGGTGACATGGCATACTCTTCCCTGATTGGATGAGACTGGCTCTTTGAACTAGGTTTCTGGGGTAAATACTTCTGATAATCTTGAAATTTGCTGCTTGAGTAACTCTATTGCTATAATTTTTGTTGACTATCCAGCACTTTTCATCCTAAAGGATCCCACTTCACATACTTAGTAATACACTAACCCTGGACACTATATTTTTCTCATCCATGTAAGTCAGGGATAACTTCAGTGAAGCCAATAGAGTTTCAACAGGTGCAAATCCAATGTAGTGAGTGTTGTGTGTGTGTGGCAAATTTGACAGCTGAGATTGAAAATGATGTCAGTTTATAATCCTGCTTTCACTGCAAATCTCAACACAACCTGACCCAACCCCTCCATAATAGTATTCTTCTCAGCCATTATGACACCCTCCAAGTCTTGTGTTTGGTGTAGCAGGAATGTTAGGATACTCAATTGCCTGCAGATATTTGCTGGATAGGTTGGGGAAGATTTTTCTTTTTCTACCAGTGATCTGAATATTGTATATGCACTATTTTCAAAGACATCATCCCTTATTTGCCATAGAAGATAAAACTACAGTAGATGATCTTGATTATTAGTGAGTAACTATCTACAATATAAGCCAGTGAATAGTTTTCTACTTAAACAACCAAGCTCTTCTGTAACAGGAGCTGCCTGTCCATCATTTTTGTTCCATAGAAGATCGATCAGTGAAAATACCCCTGATGCTGCTACACTCTACTGAAAAAGCTGTCTCACAATGCATTTGTCTCTGTACATTATGGTTGGTGGTGTATCAGCAACTAGGAAATTTCCGAAGGTATTCTCTGTATGCTGCAGCTGCTATGTCACAATGGGTCCTAAAAATACACCGTACATTCACTCAATCTTCAAATCATATTTCCACAAGCTTCTTGAACCATATGCTTTTAAGTCTGATTTCTTCATGTCAGCACTTTCTGCTTATAGTTATTGACATTTATTTTCCTATTTTTATCTGAATAAATGAAATGTATTGGGAACAGCTACACTATCAAATCAATAAGACATATGGTGCTAGTCTCAATACAAATGAAGTTGTGAATCTAACACTTCCTTTGAGATTTCAAGGCATCTGAAGAAGGTGTTACGAAGGTACAACAAGGACACTGTATCTGAGAAACACTGGTTAAAGTTTTAGAACAAAAAACTATTGCCGTACAGGTTAAAAAAAATAGCCAACAATTGGGATATAACGCCCAAAATGAAAACAGACACATTACACTGCTCTACAGCCAAAATGCTTTTGAAATAAATGTAGTCCAACTTCACTAATTCTGGGTCACTGAGAACGAAAATGATGCTTAAAATTGTTGATTGGCTCTAGTTTTCAAGATATGCTATTGGGTCAGTATATATGACCCTTGACTTGGGAATGGCGGAGGATAAGTGAGTTATAAAGGGAAGGGACCTCAATTTAAACCAGAAATGACTAAAATACATCTTTGACTGGATCTATGAAGAAATCTATGACTGGGTTTGGACAGTACTTGCTTTTGAGGCAAAACAATGAATGATGCAATCTGAAGCTGGTATTGCGTCATACATGATATGAAATGCATCATGTTATTCCTAGAAGTCATGGATGATGCAATCATAAGGAAGCTTACATCACTCTGCTGAACAAATTGCCTTATATCAGCTCTAGAAATCATACAGTGTCATGCTCCCTTATTTGTCAGTGTTTGATTTTGCAAAGGGACACATTTCTGTTTAGCCAAAGTGAGCAGAGATGCCTCGTACTTGTGTGAAGAGTGCAGATAACTTCTGCTATGTTTGTGGTGAAGTGACTTGTGCATCACAAAAGCGCAGTATAAGCACTATGGTTAAGAAAGCCTATCACCTTTCTTTTGGCTGCAAAATTGGAGATCAGGACAAGATGTGGGCCCCACACATATGCTGCAACACTTGTGCAACAAATCTTCGCCAGTGGTTGAACAGGAAAAGGAAATCTATGCCTTTTGCAGTACCAATGAGAGAGAGCCAATAGATCATACCAGCAATTGTTACTTCTGCATGGTGCCTCCAGTTGGGAAAGGTGTGTCAAAGAAGAAAAAGTGGACTGTGCATTATCCAAACATTCTATCAGCTATACGTCCAGTACCCCTCGGAGAAGGACTGCTGGTTCCTGATGCACCAGACTCATTCTCACTTGAGTCAAACGAGGAAGAGGAAGAGGATGAAACTTCTGGTCCTGAACCATCAATGTCATAGGACCCACATTTTCTCCCATCCTCCTCCTCTGAACCACACCTCATAACACAAGGTGAACTGAATGACCATGTCAGGGATTTGGAACTACCCAAGAGTAAGGTCGAGCTGTTGGGCTCCAGACTACAGCAGTGGAATCTCCTGGCAGGCTGTCAGGGCAAATGGAGCCCATCAATGCTTGCAGACTATTGCTGGACAGTGACAAGAGATGCTCCATTTAATGAGTACAAGAGACAAGCCAAGAAGCTTGGAGCAGACACTGACTAGGACTAAACTATGTACATAATAGTTTTTTGCCTTTTGTTTCATAATAAATTTTATTTATATAACCCTTTATTTATATAACCCTGCTACACCAAACACTTTTTAAAGTGTTACATAAACAGGACAGGTGAAATATTATCAAGTAAAGCAACCATAAACACATGAAAAGACCTAAGTTTACAATTTATGATTAAAACTCTACTATCTACACAATATACATAGACATAAAATGTAAAAACTTAAATATCTTAGAAACAGTAGCCAATCAGTTGTTTTAATAGTCGTATTTGAATTCAGCACATCAAAATACATAATAAATATCACATTTTATCTCTGAAGCAGAAGACTTCTCAAAAATTGTAGACCAGTGTTATTGCCCACTAGTTAGTTTTCTTATACTAAACCCAAAGGGTGATAATTTTTTATTAACATCCACTCTGATGTATAGGGTAAAGCCAGCATCACTTCAAATAAGTTAATAGGGTAGATCCTCAGTTGGTGCAAATCAACATAGCTCCAGGGGAATTTCACTTGGTTATGCTAGCTGAGGAACTGGTCCAAATATGTGACACTGACATAATCAGTGTAATGGAATCAAGAAACAAATGTTAATTTAAGGAACATCACCATGTAACTTAGATCCATATTTTCTCTGTAATATATAAAAAAAAATTACAATGTAATGTTAATGTAATCTTTTCATAAATATTTTAATGGAATTTAAAATTCAATGAAAACATTTTGTGTTTGGATTCAAGTTTTCCCTTGCAATGTTGCAGCTCCAAAGTGCAGCTTTTAAATGGGAAATGAAAACCAGAAAGCAAAGAAAATCTATTTTCATTATCCAACATGAGTGAAAAGCAAGAAAGAAAGACAGACCAGGGATGGAGAAAAGTAAATTAGATATTTAAAATCCTTTCAATTTTAATAGAGCTAGAAGATAACTAGAAAGTGTGATTTGTGGGAATTAGGGCAAATCTCAAAGCATTTTTCATTTCATTGTTTTCCCCGCCAAGCTGATTTTTCATTCTCCACAATTTTTAAAAGAAAAATTTCATTTTCAGGATGGGAATTCTCAAGTCATCAATCTCTCCTGCTCTAAGACTATGTGTACTCTAGCACTTACTGAGGGATACCTCATATCGCTCAGGGGTGTGAAAAAGCCACCTCCCTCAAGTGACGTAAGTTACACTAACCTAAGCACCGGCGTAGACAGCACTATGTCAGCGGGAGAGTTTCTCCCGCTGACATAGCTACCGCTGCTCATGGCAAGAGCTTTCCTGTTGGCTTAGCAGCTATATTAGAGAGCTTCCAGCAGCGCAGCTCCATCACTGCAGCTCCACCACTGTAAACTCTCTAGTGTAACCTAAAGCACACTCCATGAAGCCTGAGTTGGGTCAAAACTCATCCCTCCACTCACTTTAGCTCTACAAACAAACAAATCAGAAATATGGTTCCAACCTTTATCAGGCTTTGTTGTTCCTATGATGCCTAGTTCAGGGTTGCTGAGACCACTTCCTAAATGATCCCGGCCAAAGATACCTGTGTCAAGAGAGCTCATATCTGAACTCAGGTTCCTCACTTATTATTTCCTGCAGTCAGTGGATCCTCCCTATCAGGCTTGATAATCTTGGCAGGTGTTGCTGGGTCAGGTTAAGTTAAGCATCTGTCTCTAGAACAGACCATTAACCCCTTCTTGCCCTGATATTTGTCCACTCCTTCAAAATCATGATAGCTTGGGTGTAGGAAATCTTGCTTTGCCTCTGCTGTGCCCATTATGTGGATAAACATAAGACTGCAGGGTTGTCAAGCTTAGATTTTAATTTAGGACCAGGCTGTGACACCTTCATTTGCACTGAGTAGTACCTTATTTCCCCAAGTAGTCTCACTGAAATCAGTGAGGCTACTTGAGGAGTAAATTATTACTCAAGATGTGTAAGGGTATTACGGGAGAGCCCTGTGATTGTTAGCCCCTTGGCAGGGACTTGGCAGTGGCATCTCCAGAATTTCCAATCATCTGTACTGTAGAGAATGGTCGGTGGATTTCTTTACAGGCAGATCCACCAGCCCTACTACCATTTGCACTTTGGCCTCGTCTCAATCCCCGTGCATTGGGATTCAGGAAGAACAGAGCTCCTCAGCACACAAGGAGTCATGGCTCTTCTGCTTGAAGTCCCCATATCTTAACATCCTCCAATAGCACAGCTTCATTATTCCTGCTGCATCTGGGGTTATCCAGAACTATCAAAGACATGACAGGATTTACCCTAGTTTCGTTTAATACAGTGGAAAACATTTACTTCTTGTGCTTTGACCTGTAGTCTGGTTTTCCAGGCAACAGTGCAGAATTATAACTATTTTATAATTGTTTTAGCCAAACAGAAGTGAAGAATATAGGTAGAAATAACATGCAATTAAGAATTTTTAAAGCTATTAAATAAGCCACTTTCTCTAACTGAGGCATAGAAAATTAACACGGTATAAAGAGGACAAGTAATATGGTACAAATATTCAAGTATTGCACCCTGAATACAGCATCATATGTTTTCTGTCAGAGTGAAATTTGTTTATGAATTCCATTTTTAAAAAGTAGGGCTTAATTTGACAAATTGTTGAATAATTGGAGGCAGAGACAGCATCGTGTGGTCTGACACGTAACATGCAGTACACTTCATTAAAGAATGCAATTGTCAACTCAGAGGGAAAAAAGCTTATTCTTGCCAAGTCAAAATAAAACTCACAAATACCACTGAACAAGAATAAAAATAGATGAAGCAGCAACAATGTGTAATTTAACAGGATGTCTTCCACTATGACTTTCCCAGGATAAAAACCGGTACAATGTTAGCTATGACCTGCTCAACTTGCCCTGCAAAAGAGATTGAACACTCAAAGTTGGTGGATGTCAACCGGCAATGACTATTGTATAATGTTCTTAAATGTTTCTTTGAATTCATAGGCTGCAAAATAAGTCCAGAACAATTTGTAGCTCACAGCTTATAAATTCTTAACTGCAGCAGACACAACGCAAGTATTCTGAGACCTTACCAATAATGACTATTGCTAGATGAGAGAAAGCAAAAGGAAATGGCTGTCATCAGTCTCTTAGAAAGAAATGTCAACATTTTCTTCGTATTTTTAATGTTCTGATAAAGAAGAGAATAATGCTTTTCTAAGACTGCTATGATCCAGAGCTGTGACCATTTTGTCTCTCAGAGATATTGCTAAGTCCAGGAGAAATTCTCTGCAGTCCAGATGACCATAACATCTGACCTCAATCACGTAGATGCTATATAAGTGCCTCTAAATATTTAAAGGATTAATTAGCAAGAGTAGAAGGGCTAATATTATGTCCTATACATAATGTTGTGAGGGTAACATTGTGCTATATATGTCATACATGTAGGAGTCAGTGTTAACATAAAGACACAAGCCAGCTTACAATGTAAGACTTGGTTCGATTACAGATCTACTTATTTATAGTAAAACTGCTTGAAGGAAAATATGCATTATTTTAAAATATATGTAGTGTTCACTTTTCAAGAGTAAAAGACTGTGTGACTAGCATATATCTCAAAGGGGGAAAACCTTGAGTGTTGTACTAACCTTGAGACAGTTAAATCTTTGGGTGAAGTAAAAAGGAAGAGTTTGACCTTTATCTGTGTGCAAAAACAGACAAACAAAAAAGTACCCAAAACTGGCATTTGTGGAGTTGGAAAAATCTTGAATTGTTCAGTTAAAGTCAACTGTGAAGGTTAAAAAGTGTCAGTAAAATCCAGCATTACTCTAAGGTGCTTGAAGGAAATAACTAGCAAAAGCAATGGGATAGTGCCAGCTACCCAGTGTATCAATCCACTTATTAGTGTTTAATATTAGTCATATAAAAGCATGAACATTTGCTCACGTTGTATAAGCTTGTCCATTATACAACGTGAGCAAATGTTCATGCTTTTATATGACTAATATTAAACACTAATAAGTGGATTGATACACTGGGTAGGCTAGAAAGAGAATACACATGCTGAAGACATCCATGTGACAAATTGCACTTATCACTGATCTTTCACCACTTCACCTGCACTCTGCCCCAGGGTATCTCTACTAGGCTGTGATGGGGCAGAGAGGCCCAGCACTGGTACCGCAGCAGTTAACTCTTCCTTCCTAGCAGAGGAAGCCATGCCCCGAAAGCTCTGCTGGGCATGCTCCAACTGGAGAACAGGTATAAAAGCCTGCAGAACAGCTCAGTTGGGGCTGACCACTGGAGAACAAGGACACATGCTGCCAGCTCCTGAAGAAGGAGAGCCTGTATGTCAGGATCCAGGAGTCAGCCAAGCCAAGGCAGTACCTGAGACTCCGAAGGAGGATGTCACCAAGGAGGAACAGACTGGAGGACCCCCTGCTGCAGATAAACTGGTACTCACAGTAGGAAGTGACCCAGGGGAACTCTAGAGATAAATGGTGTTACAGCTATATTGATGCTCGGTGTGTTGCGGGTGGATCCCCGCCGAGCGAGTGGCAAGGAGAGCTTGCCACTACCAGGGCCCTGGGTTGGGGCTTGGTGGAGAGGGTGGGCTTGAGTCCCCCTACCCCCTCACCCCTGAACCGTGAGGGATCCTAGAGACTCTGGCTGTTAGGCCACGCTACCCCACTGGTGAGAGGGGGTTGTATGGACTCTGGCTGCTAGGCTGTGCTACCCCACTTGTAAAAGAGGTTATATAGACTCTGGCCACTAGACTACATTACCCTGCTTGTAAGGAGGGGGTGGATGGACTCTGGCCACTAGGCCATGCTACCTGCTCGTGAAGGGCGATTGTATAAACTTTGGCCACTAGGCCGCACTACCCCATTTGTGAGGAGCGGGTTGTGTGGATTCAGGCTGCTAGGTTGCGCTACCCCACCAGACAGAGGAGAGAGGGGGGGAAGAAGACTGGGAGGCTGTAACCGACTGCCCACAAGGAGGCGGATGCAAGGAATGGAGAGTGATGAGATGCCGACACTCCATCCCACCCTTGCCACAAAGGGGCACTGTGGTGCCAGGCTTGCCACATAGGCCCATAATATTCCAAATCTATGAGAAGACACCTGTTAAAGAACTACTTTTTCCCCCTTTACATCCAACATGAGATGTCATCCCCAAATTAGATTGGTCAGAGACCCAAAACTAAGAACACTGAATTCTGGACTAAATTTAAGATCTGAGATCTCATGATCCATCAGGATTAGAAAGAAATTCTGTATCACCAATAAGGTAGGAAAGCCTCCTTTCCAAAAGTACAAATACACTCTCATTTTTTCCTTCCCCTGAAGGATAGTGAGATATTAGTATTGTTGCTTTGAAACTGTCTAAGTATGCCAAAGATATTTCAGGTCATTTGTAGATATTTCCAAAACAAGTTTAAATTCTTGTCTCCTTCCAAGACCTGCACAAGTTCATTTCTCATCTCATCTCACCAAACCCATTTCACCATCTTCAAGGAAACACCCCCCACATCTGATCTGCATACTTAGCTTTTTCCACAGAAAGGAATAGTCTGCTAATCAAGACAACCTGGTGTTTACAAGTAGAAGGAATAAAAATAATCCTTTTTGAATTCTCTAACATTTCCAAAATAGTTCTTCTGTTAAATACGTAGCACATATATATTCCATGATAGTGTGGTGAGTTATAAAAGCTTTATGGGTAATCATTTGGGATGACCCACATGTAACTCATTTGTGGCTTTTCTTACCTATCACCACCACATATGTCTTACAAATGAATATTTCAACCCTGCATAGTGGTCTGACTCCCAAGTTTCTGTATTTCATATCCTTTTGTACACATGCTAAAATTCTTGAGTTTTCTGGTTAAAATAGAAAAAAATATATTTTATCCCTTTTTTTCAGTTTAGACATTCTGGAATTTGCTGTCGCTGTCACAGCCCCAACACCAAACAGTTAGTTTCCCTCTTCTAAAGGGATTCCATAACAGATATAGATCTGAAGTAATGATTCTTCTACTATTGTCACCTAGCAGTAAGGTGACCAGATGTCCTGATCTTATAGGGACAGTAAAAATATTTGGTGCATTTTCTTATATAGGCGTCTATCATCCCTCCACCCCATCCCCGTTCCAATTTTTCAGACTTGCTCTCTGGTCACCCTACCTCGCAAGATGTATCAAAGCTACTGAGGTCTCCAATAGACTGCAAAAAAGGGAAAGTATAAGGAAATTCAGAACAACAAGTGAAGTCAATTGAATTATTCATGAGAGTAAATGTAGGCATGTGCGTAAGTATTTGCAGGCTCATTTATATTTGTTTTATATTTGTGGAAACCATAATCTGCAAAAAAAAAAAAGCCTAAATTGATTGGGAAAAACGTTATTGCAAATTATTCCATGAGCTCAATCAGCAGACACAGTACTTTTCATTCAGCTGTCTGAGTTAGTATTTACGGTATACACTTAAACCCAGCCTTAGTTCTTTAGTTTATTAGATAATCCTTGTATAAATACAAAATTATTAAAATACATGCATTTGTTAAAGTGAAATAAAAAACAAGCCATTTGCAATGGCACTTGCTGGTTTATAATATGATGTGGAAAAAGCACAGGTTTAGAACAGTGTCCTGTAAGATGTTAGACTTGAGTCCTAGACCGCACATGGCTAGAACAGTTGAAAGATCTAAAGTTAATAGAATTTGTAGGTTTAGAAAGCACTGCTTTAAAAAAGTTGCATGTTTTTACATTTAATAAGTTGTTGAAATAACATATTTCCGAAAGGCAGGGAATTAAAAATATAATTAAGTTTTAATGATATGATATTGATTACATTCTTATCTCTCATCACATCTCTTTTGAGCTTGCTTTTATAATACAAAAGAATAAAACTTCAGAAATGGTGACAGAATACTCTAGTGTCCATATAAATTGGTGTAAACTTGATAATTTCTGTGCTAGTTGAAAATTATGCTATAGGGAAAAATCCTGCATTGGCAGGGGGACTGAACAAATGATCTAAGCGGTCTCTTCTGTCTCTAATTTCTATGATTCTATATTCAGTATAATAAAAAAAATGTGGTTCCAGAGAGAGTGATACAGAACCATAAAAATGGTCATCTCTGCAGTTAACTCACCCAGTATATTTATTAAAGCTGGTTGAAATAATTATTGTAATCAATTTATTCACTAGATTTGGGACCTTCACAAGTTCTCCACATAAAGATACTTTTTACAATAATCTATATTATTCATAATTAGATAAGCAGATGTCACAAAAAGCAATTGAGACGATTGTTCATAAACTTTCTGCAGCAAATACTCCTTTGACTATTTGGAATTTGTTATCTGACCTGAGTGGTTGGTCACTTAAGTCATATGGTATCTAATCTGCTCCAGCCCTGAGAGATCATCTCCAGCTTCTGAGTTTATCTTAGTTCGGCAGTTTGCTTTAGTCTTAGGAGCGCAGTTTAGATTTCTTTTATTAATTGACTAATAGTTAATACTCAATCTCATTTGTGAAAGGATGCAGTCACTTATCTCTATTTGTTTTGTATGACTAATTGCCTGGTTGCAGGGTCTTTAGCTAGGGGATTTTTGGGACCTGCTGCATACCCCATCCTATACACAGCAAAAGTAACCTGCCTGCCAAGTGCATGAGGGAATCTATTTTTCTCATTTTATGTCATGCTACCACTAACCACCCCCATAACCATTAATCATGCCTTTGATCCCAGCTGCAATGGGCACAGTTTTTTACCCTTGTTCATTTCAGTGTATTACTTTTGTTAGTGCCACTGGTAAGGATGTGTGACTAGCAGAGGCCCTTTGATGTTGCTTTGAGGGCCAACAGCTTGGATGATTCTTGGCTTCTGGAGTGATTGAGAAAATACTCTTTTTTTTACCCTATCCAGTATGAATTCAGCTGCTGCCAACAAGTGGATCAATCCATAGATGTACCAGTTTGAAAAATACCCAGTATCCTCAAAGCAGTACAGCAAGGCCATGCATAAGGCACGAAAGCCCAGTGCTGGCAGAATTAATGCTGTGCATGCAGCTTCGTAACTTCCACTTCAGAGACATATGTGAAAAAGAGCCTTATATTGTGGCTATTTATATGAAACAGAGATTTTAAAATATTATGATTCCTTCCTCTTGCCTGAGTCAACCGAGAGAGAAAGAGAGACCACAGACCTGTCAGGCAGCAACAGCAGGATGATAACAGTGGTTTTGAAGGAGAAGTATCCTCATAGGACATCCTGGTGGACTTGGCCTAGTCAGCGTGGCCCCCCCCCCACTTCATGACCAATGGCTATCTGCAGGATATCATCATATCTGCCAGTGTCAACCTTTCACCATACTTGTATCTAACATGTGGCCACCCTTTGTTTATATAGCCAGGCTACCCCCCTCAATCATATCAATCATTTAACTAGAGCAGCTTTTTTGCAGTTCTAGATGTTAAACTGAAACTTAGCCAAATAACCAGTTAAGAACTGGTCCTCCACATATATTAACCTATTAAGGACTCCTCCTCAAAGTATATCATCCACCAGCACCATTCCCAAATAATATTCCTTCCCCCAAGAAGCTTCCCATAACTCAAGTAGTCTCTTTGGGGGAAGGCTCTCCCTTCCTCTGTGCAAGCCTTCACAGACCCACTAGCAGGCTAAGCCTCTCTCGAACAAACAAAGCATTTGATTGATTGTTTCCCCTTTGACAGGTCCATGGTTTGTGAATGAGAATTCCTAAATTGCTTATCAAATGCTTCCCAATAACTATTACCTGACATTTACGGTTCACCTGTTGGATTACTTTTTAAACATCTTCTAGTATCTTCTAGCTCTTGACTGATCTGTTTTGAAATTTCCAGAGAAAATACAATACCCTATTCAATCTTCAAAATGTCTTGGCCTTAAACTTTTTCTCATTTATTTCAAACTTCTCCTCTTCCCCTGCAAGAGAAACATCATATTCCTCGTTCTCTCTCCCCCTTCTTTTCTTATTTCCAAATTCTGCATTAAGTATGATTTGTTGTGTCTCATAAGCCACCTAAGCCATGCAGCATCTATTATATCTCAGAGTAGATCGTTCATTTCATAGATTCTTGATTTAGTATCCTCAGTCAAATCCTTTTATCATTATACTTTGACTTTGGTTCTAGCTCCTTAAACACTAGAATGCTATTTCATTCTTTAATGATGAACTCATTTTTCCCAACTGACAATATTTATCCTCTTCATCAATGCCTATCCCCTCTTCTGTTTTGACATTTGCTACTAAGGGGAACAGTTCATCATTCTAAGGCCTCCTGTCAGTCCTGTACTCAATCCCATCCTCTCCACATCACAAAATTGTGCCCATAGCCACGGTCGTCAATCTTTGGGTTGAAAATGAATTGTAGATACATAACTTTTACTGTAGCTATAATCAAAATTAGTAAGAAGATTTGCTTCAATTTTTTCCTAAAGTGACATTTTACTAAGCTTCTGTGCATCAGTAGAAAGATCCAGAAAATCTAACTTTTAGTTCCCAAAACCGAGCCTTAAGCTTATTCTTTTCTTTTCTTTTCCCATGCAATTTTTACTACAGATTCTTCTCACTCAGATTATTCTGACAGAGCTCAAGGTTTACCATTGCAATACAAGATTTTACACTTTGGTATATCACAAGCAATATATTAAGCATCACACTTGATGGTTTGTAAGTAGGTCATTCATTATCAACTCACACCTTTCTCAAAGCTGCATTCCTGCACAACTCAGACTTCCCCATGATTTCAATATGTGTTAGTGGAATCCAGGTTTTCTTTAGTTAGATGCTTAATTCTGAACTTGTGTTTTTTTTTTTTTAATTCCAGTTTGTCCAAATAAAATTATTTTCTAGAGGCTTCAATCAATTAGATTGTCCTCTTACAACCTGACTTCCCCAAACATACCTCTTACAGACTGTCCTTCATGGAGTACATCCCATGAACTCTGCCTGGTGTTATTTTCGATGGGCCTGCTGCTACACACTCTGAGCACCAGGAATGCACTTCCCTGTTACAATCCTCTGTCCCATACAGACTGACACCTGCCCAACCAATGCCACCCCACCCCCATGTTCCCAGAGCTAGATGGCTAACAGGGCTTCCCAGGAGAAACCACCAGTCTTGTTTTGCTTAGTTGAGTGTATGCACCTTCTCCTTTGGAGTTTTGCTACTACTGCTCATCTTGGCAGTCCTACTCATTTTGGTCCTAATCATCTGGAGGGAAAGGTGGAAAATGGGAGAAGAGGAGAAGAGAAAGAAAAAGAGCAATACCAGCATATTTTGAGATATCCAATTTAATCTTTAGAGCAAATAAAAGCACTCACATCAAACTTTCAGTTGGGGATGCATATTTAATAAAAATTATATTTCAGTGTTTCCATTGTTTAAAAAGTTATTTTTAATTGACATAAGAGTATCCCTGGTGTACATTAATTATTTCACAGCATATAAGCCTATTGTTTGATGAATACACTCTCTGTCATGTACTATTACTTCTTACTTACTATTGCGTAACACAGCAAGGTGCTTGAGCACATGTCTAACTTTAAGCATGTGCATAGTTTCATTGCAGTATTTTGCTGAATCAGGATCTATATTCTTGTTGCTTGCCTATTACAAATTTGTGGTTAATATTTACTCAATAATTTCTTTTGCCCAGAATATGCTGTCCTGGAAACCTAAACTATTAAATTATGCTGTGTACTTAACTGGGATTTCCTAAAAATAAAACTGAGAAAATAAGAATTGTATTTTCATACTTAATTAGTAGAATAGGTCTAATTTCAACGTGCTGATATAAATGTACTTGAAAGGTACATATACATATGATCTTAAATGGTTGGAATTCTATTTAGATATTAGTCCTACAAATGCACCATAATTGCTGAAGATAAATGAGCTCATCTGTGTTCATATCTTCATTAAAATTAGCTTTGTTATTTTATCCCTGGTGCCCAATAGCACTACTATTAAAACTAAAGGTCTGACAGTATTTCCATTTACCAGCTCCATTTTTTAAGGTTTATTATCTTTTCAGTTCTGAATTTCATTAAGCTGCAAATTAGCTGTCAGCATAAATATGAGTTCTGGCCCAAATCACTCTCCCCTTTGGAAAAACCTGCAGAAGGGAGGTCCAGGGAAGGAGAAATGCTGAAAAGTGTTTTTTTTGTGAGTTCCCCCCCAGCCTTTTTGGTTGTTGGCTGAATTTGCCTCCTAGCAGTGGGCCTGGCCTCCAAACCCTGTGGATCCCTATTAATCTGTTGGAGGAATAGAACCATCTGTTCAGTGCCCCGTGCAATCATGTCAGTGCCAGGGTCCCCTGCTGTGGTTCCTAGTTCCACTGAGACCAAATTGCCCGAGTTCCACAGCCTGCCCCTTCAAGCCTTCCTTTTGAAGGAAGAGAGCTCTGCAAAAGAATTAATACAGTTCTAGGCTGTATAGACTTTGGTGTGGATTCCCTGCAGGCTTAGCGGAAGATGTACATCCCCCTTAGCCTGCCCTCACTCACAGATTCCTGAACACCACAAAGGACCATCCACTAAGTCAAGGGAAAAGGGATTGGGCTTTGTGGATACTCTACAGAAGCTAAGCATGTGACATCCTTTCCAATGTGAGTGAGTTCTATGATTGGAGGGTCTCTCATGCAGAAATCTAGGGGCATAATCTGGTACTCTATTATCCAAACTGATATACATTGGAAGCCAGATTGTGGCCTAGCTTTACCATGTAGAGGATTAAGTGAGAATAAAATACCTTCATTTCCCTTTGTGGCCTGGATTGCTATGCCAGACATGGAAGGCAGAGCAAATGGATGAGGAGCAGGCAAAGAAATACGGAATATCCGCAGAGCCCTGACTAAGCACAGCTGAGTCAGTGCGCAGGGGGTGGGGAGTTAATCTGCTACTGGTAAACGGCGGCACCAGATTACTTATGTCCTGGAGCAGAGGGAAGATGGGAAGAAATTGTGACTCTGAAATCCTGTGAGATACTCCTGGTGGTGCAAATTGGTGCTGCCCCCGCATCCCATGGAGGCTGATCCTACAAGCAAATTCCATTAGCAAAATGAAATGTTCAGAGCTGGAATCTCTTTCTCCCCACCCACTTCTTGTGAAGTTAAAATGTGCCCCCTGCGTCTTGCTAGTCACTTGACCAAAAATTAGGCTTACTTGTTTTCAGAATGAACTTGTACACAGAAATGGCTCCGCACGTAGACTAATCATTTGATAGTTAACTTTTTAAGAAAAGAATCCACTCAGGAGAACATGGACAGTACCTTCATAAAAGGCTACCCCCATTAAACTAGAGCTGAAAACTTCACTGGTAAAGCAAAAAAACAAGGCGTGCTTCCTCTTTGATAGCTGCACAAAAAGACAAAAGTAAACGACTTTGTGATGCTGCAGTTTTGCTCAAATCATTAGGTCAAAGTGAAAGGTATTTTTCTTCACTTTAAGTGACACAGAAGTAGAATGTTCAGCGGGTAGAGAGAACAAGAGCAAAGATAGGCACAATAGGTGCCATATTCTTTTGCTATTATACTATTATTACCACTAACACTATTTATATTGTGCCATAAATGTGCACGGCTTTCTCACCGCCAACAATCAACCCCCTCCAGTTAAATTTGAGATTCAAAATCTCCTGTCTTCCGTAAATCAGCACTTTGCACTGAGGGTAAGTGACTATACAAGATCCAGGGCAAAGATGAACCTTTGTCTCCCTCTCCATTAAACAGAGTCAAGAGCACTCTTTACTCTTGCATCCCAAGGGCTTTGTTTTGACTTGTCGCTTATGTAAAAATGAATGTCAAGCGGGGCAGATATGGAGCCTCTCACAATCAAATACCATGAAAGAGCAGCCACTGTATGGCACGTCTATACATTTCGCATTTATTTTTAAAGTTCTTTATTCCTGGTTTGTTATGGTGTTTTCTAGATAACATTTGCAGCAATTTTTCATGGACTCAAAATATCCCCTTCTAAAATTCACTGTACAAATCTGCCTGGCTCTACTTTCCATTTTTCGCTTTTTTTCAAAGACTGTTTAAAACTGCTACTGAAAACCAAGTCTGAGTTATCAGCACCCTATTAAAGCCTTCTTATGAAGGCATAAATTATGCTGTATGGATGGGTGCTTTTATTCAAAATATTTTTAATAAGAAATTATCTCACTGGAAATGAATGGGATGTTTGCAACACTGATGTCACAGGGACTTTGTATAATAGGAATGTTGCAAGAGACACATTTTAGAAGAGGAATATGGTTGGCATATTCATCTTATAGGATCATCTATATGTAAGCTGTTGGGGCTATACATTATTTAGACTGCAAAAAGTTTCATTATTGTGCATAGATGGGTCTCAATATAGTAAAAATTCTATGAGTACCATATATTGCATAGCATCATACTGCATGGTGTCTCTACTAGTATCTCGTACACAATCAAAACATAGACTATCAGGGTTGGAAGGGACCCTCAGGAGGTCATCTAGTCCAACCCTCTGCTCAAAGCAGGACCAATCCCCAGATTTTTACCCCAGTTCACCAAATGGCCCCCTCAAGGATTGAATTTACAATCCTGGGCTTATCAGGCCAATGCTCAAACCACTGAGCTATCCCTCCCGCCATCTGTCACTGCATGATATATTTTGTGTATGTATCACTGTTTCTTTACAAAGTCCTATGAAATTAGCTAGTACACTAGCACTGCTGATTTCAGCAAGTTTTTTCATAGAAAGAACATGAAGTGACATACACTATACAGAAGGATATAGCACACAGTAACATTATTGGTGCACTAATGGGATAACAGTAATGTTCTGTGAGCAGTTACACAGTGGGGGGTGGAAGGCCGCATATACATTTCAATGCATGGTATAAATTGAACCTAGGGAAATAAAGGCACTCACACACTGCTATGCCTACAGATTACAACCAGCTGTTCATATGGTTTGAAAGATTAGAGGTCTATGATACAGCACTGTGAGAGTATGCATAACAGAAGGAGTGAAAAGGTGATGGGGTAGCCTTGAATTACCTTGATTTTCTGGGTTTAAATCAGTGTCATTACATTATTTTAAGGAACTTTTGTATTTAATTATCCAAAAGTACAGTCACATATTACCATCCTGAAAGCTTTTTATTATAAATATTCATATAAGTACGGTCTGTTTTCAAATTACATTGCTCTCCTCTAATCTTGTTTTCATAATGAAATTTATTTAAGTCTAATATAGGCATAATGTAGAGTAATGTATCTTCTTCACCTTAAAATGAATGTTGGGAGTGTAAATTCATTATTTCTTCTTCAACAGATCTCCTTTTTATCTCCCTTCTGTAGACATTAGAGTAATTTTCCCCCTGAATACACTGATGAGGATCCAAAATTAATTTTCATTCAAATGAGAACTCCTTAAAAATTTACTCTTATCATATTTTGCAGCCCCTTTCAGCTGTACTAGAGTTCTTTACTTTAATCTCAACCTTAATTTATAGATGGTATTATCAATGACCAACCCTGGATGGTAAATTTCTTTCATCAGAGCAGTTTACTACTCATGAATTTTGGCCCGATTTTTACATTCGACACAGCCCAAAGAAGAGGAGTAGTGTAAATTGCACTAACTCAGTCCTGGGAGTCAATGTGACTCGAACACTCTGGATGAAATTCTGGCCCCAATGGAGTAAGATTTAATGAAGCTAGGATTTACTCCCCTGTTTCTAACCTTGCACTGGAGTTATGTGAGAGGAGTAATTTCCTGCTGGCCTCTGCTAACAAGAAGTTACAACAAACCCCACACTGACTCAGCTGTGCTGGCCGGTAAATAGGAGAAGTGCTGACCCAAGACTCCACCCATTCCCTGCTCAGCTGCTCCTTCTAGTTTGCCTTGACCTAAGGTATGGGCAGACTGCATAGATGTGTAAGGGCGTGTATTAATCCCTTGTCCAGCCATGCTATGCAAGTCACAATCTAGCCCTATTTGTATAAAAAAAGAAAGTGAACAAAGTTGCATAAAATAACATCCCCTAGTTCTTTTATGTTGGCATTAATAGAAATTTACTCTTATGCAGAGGGTCACTCTTTGGATTATATTTCACTTAAATTTAATTTAAGATTATGGATTTACATGGTGCATGGACCTCATGCTGGTCCTCTGCATGGGGTGAATCTGACTTGCTCAGAAAATTTGCTAACAACTGTTATTCCTTAACTATGGAGTTAGTGATTTAACTTAATATTTCTTTTAAGGGAAGGCTGCTGGAAGAAACCCACTGCAATTTTACAATAGATCAATGTAATTTTATCCTTACGCTTTATTCTTCTCACACCGTTCTTTTTGTATTGCTCTGTAGATAAATAAAAAATGAAGTCAAATACAGTAGTTGTCCTGAAAGCTATTATCACAAGATTGATTAACTTATACCATTTTATTTTAACAATAGATTTTTGTGAGAGAAAAAAATACATTTTCCTCACTTCACTCAATGCATGAAAAAAAATTAGACACTTATTACTCAAATTGACATGGTAAAATCAATACATGTTTCTCAAAGATGTATGCAATTTACTTTCAAAAATTTTACTTATGTGAACTTCAAGTAATCAAAGCAACTCTGAGAATTATTAAAAGGACATGATTGCTAAAGCTAATAAAATGTGTACACTGAAAATTTTCCAATGCTTCATAGGTTCATAAATCTCACTTCACTGATTTTAAACCATGGTAAATTTTCCTGATTTCACTGAAGTTATTCCTTATTTACAACAGTGGAGGTGAAAAGAGAATATACTTGTGTCCTGACTCCCAGTCCCAACACATGGCACAAACACCGTATGTCTGCTGGCCTCATCTGTAAAATAGGCCTGCATATTAGCAATAGGCAAAGCCTACAGGATTTATGAGGGCCACAGTCATGGGGAGGTGAGTTACCAATAGCCCATCTTACAGATGTGGGGCAAGTATGCATATACTTCATCTATTCTGTATGTCAGCTGAGTTTGAGAGCTAATAGGAATGCAAACTCTATCACTGCATGCATAACAATAATTCCATTTCAGACTGGTATTTGGCTATGCAGTTGGCCAGCTGGATATACATATATGTAATATCGTATCTTTCCTCCTGGACAATTATGCATATACGTAGCCTACATATCCATATGTTCCTATTATTTATTACCCTGGTTTTCCCCTCCTTTTACCTTTCCACTATGTGTACTCACGTTAGGCACTGCTCCTGCTATGTGTAGCATGCAGATAGACTGTTTTGCCCATACAGATCTTCTGACTCCACCTACATGCTACACACATTGCAGAATCAGGATCTCCAATTCTGAGCTCTTTGAGGAAAGGACTGTTCCACTCATCCAGATGGTCAAAGACAAAAATGGGAAAAGTGAGAGAAAATTCAGAAGCAAGACAGACACTGCCTCATATCCAAAATCTGTGTAGTCATTTGAAGAAAAGCTCTGTGTAGCTTGAAACCTTGTTTCTTTCATCCACAGGAATTGGTCCTTTAAAAGATATTACTTCTCCCAGCTTGTCCCTCATATAGCCATTAGAAGAAAGGCTGAGAACACAAATATCTGAGTACATTTTGCAAAAGAAGTCAATCTTAATTTGAGCTACTTGGCAGATGGGGTTTGCCCAGTAAGCTGCCTTTTCTTCTTATCTCATGCGATTAAGCAGATTCAGGGGGGACTCTGCAGAACTGGCTACCGTCCACTGAACTGCAGAATTTGGGCACCACTATTCTCCACTTTGAAGTCAATCTTCTTTCTCTTCGGGATTTTTTTTCTTGACAAACAGAGCTGAAAGAAAGGCTTTACCATGAGCTAACTATCTCCCACAGCTTACTTCCAGTTTGCTCTAGCATTAGATTTCTGAAATCTGGAGGTAGATGCCAAGCTGCTTCACTCCTTGGCTGGCCCTTTTCTACCAATGGAAACCACTTTTTGTGTTGTGAGGGTGTCATAAACAGATAGTTAAGGGTTAATGTCTCTTTTACCTGTAAAGGGTTAACAAACAGGGACCGAAACACCTGACCAGAGGACCAATCAGGAAACAAGATACTTTCAAATCTGGGTGGAGGGAAGCCTTTGTTTGTGGGTTTTGGGTTTGCGCGTTGTTCTCTCTGGGTCCTGGACAGGACTAGAGTTGCAACCAGGTTTCTGCCAATCTCCCTAGTACAGTCTCTTATCTATTCAGAATAGTAAGTAAGTACAAAGGCAGTCATAGTCTTTTAACTTGTTTTTCTTTATTTGCAGATGTGTACTTACTGGAAGTAGCTTAAATTGTGTTTCTGCTGGAGAAAGCTTCTTTCTATTGTCTATAAGCTAAAAAGCTCTGTATATTTACCATCTTGATTACAGAGACAATTTTTATGTTTTTTCCTTCTTTATTAAAGTTTTCCTCTTTTTTTTTTTTAGAATCTAATTGATTTTTTTGGTTATCTTTTGTAAGACTCCAGGGAAGGGAGTCTGCACTCACTAGGGAATTGGAAAGGAAGGAGAAAGGAAAGGGAGGAGGGAAGAAAAACCTGCTCTCTGCGTTTATCTCTGTGTCTCTCTCCAGGAGAGGGAAGGGAGGGGAGAAGGGTGGAATCCCTTTGTTTAGATTCACGAAGCTGGAATCTGTCTCTCTCTCCTAGAGTACCCAGGGTGGGGAGAATCTGGGAGGAGGAAAGGAGAGAGAAGGGAAATGGTTTTTTCCCCTCTGTTGTGAGACTCAAGGAATCTGGGTCTTGGAGGTCCTCAGGGAAGTTTTTGGGGGGACCAGAGGGTATCAGGCCCTGGAATTCCTGATTGGTGGCAGTGCTACAGAATCTAAGCTGGTAATTAAGCTTAGAGGACTTTATGCTAGTACCCATATCCTGGAGGCTAAGGTCCAGATTTGGGAATTATACTATGACAGAGGGTCTCCTTCAGAAAGGAACACTAACTACTTGAGGCACTTGGCTGACTATTTAGCTCCAGTACTGGAAATTTGGAGAGTATGAATTATGTCCACCTATATCAACAATCTCATAGCAGGATTTCTAGTAGACAAGGTCTGCAAGGTTTTCTGCAGGTGGGTTAGATGTGATGGCCTGAGGCTGTGGAAATGTCTACAGTTTTTACATCAACCATCCATCTTTTCTTTATATAATGTCCATCATCACGGTATATGAGGACCTAGTACCACTGATCAGGGAAATGCTCCTAGGAAAGACATGGAAAGCTAAAGGACCTCAGAGTTTTGCAGTGTTCTCTGTCCAAGCCCAGTGTAATCTTTCTGCCATAGCCTAATGCTGAAAGGTAGCATCTTAGGGACACTTGAGCAGAAGCAAGCCCAGTGATCCTGAAGCAGTCTTAGATCCCAACACTTTTCTAACATCTTATACACCTACTTTGTCATAGAAAGTCCCTGAAAGCAAGTTTCTCCTGTCTGTCCTGAAAAAGGCCCTCAGATAGGCAGAGTTCCCTGGTTTAACCATAGTGGAGTGGGGAGGAAGGAGACTCCCTGTCGGGCAGATGTTCAGGTGTCAGATCATGTTAAAACTCATATTAAGGGGAAGAGAAGTCAAACTTTTAGTGAAAGTTTCTCTGTCTTGGGCCTAGCATCATCATAAAAGTGTCATTGATTATCCTTTTAACAAATAATATGGCATTATTTCCTGATGCCTGTGGCCTAGTCCTGATAGGGTGACCAGATAACAAGTGTAAAAAATCGGGCCAGGCGGTGGTGGGTAATAGGTGCCTATATATAAAAAAGCTCCCAAAATAGGGACTGTCCCTATAAAATCAGGACATCTGGTCACTCTAAGTCCATAAAACCCTTATTACTCATGGGAATGGTCCCATTGATTCAAAGGAACTATTAATGTGAGTAAGGACTACTCATACGAGAGCCGGGTTTATAGGATTGTTCCCATATTTTGCATTCCATTGATTCTGTGTTAGTCCTTTGTTCCCATGGCAACCTTGCTCTTGTTCAGTACTTTGATGCTAAGACAATGCAAGGAGACCCTACCATACCTTTGTGTATGCATGTATTGTGGGAAGAAGATAAAATCCTTGGCTTCTGTTTCTCGGAAAGCATTTTAATTTAGTTAGCAAAGTGGTCTTTTGAATTGTTTCATATTTTTTCTGCTAGTGTTCAGCAAACCTCTTAGCAACACCTAACTATGTAGGTTGCTGAATCTTTCTATTAATTCTAAATCCTCCATTTCTTATTAAGCCACAAGAGATAGCTCTCACTTTGTTTCCAACAGAAGGTAATTTAGACTTTTTTTTTTGTATTTAGAATGTTGCCCGCCATTCCGGATAGGCAGGCTTTCTTAATTGCTTTGTTGCAAAAACAATTTATGAGTTTTTTAATGAGTTTAATTTTCTTTTAAGTTTTCTTTATAAAACACGGTAGCATTTTGAAACAAAGTAAATTAGCTACATAGCTGAGTCAGTGCTCTGTTCCGCCATCAGTAAACTAAAGACACTGCCTCCGCAAGACTTATTGTATAGAAAATATGCATCAAAAAGGGAGCCTGAGTTGGCGTGAAGGAAAGGAGAAATAAGGCAAGAGATTACCTGTATTCTAAAAAACATCCTCCTACCACCATACTGAGAGCTGAATCCCAACCTAGATATTCCCAGCTGAGATATTAGGGCTTGAAACACTGGTAAAGAAAGCTGAGATTACGTTGTAATCACAATGTGCTTTTTACCACTCTCTTTAAAGAAACCATAATGTTTGGTATTGGAGTTGAATGTTTTTTAAAAGACAAGACTCTTTCAGAAATGTACAGCAGTGTCTGTATTTCCTTTTTCTTTAGTTTTCCTGAACCAGCACACTGACAACCAGTAAGAATAATGTCAGGTAATGACTGTAAGAAAAGAAAAAAATACTGCACAATATATAGACTAAGTTTGGACACTTAGATAAAGCAGGCAAAATCAATATGTCAAAATCAAATAGTTAATGAAGATTTGTCATTGGAGGCAATGGACATAAATAGCTTTGCTAGATAAGTAAATATTTCTGGTCTACAACTTGAAAGATCGTGAATCATCCATGTTATTCATTTTCATCTGCACTGTTTTCTTGTAATCATATCTCCTATTAATACGGTGCCATGCACCCCAAGAGCTCTGTGTTTTTATTTGTTTCTATAATCACATCACCAGACATTAAAATGTGGATATGTCTGTTAGAAAAAATGACCACCTCTGAAGAAAATCTAGTAACAGAGCAGGAAGTGAAGACGCAGATCATATCCATTTGAAACTGTAGAGGAAACTTCAGGAAGACTGAATGACCCAAACTGGAATTTGGCAAAGACATTGGAGTAACAGTCCTGCTCTTGTCAAAGAATTCATAGAAATTTTGATTGCTACAAGTTCTTGGAAACCTTTTTTTATATCTCATTAGAACTTGGCACATCCAACAGCATAGCATTCAACAGTGGGCATTTCGTGTTAGAAAAGTGTTTTCCATTACTTAGTAGGGAATCCACTTCCTGCAACAGTCTGTTTTCCTGGGAGATCTCTCGTTCAAGTACTACCCATCTTGAACCTGCTTAACTTGTGAGATATGAGAAATTCACAGATGATGATGGCACATTATGATCGACATATAACTCTGATTTGCTTCACATTTTGCTATATTTTTGGCATGGTGTTCTCTGAACGAGATATTACATAGAGCTGTCTTATAAATATTGTTTCAGCTGAAATATAGGGTGCCTGGTCTGAGAAGAAATGTGGGCAAACTGGAAGTATTATTTGAAAAAGGAATCACCGCAGGAACAGTAGAATGAATAGTCTGAGCTAACTATAGAAGCCAGGATAAAAGGACCATAGATACTGGCCCATAAACTGAACTAAAGCACTTTGAGGAAGACAGAAATCATGGCGGAGTGTATTCACTCCACACTGGCACTCTGCTTCCAATGCAGTAGAACATTCAAATGGTTCAATAACTGAGACAGACTGGTCTAATGTTCGCTTGAGCTGGTTGTTCTTGAGCTGGCTTCTGAACAGAGGTGTCAATCCACAGTTCTCCAACACACAGGTATTATGACCAGTGAAATTTGATGTTCCTAAAAAATGACACCTCTGGGAAGAGACACTTCTAGGAATAATATGACAGGGACAGCTAATTAGTGTTTTATGATACTTCAACAATGTCATTCCTGAAAGTATCACTGTCCAAAATGATGAATTAACATGGTGGCTCTTACAGAGAGAATCCAAACAATGACAGCTCGGTAGTCAAGCAAGTATCAACTGTTAGACAGACCTGAGGTTATTGCATTTGGAATTACCTGACATTTTCAAAACAGTCTAGTTCATTTTTTTCATTGACAATAAACAAAGTTTGAAAAGCTATGGAATTCATCTTCCTGCTCAGGAAGGCTGTGGGTATTCAGTTTTTGCATGAATGAAATGCAGCTTCAGAAATGCTGATCATTTCATTCCCTAAGTGTCATCTTCCAAATGAGATACTATTATTATTCATTTATATGGGTCATGTGTGTGCGCTTGGCACTTTAGAGACATGCCTGATGATAAGATCTCAGCCCGAAAAGCTAACTCTCTCAGCACACAATCCTGTAAAATCCTTCTATTGGGCATTGTGATAACTACCATCTGTAATCAATGGGACTTTGATTCCTTTCTCACATATAGCCTTGTAGTTTCCCTGGATTCCTTGTCAGTCACAAATCTTCCATATCACTCCCACTGTAACAATATTTATATTACTTCAGTGAGCCATCAGTAGGGACTTTGCCCAATATAAAGGGCTTGTCTACACAGGGAAGTTACACTGGCTTAACTAAACTCTTATACCAGTATAAAACCAGTTTCTATCAGGTTAGCTTGCACTAGATGGATTGATACAAACTTGTTTCAAATTGATATAACACAGTCCACACAAAAAATTATACTAGTTTAATAAATTAGTTTAACATCATACGGTTTTAATGAAACTGGTGCAATATTTTGTATACTAAGTATTTACAAGCTAAGACCCTAAATAACCAGTGCAGATAAAGACAGGATGGAAGAGGCATACAACATAAAAGCAAAGTGGGTGGACTGACATACTTGACATATATCTTGTTGGAGAAAATCCCTCCACTATACTCCCTTTCTAAGTAAAATAGCAGAGAAAGTGATGATAGTCATACACTCTATCTGCTAACTTCTTGGACTGTTTGCCACCAGGTTTTAGTCTTGCACAAATCACAACAGTTCTAGTAGCACTAATGGATGGATGACCTCATCATAAGTACATAGAGTCTTTCTCCCCACCTATACCCAACTTCTATTTCAGACAAAAAACAACCTACTAGAGTTCTCTTAATTTCAAGTTTAAGAATATGATTAAAATGATGAATCCACACACCCTTGTCTTATACCATACTTCGACGTGAACCATTGCTTAATTTCCCACCAATTTTTACAGCAATGCAGAAGTCTTAATACATAGCTTTTATAATTGCAAATATCTTATTTGAATCACCGTATGATTTTGCTACTTTCCATGATGCTTCCCTCCAAACTGAATCAAATGTCTTTGCAAAGTCAATTAAAACAGCAAACATTCTTACTTTTTTTCTATCGTCTGTTGGAGTGTGAATATCTGATCAATGCAACTTCAATCTGGTCTGAAGCCCTACTGTTCCTCACCTACTATTTCCTCTAAAACTGGCCTTAATCTGTTGACAATTACTTTCAGCATGATTTTTCTGAATATTGATGATAAGTATATATCTCTGTAATTATTTGGATCAACAGGACCTCTTTTCTTCAAGACTGATACAATTATTGCCCTTAACACATCATCTGGTACCTCCTCTTGGTCTCTTGGTCACATATTGGCCTTGTGTATTTTTTCTAATGCTTTGGTAGCATCAGCTTTTAGTAGCTCAACTGTTATATTATCTATTCCTGCAGTTTAGATTACTACTGTATGGTCTGGAAGCGTCTGCATTAAATGAAACAGACATCAGAAGGCTGGAGGCAGTAGAGAAGAGAGATCTTCAAAAAGGTGTCAAGTTGAATGATTTTAAAACAAAGAAGTTAAGAGGACCAGTAGGATGTGAAATAAGGGTATAGGGTTGGTACAATTGACAAGATAATTATGAGGAGGGGGAGACATTGCAGAAGAAAAACATGTGACAGGATCAGGGTGAGTGGAAGGATGTTTCGCATCCTAGGCGAAACTTCCACCTTGCGCCCCCACCCCCGAGCCCTCTGGCAGCTCTCCACCCCCCTGATCCCTCCTGTGGCAGCTCTCCACCCCCCCATGGCAGCTCCCCACCCCAGCTCACCTCTGCGCTGCCTCCTCCCCAAGCACGCCATCGCCACTCCACTTCTCCCATCTCCCAGGCTTGCAATGCCAATCAGCTGTTTGGCACTGCAAGCCTGGGAGGGAGAGAAGCAGAGCGGGACGGCGTGCTCAGGGGAGGAGGCAGAGCAGAGGTGAGCTGCACTGGGGAGTGGTTCCCCTGCGTGCCGTGACCCCCCTTACTTGCTGCAGGCCGCCCTGCCCATGCCCTCTGCCCCAGGTCCCTCTGCCTAAATGCCAATGATGACCGGGGCAGCCGAAGATCCGGCCACCTAGTTCGCATAATGGGTTGCACCAGCTCTAGACAGGATTCCAAAGAAAATAATGCAAACACAACCGAGGTCAGCCCCACCTCGCAACCAGCCACTGACTTGATGGTGGGAAATTGTACACAGTGACTTGACCAGGCTGGGCTTCCTGGAGGAACATGTCACGGACAGGAATGAATGGTGACACTGTACTACTCCCCATGTCTGGAAAGATACTCTGAGTTGAAATAATTAAGTAGAGTTTTCTAGAATGAGGGGAAACCAAATACTTAATCCTCTTTTAAGTCAAAAGGGGCTGCCAGCACAGAGCCAGTTGCAGGATCAGTGTCTTAGATACTACAGTAATGGAGAGTATGGGAAAATCTAAGCTAGGTAGCTAGATAAGGATATTAATAGTTCCATTAAAATATTTTTAAACAAGCTTGCGTTCTTTTGATTTACTATTAGGGGGCCTGTGAATGAGGATTTTGGGTCACCCGTGTGTATCACTAGGTTGGGGAATTGAGATTCCACCTCAGCTCTATAGAAGAAAAAGCAGCAAAAGTAAAATGCATTCCAAATAAATCAGGGAATGTGATAAATTTCATATATTTCAATTTGCACAACTTTTATTGCCCCAGATCATTTGTTACATTACTGTAAAAACATGAGCCATTACACTTGTCAACCGTCTCTTCTCTCAGCAACAAGACATACTGGATATCATACTGATGTTTCCTTTGAAGATGATGCTGCACCATTGTCTAGAAGAGTGAAACTTTTTTCATTGTCTCCTCTGTGGGCTAATACTGTTTTTTTAATTGAAAAGTGTTTGGTTTCTTTCTTGTTTTCTTGTTTCAAATAAGTCCAGCCTGTGTCAGAAAAATAAGAGCCTGTGTTGTAATTTTTTCTGAAAATGCAATGCCTTTTCTTCTTGCAAGATTTCAACTCTTTTGGCTTTGGAAAAGAAATCACTGTGGAAAAAGTACTTTCTTGAAATGATGACAGAAGCAAAATTTTATTTCTTTGTAGAAAACAGGGACATTTGAAGACAGATTTAACTACCAGTACTTTGTTCTTTGTTCAAGGAAGTTTGAATTCTCAGGTTCTGAGACCATTAATCCATCCCTATTTTATTTTTTGAAGTTGAATATTTCAAAAATGAGGTATTGTACTTGCAAGTTCTTTTAGAAAATACCTTTTCCTCCCATCCTATGTTCCAGCTTTGTGGTAATTTGCATGGTAAATTGACAGTTTATGGCTTTTCCTCATGAATATTTATTTAACTCCAATACAAATAAACTCCCAAAATGATGGCTCAGAATGATATTGTGAAGCAAACTCTCCTTGGAGTGGATTCATATTAATCACAAATGATATGTAATGGGACAAATTTAATTGCACTAGTATAAATCTGGATTAACTATGTCCACACTGAGTTTTCCAGTGTTCAGAGAAACAATGCACCCTGTTGCCCCTGTGCAGAGAGATGAGGGCTATGAACAGTCCTCCTGCCTGCTCTTCTGTGTCAAATGAAGGGCATAATATGCTCCCGGGGACATACCTCTAGGGATCAGCCCCTGTGCTTAGCAAGGGCTATGCAAAGTGAAAGGCTCCCTATGCTTCCCCTGCACCTGATACATGGTGTGTGTGTTTTCTGTCCAAGAAAATTTGAATACATTTGGAGACTAATGTTTGATGGGACACTCTAATGCTTGACAAAACCCCAAACCCTTTGCTTTCTTTTCATTATAAATATAAAAGAATCTGAATTGTCAGCCAACATTTGTCCTCTATAAATCACTAAAATGACAGTTACCCTCCAGGGGCAAGTTTGTGCCTCTTCCCCAGTGTGGTCATGCAGTGAAGCGAGAGGGAGTAAGGAGACTCCCCCTCTTTGTGTGGCTCACATAAAGGGAGCCCAAAATTGCAATCTTTGTGCTCAGGGAAAACTGGAATTATCATCAAGTTGTTGTCTACCTGGGAGTAACACTTCATAAAATGCATGGTGCCATAATGAGCAGAGTCATGGTTATGTCCCCCATGCACAGCCATGCTAGGGAGAGTATACTGCACTCTTTACAGGATTTAGTAACTTGCACAATACAGCAGGGATTTCTGGGGCGAAGAATGCCTCTTGATGATCCCCCTTGAGCACTGCACTTCTACACTACCCCTTTACTACATGCAGTATCTCAAAGGCACAATCTAACCCTAAACAATTTGTGAATTTTCTCTCCTGATATTTGTCCATTAACTGAGCTGGGATACAAATCAGAGTTATGGGATGATATTTGCTGGGAGCATTCCTCTTTGAATATCAGCACTGCATTACTTTCCCTCCAAATCTCCGGTACCAATGCTGATTTCTACAGCTTTTCAAAATCAATGGCATGAGATACATTAAGTTAATTTAGTGATTCCCTTAGGCACCTTAGGATGCATATCATACAGGCTGGATACGCTGTTTATGATCACATTTTCCAGATACTCCTTTAGTCAAGAGCTACTTTCTCTTCAGGTCTGCAAAGTTTGTGGAAGATTGTTACAATGATTTTGAGCAAGTTCTGATTGTAGCCAAGCCTCTTACACAGCCATAGAGTGTAAAAATACACCTTGAGATAGATGTAATAGTTACACAGAATTTAGTCACCAAAATTTAAATGTTCACAATTCTCTGACAAAAAGCAATGGTGAATTAATTATCTCTGAATATTTTGGGGAAAAAATAATTTCATTTTTTCAACCAGCTTTAGTTAATAGGGTTTGCACCTCTAAGGCACTATAGGAGTGAGGGGCAGGAACCCTGCCTCTGTAGGGGGCCAGATGCATTATCTCTGCACAAGGAGCAGCTGTTGCTATATTAGTTCTACCACATACGTTCTTCACAAGTTCACCAGAAAATGGGCTGGGAGTAGAGCTTTACAAATAACTGCTTTTATTTTATTGTTCTTTGACAATTCCAAAAAACAACAAGCAACTTGTCAGCTTGAAACTAGAATGTTTTGAAATTTTTAGCAAACCAAAAAGTTAAAAAATAATAGTTTTGAGTTGAATGAAATGGTTTGTTTTTATTTCCACTTTTAAGGTCTTTCTAAAGAATAAAATTGAAGGACAGTTCTAAATGAAAGGTTGTTTTGAATAAAAGTATCAAAACATTTCATTTAAAAAATATTGATTTTTTAAAAAATTGTTTCAGGGTGAACAACTTGGCAAACCCAGCACCAAATTGCATAATGTTTTGGTGTTGCCAAATCTGCATTTTTTCACTGAGAAAAAGCTTCTGCCAAAATTTTTTGCCCAGCTCAAGTTCAGAGTGATATACTCACTCCTGGCACACCTTGAAGTGAATGTGGCTGCTCACATGCTTCAAGTTAAGCATGTACTTAAGTGCTTTGTTGGAACAGGGACAGAATGCTCAGTCAGCACCCTGAGGAATCAAGCCCATATTAACTAGTATAATTACCTCTGTGGTAAAGTGCATTTGGAAAATTTGATCAATATGTTTGTTTCAGTGGTTCTAAATTTAATAGAACTATACACATTCAGGAGGGCAGAATGGTAGTGATGGGCATCAGCACTGCAAAGGAATCGTCTATAATACTGAACATATATTACAGCCTGGGTACATGAATTAAACTTTTCTGGAGGTGATTTTTTTAATGCACGAGGCATTGTGGTATCTTACTCGCCACAATATATTTTACTAAATAATTTGAGTTAAATTGAAAATATTTCTGAAACTCCAAAGAAATGTATTGCTGTTCCCATTGTATCTTGCATAGCTCAGTCTGCCTGGAAGGTGACAATCCTTTACCATCAACTTTGCAGGGTCAGTTTTCAGACATGAGTGAAATTGCTTCTTTTGTGAAACTTACCCATAGATTGAATGGAGGTGTGGGATGATTTCGAACAACTTCAGACACTTACTAGAAATTATCTTCCCACTTCTCTTTTTGCTTTCATTTCGGCTTATGTCTCATGTTTTCTCTTTCACAGAATCTCTCCCTCTCTCTCTTCTATACTGTGTATGTTCTCAGATGGAAGCTATATATTCTTGCAGTGACTATATGTCACTACATTCCTTATCTTCCCTATTTTAATTATTATTGGGATATTATATTTACACATTCAGCATAGGAATTTTGTCCCCACCCCAGAATTGGAAACATTTTTTTTAAATATTTCAAGTGGAGGACAAGTTACATGAAATGCTGTGTATATTTCTATCTAATCACATCCATCTATTTTCTACATTTTTGCATATGTATTCCTTTTTCATGAAAAGTTTTAGAGACATTTTACAGTTTGGGAAATTTTAATGTATATGATAACATATTCTAATAGTTGCTACTCTCGTTTGCCTGTGTCACAAAAGTGTCAATTATTTGCTATAGTTAAAATGAACATGCAAAAGTTTTCATATGAAGTTTATCTAAAGTTATCCAAACCAAATTAGGATGGAAATCTGATTAGAAATAGCCTTTCTTGTAATATGTTCATATTCCAGCTGAGTAAGAAGTAGTCTCTTCTCTCATGAGATTTCTTCTTCCTGTTTCAGTTTACACCAGGAAGTAATTGAAAATTGAAACAAACCATAAACCACTATATGAATATTAAATATAAACAGGGGTTGGCTCAGTTATCTACTTAATGAAAGTTCTTACCATACAGTGGGCACTGCACTTGATTCAAGAGACCACCACATGTAACAACTCAAATTGTCAACTTTCTCCCTTTATAAAATAGTTTATCATCATCCATAAGGGAATAAAACCCCTAGATAAACAAACAGCAGATACTGCATGGAGGGCGCGGGGAGGGAGAAACTTCACACGTTTTCCTGCCCAGCCAATATTCTTACATGTTTTGTGTTACGGCCCAAAGTATATTAACACCAGACTATGACACGTTGGAAGTGTGAATTTGAGGACCATTCAATGTTGTGAATTTTCCCAGTTTATCAGTTACACAAACAACTCTGCTAACTTTGTGCTGTGAAAATTCAGTGTTCAATATCCTTAAAATTTCTCAGCTCTTAAATGGTGTGGAGTAGTCTAACTGGTTGCATATTGAGCTTCACATACACACTGGTTCAGGACTCCTCAGTTTTGTGTGTGTCTCTAAGAGAGAGTGGTAGTCTTGTATTTCCTTATATTTTAATTGTTTTTCCATTAATATGAATGGCAGTTTAGTTCAGTGATTCTGATACTGTAGGTCTAAAGATGCCACTAGTACTATTATAGAGCAAACAGGAGCCAAATGTAGAATGAGAGAACAGATTAAAAAAAACCTAGGGTGAACAGACAGCAAGTGTGAAAAATCAGGACGGGGGTGGGAGGGTAATAGGACCTCATATAAGAAAAAGCCCCAAATATCAGGACTGTCCCTATAAAATCAGGACATCTGGCCACCCTAAAAAAAAAACTCATCTGAGAGCACTAAGATGTAGGGCCAGTTCCTCAGATAGTGTAAACTGCCCTCACTCCATTGGGCAGTATACACTAGAAGAAGATCTGGCTTTCCCCACTTTCAAGTACTCAGAAGCCGCAAACATATACTAAGAAATATGGTTGCATGGATCACTGATGTATGTATAAAACACGATAAGCCACATTGCCAGTAGGAATAAAATGGGATAGACCCATTTACAAAACACACCTTATGATGGTAAAGAGATTCAAGCAGGAGAACTGATCTAGGCCACAAGAAGTGGGAAAGGTTACCTATAGTGATGAGGTACACTCAGATGAAAGTGGTGAAAAGTGAAGGAGATTAGAGGCACTAGAAGACAGGATTTCAGACACAACACAATAAGGGATTCATAGACTCCAGCACTGGAAGGGACCTCGAGAGGTCATCGAGTCCAGTCCCCTGCCCTCATGGCAGGACCAAATACTGTCTAGACCATCCCTGATAGACATTTATCTAACCTACTCTTAAATATCTCCAGAGATGGAGATTCCACAACCTCCCTAGGCAATTTATTCCAGTGTTTAACTACCCTGACAGTTAGGAACTTTTTCCTAATCTCCAACCTAAATCTCCCTTGCTGCAGTTTAAGCCCATTGCTTCTTGTTCTATCATTAGAGGCTAAGGTGAACAAGTTTTCTCCCTCCTCCTGATGACACCCTTTTAGATACCTGAAAACTGCTATCATGTCCCCTCTCAGTCTTCTCTTTTCCAAACTATCAGGAGACATTTATTAATTAGTGGCCAAATTCCTTGCATTGTAACTCCATTCACTTCAGAGTTGCATAAGAATTTGGTCGCAAGTATTAGTGTGAAAATGAGAAGACAGGATTTCCTTTTTGGTGTATAATTCCTGGAAAGAACACATTGTGTCTGGATTAAAGAGACGGGATATAACTTAAGTACACTTCATTGTTGAAAGTCTTCTTTAGTTTGGTCTCTTAAACAAATATGGTATTTTGGGGAAACACTGGAGTCTGTTCAAGGTGATGTCTTTAATTAGAGATTAAAGTAAAATCAGGAAAATTTCCACTGGGAATATATGGGTGAGTGGAGAATAAGGAAAGAAAGGAATATGTAAAGGCAGTCATTAAAAATTGAGTATAAATAGGAAAAGAAAAAAAGACAGAAACAATGATAGGAAGGAGAAAGAGTCAAGGTACAAGGGAGGAAAAACTGAGCATGAGCAACAGACGATACAACAACAACAAGGTAGAAGAGAAATCAAAGTAACACAACTATCTTCAGTTAAACAGCAGCAGCAGATATGTAACCTTTCCCCCTTACCTCACAGAACCCTCTGAATTGCGAACTCTGCCTACTCCTCCTCCCCATTCACCTCCAGGGAAGGTGAACTTCAAAGCCAACATGAGCCATTTAGGTTAAGATTTTGAAAAGTGCCTTCAGAAATTACACACCCAAATCTCACTGATATTCAATGAGAGCCAGGCTTCTCCCTTAAGGTCCTTTGGAAACCTTAGCCTTAAATGACAACAATTAAACAAAGTAAGTTCTATTTTTTTCTCTTCAAAAGGAAAATCAAGAAAATTAAATAAAAAATTGTAAATATTTGACATAAGAATTAATGTTACAAAAAAGTACTAGCAGGAGCAAGGAAGGAAGACACCCGCTCCCCCTCCACTGCATCCAGCAGTGGTGGCTGCCCAGCAGGTCCCTGTCCATAGAGGGTGGCTGTCAGCTCCAATGCATGGATAAAGTCAATGAGAGGGGCAGAAAGGGTGGAGCTGCGGGGTGGGGTAGAGACAAGGAAATATTGCTTCAGTAAGGAAGGTGCAGTCCCTGCTTCCAGATGCAGAGCCACACTAGCTCTGCAATGCTGTGGCTGCTGCCACCTGGAAACCACTCAACACCTTTCCCCTCCAATCACAAGCAAACAGATAAAGCCAGTGATTTAGCCTGCAGCTGGCTTCACCTAGAGGAGTGCAGCAGGACATGCCCAACCACCTCACAGCTCCTGCAGTGTCACAGCAAGGGAAGGAGGAGGGAGATGGCAGGCAGTATAGGAGTCAGGTTTCATTTTCTGGTTCATCTGTATAAACTCCCAAGAAAGTCCATCTTTATGGAAGACTTTGGGACATCACTGATAAAGCCTGCCTGACTTATTACAAATATGGTCACAGAAATGACCTTTACAAAACCTGTAGTTATAACAGTCTGCTAATTTAGGGCCAGATGGTACTGCTGGATCCATGCAGGCACCTGCAGCTCTCTCACTGTCCTGGAGAGGGGGAAAGAACAGTTCAGCAGGGCCCAGCGGCTTTGGGAGGGATGGGTTATATCTGCACCTCCACAGTTAGCATTCCTGGAAGAAGCAGAGAACAGGAATCTGTAGGACTCTGGGACATGCGTGGCCTCCCACTGCCAGATCAATGAGTTATTGCTAAATGAAGCATTTCTCAGTCTGCTAACATACTGTAACCCACCTAGTATGGAGTCTTTCCTCCTATCCAGCTCAGTGTGCCTGTCGCTTCTAGTGACTGCTCCATGTGAGTGGAGAAGAACCTACTAAAACAACTAGCTGGCGGAATCACCTCATTAGCTCAAGCCATAGTTGCTCATGATTTTAGTTATGACAATCCCAGGTTCAAACCCTAATGACCACCCACATAAGAGAGGGCGGTATTAGTGATATGTTGTAATAAATCTGTGTAAATTGTTAAGAAGATATAGGAAGTAATCACAACAAATGCTCTCAAAATAGACTATTTTTTATATTTATCCTTCAAAAAGTCCGAGCACTTCCAACCCGCCCCCCACCCCACCAAAGTTGCGCTTCTCCCACTTTGAAATCTGATATAAAGCCTCTGAAAAAGGCTCAAAGTGCTCAGAGTAATAGTAAGTCATCACATTTCACAAACTGTACTGCTTATATTTAGGAATATATTTGACAGTAACTAGTAATCAGAACTGGTCAGATCATTTCGATACAATTTTTTCTTCAAAATATGCCATTTTAGTTCATTTGAAACATGTTGTGGAGTTTATATCAACAAAACTTTTATAGGAATGTTTGTGAAATCTAGGGTGGACTTTCTGGTCTCTTCCAAAGTGTGAGAGAGAGAGAGATAAAAATTTGACTCTTTAGATTTGAAAATGGATGTTTTGACACAATTCAATATTGCAAAAACATTTGAAAGGTTCTTTTCGTTCCTACATGAAACACACAGAATTTTGAAATCGCAAAATTTGTCATGAGAGGTTGTTCTCTGGCTACCTCTACTAGTAATTAAAAATATTACTTATGTGCAGTGTAGATGCAAAAATGTTAAGAGAACCTGATTTATATCACTGCATGATTTCGTTTGTTTCAGCTTATTAAATTTAATATTAGACCAATGTAGCTTTTGCACTCATTAGTAGCACTGACATTTTTATGAATCTCATAGCTATTACCAGAATAATTGGGAGTCCAAAGATCAGGAGAAGAATCTCCCCTCATATGGCATCACATCCTAGTCTCTGGGTTTACGGAGAGAAGAGACTTCATGCCAGGTATGAATTATTTTCTTGCACAATTTCAAATTCAGGGGATCTTAGTCTTACTGATCTTGACCTGCCTTTGAGTCATTGTATCAAAAAAGTTTCCAGAAGAAGTTTTTGGTTTCTCCTTTATCTAATGCTCAAATAGTGCAGCTGAACAAAGTCTCCACATTATCTCTAAGAGGACATATGTTCAGGAACATTGAGAACATCCTGTTGCATTTGCTTTAACAAAGGCATTTGGTACCATATTCAGGGGGGTTATTTGTTTAGTTAGGATAGGTCTATTTCAGGATTGTTGTTTTGTGATTTGTAGTGGTCTTTGTTTGGTAGGCTCTTTCTTGCTCACAAGGCTAATATTCCCACCAGGTTTACAATAGAAGATAAACCTGAAAAACCCATCAAAAGTAATGTCGCTGTTGTGGGCACCAAAAGTTCAAACTCTTCGAAGAACAACAGCTAATGGAGCTGTTGAAATGTCTGGCAGTGTTCAAAAGAACATCTCTCCATTGTGAGCTTATTCTGAATGAGAGGGGTCTTATAGCCTGGAATGTACAGCAGTTTCAGAAAGGCAGAGGGACTAAAGCACTAAAAAATCCCTTTGAACTGTTGGTGGTTTTCTTTAAAGCAGTAAGAAACTGAGGACATTGGCTTTTAGGCCCAAAATTTTTACTGGCTAATTTCCTTCACTGAAATTATGAACAAGGTAGAAAGGAACAGAGAGGTGGAAGACAGTGCATAAACAGAGCAATTCCTAAAACAAGTCTCAAAGCATGAGGAACTTACTGAGTGTGCTATATTGGAATCTACTCATGTATTTAAACCATATCAGGAAGGTTACATGTGTACTTTAGTCTTTTCCTCTAGTATAATTTTTAATCAACTCTTAAGATGGAGAAGATGACACAGATATGAGTGACTCTCTCGTCATTTTTATTTTATAAATGTCCGAGAATACCGCACTTTTGAAGGATGCCAAAGGATGTCCCATTTAACCACAGAATAGGCATAGCAAACAGATAGCTAAGGGTTAATGTTCTTTTACCTAGAAAGGAGTAACCTGAAACACCTGACCAGAGGACCAATCAGGAAACAAGACTTTTTCAAATCTGGGTGGAGGGAAGTTTGTGTGTGAGTCCTTTGTTCTTTGTCTTGTGTCTGTCCCTCTCAGCTATGGGAAGGATTTTTCTGTCTCCTGCTTTCTAATCTTCTGTTTCCAAGTTGTGAGTACAAAGATCATAAAACAATAGGGGTTATTGTTTTTTTTCTTTTGTATTTACATGTGTGTAGTTGCTGGAGTGTTTTGAATTGTGTTCTTTTGAATAAGGCTGTTTATTCATATTTCTTTTAAGCAATTGACCCTGTATTTGTCACCTTAATACAGAGAGACCATTTTTATGTATTTTTCTTTCTTTTTACATAAAGCTTTCTTTTTAAGACCTGTTGGAGTTTTTTCTTTAGTGGGGAACTCCAGGGAATTGAGTCTGTAGCTCACCAGGGAGTTGGTGGGAGGAAGAAGTCAGGGGGAAATCTGTGTGTGTTAGATTTACTAGCCTGACTTTGCATTCCCTCTGGGTGAAGGAGGGGGTGCGGGGGGGAGCTTGGCTCTCTCTCTCGGTACTAGTGTTTTCCAGGACTGGAAAAGGAGAGGCTGGAGTCCCTCTGTTTAGATTCACGGAGCTTGCTTCTGTGTATCTCTCCAGGAACCCAGGGAGGGAACACCTGGGAAGGAGGAGGAGGGGGAAGGGAAATAGTTTATTCCTCTTTGTTGTGAGACTCAAGGAATTTGGGTCTTGGGGTCCCCAGGGAAGGTTTTTGGGGGGACCAGAGTGCCCCAAAACACTCTAATGTTTGGGTGGTGGCAGCTTTACCAGGTCCAAGCCGGTAACTAAGCTTGGAGGTTTTCATGCTAACACCCATATTTTGGACGCTAAGGTCCAAATCTGGGAATATGTTATGACAGTGTGCTATATTGTGATCTACTCATGTATTTAAACCATATCAGGAAGGTTACATGTGTACTTTAGTCTTTTCCTCTAGTATAATTTTTAATCAACTTTTAAGCTGGAGAAGATGACACAGATATGAGTGACTCTCTCGTCATTTTCATTTTATAAATGTATGAGAATATCGCACTTTTGAAGGATGCCAAAGGATGTCCCATTTAACCACAGAATAGGCATAGCAGAGGCCCAAACTCAATGCCTGTTCTCCCATCCTGCCTCAGTAAAGGGCTTCATCTCTCACAGAGAGGAAATACCACTAGAGGTGAGAAGATAGAGAAGTCAAGGCCTGACCTATCAGCAAGATAATGCCAACAAGAGTGCCAAAAATACTAAGCAGGTTGATAGCTCAAGAGATGTGGATACTTTCTACAAATGGAGATGGACTAAGACCAAACCCATTTCATACAGATCACTAAACAGTATCAGCTGGTGACTGTTAGTCACTACCCGCCAAACCTAGATTTAAAATGTCAACATAAAATTGAAATGCCCCTCACAATATCAGAAAGCACATGCTGAGCCATTTAGTCCTCATGCTTTTATCTCGTGCATGAAACTAGGGCATGAATTCAGCTGATATGCAGCAGTGTGGTATACCAGCACCTCTTTCATGCTACTTTTTTGTCTTCCAGAATCCAAACATACATTTAAAAATAAACATAAATCTTTAGCTGTTAAGGTGGTGAGATAGCTTTGAAAATGTGAGCTGAATGTAACTGATGCATCTGCCTGCCTTTGCAGAACCTGAATCAATAGCTCTGTGAGATGTGAACTGCCCCATTCGTATAAGTGGGTGGTAACTCAATGCCAATGATAATACTTTAAATGTCAACATTAATTATTAACTCACTAGTTAAAGCATGTAATGAAGAAGAGGGAGGATTACATTAGGGAGGTCTGCACAATATACTATGAGTGACAGCTCATTTTGGCACTGAGTGGGCTTGGGAGAATACCATTAGTTTTTTTTCCCACCCACAGTAAATAAGGATCTAAGCCCAACATGCGAAGGAGGGCCCAAAGGAGCATCTGAGCTCACTAAAGGGGGATCATGTTCAATTACCACAGCAGGGATACAAGCCTCACTGAGGGGAAGCTAAGGCAGAGAAGCACAGCAAAACCTGTAGAATCATAGAAGATTTGGGTTGGAAGAGACCTCAGGAGGTCATATAGTCCAATCCCAGGGCTTAATCCTTAAAACAGGACCAAACCCAACTAAATCATCCCAGACAGGGCTTTGTCAAGCCAGCCCTTAAAAACCTCTAAGGATGGAGATTCTACCACCTCCCTAGGTAACCCACTCCAGTTCTTCACCACCCTCCTAGTGAAAAACTTTTTCCAAATATCCAACCTAGACCTCCCGCATTGCAACTTGAGACCATTGCTCCTTGTTCTGTCATCTGCCACCACTGAGAATATCCGAACTCCATCCTCTTTAGAACCCCCTTTCAGGTAACTGAAGGCTGCTATCAAATCCTCACCTCACTCATCCCTTCTGCAGACTAAATAAGCCCAGTTCCCTCAGCCTTTTCTCATAAATCATGAGCCCCAGCCCCCTAATCATTTTCATTGCCCTCCGCTGGACTCTTTCCATATTGTCCAGATTCTTTCTGTAGTGGGGGCACAAAACTGTATGCAATCCTCCAGATGTGGCCTCACCAGTGTCAAATAGAGGGGAATAATCACTTCCCTCAATCTGCTGGCAATGCTTCTACCAATGCAGCTTCTCATCTATTTTAATCCCCAGGTTCTTTTCTGCAGAACGGCTGCTTAGCCAGTCGGTCCCCAGCCTGTAGCAGTCCATGGGATTCTTCTGTCCTCAGTGCAGGACTCTGCACTTGTCCTTGTTGAACCTCAGATTTATTTTAGCCCAACCCTCCAATTTGTCTACGACACTCTGGACCCTATCCCTACCGTCCAGTGTATCTACTTCTTCCCCCAGCTTAGTGTCATCTGCAAATTTGCTGAGGGTGCAATCCATCCCATCATCCAGATTATTAATGAAGATGTTGAACAAAACCAGCCCCAGAAAAGACCCCTGAGACACTTTGCTTGATATCAGCTGCAGACCAGACATCAAGCTGTTGATCACTACCCATTGAGCCCCATGATCTAGCCAGCTTTCTATCCACCTTATAGTCCATTCATCCAATCCATACCTTTCTAACTTGCTGGCAAAATACTGTGGAAGACCATATCAAAAGCTTTGCTAAAGTCAAGATCTATCTTGTCGACCGCTTTACCCATATCCACAGAGCCAGTTATCTCATCATAGAAGGCAATCAGGTTGGTCAGGCATGACTTGCCCTTGGTTAATCCATGTTGACTATTTCTGGTCACTTTCCTCTCCTCCAAGTGCTTCAACATGGATTCCTTGAGGACCTGCTCCATGATTTTTTCAGGCACTGAGGTGAGGTGTATTAAGACCCCACCAAGGGGGCAGCAAGTCCAAGGAGCCCAGAGTCAAATTCCAAAGCCAAAGCCTGGTCATGCATCCAAGGATTGGATTAGCTCTTCTGACCACAGCATCACATTGGGAGCTCATGTTCAGCTGATTATCCACCACTTCCACCAAATCTTTTTGAGAATCACTGCTTCCCAGGATGTACATTTACATTTAGCTGTATTAAAACAATACTGTTTGCTTGCACCTGGTTTAGCATGCTATCCAGATTACTCTGAATCACTGATTGACTGCTTCATTATTTACCACTCCACCCATTTTTGTGCAGACTTTATCAGGAATGATTTTATGTTGTCTTCCAGGTCATTGATAAAAAAGTGAAGTAACATAGGGCTAAGAACTGATCCCTGTGGGACTCCACTGGCAACACACCAGTGTAGTTTGTAATTGTAAATGGAGAATCTTCATCAATGAGATTTGTCAGTGAGCCAATTTTTAATCCATTTGATGTGTGCTATGTTAATTTTATATCATTCTATAATTATGCAGGATTATATTTTGAACATAGACACAATGTACAGCAAGCATTGCCTCCTGTGGGTGGGTCTTGGAAAGAGAACCATCACATTTTTTCTCCAATCTGGCCTCTGTGGAAAACATTGCTATATGTTCAGACTCACTTCTTTCTGGAACATTTTAAGCTAGATCCCCAGCAGGCATCAATCAGCATAGTTCCATTTGCTTTAGTGGAGCCACACAAATTTACACTAGCTGAGAATCTTTATTTTTTGCAGCCATTTTAGTTTTGAAAAGCAAAAGCAGGCACCTGAATGTATGTGACTGCTTCCTCCAGCTGACAATGTCTCTCCATACACATTTGCAAGTGTCATCCAAATGCCGGATCAGAAACACAGCAATAGAGAATCCAACTTTTGGAGTAAAATCTACATTTTGGTGCCATCCCAGAAAAGTAATAGTCAGTTTTAATTTCCTTTAAAATGAAGAATCAGGAAAATAAAATCTGGATGCCCTTCACTACCCAATTTCTGTGTGATGAGTGAAAATGAAGCCTGAAGCCTTCTGAAGTGTTAGCCATACAGCAGTACTTATAAGCAGATGTCTCATTTATTTTATCACACATTATATGAGTAAATAATAAAGGAGAAACACTAAAAGTACTCTGACAGTAAGAGACCAATTACTGATTGAAACATTATAGAACATTTTAAAAAAATGCCTCTGAAAGTCCAGCTCCAAAACATATGAGATCATTAGTTTTCATTCTCAAAGACCCACTTTTCAACCCTCAATTAGCCGGGTCCCTAGAGACCTGAGGCAAAAGCTAGTCACATGATTATTTGTTGTGATGTTTTGCAATTTATCAACTTGCAAATTCATTTTCCCACTCTACAGCGAGCTCTGCAGATGGTGCAATACTACTACTCAGATAAATGAGTTGCAAGATTTTAAAAACCCTCAGTTGGCAATTAATTGATTTATGACCATTGTACTCTACCTGTGGCAAAGTATCTCTCAGCTACACTTGGGCAAATTCAAATGAAGTGATGCCCACCAGAAATCAACTGATAATGATGAGATAGGGCCGTGTATATATTTATTTTTAAAACATTGGAATTGACTCAGAACTACCAAATGATGCAGATAGCTAAGCTATGTAAGTCTATGTCAGTGGTCCCCAACCTTTTCGTCTGGCGGGTGCCAGACTAAGGACCGTGGCGGCGGTCAAGCATCTGCTGAAATGCTGCTGAATTTTGGCAGCGACGCCTCTCAATGACGTTGCTTGTTGGCAGTAAGTGGCATCATCCAGAGGTGTCACTACTGAAATGTCGCCAAAATTCAATGGCATTTCGGCGGATGCTCGACCGCCGGCCAGGACGATGGCGCATTTAGATGGCGCCCGCAAGCATCATGTTGGGGACTCTTGGTCTATGTGCTTATTACTGTAACTCTGTCAAACTGTAACTCTGTCACGTTGCTGTGAATGCCAACTTCAGGGCAGACTGTCAAGAGGCAAAGTAGAGACCCCAAATTCATTGTGTGTTCTATAATTAGATTTCATCAATCCAGTAACAAACGTGAACTCCTAAAGCACTATAACAGTATTACCATGGAGTCGCAGTCAATCTCCTTGGGCATTCCAGTCCGCTTTGCCACCCATGCAAGTTGGACTTAGTGATAGCTGGCTGCTATATACCAAAGATCACAAAATATTCAGCTTGCTCCCAGTCCCAAGAAACCAGTCACTTGCCTCAGGTCAATTTGTACTTTATATCTCACACCAAAGAGAACACTTGTAGCCAGTCCTATAATAAACCATCTAAGGATTTATTAACTCAAAATAAATGAGAGGGTTATTGTAAGGTTAAAGCAGTCAAACATATACACACAAAAGGTGACAGTTGTAGTAATCTGTCAGCTCTGAATGTCTTTTAGGGCTAACCCAGATTGACCCTGGGTTTCTGATCTCTGCATCTGTTTTGTCGCTCCAGACCTTTGTCAGCTATTTTTCTTTCTTTCTTCCAGAATTGAAACTGATGGGACGAGCCCTTTTGCACATAGTCTCTTCATGGGTGTGGGGGAGCAATTAAGGAAATCTTTGTATTTTGATGTCCCACAATGGCCCATTTAGTTTTGACAGGCCACCTTGATGGGAAGAAGACAATCCCTCCTGACAGGGATCACAGTTTCAGAGCAAACATTTTTTTACACTTACAAAGCAAAAAATTAAATATTACCTTACAGCATGTGATAAGGATATCATAAGTGAGATTAATGCATGCAGCAAAGGAATTTATCGGGTGGGGATGATGGTTGGTCACCTGAAGGTAGGGCAGTGGAGTTCAAACTGATGACCATAGAGGCGAGAACAGGCCAATCACAGCGCTATGATCGACCACAGTGTCTACACTGGCAATGAGCACAGAAATCTGTACACCTCACTTTGGAGTGGTTTTTTTAAAGCACTACAACTGCACTGTATCTGTGCACTAAGTGGCTTAGCAGTGTGTACACCTTGGGAGTTACAGCACAGAAAGCTGCTTTACTGCACAGAAACTTGCCAATGTAGACAGGGGCTTAGAAGCATTCCATAAGGTCTAAATGTTAAACACGTTGTTATAAGTGCAATACCCACCGTAACCACACTAACACACAGGGGAAACAGACTGGTTTCCAGTAATGAATTTGGCAGTGTTTGGCTGAGGCCTAAGGCCTTGGCAAGAGTTGGCCCCTGGTCTGCCAGCATCACACCCTCATTCTCCTTCCTCTCCACTCCTCTTGCTTGTTAACACTCACTTTCTGTATTTTGTCTTAGATTAAGGTTATATCTGGCAAATGGATGTGTCTGAGCACACTCTGCACCCACACAACAGGGGTCCAGGTAAGCCCAAGGCTGCCAATGTGCTACATGTTGAAGAAATAGGGCCCTAGATTGGATGTTCTCCAACGCAGGAATGCGTGTGCACACCACATGGTACAATGGAACCCCAATCCTGATAGGGATCTTTTAGCTACACAGCGGTACAAATAATAAATAACAATTAACAATGAAGTTACAGTAGTATAACTGAGCTAAGAAACTGGCCCCAGAACTTTACCTAAACTAACCATCTTTTACAGTTTGGGTAGCATCATGACAGACAGTTATCCAAGTAACTCACTTTAAAGCATATTTATCATAATGGTCATAGTTTCAATGAATGATAGTAGCAAAACAACCAACCTGTGCATGACGCAAACCAACTTGACAAGAGGCATTACAATTGTATGTGAATTTCAAAGAGATGTACTAGATATACTAGACCAGCAATCATTAACCCATTCATTTGTAGTAATAGAAATCAAGGGTAGATGCTAAATGTATTTGTCTGTGTACCTGTATCCTGTTAGACGTTTACCAATGTAACCAAATTAGCTTCTAGATGCTAAATCCTTTTCATGTCTTAATTGTCTTACATTATGTATGAGACTGTGTTCAGTTAACCTTAATATCAAAGATATGAGATACTGCAGGAAACTAATAATATTATCTCCATTGTCTTCAGCTTATCTCTCTCTATTATAATGAAGGATGGGCTAATTGCCTTATGCAAATGAGTGTAACTAGATTACCTGTATGCAGAGGAAATTGAATGTTAACTTCAAAGTGGTGGGTCGGTGTGTGCTCAACAAAGAAGAATCTTCATTTACATGCTGTGCTCAAAACACTTAACAGCTCCCTTCAGCTATAAAAGTGAAAACACAGGCCCGATCCTGCATCTGCTGAACTTTAAACAGGGAATCTTTAAGCTATGGGACTGAAATCTTTCAAGTAGTTATTTGGAATACCTGGAAAATGCATGGAAAGACTGTAACAGACTTTACAACTAAGCTGCATTTGGATTCCAACCTTTTGGGCTGATTCCAGAAAGACTACTGCAAGCCAGCAGACTCATCCATCATTGCTACAAACCTGATATAAGGGCCTCACAAGCATTTGTAATGTATATAATCTTTTAACCATTCAATAACTCTCTTATTAAAAAATCTTCAGTTAGTTTACTAATGATTGGCTGATGGCATGATATTTGGGGAAGAGCTGACACATATTGACCCTGGGGTAAGTGTCTGATGCTTTGGGATAAGTAGAACCTCACATACGGTGAATTAGGTTTTCAGTAACCCCTCATTATATTAGGCCTGTTTGTCTGAATGGGAGCCAATGACTGGAATGCCTATAGGGGAGTCTGTTTGACTTCTTGTTAACCAGTATGGTACTGGGGAACTTCTTTTGTTACTGGTTTGGTGAATCTAATTATGGACTAAACCGCCAGTTTGGGGGACTGACTGCCCTATTTCTTGCAGTCTGCCCTGAATGTGACACTCTCAGTATGGTCCATCCCAGGCACAGGTCACAGATACAAATTAATAGACAATCCAACCAGTTTGTTGAACTGACCAAACCGATAAAGTTAGTTGAGAGATAACTGTAGTACAGGTAAGGGCGTTTGCAGTGAAGATGGAAAAAAGCACATTCTGAACAGGAAGCACTGAAGTTGCAACTAACAAGTTGGCAAATAAACCACCACATTTGCCTATGATAATCAGCTACATCCAAATACCACATGATCATGCTGGGGACAGACATTGGAACAGCTGTAGATGAGTATTCAGGACATTAAGCAAACAGAAGGGCATCATATTTGCACTTAAGACATTATATATCTCCAGATACATTAAAATATTTAAATAAATTGAAAAAATATATCCATATATCTGACTATAACCATTGTGGCAGAGCTCTGACCTTGCCCCCGTGAGTCCTGTGCTTCCAGGTGGTTTGTGCTAGCCTCAGTGGCTCACTGTGACCCTCCACATAGCCCTTCTCTATCTAGGGCAGGGTTACAGTCTACTGAGCCCTTTTTATCATAAGCCAGCAAGGAGGTGGGTGAGAGAACTCCCACAGTCTCTGTTGTCCCTGGGGGCTTGTTTCAGAACAGTTTAGCCTCCTGTCCTGACAGGGGCCTGACTTCCCCTCCTAGGAGGTGTTCCCATAGTGGTGGGTTGGGGAGAACCTGGGCCCACCCTCTACTCCAGGTTCTGGCCCAGGGACCCTAATGGTAGCAGCCGTTGGCAGCCAACCTTTCACTGCCAGAGTTGCTACATTTCCCTGGGCCACTTCCCCACAGCTCTCCTGCTTCTCCCTTCTTCACCTCTACCTTAGGGCTCCCTTACCAATGGTTTGAGGGTGTCTTCATTAACCAGGCCTTCAGCCACACTTCCTCTCCTCTGGCTCCCTGGCTCTCCTGTGCCTGACTGGAGCGAGCCCTTTTTATAGTATTAGTGGGGCCTTAATTAGAGTCAGGTGGTCACATTAGCTTAATAGCCTCACCTGACTCTTTGCAGGTTAATTAGAGTCAGGTGTTCTCATCAGCCTGGAGCAGCCCCTGCTCTGGTCAGTCAGGGAACAGAAAACTGTTAATCCAGTGGCCAGTATATCTGCCTTCTGCTATACCCAACTGGCCTGCGTCTATCACACCATGGAACTAACATGATGTTCATCGTTCATGATTATTTATTTATTCAGAGTGAAGACTGTCTTTTTAGGTATTTGTACTTTACCTGCTACAACAAGGCCCCAATACTAATTGGGTTCTTTGAAGAGTATATTATAATAAGACAAATATCAATATAAACTCCCACGTAAATCGGTGAACAAACTGTATGCCTGTAAATGCAATATGTTTTTCCATCCTGATGTATTGTCATAAACAGATAGCTAAGGGTTAATGTCTCTTTCACCTGAAGCACCTGACCAGAGGACCAATCAGGAAACCGGATTTTTTCAACTTTGGGTGGAGGGAATTTTGTGTCTGAGGTCTTTTGTCTTTTGGTCTGCCTGCCTGCTTTCTCTGAGCTTTGGAGAAGTAGTTCTACTTTCTAATTTTCTGTTTCTAAGTGTAAGGACAAAGAGATCAAATAGTAAGTTCTATGGTTTCTTTTCTTTGGTATTTGCATGAATATAAGTGCTGGAGTGCTTTGATTTGTATTCTTTTTGAATAAGGCTGTTTATTCAATATTCTTTTAAGCAATTGACCCTGTGTTGTATCATCTTAATACAGAGAGAACATTTGTACTTATTTTTCTTTCTTTTTATATAAAGCTTTCTTTTAAGACCTGTTGGAGTTTTTCTTTACTTCAGGGAAATTAAGTCTGTACTCACCAGGGAATTGGTGGGAGGAAGAAATCAAGGGGAGATTTGTGTGTTGGATCGCTAGCCTGATTTTGCATTCCCTCTGGGGGAATAGGAAAGTACTATTTGTTTCCAGGATTGGGAACGGAGAGGGGGAGTCCCTCTGTGTAGTTTCACAGAGCTTGTGTCTGTGTATCTCTCCAGGAGCACCTGGAGGGGGGAAGGGAAAAAGGATTATTTCCCTTGGTTGTGAGACTCAAGGGATTTGGGTCTTGGGGTCCCCAGGGAAGGTTTTTCAGAGGGACCAGAGTGCCCCAAAACACTCTAATTTTTTGGGTGGTGGCAGCAGGTACCAGGTCCAAGCTGGTAACTAAGCTTGGAGGTTTTCATGCTAACCCCCATATTTTGGACGCTAAGGTCCAAATCTGGGACTAAGGTTATGTCATGGTGTGCAGCTGGTGGGATATAGACAGAATCCAGAAGCCAGTGGAAATATTTTATTTTTCTCTTCTCTGCTAAGGGCTTTTTAGCAGAGAGAAACGGTTGGTTTTAAAAGGGAACCAGAGAGAATTTTTTTTTCTGCTCTCTCTCGCAGTTTGTGGCTTGCATGTTAAGGGTCTTTTGTCATGCAATTGCCCTCCCATTAGGAGGCAAGTACCAGCACTTATAGGCATGCAAATAAAGTGGTTTTTCAGGTTTACTTAACATTGAAGATTAGCTAAAGGCACTGTTGCTAGGCAGACTTCAGGAGGCAACAGAGAACCTGCAGTTCAAAAGATAAACACCGGAGGGCACCCCAACACAAGAAAACAGGAACCATGACTTCTAAGGCAAAAATTGACGCCGAAGAACAAATCAAAGAAGCTGAACACAGGCGACAACTGGAAATAAAACAAAAAGAGATGGAGATGAAAGAAAGAGAAGAACAGATCAAAGAGGCAGCCTACCAAAGAGAACAGGCAGCCAAAGAGGCAGCCAAAGAGGCAGCACACAAAAGAAAACTAGAAGAAGAAGAGGTGGCCTACCGAAGGAAACAAGCAGAAGATGAGTTGGCCCACAGAAGGAAGCAAGAAGAAGAGGAGGCGGCCCACCGCCGAGACATGGAAAAACACCAAAAAGAAATGGAAAAACAACAAAAAGAAATGGAAAAACAACAAAAAGAGAATGAAGAGAAGGAAAAACAGAGAAAACAGGAACTGGAGATGGCAAAAGCTGGGCTGCCTGTGCCAGCCAACCCTAACAACCCGGCGCCAAATATTGCTCCACAGCACAGGAAATTTCCCACCTACAAGGCAGGTGATGACACCGAGGCCTTCTTGGAAAACTTTGAAAGAGCCTGTCTTGGGTACAGCATCCCCGAAAACCAGTACATGGTAGAATTAAGGCCACACCTCAGTGGACCTTTAGCAGAGGTGGCAGCTGAAATGCCTAAGCAGCAAATGAATGACTATAAACTTTTTCAAACCAAGGCCAGATACAGGATGGGGATAACCCCAGATCATGCCCGTCGGCGCTTCAGAACCCAAAAGTGGAAACCAGAGGTGTCATTTCCCAAACACGCCTACTACATTGCAAAAAACTATGAGGCCTGGCTAACAGGAAACAACATTCAAACCTTGGAAGAACTGAACCTCCTCATACAAATGGAGCAGTTCTTGGATGGTGTTCCTGAAGACATCACACGGTACATACAAGATGGAAACCCCAAGAATATCGCTGAGGCGGGGGAGATTGGAGCCAAATGGATGGAACTGGCAGAAAGCAAGAAAGCTACTGTCAAGGGGAACGATTACCCCAGGGGGCACACAGACCATAAACCCTACAACCGAGGACAGCCAAAGACCCCACATACCACCCAAGTAAAGCCACAGATACCCTACCCTTCAACCTCACCAGTCTCCAGTAACTCACCTCGGCCCAGTGACCCATCAGATGGAAGATGCTTTAAGTGTAATGAACTGGGACATATCAAGGCCAAGTGTCCCAAGAACACCATGCGAGTGCAATTCATTACACCACCATCACACCAAAGATCCCCAGGCCCGGATGCCTCTCAAATACCCTTGGAGCGAAGGGAAAATTTGAGAGTGGGCGGAAAGAAGGTTACTGCGTGGAGAGACACGGGGGCACAAGTGTCAGCTATCCACCAATCCTTCGTTGACCCCAAATTCATCAACCCAAAGGCCAAAGTTACAATTTACCCCTTCATGTCACAAGCTGTAGACTTGCCTACAGCTCAACTGCCTGTCCAGTACAAAGGCTGGTCAGGAATGTGGACTTTTGCAGTCTATGACAATTATCCTATCCCCATGCTACTGGGGGAAGACTTGGCCAACCAGGTGAGGCGGGCCAAGAGAGTGGGAATGGTTACACGTAGCCAAACCAGGCAAGCTTCCAGACCCATTCCTGTTCCTGAGCCGTCCACAGAGGCCCCGTCTGTGTTACCAGAGACCCAGACAGAGGTAGTGGACCCGGATTCCATGCCTACCACTGAAACAGCCACAGCATCTCCAGTCCCAGGCCCGGAACTGGAACAGCAACCAGCACCAGCAAGTGCAACTACATCTTCAAACTCAACGCCAGAGGGCGCCAGCGAGCCAAAACTGGCAGAAGCAACAGACAGCCATACCCAAAAGGCTCAGCCAGAGCCTGAAATACCCTCAGGTGCACCAGCGGAGAGCGGTTCACCAGCAACGGAAACAACCCCATCACCTACATCGCTTCCAGAGGGACCAAGCCCAAGTCCACAGTCTGAGGAAGAACTGGTGACCCCAGCCTCAAGGGAACAGTTCCAGACTGAGCAGGAAGCAGATGACAGCCTTCAGAAAGCTTGGGCGGCGGCACGGAGCACCCCACCGCCTCTCAGCTCTTCTAATCGATCCCGGTTTGTTATAGACCAATGACTTTTATACAAGGAAATTCTTTCTGGTGGACACCGGGAAGAATGGCAGCCGCAAAAACAGTTGGTGGTTCCAACTAAGTACCGGGGGAAGCTCTTAAGCTTAGCCCATGATCATCCCAGTGGCCATGCTGGGGTGAACCGAACCAAGGACCGGTTGGGGAAGTCCTTCCACTGGGAGGGGATGGGCAAGGACGTTGCCAAGTATGTCCGGTCTTGTGAGGTATGCCAAAGAGTGGGAAAGCCCCAAGACCAGGTCAAGGCCCCTCTCCAGCCACTCCCCATAATTGAGGTCCCATTTCAGCGAGTAGCTGTGGATATTCTGGGCCCTTTCCCAAAAAAGACGCCCAGAGGAAAGCAGTACGTACTGACTTTAGTGGACTTTGCTACCCGATGGCCAGAAGCAGTCGCTCTAGGCAACACCAGGGCTAACACTGTGTGCCTGGCCCTAACAGACATCTTTGCCAGGGTAGGTTGGCCCTGCGACATCCTTACAGATTCAGGGTCTAATTTCCTGGCAGGGACCATGGAAAAACTGTGGGAAACTCATGGGGTGAATCACTTGGTTGCCACCCCGTACCACCATCAAACCAGTGGCCTGGTGGAAAGGTTCAATGGAACTTTGGGGGCCATGATACGAAAATTCATCAACGAATTCTCCAATAATTGGGACCTAGTGTTGCAGCAGTTGCTGTTTGCCTACAGGGCTGTACCACATCCCAGTTTAGGGTTTTCACCATTTGAACTTGTGTATGGTCACGAGGTTAAGGGGCCATTACAGTTGGTGAAGCAGCAATGGGAGGGGTTTACGCCTTCTCCAGGAACTAACATTCTGGACTTTGTAAGCAACCTACAAAGCACCCTCTGACACTCTTTAGCCCTTGCTAGAGAGAATCTAAAGGATGCTCAGGAAGAGCAAAAGGCCTGGTATGACAGACATGCCAGAGATCGGTCCTTCAAGGTAGGAGACCAGGTTATGGTCTTGAAGGCGCAACAGGCCCATAAGATGGAAGCATCATGGGAAGGGCCATTCACGGTCCAAGAGCGCCTGGGAGCTGTAAACTACCTCATAGCATTTCCCAATTCCTCACTAAAGCCTAAAGTGTACCATGTTAATTCTCTCAAGCCTTTCTATTCCAGAGACTTACAGGTTTGTCAGTTTACAGTCCAGGGAGATGATGCTGAGTGGCCTGACGGTGTCTACTACGACGGGAAAAAAGACGGTGGCGTGGAAGAGGTGAACCTCTCAACCACCCTGGAACGTCTGCAGCGGCAACAAATCAAGGAGCTGTGCACTAGCTTCGCCCCATTGTTCTCAGCCACCCCAGGACGGACTGAACGGGCATACCACTCCATTGATACAGGTAATGCTCACCCAATCAGAACCCCACCCTACCGAGTGTCTCCTCATGCCCAAGCTGCTATAGAACGGGAAATCCAGAACATGCTACAGATGGGTATAATCCGCTCATCTACCAGTGCATGGGCATCTCCAGTGGTTCTGGTACCCAAACCCGATGGGGAAATACGCTTTTGCGTGGACTACCGTAAGCTAAATGCTGTAACTCGTCCGGACAACTATCCAATGCCACGTACCGATGAGCTATTGGAAAAGTTGGGACGTGCCCAGTTCATCTCTACAATAGACTTAACCAAGGGATACTGGCAAGTACCGCTAGATGAACCTGCCAAGGAGAGGTCAGCATTCGTCACCCATGTGGGGGTGTATGAATTCAATGTCCTTCCTTTCGGCCTTCGAAATGCACCCGCCACCTTCCAAAGGCTGGTAGATGGTCTACTAGCTGGACTGGGAGAATTTGCAGTTGCCTACCTCGATGATGTGGCCATTTTTTCAGACTCCTGGCCCGAACACCTACTACACCTGGAAAAGGTCTTTGAGCGCATCAGGCAGGCAGGACTAACTGTTAAGGCCAAAAAGTGTCAAATAGGCCAAAACAGAGTGACTTACCTGGGGCACCAGGTGGGTCGAGGAACCATAAACCCCCTACAGGCCAAGGTGGATGCTATCCAAAAGTGGCCTGTCCCAAAGTCAAAAAAGCAGGTCCAATCCTTCTTAGGCTTGGCCGGATACTACAGGCGATTTGTACCCCACTACAGCCAAATCGCTGCCCCACTGACCGACCTGACTAAAAAGACCCAGCCAAATGCAGTTAAGTGGACTAATGAGTGTCAAAAGGCCTTTACCCAGCTTAAGGCAATGCTCATGTCTGACCCTGTGCTCAGGGCCCCGGACTTTGACAAGCCATTCCTAGTAACCACAGATGCATCTGAGCGTGGTATAGGAGCAGTGCTCATGCAGGAAGCAACAGATCACAACTTCCATCCTGTCGTGTTTCTCAGCAAGAAACTGTCTGAGAGGGAAAGTCACTGGTCAGTCAGTGAAAAGGAATGCTATGCCATTGTGTACGCCCTGGAAAAGCTACGCCCATATGTTTGGGGACGGCGGTTCCAACTACAAACTGACCATGCTGCACTAAAGTGGCTTCATACTGCCAAGGGGAACAACAAGAAACTTCTTCGTTGGAGTTTAGCTCTCCAAAATTTTGATTTTGAAATTCAACACATCACAGGAGCTTCTAATAAAGTTGCTGATGCACTCTCCCGTGAGAGTTTCCCAGAATTCAGTAGTTAAAAAGTGTTCTTAAAATGTAGAAGTCTGTTAGTTATATACTTAGTAGTATAGGTAAAGGTGTATGTGTTGTATTAATCTGTTTATTTTCAAGTTCAAGAAGGAAATCGCCGCCAGTGAGCTTCCCCACTGTCTGCAATTTGGGGGGCGTGTCATAAACAGATAGCTAAGGGTTAATGTCTCTTTCACCTGAAGCACCTGACCAGAGGACCAATCAGGAAGCCGGATTTTTTCAACTTTGGGTGGAGGGAATTTTGTGTCTGAGGTCTTTTGTCTTTTGGTCTGCCTGCCTGCTTTCTCTGAGCTTTGGAGAAGTAGTTCTACTTTCTAATTTTCTGTTTCTAAGTGTAAGGACAAAGAGATCAAATAGTAAGTTCTATGGTTTCTTTTCTTTGGTATTTGCATGAATATAAGTGCTGGAGTGCTTTGATTTGTATTCTTTTTGAATAAGGCTGTTTATTCAATATTCTTTTAAGCAATTGACCCTGTGTTGTATCATCTTAATACAGAGAGAACATTTGTACTTATTTTTCTTTCTTTTTATATAAAGCTTTCTTTTAAGACCTGTTGGAGTTTTTCTTTACTTCAGGGAAATTAAGTCTGTACTCACCAGGGAATTGGTGGGAGGAAGAAATCAAGGGGAGATTTGTGTGTTGGATCGCTAGCCTGATTTTGCATTCCCTCTGGGGGAATAGGAAAGTACTTTTTGTTTCCAGGATTGGGAACGGAGAGGGGGAGTCCCTCTGTATAGTTTCACAGAGCTTGTGTCTGTGTATCTCTCCAGGAGCACCTGGAGGGGGGAAGGGAAAAAAGATTATTTCCCTTGGTTGTGAGACTCAAGGGATTTGGGTCTTGGGGTCCCCAGGGAAGGTTTTTCAGAGGGACCAGAGTGCCCCAAAACACTCTAATTTTTTGGGTGGTGGCAGCAGGTACCAGGTCCAAGCTGGTAACTAAGCTTGGAGGTTTTCATGCTAACCCCCATATTTTGGACGCTAAGGTCCAAATCTGGGACTAAGGTTATGTCATGTATACTCCATCATAGCATAAAACATAGGCTGCAATGGACTGCTGAGCCTGCACAGAGCCATGCTGAAGTCAATACTGCCCATGCACTATCAATTACAGGATTAGGGCCAGAATCAGTAGCAGAAAATATACAGCTTTCTACACTATCTTATAAATAAAATTCCACAGGCCACAGGTGTTCTAGGTGGTTGGAGCAATAATTCAACATACAGTCCCCCTTTTCCAACTATTTCACCCTTTTTTTGGATTAAGCAATGGTACAATAATGAAGAGCAAGCTTTAAAAATATGGTTACTACCTAATGTAGTGAACATTATCTGTTTAGTGTTAAGTAAAGATGATGTGCTCAGTGCTGCACAAAATTCAATCTGTGAAAACAACAATTGAAAACGTTAGTTTAAGAACAGGTAAGTTGTTTTTTTGTTGCTGGTAGCTTGCATTTCAACTGAATTGATCAGTGCTTTGACAGAGTAGGACATGGAGCCCTCTATCTACAGAGCAGGTACACAGAGGGAGCTTCTCCACACTGCCCCACTGCTGTTCTGAAAGCCGCAGCTCTCAGGCTGAGACTGATTCAGTCTCCATATCAATTGAAACCTTGGCCTCTATGCTAAGACTTCCCACAGTGCAGCATATTGTGACAGTATTTTTTGTAATGTGAACCCTCATCCACTCATATTACAGAACAAAAAGCAAATTAATTTGCTGTAATTTTCTAAACCCCCATGCTGCTATTTGTGTTTAAATAACAGCCTACTCTCTCACTACCCAGCTTCTCTTTATACTTAATCCTGCAGGGAAGTCATCTTACTGTTACATTAGCGATGCTATAGTTAATTTTGGTTTGGCACTTCCATTCTCAATTCCTGTTTTCAACAGATTACAAAAACTGCTTTTTGGACTGAGAATTTCTTATATTTGGTCTCAGCCAAGATTTGTGTGTGTGTGTAATTTTGAAAACTTTAAAAAAAGTTAATAGATTTTTGATAGACTATTTGGATGGAAGTGGGGCATTTTCATTGTCAGATTCTGCAGATGATTTTTTAAGAATACTTGGATATCTCAACTTAAAAGTAGTTTTTTAAACCTTCAAACCTGGCACTAGGTTGACTGGCAAGAGAAAAACTTTTGGAAATTAGAAAGTTTTCCCACAAACTCCTGTACTAACATATTCTGAGAATTTCAAAGACACTAAAATCTCAGAGGATGCAAATGTACACTTCTGCGATATGGACACCAAGTGACAGATCCTTCCCAGGCACTGACTATCATACAACTGAACTATTCTCAAAGTAAAATAGAAATGCTCATACTTGGTAGTGAGTGGTTTCATAGATATCAGGTGAAGTAAAAACAGACAACAAACTTTTGGAAGCTATATTACAGAAAGGTCCAGCTAGAATTCAGAAAATGACCATGAAATTACAAGAGTACTTCAAAAAATGTGCTCTATAGACCCAGAAAAAAAGCTTCTTACAGCAGACTCTTTGCAGTGTTATCTATAAACTTAAAGCCAAGAGCTAAACAAAAGTTTGGCGTTTGAGTTGCTCCAACTCAGGTATAACCCATTTCTGAAACAAAATATGACAAGCAAGCTCAAAAGAGAAACACAAAATCCAAACCCTATAACAATTTAAGACAGCAACTATAGATGGATGATCAACAGAAAAGCCCAAGACATCTCCACACACAAAATCTGATTGCAACTATCAAAATGATTTTTGGCATATTATTGGATTCCATACAAGGAACATTGTGTCATAAGAATCCACATGAGGTCAGAAATACTAAGTATAGTCCACAAGGTCCATTTGAGTATTAATAACTTTAAGATCAGAGCCTGCTGTGTCCTGTTTAGGCCAAATGCAAATGCTGCCAGGATCAAGACAGGATCAAGTGTGAAATTTGCAATAAAATAGGAAGGAGAATGTAAAGGAACCACTGAAACCAACTGTGTCTGCTGACTGCCCTTAATCCAACACTGGTGAGATTTGTTTGGATTAAATGTGGAAGAAAAGCTCTTATGAATGGACTACCACTCAAATGTCTTGGTAAGTGATGTGTTGCTCAACACATTGAGTAACTATATGATAACACACTGTAAACAGCAGTTAGCTCATGTTATATTAATTCCAGGCAGATCATGGCCCACAGTACAAGAGTGGCTCATTTCACCATTTGATGGATATTTCAACTCAACCACAGTCCAAGCCTTCATTCTACACAAAGTCCGCATCACTTCAGCCTCTGCATACCTCATTCGATGTCAGAGGCCCTTAAGTCAGAACCTGAGCAACTGGTGAGATTTACAGAGACTGAGCTGACCCTGAAAGGTGTTCTGCAGGAAGGCTTCACAATATAGTGGCACCCCTAATTTTGTCAACCACAAAAATAAACTTTACTCATATGACCGTAGGCTGAGAACTTGCTGCTTTATTTAATTGCATCAAAACAGAGTGAGGGAAACTCCCATTACCAAAAAAGGAAGCCAGGGAGGGGTGGAGCATAGCACCAACCCATAATACTCTGAATAACCCAGTTAACCCCTTGATGACTGACCACTTTTCCTCAGTTTTAGTAGAGCAGGCTGGCTGGGGGTTGTGCACTGCTAAGGTGAGTGTGCACTGAAAGAGAGCAGATGGTGGCAATATTCCCTCTTTCCCACAGACTAACTCCCTTTAGGGTAGAAGGCCAGGCTGATGCAGGAGATGCAAATTACACATTCTGGCATTAGCTTGGGTGAATCTCACTATTTAAATCCTGGCTAAAACCTTCCATTTTTAGCTTTTTGTTCTCTCCATGTTATTTTTTGGTGCTCTGATTGAAGGGTGGTGTATAAAAATAATAAGATTGTATTGCATTTTACAGTTTCAGGGAGGAAATATGAACATCTGGTGGGTACCAGCAATACAGAGGACAATATTTTCTCTAAAGTTGCTCTGGCTGAGTGTATATTTCATACTTTTTTTTTTTTTTTAAAACATCTCTAATCACAATAACACCATGAAACCATGAAAAAATGACCAGCTGCACAGAAGCCCTCTCGGACAGCAGACTCCATTAGAACCCATTTGAAAAGTAAAATGTTGGACAGATTGCATTCACAGTAATGAAAAGAAAACAGTGCAGAATATGCTGGGTGCTGATGAATAAATAAATGAAACTTTACAGATTAATTAAACTGCAGTATTAAATCTAGATAACACACAGTGAGTCCAGTCCTTCTTATAGATCAGTCCATGGATCACCTTTTACTCACTCTGACATTTGCAATGGAAGCAACCAACCCTCTGTTTTCTCAGTCATGCATTATTTACTATCTAACAAAGCTGGAAGCTAAATTATGTAGAAGTATTTTTATCACACACTTTTCAGATCACGACTTATTATCTTCCTAGCATTTCTATTCCTTAACAACTTATGAGGGGTCCAGTGCCATCAGACATACTTCTGTCAGAAGTCTTTTGGGCTAGCTTATGTCTATATTAAGTGTCTGTGTATGTGTGCAGAAAAATATACCGTGTATTATAATGGTGTCTGATGCTATCCTATAGTTAAGAATCTGCTGGCAATTCCATTATAATCTTGTAGTATGAAAGGTTTATAGCTTGGCTTTTATAATTTGCTAGGGTGAGTCTTGACAGAATTCTCATCCTGGAATTGATTTTTTACCCCCTCCATACAGGTACATGATATGGGATATATGCATAGTAACATGGGACTTGTGCAAATTATTCTTATTATGCAAAAATGAACAGGTGCATAATATAGTGTGCTGACACGAAACATCGTAATAGCTTCTAGGAGCTGGTATGATGTATTGTGCAAATGCTTAGTATTCTTATTACTCATCAACAAATAAACCTTGGCAAATGAAATTGCATGTCAGTCAGTAGTAAGAGTATGGAACATTAGTGTTATTCACATAAAGTATGTGTATAACCATGATTCAGGTGGTATTGGCAGCTGGGAGTTTTTCTGTAAAGACAAAAAATGTTAATATTTAAAAGGAAGAGAAGCAGGGCTTTGGTGGAATATCTACTCACTATTTTATTTCCAGTTTCTTCATATGTCTGTGTTTACTCTGGCTATTTTGAATGTCAATTCCATTGTAAATTCATGGGGATCTAAAGGAGAAACAGTGCATATTTACTTTCAATGGGATGAAAATACTTGAACGTATTTCTCTCAGATTATGGGTCCCAGTTCTGTTATCAGATATGAAAGCTCATATAGTCATATTGCTCATAAAGTCACTTTAAAAAAGATTTTCATACTTGGGCAAACTACTGTGGCAAAGTACCTGCTTCTCCTCAGCAGGTTCAGTCCTTTTTAGGCTTGGAGACACCAGCTTGGGCAAAGCAAACCCTTCTAGGTAGCACAGGGTCTGGCTAATCTTTCCCTCAGTCAATCCCTTGTGCTTGTCTTCTCCCCTTCTGGGGACAGAGCACAGCCTTCCTTGCTGGAAAGGTTCAGAGCCTTGCTGCACCTATAAAAGCAGCAAAGAATCCTGTGGCACCTTATAGACTAACAGACGTTTTGGAGCATGAGCTTTCGTGGGTGAATACCCACTTCGTCAGATGCATCTGACGAAGTGGGTATTCACCCACGAAAGCTCATGCTCCAAAACATCTGTTAGTCTATAAGGTGCCACAGGACTCTTTGCTGCTTTTACAGATCCAGACTAACACGGCTACCCCCTGATACTTGCTGCACCTAACTTGCTGACAGCTTCCCTACTTCCATGCCAGAGAGGCCTTTTAACCCCCTGGGACTAATTACTATCCCTTCCTTTGTAGCCATTTGTCCTGGGTTTGCTACACTATGTTGTCTTTAATAATAGTGGCAGTGTACAAGCATAAAGTATCTTAAATGCTGTAGATTAATTGTATGTATTACTTTCTGGTGGGGTTTTGAGAGGCTAAACTGCCATATATTTGCTGGAGTTTTTGTAAGATCCTATACTTTTTAGTTTTTTTGTTGTTTTGTTTTTACAAAATTTGAAAGAGGAATATCATGTTTAGAAAGGAGGGTACCTTCAAACAAAAACTATTTGCTTTGCCTGTATTTTTTCTTCTTTTTCTATTACTAAGTTGCTTGCTACTTGCGGAATAGTATTTGAAATAAAGCTCCTTTAGCACACAACACAGCTCTGTGGCTTCTTCATCCTGCTGGGTAGACTGTGTTATTTAGGTACAGCCCTGCAGTTTACAGCATGCCTCCTAGGCCTTTGGGTGTGCATGGGGAGAGCACACTGTGTTCTTATTAAGGCATGGAGAGCAAGTATTTAGCAATTGCATTATATTTATTTAAACATTACATAACAGTGCAGTGAGCATGCTGTTAGATTTAGCCAGCCACAACATATTCTGCCTCCTGCAGTCCAGAACTCACTTTCCAAAATGGAAGGTGATGTTTGGTCTCTTCAGCCAGACCCATCCTTATATAACAATGACAGATACTCCATATATACATTGCTACATCTCTTCTGGACATACAACATACTTCCTGATCAGTACATCATGGGGATGGAACCATGGCTCTGCCTATTCTCCACCCCTTTATGTCTCCTTTGGGCTGCCATATTCCTTGCTTTAACTACCCAGAGATGCAACAGAGTATTGTTTCCCTCACTCCACTCTCCTCCCCTCAGCTTCAGATTAGCTAGGTCTCCATCCATTCTCCCTCCTCTTCAGTTAAGGGACAGGACTCTCCCTCCCATTTCTTTCCAGGGGAATGATCTTTCATTGGTCCCTTCCTGTCACCCATGTGTTATCATTAGGAAGAGATAGAGTCATTGTTAATACCTCTCTGAGGCCTTTCACATGGGCAGAAGATCTGTTTGCTCCATATGACCTGTGGTCTGTGCCCTGAGTTCACGGATGACTACTCAGTACCTACTCTCAAGAAGGGGCAGCTCTAGGTATTTTGCTGCCCCAAGCACGGCAGGCAGGCTGCCTTCGGTGGCTTGTCTGCGGGAGGTCCCTGGTCCTGTGGATTCGGCAGTACACCTGCGGGAGGTCCGCCGAAGCTGCAGGACCAGCGGACCCTCCATAGGCAAGCCACCGAAGGCAACCTGCCTGCTGCCTTCCTGGCAACCGCCAGAGCGCCTCCCTTGGCTTGCCGCCCCAGGCACATGCTTGGTGTTCTGGTGCCTGGAGCCACCCCTGCTCTCAAGGCAAAAGGAGCAGTGGGCTGAACAGTGTGTGAGGCCTTTAGACACACTCATTGAATGAACTGCTGCTGCTGCACCCAGGGTTCCATGTTCCCAAAATCAGAGGCTTGGATAATGGTGGTCCAGGGATCCAGCCTTAATCTGCCAACAAATTGAAAGTTTCTCTTTAAAATAAATTGTGATTAACTGTTAGACTAGTTCTTGTCTGTGTAAACTTCCTCTCAGCCAGCTATTGACACCAGCTAGGCTTGGGTGCAAAGTAAGGTCCATGAGAGTAGTGAGATAACTCTCCCCAAGTGAAACACAGCAGGAGAAAGATGAATCTATATGGGAGCCCAACTACTGAAGAGAGGCACAGAACCAACTGCTCTCTGGGCTTGGCCAGTATTATACAGCTGCTGGGACCTTAGCAGAGCAGAGGTTACAGGCACATTGCATTGTTGTGACCCAATTCTGGGCAGATTTTCCATCATCACAGAACTTGAGCTAGGTTTCCGTGGGTAGAAGCCAGCCTTAACATGGGAATGAATCAATTTCAATCTCTGCTTTTAGTCCCAAGAGCCTCTTTTCTGTGTCTAGATTAACAAAGTATTGAATAATTTATCACCTGTTTATTTTCAAAATACTTGTCTTTGTGTATTTTGTATGATTTGTACCGCTGGTGTCCTTACATATAATTTTATGCTTTTATGTCAGGGATCTGCAACCTTTCAGAAGTGGTGTGCCGAGTCTTCATTTATTCACTTTAATGTAAGGTTTCGCGTGCCAGTAATAAATTTTAATGTTTTTAGAAGGTCTCTTTCTATAAGTCTATAATATATAATTAACTATTGTTGTATATAAAGTAAATAAGGGTTTTAAAATGTTTAAGAAGCTTAATTTAAAATTAAATTAAAATGCAGAGCCTCCCTGACTGTCGGCCAGGACTCAGGAAGTGTGAGTGCCACTGAAAATCAGTTTGTGTGCTGCCTTTGGAACGCATGTACATCTACAGTACAACTAATGTGAAACCCACTAAAAATAAAATTGGCCAGAAAAAACTCTCATCTGAAGCAGCAGTGACCTGTAAAATTGAAAAATGGGATGATGGAAGCAGCACCAATAATTTTATCAGACCATCTGCAGTGGGACAAGGGAAATCGGCAGAATAAGTCTAACAAACAAAAACAGTGAATTACAGTTGGTGGAGGAAGCACAAATCAGTGTCTTTTTCTCAGTGTCTCCTTCTATAGTGAACTGTTCAAGACCTATGCTGGAAAAATGAGAAATCAATGCAACCGTCATAGAAAGAAAACTATCTATGGAAAGATAATGCAGTTAGATGTGGAAGGTGCTAGGTGCAAGGACTCAATGGACAGAAGTATGTGGAGTTATTAAACATATCTAAATATAACTATCCACTTAGTAAACAAAGTTCTCTAGACCCTCAAAATATTTTCACTGCAACTGCTAATCTTATTCAACAATTTCCTCACATTCTTCCTGTTATGTACCAGGGGGTTCAAATGACATGGTCATTGGAACACCCTTTTTGTCTAAAATGAGGATTTCCTGAAAATCAACCATGATTGATTTAGCACACACCTGCCACATCAAAGATGGGAGTACTAAGGAAAAAACGACTTCAAATGTTTTTGCCACCATGCCATCTAGAGTTGCTCAGAGGAGGTCTATGTGAGTTGGTGGTAGAAATGCTAGTGGTCAGTCCTCCTAGTGTTGCCATAGGTCCTGACTAATGGTGGAAGGAGTCCCTCAAATTCTCTGTACAGACAAGACAAGGCCACCACAATTAACAAACCTTTTTGAAGCTATTCTTCAAACCCCAAGGTATGTTTATACAATGCTGGGTCACACTCAGTAATCAAATCTCGAAACAGTCTGAGTATAAATATAGTCACAAAGCAAGTGACATGTGGACACATACTTGTCTACAAGAATGTCACAACTTACTGGATAACCTTTCAAAAAACACCGGCATTAGCCGCTAGCAATGACTTTCAGAATCAAACTGTTTTTTGCATCTCTGGCATTCACAAAGATCTCAGAGCAGCCAACATGCTATCAGAGCTTCTGCAACCAATCAGTGTGTGCCTTGCCTCCCAAGGTATCTCTCTAGTTTTATTATTACTAATAACAGAGCCATGGTTGCAAGAGCATGGACAATGCTCTTTTTTACAGAATGCCTGAACATGCTGTAGCATGATTTTTTTTTCTGAAGAATGACAGCAGAATTAAGAGGTTGTCTGACAGAAGCTCTGGGAATCTGCACCCATTTGAGTCACTCAATAATTAAAATATTTGGGAACTGTAGGAGGAAATTTATCTAACTCACGCCAAAATTAAAATAAGGGTCAGCCTGATCAAACTGGACTTTTTACAGGCTGAAAGAGCTGAGCAGCAAAAATCCACCCCTAAATCACCAAGGACACATGAATTATGCTATTCTGACTCCGGAGAATACAATATTTTGCATCATGTGGCGAATGCAATGAACACAATTATTTATGTGTGCGTTAGCGCACCACCTCCTACTTATTCTCTATTACACTCAAACTCAAACTCAGAGTTTCTTAAGGTATACCCATTCTACCAATTTCTAAGTTTGAACGATTTAAATAGTGAGGAGGCAGAAAGAAGATATAAATTAAAGGCCAGGTGAGTTTACTTTAAATTGCATCTTCTTGGCTCTTCTGAGTTTAAGTTACACTCCTTTAGGAATGAAGTATAAGGAATTCTCTTTTAGTTTAAGGAGGGCTAGTCTACACACTCTCTCTGAATTTGGCCCTCTGAGCTTACGTGCACCTAAATAGGTAAGAAAGTCTAAGGGCTTGTCTATAGTGCCTTGCAGTTTGGACTATCGGAGTGTTGGCTACACTGGCGCTTTACAGCGCTGCAACTTTCGAGCTCAGGGGTGTGAAAAAACACCCCCCTGAGCGCTGCAAGATACAGCGCTGTAAAGCCTCAGTGTAATCAGTGCCGCAGCGCTGGCGAGCTCCCAGCGCTGCAAGCTACACCCGTAGAGGATGTGGTTTACGTGCAGCGCTGGGAGAGCTCTCTCCCAGCGCTGGCACTGTGACCACACTCACACTTCAAAGCGCTGCCGCGGCAGCGCTCCCGCAGCACTGCCGCTGCAGCGCTTTTAAATTTCAAGTGTAGCCATACCCTGAATAGCAGTGTGCACCAAAGTGCTACTCTATAACGCCACCATGTGGACGTTGCATGCTCACACTAAATGGTTCCTAATTCACATTTACAGAATTCTCTTCAAACAGAATTAAATTAATGCGAACTAGGAACCTTTTAGTTCATGCCCGCAGTGCCCACTGTGGGGCAGTGTAGACATAGCTTAAGTGTGAATTGAGTCTAACACACATACTGAGTGAAGTGTAAGAAAGTGTTGCAACCTTTTCTTCCCCTTATATTTGCATAAACTCACTTCTGGATTGTCTGGTATAGTGAAAACTAGGCTGGTATCAGTCAGATAATTTCCTTAAACATTCTTCTAGAAAACACACTGAGAAAAATCTTAGCAAGATTTTGAAGGTGAAGCTAGGGAACATATGATACAGCATATTTTAAGATGAAATAATATTTTCCAACCTGGATGAATGTCCCACTCATTTTAAGCTTCTTAACTTGACCCAAAGTCAAACAATTTTCAAGTCCCATTTCCTGTTTATATCATGAATTTGCAAACACGCTCTTAGAAGACTGTGAAGTTCTGATACAAACCAATAAGCATCATCTGAGTAGAAAAACAAAAAATAGCAACTAAAACTAAAATCTTTCCACAGCATCTCCTGCTTATCTTCCTAAGCATTGCTGAAAGAATTATTTCTTAATTTTTATTGCTGTAAAATGATACAAAGCTTCATAAATAAAACAAAGAAAACCCTGTCACTGTGTTTTATCTATCAAACTTTGAGATACAAAGGAACTAACAATGGACTAAATTCCATCCAGATATACACCGCATGCATACCCATTCTCCATACCTCAGGAGCTTCATTCTTCTCACAAATGGTTCTGAAAAGCACACAGCTTTGTCCTAACTCCTTTGAAGTCAATGACTTCAGTGGAAGCAGAATTCAGCCAATGCTGGGCATTTTTGAAAATCCACCCAGAGTCAATTATTTTGTGCTGCCCTATTTTTATGCCTTTGTTTGAAATTTGACTTTAATTAAGCTTGTGTAAGCTTTCAAGCAGGGAAAGCCTGAATGATTTTCTGAAGCTCTTCTGACTCCAGTTGTCAGCATTAAAAGAGAGAAATCGTTGCATTGTAAGGAGAAAAAGCATGTCTGGGTTCTGTCTCATGGTCATACCATTGAACCATCATAGTGGTGAACATTTTCGACTCTGGTTGTGGGCCAGGCAAATTAGTTACAGCCTGATCGAAAACCCCATTTGAAGTAACTGAGTGTCTTTCCAGTCACTTTAATGGGCTTTGGATCTGGCCCTTACACATGACTAGCTAGTACATGACTCATCACACACAGTCTGATGATGTGTAAAATATTTTGGACTATATGTGAATCAGTTGGAATGAGTACAATGAAAGACAAATAATCATCCTTTAATTATTTATTGCATGAAAGTATCTGACAGACACAGTCACAAGACTTTCAAATTCTATGTTAAAATATTTAGAAATGAAACTGGTGTGCAGATATGGTCCATTCTTTATACCAAATCTGTGACTATCCTTAGAAATGTTCCATTTTTGGAACTGGTTTAGCCTTGGAATGTATAAGTATCAAGCATTCCTCACATTAAAAAATAACCCATAAACAGTAACTGAACGACTGGATAATGTTCCCACTTGGCAATGGTATCCCATAAAAAAGCCTACAGCTTTAGATGAGAAAAATGCAGTTGTGGGTGGAATGCCTAGAATGACAATGCTGCCTGTCTAAATGTTTGTCTGACAGCTTTACTACATAGTACTATATCAAACTCTCTGCAGTCCAAATCTCTTATGGGAAGAGAAACATCATCAGGTGGTAATCATTCATAAACAGACCACTGATCAAAGATTTAATTCTCCACAAGGTAAGAGCATAGTGAGTGATTTCATTGCAAGGGGGATGAATAATGGGGACCAAATGAAAAGAAGCTTCATGAAGCAATCCTTCTACCATAATATATTATTTAATTGGAATAGTCTTTCTCCCATCTCCATCTCAGAATAAAGGCTGTTCTTATGCTCCTGATGCCATTTGGAAAGGATGCTTTCTGCAAAGTGAAGGGAGCCTCTGCTATCTCATTGACAGGGAAATTGGTGACACTGCACTGTCAAGACTGACCATTATCAATCCAGGACTGAAAACACTGGAGGCTTCGTTGCATCCTTTGACCTCATCTACTATGTCCCTCAACCCCAGCATGATTAAACAAATGAAAGTTTTCTTTTTACTCTGGCTTTTTCCTCAAATTCTTTTCTTCAAGTTTTTGCCTGATCTTTCTCTTTTGTTGGCCCTTTGATAAGACATCACTAGCAACAGATAAATGCTACCCCAGGGAGAACTGGAGTCAAAGTTTCAGAAGAATCAGGGCTACAGACAACCATTTATAAATACTATATTAGATAGTTCTGTGAAGTGGTTCCACTGATTGCTAAGGATGTTACTAGTGCCACCTCTCGTAAGCAATGCTGAATCAGCCACTGAACAAGCATCTGTGACTTTGTGGCAGACAGCCCCCATTTCAACTTAGCCTAATGACTAAAAACGGTGATTGTGAAATTCAGTGTGGTCTCCTGTCACCTTAGAGAGCAGTAGCTCATCACTGACAAATTTGACACTTATGCATAGTCTACATTCTACAGTTATTATTTTCCTATTTAGAGTAGTTTTTATGTGCTGTCTTCACATGAAAGGCCATCTGTGTTTTTAAATGTACAAATTTTCCAGTGCTTTTTGTTTGTTTGTTTGTTTGTTTGTTTGTGTGTTTGTTTGTTTGTTGTTTTTTCGAGGGGGTGTAGGCAGGAGGATTTCCTGATCAGGGTCAATCTTTGCAGCTTCTTCCATTGGTTTGTCTTTTCTAATCTGAAGTTTAGATTCAATTTTGGGCCCAACTCTGTTTCTCTCGTCTGCTATTCCCCACTCTAGAAATCTTGTTTGATGACTGGAACATTACTCACAGCCTCTTGTGTAATAAACCTTCTGGCTTGGGCATGCTAGGTTTGGGCCACTCACAACCTGCCTTGGAACATGGAGACTTCCTCTGTTTAACTGGCATAATGAAACTGCCCTCCTCACATACCAAATGGTGCGCAAGATGCCATTTGAAATGGCAGTGATTTGCTTGCACACCACAAATATCTATTGGCAATACCATTAGGGATTTACTGACACAAAGATCATTTGAAGCTAGCCTTAAAGTAACACTTTCATTGCTTAGCCTTTATAGGCTATATATAACCACAGCAAATGTAACTACATCAGACTCCATCCTGGTATCCTGACATACAACTACTACAACAAATAAGTACTAAACATATAATGGGATGTTATCTTTCACTAACTTCACACTTGCTGTCCTTCCCATTGATTTCAGTGAAGCAGGATTGGGTACTTCATTTCTTCCTGCTGATTCTGAGCAAGAGACATCATTTTCCTTTATCCTGAGTTGAAAAGCTTTTCAGAGAATTGTTAGAAAGTGTATTTAAATTGTTCCTACAGAAGAAGCCTTAACCGACAACCAGTGCTTGATTCCTTATTGTAGAGCTATCCTGCAATCCTAATTCAGGCAAAACTCCCAGTGACATATCCAGTTTCCGGATCTGTATTCTGAAATTGTGCTACAGTTCACAAAAGTATCAAACATCAGATTCAGATCTATTATATCACTAAAAATCTGCAGTAAATCAGTTGATTTTAGTGGAGTTACTGATGTAACTGGGATCAGAGAGTGGCCAATAATCTAATTCCACTTATTGGTATGTGTTTATAAATATAGATATCGATATCAATATGTATTTGTTTTTGCTGAAACTTTCTGAAGGTATTCAACCTGAGGCAGATAGCAAGCATGGAAAATGTCAGCTCCAGCAGTTAAAGCTTGGCAAAATTACAGGAAATTGATAAGGGAGGTTATAATGGGAAGTTTTCGTCACCCTTCACTGCTACATGCTCTACCTATGTAGTAAATAGGCTTTGGAAGAGAACTCGTGTTTTGAGGGATTTTTGGCTTTGTTGTATGGGAAATGGAACGAGTCGTCAGCAGGTTTGGACAGGTAAAGTTAACAAGGAATGACATTTGATGTCATCATTAGTACTAATTTGCTGTGGAACTAGCATAGTAAGATCTTAAGGTGGAATTTAATGTATTTCCATTTGCTTGGATGTGAAATCTACATATAGATGCATGCAGTCTACTGAAATATTAGTCTGGATTGTTTTATTTTGATTCAGGGTCTAAATAATTCATTGTTTAAAATATTAATATGGGTACTTGGTCTATTTTTTTTCTTATGCCTAGATGCTTTTCCTTACAAAAATCAGCAAATATTATTTAGTTTAAGGGAAGTGGGGTTCTTGCAGTGAGATCTTTGCCAGTGTTAAAAGAAACATTATCTTGAAGTCATTGCCTCAGGAAGCAACACTAACTTAGTTTTCCATGTCTTAGTAGTAGAATAAAAAATTACTCTTATTTATATGCATTGCCAAGGCATAAACTCTAATACTGAAATCTAGCTACAGATTGGATATGGACCATTAAGACAAAAACATATCTTACATACACGCATCAAATACTCACAAATGGATCTGACTTATTTAAATCGATTTTAAAATTATGCTTATTTTTGGAATATGAGTAGAATATTTATCAGAATGAAGAAGAAAAATTGCAAGGGATAGCATACCGTATGACGTCTTTAGTATTCCAGGGTGAGTAAGCAACGCACAGCTAATATGCCGTGTGCCCTTTAAATGTGAAAGGCCACCTGCCAACTCATTCCCATTTTTCCTTCACTGGGTTATCAGATCCATATCTATTAGAGTATTCCTGGGATAAGCAGAAATAGTCATGACATCTATAATAAATAGTGCATTTTGCTATTGAAAATAGTTATAGTTATTGTACTTGGTCTTTCAGACTGTAACAAATTTTAACAATTGTACTCTTAAATTATATGTATTCTAGATAGTATGAGAAGAATATTTAGTCCTAATCAGTATAATCCTAAAGAAAACAGTACCCACTTTGATATAATACACCAGAGTACTAATTCTTTGTATTTCTACTGTGTCATCTACTTGAATTTTGCAAAGTATTTTGAAGCATTAATGAATTTAGCTTCAAATCATGCCTTTGACATAGGCACAGTAGCTATTATTATTCCTGTTTTTCAGACAAAGGAAATGAGTCCCAGAAAGTGTACATGACTTAACTTCATCCACGATCATTCAAGTCTGTTGTAGAGTCAGGGATAGAACCCTGACTACCTAATCCTAAATCCTGGGCTTTAGCCTACCTTCCAAATTTTTACAGGAACATTTGTAGCAAAACGGTTGTTTCCAGTTCCACTGCAGAAAGCTAATCATTGGCAATACAAATCCAAAATGACAACTAGTTTATATTTGTCCTTCAGAAGCACCATGGGCCTGGTCCAAATCCTATTGACATCAATGACAGCTTTTCCATTCACTTAAATGGGTTTTGGATCAGGCCGATTGCAGGCATAGTGGATGCTTTTATCTTTGTCTATCAGATCATTTTCTTTATCTTTGTACAGAGAGATGAGAGGCTGTTTAGTAGTTTGTTTTTTATAGACGGTTTAAAGTTACGGCAGTTATCTTTCTTGGAAAAATGTTCTAATTGCACCTATAATAATCTTGATTGTCAGTTTGCTTTTTCATCAAGATGAGATTTTAGGAGGTATTTGAGAAAGAGGGAATATATACACACATTTGAAATATGGGTACTGATATTTTCTTTTACTTCAGTTAAACTTTTTTCCTCTCACTCCCCTTATTTGGCTCGTCCTCCCAGCCCTTCATCTTCTCAATAGAAGAAAATCAGATAAATTGCCTTAGACAATGCTGACTTCATAGTAAATCCTGTAGAAATGTTGACTGTATTAAACAGATTTTAAATGTTCCTTAGACTCACTTAGAACTGACTAACAATATCACATGGAGCAAAAACCAGACTATTCATAATTGCTGATTTTAGCCATTCAGCACACAAAACAGAAGGAAATAAGTATTGCAGGAAGCAGAAGAGTTTAAATTATTGGAATTTTTCTCACTGTACAGTAGGCTTATGTGACAACTAAGACATTAAGCTGTGAATAATTATGTAATTACCAGTTAGGAGATATCAAACACTACTCACTTGAGTCTACAGCTTATTGGGAAGTAAAACAAATCCTATCACCTGCTACTGGTCTAAGGTATATTCAGATGTTGTAAATGTGGGTGAAACTCCAGTCACATAGCAACAAGTACTTTGCTACATATGTATTACATGAGATGATGTGTCTGTACTACCTTATATGCCAATTACTGTAAGCTGACTCATCTGCTGTTATTTCCAAGTGTAAAAATTCATAGAGATTTTTAGTGACTACTTTATCCTTTATGTCTTATCTTATATTACCCTGTATAATACTAAGACCACTTTGTCACCACTCATAGAACCTGACTTTGTAAAGTGATGAGCATCGCCTGGTAAGACTTGAATGCCCTCAGTTCCTGCTGACTTCATTGGGATTTGAGAGCACTCAAGTAATTTTTATTGTCAGTCCCCAGATGAGCATGAAATATCTTAGACATACAATCCAGACTAAACACAGTGGAAAAATATACAAATAAAGACAAAGTCTCTGGATGTATAAGCTGTGAACAATCATCATTCATGCACGAGGTATTAACATAATTGAAATATGTATTATTAGTATAATAAAAGCATCAGTGTAATCAACCTCACAAATATTGAATTAAATGTTCACCCATAACACGTGTCCAATGATAGCACTAATATACTAGACTTCTGATGTGAAACAATTGTCATCAGTCAGAGGCAAATAAGTTATAAGCACCTCCATAAATATGGCCCACCACATATTTCTTATGCAGTGTGCATAGGAGCAGATGAAATGCATAAAATGTGCAGGCATGACTTTCACGAAGTATGTGAGTTTCATGATTATATTCATAGAATCATAGAATATCAGGGTTGGAAGGGACCTCAGGAGGTCATCTAGTCCAACTCCCTGCTCAAAGCAGGACCAATCCCCAGCTAAATCATCCCAGCCAGAACTTTGTCAAGACTGACCTTAAAAACCTCTAAGGAAGGAGATTTCACCACCTCCTAGGTAACCCATTCCAGTGCTTCACCACCCTCCTAGTGAAAAGGTTTTTCCTAATATCCAACCTAAACCTCCCCCACTGCAACTTGAGGCCATCACTCCTTGTTCTGTCAAGGCATCTCACGCCTTCCAATCGGTGGAGTCTCCTTCTGCTCCCTTCCCTCAGATGTATCATCTAGTCCACTCTCTCTGCATTAGTACCTGTGGAGAGAACATGAAAATGGTTGCTCACCTGTATCTGCATTGCTGGTACATGGATGTTCCTCTTCTTCTGGAGGTCACATGCTGCCAATTTTCTTCACCATCCTTTCCCCGTTGCACAGCCTGCTCTGATTCTTCAGAATGTTGTGCCCACGGAAGTGTATCCTGACATCGATCCAGGAAATCTTCATTTTCTCTTATGCAATGCAGGGTTGATACTTGTTTCTCCAGTCCTTGAACCTTCTCTATGGAGACCAGCTTACACTTTGCACTGACAAAGTCATTTCTGTCCCGTGGAAGAAAGACAAACATTCACAGAGGGACTGACCCTGTTCTGCAAGGTAAGTGCCAGAATTCTAATATAAGGATGGGATTTGTAGGTCTGATTTGTCTCTGCTGCTGTTGGTCAGTGAGAATTTTACCAGTGATTTCAACAGAAGCAGAGTTAAGCCATTGTTCAGTGTTTTTAAAAAATCCTACCTTAAATGTGTACACAATTTTCCAAAGATGAATTCATTCACGCATATATTTCTGATCAGCACATTTTACCCAGGCCTTTGAGTGAAAAACCAGAGGAAATACAGATAATGTTGGCATGCAACACAGTAACCATTCATTAAAGTGAGTAGTAAAACATCTCAAAATGAAAGTTTATTTACTATAAAGTCTATAAGTAACTAGACAAAATAAGTCAGCATTGTTCTTTAACTCTGCATGTAATTACAATGTATCATCTGTAAAAGGAAATGTGACAATCCTATAAATGTTAAACGAATTCTCATATCAGTACTATCAGAGTGATTACCAAATATATTTGTAATTATGAGACCCCTAAGTATTACTAGATATAAAAGATCAAACATACATCATTATCAAGGAATACGAGATGAAATGACAGACTATATCAACGTGCCATGCTGCAATGATAAAGATCATGTTACCACTGAATTTTTCATATCCTCTACAGGTCAAAATCACTTTGCCATAAAATTTTCAATATCACAATCTTTATAAATTGTAAATGTGTTTTTGTTCTAGTCTAGTCATGCACACAAATGATTGGAAAACTTAAATTGCTATAACATCAAATAGCAAAATCAGGATGTGATTGTTGTGATCTTGACATTAGTCTGAATATTTCTGAAAAATCTAATCCATTGGAGATGGTAATAATTACTGTAAAATTGCTTCTGAAACTAATTTGTTCATGCATGGATAAATGAAAGAGAATTACATTTCCCATTTCTTTTTTGTACAAAGGAGAGAAATGACACCAGCCTCTTTTAAATATTTGGGTTTTACTTAAGTTTTGATCCTTCTTTGAAATTTGCTAATCAAGGACCTTGTTAAAGAAGCAGACTTCATGCTCAAAATGTTATGGAGCGTTAGTCAAGACATTAATTTTAAACAGAGGCTCAGAATAGTCCTACTTTTCTTTGCCTATTATAGTAATGTAGTCTATAGATATGTCTGCGAACATACCTAAACATATAAAATGCACAGTGTTGTTACAATGACTTTTTTTTAGCTCTCAGATGCTGGATGAGAGGTCATTGGCTTGGAACGATTAGCTGTTGAGACAATTGACTGCACCATACCTGATCAGCCTCTTGTCAATGAATAGTGTTGACACATGCTGTTTTCTAAGAATAACCACAAGCTTTCTATGTCCTATTAGTGCCTGCTCTGGCTTTGGTGTTCTGATGCTTTCATACTCAGCAGCAGACAAAGATAGCTCACCTCTACAGACGCAAGAGGGTCCTTCAAGGTACCAGTGAAGAAAGGATTCTGGCTTTTATATTCCCCATTGTCCTTTGCTGCTTGGATAGTTCTGGACTTACAATTTTTTTGTTTTTGTTTTGTGAATACCCTGTTTCCTGCTTAGTACTGTCAAAATTATCTTTATTCAGTTTCAAACTGACAGATCAAAGGCAAACCTCACAATTTATCATACAGACAACAGAAAATGTTAATAGTTATTCACTTGTCATATTTTCACACCAGCCAACTACAAGAGAGTTTGGACTTTTGGAGCATGGCTATATTTATTCAATTTTATTTTGCGTGCTAGCACCAGTGTACATGTCACCTCAAATGACGGGTGTTGCTGTAGTGAGATACTGAAACTGCCTTTGTGGGCTAGTTATATCTCAGATCACTATGAGAGGTTCACAGAGAGCTAATCTCTATAAAAAGGTGAGTTCAGTATTTCCAAACAGATTCTTTCCCTTTTTCAGTTTCATAGTTCCCTACCCCTTGCTGTTTCTGAAAGGCCGATGTTCAGTGAGGTGGAGATTAAGCTGTAAACACCTCATTCAACTGAGCACTATTACTCTCCCCCTTCATGGGGGTTTTCCAAATAAAGTGAAGATCTAGTCCTTATTAATACACCTGGGTGATCATTGTCACTTGTGGGGAGCATTTCCTAGTGGTGAGGGGATTAAGCCCTTCAACATGCAGCGTGGGGGAATGTTGGTAGGGGAGTCTGGGCCCTCCCATTCCACCAGACTCTGGTCCAGAGCCCCATGGGAGTGAACAGAGTCTGGCAGCCAGGAGCACTGTAAGGCTGCCCTCCCTTGAGCTTCCTACAACCCTGCTAGTGTCCAAAGTTCACAGTCTGTAACAGAAAAGGGTGAAGGGGATCAGCTCACCGCTTGGCGCCTCTTTGCAGCCAGAAGTAGCATGGTAACTCTCTCCGCCTTGGGGTGGCAGCTGCCTCCTCTTGTGCCTTGGCCCTCTGGCAGGTCAGTTCTAAGTCTCTTCAGTTTCCAGGGTAGTCCATTTAAAAAAAAAAGGGAAATTAACACAAACAAACTGAGTCAGTATGTGAGAAAGAGAAGTGCTCCCTCTCAGGGAATAACAGAAACAAGTCCTGGCTTCCCTCAGTCCTGCCTTAGGCTATTATTGATGGAAGAGATCCTGACTTCCCTCAGCCTTTTCTTGAGGACCTGCAAGGTAACGGTCCTTTCGCTTCTCTGGTCTGCCCCCAAGTGAGCTGTTCTATGCCTTTTTAACTCCTTTTCCAGTCTTTGTATCTCTTACAGGTGTGATGGGGTGGGTCTGGCTGAGCCCAGTGTGGGGTTTGTATACCCCATCACCACCTCTTTTGTAGGACCCATTGCCTAGAACTTTTAATATAAGAATACTTTCCTTCACGTAATGGCTGACTCAGCCAGATTAATTCATCAAAGCCAAATGCATCCCTTGTGCAATGCTGCTGGCTTCAGACATTAGGGATAAATCTGGCTCCAATATTTTAATATTATTTGCAAAATGCATTAAGATCTCTCATCACTATAAGTTAAAGTAGAAGTTTAAGTTGTATTGTTAGCAAGGTATTACTTTAAAATATGCATCATGACATTAGGCACTCAGGTACCATGGCAATAAGCGTGAGATGGATGGGTAGGCAGAGAGGTAGTGAAATAATAGAGGTGTATTTGTGCACAAGCTTGGACTTGATGTTTCTATGTAATGTGTACTGACTGTACTTCTATAGCTCTTCCTCTTTAGTGATGATGGCTTTCAGAGAAATAAAATCCACAGATCCAGTTTTAAGCTACACTCTACAAGTGCTAAGAGCATACTTTTTTTTTCATTGTATCCATGAACTCATGAAGGTGAAGTTGTTAGGAAATGAGAGAGAGAGAGTATATTGGATTTTTTTAGACGAAAAATACCATCACCATCAAATTTATCTATTGAAAACAGTATCTGGAAGCAAATCAAGCTGTTTTTAAAATAAATAGATTCATAGTACCCTCTTATTTTTTCTAATGTATGATGATTTCCTACATTCTGTATAATATAATCTTGTAAGAAAACCCAACAGTTTCTTGTAAGTCATGTTCAGTCTTGACTAAGATAGCATTTATTTTGGGAGTTGTTTTGTATTTGAAATTTCAGAAAGAAAAGATTTAGCAAAATATGGAGCAAAAATGTAGTTATTCTTCGAGCATGAATAGCACAGTTGCTTAATTGTATTTACTACTGTAAGAATGTGCCTATAACACTGCTGCAAATATCACAAGCATTCAAATGCACATATCTGATAGATCTCTCTAAGAAAACAAGGTATGTATTGGTATCCATGACAACCAAGCCACCAAGATCCAAGGGTATGTGAGCAATACTATTTAGCATTATGTAAATTTAAAAAAACTGACATACTGTTACAAGCCAAGAATTTATGTAGCATAAATATTAAATTCATTATTTGCCTCTGTAATTAAGTATATTTTTGAATTATGTGACCAAGAGACTGGAAGGTATTCACCACCAGAATATTTACACAAGAAGGGCCAAATTATGCCTGTCCAGCAAGATATTCTGACTGTCATCTGAATGGGAGTGCTAAAGAAGGAAAAGGAACATACAGCACCTTTGTCTCATAGCAAACCCATGCAAGAGGCAGCCATCATTTTGTTGCTGGTGCCAGGGAATTTAAGGAGAAGATCCTGCTCACTTCACATGTAGCAGTCATTACCAAGATCCTGCACCCACTGAAGCCAGTTGTAAAGCTCCCATTGGCTTGAGTGGTGCAGGATTGGACCCTAATGATGCCAATAATGGGGTCCTGTCTGGCCCAGGAATGGGTGAGAGTATTTATATGCACACCCTAGCATACCAACAAAAGTCAGAAGGGAGCATGTGGTTAATATTAGGAATAGCAAAAAGTGATGCACACACTGTTCATCCATGGTCCCAGTGGTATGATAAGATTTTATTGGCATAATGCCTCCTTCCACAGGGCACAGATGACAGCTTTGCCATGAGCAAGGGACAGAGTCACAATCTGCCTTATGGTCTTTCCCAGAGCACCAGTGTAGCTATGTTAGCCAGTCCCCTGGGAAGCAGAACCCAAGTTCTGTCTACTCCTGCCCATCTGCAAGGTTGGAGAAAGTAGCAGCCTCATGGAGACTGCTTTCTCCCCCATATTGCTACCTATAATCTGGGTAGCTGATGCAAGGGGCTAAGGGCTGCCTAATGCCCTCTTTTTCCTTGGCTATTGCAGAAGCTGGGCCCAAATCTGGCTCATATTGTTCTAAGGGAGTTATCCCCTTTTCTTAATGTCTCACAGCAAATGGATCCCATTTAGTACTATGTTGTCAGTTCCTAGGAACTTTTCATTCCCCAAATCCTCGGTATCTACCCATATTTTCTTTACAGATCTATGGAATGAATTTAGTCATGTAAGTATTGCGTCTTAATATGGCTCTTAAGCAAAGCAAATCTTAACATGGCAGGGTGAAATCAGAGCCTCACAGAGTTCTCATGTGAACAGCACATCCACTAAACAGCTGAGAATGTTAAAAAGACAGTGTCAATATGGGGGAAAAATCCTCCGTCTTAGTTAAAATATCTGTTTGCGCTGGAGTCTCCTGTCACATCAGGAAGCAGCAGTGCAGAATTACTTTGAGTAGGTATTAAAGTAAAAATAAACTTGAAAGTTCTGCCCCCTCCATCATCACACAGATCAAATACTTGTATTATAAACTCCTGGAAACAGGTTCTTAATGGAACTGTTGGCACTACCTTAATGATAATGGTGTGAATAAGCCGCTATTATGTATTTACTAAAATGAATTAAAGAATACAAGATTATGTTTAATACTATAGGCAATCAGACATAGGGCAGTTAATACCAGCCAACTCTCAAAGCCACAAATAGCTCTGCTGGGTGTTCTTATCAGTCTACCAGCCTCAGAGCTCTGAGGTAGTTCAAACAGGGACTTCTCTCAGCCTCGTAGCATCAATGACAGATGCCAAGCATGGTGGACCTTAACTTTTCTTTTCTCCTTAAAATGATAAACACTATAGTTTGTCCTCAAATTATTATAAGTTATCAGAATTCAAGTTCACAAGTTCTTTGTGTTTTACTTCAAAGAAGGTATAGAGTACATGAAAATAAATGCTCAGTTATGTATCTTTATCTCTCTCTATCTATGATCTCCTATTTACTAAAGGTGAAACTTGCTGTGGAGTGAAGGACTTGTGAAAGGTCCTCCATCATGTCACTTAAGCCCCACTATGTTTTATGAAGTAGGGTGGAGGAACAAACACAGAAGCCAAAGAAGAGAGCCTCCTGCATGCTGCTGAGACAGACTCCACTCTAGATGGAAATACATTGGTACAGGACAGGCCACTGGAGAAGTTGAGAAGAAGGGTACAGAATCCATGCTGACATGAAGCTAGTGTCCCATGCCTCCGGCAAAGGATGCAGCAATCACTATTCCAGTCCATAGGCAGCTGTGGAGCTCCAGCAATGCAGCCCTGCAAACTGCATTCAGGTTGGGAGGTGCTATATTCCAATCTTTTAACTCCTGTTTTCCTCCCCAAATCCTTAGTATTCTGGCTTTGTGCAGGGAGAGGTAAATTCTACTTTAAACTCCTTTATCGCTGGATAAAGCCTTAGCACCTTCATCTCTCATGATGTCAACTGTTGTTGGTTGCGTTCAGCCACACTCAGGATTTTACCCATAAATTGATATGCTGACTTTGTGCCTTCCCAAACAGAAAGCGACTCAGAACTGGATGGAAAAGATGAATCAGTGAACTACATCAACTCAGAAAACATTTTTCTAAAGAGTTTCTAAAATTGTGTCCCAGATGTGTTCTGAGTCCTCTGCCTTCTGTCTAATTTGGTGAGAAAAGCTAAGGCCGTCAACCATTGGTGTCAGACAGAGGAAGAAAGAGTGTGTGAAAAAAGTAGGTATTTGCACAGGAAACTGGGGGAATAACTGGTATTTTAAATGTCTCTCTCTTCTCTACCATTTTATTTCTGCTGTGAGAAGGTAGTAAAGTCTGATCCATTTCATCACGTAGCAGAGAGGCCTTAAACTCCAACTGTGAAATGGCAGTTCCTGTGTGTTTGGCTGGCTAGTTCTTGCCAGCTCAAAGTCTAACTGATCACCATATGTGGGGTCAGGAAAGAATTTTCCCCCAGGTCAAATTGGCAGTGGCCTTGGGATTTTTTGCTTTTCTTTGCAGCGTGAGGTTTGGCTTACATGCTAAGTTCTTCTGGGTATATCTCAATCAATTTCTTGTTGTTGCAGGGACCTCAGGCATTGATACATCTCTGTTCCACCTGTGGCACATAATTGTTTAGTCATCTGAGGGCTGTCATACCTTGGTCGAATTTCAGTTGTTGGGTTTCAGGTGCTGGGTTTCAGGTGTTTGTGGCCTGTGACATGCAGGAATCAGACTAGCTGATCTGGTGTTCCCTTCTGGGCATAAATTCTATGACTCTATGATGTCACTTTTGTGCTAATGCATGAATAAATTGCACTGGGAAATTTTGAGCTGCATCAATTGCTTATTGTCTCCTGTATGTTCTGTGGGAAAACACTGAGTACCCATGTAATTCTGTTGTGATTGAAGTGATCTCTACCATAAATCAATACATTTTGTCTCTTGTCCAATAAACACAAAATACTCGAGCTACTACAGCCCTTTATCAGCTGGGTTGATTCACAGCAGCTGACATTCAGAAGAGTTTATAGTTGCATCAACATGAACATCTCTCACAACTCTGCATTCTTGTCCTCATACATTATTGTACTGTTTCCTAAGATTTAAATATTCATCACTGGAACATATTTACTAACTCTTTTGTACAATGAGTAAGGGACTGGTTCATAGGTTGCTTCACTGGTTGAAATAACACACCCATTTCTTTTGTATCAAGTGGAGCTGAAAATTTGCAGAAAGCATAAATTAATTTGATATGTAGTCTGCAGTAGCAAAGTGCATTATGGAGATGATTATACAATTCACACTTCCTGTACTAAAGTGTATGTGCCTTAATAAAAACCCAACTAAACTGCATATGGAAAATGCAACACTGAAGATTTATCTATTTTTCTCTATTCTTTTATAGCCTTGGTTTTGTTCTCTTTTTTTACCTCTTTTTGCTTTTATGTTTGCAAGTGATAAATTCTTCCATGTTTTACATTTTATATTTAGTTTATCTCTTTATTTTGTATTCATTTTGCATTGAAAATGGAATGAGTCTTTAGAATAATACAGCTGATATTGAATTTTTAAATTGCTATTGGGTATATAAGGCATAAGAAGGTTATCTGACCTCTAACTTAATCATGTGAGAATATTGCTACAGGGGAAACGGGCTTGGTAACAATGAGACACCTATGCTTTCATAAAATGTATTTAACTATAAGCCCATTATAAAGCATTAATATAGAATTCTCTTACTTTCTGTCACAGTTAGGTCAAATTTATTGTATACAGTTATTGAATTCATAAAAAATAAAAGAAGCTGAAAATACGAAATGTTTCTATACTCGATGCTATTTAAGCTTCTCTATAAATATCACTGCATTGAGGCTTTCCTAGTTACAATGGTAGGTAAAATAAACAGTGTGCTTTTTTGTAGCTTAAAAAGTTGAGAGTTGGGATTCAGACAGGGCATTATATATTTGTTCTACCGCAAATAAAGGTAATATAAAATGTGATGAAAACAGCAGATTAAACCCTTAAACATTCCAGTATCTTGCAAAACATTTGACACAACATTGCAGAATGTACAAATGTTGCAAGCACATCATTTGCATTTCTGCCTCAGCTATAAAAATAGGCACATCACTTTCTCATTATACCCCTTATATTTGTATTGTTTTAATGCTTTGTGTAAACATTCATCCTATGTACTTTAATGGAGTTACTATAACGTAAACTTATTATGGTGTTATGCTGTTACTTAGGGCTGGTCCACACTGGGGGGGGAAATCGATCTTAGATATGCAACTTCAGCTACGTGAATAACGTAGCTGAAGTTGCATATCTAAGATCGGATTACTCACCCGTCCACAGCGCGCGGGATCGATGTTCGCGGCTCTCCGTGTCGATTCCGGAACTCCATTGGGGTTGATGGAGTTCCGGAATCGATATAAGCGCGCTCGGGGATCGATATATCGCGTCTAGATTAGACGCGATATATCGATCCCCGAGCAATCGATTTTAACCCGCCGATATGGCGGGTAGTCTGGACGTGGCCTTAGCAAAACAAGTAGCAATAGTGTTGATGGAAATCCTCCATTTCACCAACGGACCAGATAGTGAAGTTTATTGGCAGACTGGTGTTTAATAGAATCTTGTTCTTTTTTTCCTGTGGAATTTCTGTACTATTACTTTTCTCTACCAAATAATTCCCATTGCCATATTTGAAATGCAAATGCTACCCTGTGGCTATAAATGATGAAAATCAAGAGCAACTCCACTGGCATTAATGGATTACTCTGGATTCACATCAGGGTAACTGTGAGCAGATTTTGGCCCAACATATTGATTCTTAACCATAATGCAAAATGAGGAAATTTCTACTATTGGTCCAATGCACAGAAAATCAGATCAGTAAATGATAAAACACACCCCCCTGCAGGTGTCAATGGGGCAAAACATTGGACTGGGAGTCAGGTGAGCGGAGTTACAGCACCATCTCAGCCACAGACTTTCTCTGTGACCGTGAACAAGTCATATAGGTCCAGTTTTTCAAAAATGGTATTGTATTGTGGGTGTCTCAGTTTTTAGGTACCCAACTGTGAGACTCTGGAAGTGCTAATTTTCAAAGATTCTGAGAACCCACAGTTCCTGTTGACTTCAGTTAGAGTTGTGGGTGCTCAGCTCCTTCAATAATCAGGTCTGATTATTGAGAACCTGAACATAAAATAGTCTTCTCTTAGGCGTAATCCCTCCTTGAGCTCCTCCTGAGATAGTGCAGATAAAAAAGGGAGACAAGGAAAGAAGAGAGTCAAGGAAGAAAGTGAAGCTGATTGGAAAAACCGTGGCAAAACATTTGCTGGAATTTGCAGATTCATCAAAATCAAAGCATTTTGCAGAGATAGTTTGATCTCAAGTCCGACTGGAATCCTGCCTGCCAGGCAGGTTTTGAAACCTTCCTGGTTTCCTGCCAGTTCACTAGCTTCACTCTTCAGTAGCCAATATGGCAGGCTGCTGGGGAGCCCTGGCTCCCAGGTTCATGGCCCTTTAGCAGCTCAGGGCTTCCAGGATCCATGATTCCAGGGTAGCCCAGCAGGTGCACTGCCCAGAGCCAGGCTCCATTTCCTGTCTTGGAGAATTTCAAAATTCTGGCGATTTGTTCAGAACCGTACCTAGGGATTTTTGTGCCCGAGGCAAGGGTCAGGGGAGGAAGTTTGGCTCTTCGGCGGCAGGTTCCCCTTGGAGGGAAGGACCTGCCGCCGAATTGCCACCATTCTTCGGTGGCAATTCAGCGGAAGGTCTTTCCCTCCGAGAGGGACTGGGGGATCCGCTGCTGAATTTCTGCTGAAGAGCCGTACGTGCCGCCCCTCTCCCTTGCCGATGGCCAGTGGCAATTCGGTGGCAGGTCTGTTAGCCCCTCTCAGAGGGAAGGACTTGCCACCAAAGGAAAGACTTTTATCGCCCCTCACCTTCTGCGCAGAGGCAAGTGCCTCAGTCACCTTGCCCTCATTACGGCACTGTATTTGTTCCAAATCAGTATGAGACCAAATTTCAAAATATTAATATTCTCTGTGAAGTAGAATTCCCTTTCTCCTCACAGCTCTAGAAGAAAGTGATTTGATTGGGTTGGATTGAAGGGGACTGCAGGGAAGAACGCCTCAGAACATTAGAACCTGCTTTAACCGAGCACTCAAAATCTGCAAAGTCAAAGTAGCTATGCCGATTTAAACCAGCTGAGGATCTGGTCCTTTGAGATACATCCATCATGACTGTGTCCTCTACACTATGTGCTGTAGAAACAATAAGCACATTCACATGAGCTAGGAATGTAGTGTCAGCCTTTATTTGAACTTCTCTTTGGTTGCATCAAAGCCTTATTACTAAACATAATTTGTATACTAGGATATATGTACAGCCTTCTGCAGCTTATATGTATGCAGACAATTTGCCTTTTGAAATGAGGTTTCCTATTTGATGCATTTCTGCATTTCAGAGTACTGGACTTTTCTGTGTATTATTTGGCCTTTAGGACACACCAATTTCAGTAACAAGATAAGACAAAGTATGTCACCATGGCTTAGCATCTGCAAATTTCTGAGTTTTGTGGAATTCTTGCAGGTTCCCATTTATTAAAGTTCTTGCATAACAATTATTGCTTTATTAAATGGTTGAACTGTTTTTACTGAATGGTTTTAAAGGAGGAAATCATGATTTGTTTCTGAATTTTCACTAAATGTGGTCTTTTTATACAACAGAATATTCACAATATCAATGTTTTACCTTCCAAAACAACGGTGTTTACAAAGAAAATGTTAACTAATCTTTCAATTGTTAATTGTTTTGAAAGGTAACTCTTGACTGGTGCCACCTTCTACAAAGCCACAAATGTCTCCAGCTCCAATTGACTTCAGTGGAAATTGAGGACATGCAATATCTCAATACCCAGGGGCGGCGTCATGCCGCGAGGGGCGCTCTGCCACTTGCCGGTCCTGCGGCTCTGGTGGATCTCCCGCAGGCGAGCCTGCGGAGGGTCCGCTGGTCCAGCGGCTTTGGTGGAGATGTGGGACCAGTGGACCCTCCTCAGGCATGCCTGTGGGAGGTCCACTGAAGCTGCGGGACCAGCGGACCCTCCACCGGCATGCCGCCAAACGCACCCAGCCTGCTGCCCTAGCGGCGACCGGCAGAGCACCCCTCGCGGCATGCTGCCCCAAGCACGCGCTTGGTATGCTGGGGCCTGGAGCCACCCCTGTCAATACCATCCTAAAAATCCGTTTGGGGTCTTTTGTATCATGTTAGTTTGTTGAAGCAGAATGGGACAGTTTTGTATTTCTATGTATCATGCCACATTTTTTTTTTTACTAAATTGAGCTTATAATATTTTCTTTCTTTATAGGAACACCAGAATTGCCATGATAGATCAGTCCATCCAGTCTATTATCCTTTTTCTAACTATGGCCAATACTAATGATTCAGAGGAAGATGCCAAAACCCCTTTATGAATAATTATGGACTAACTTATGCAGAGAAGAAGCCATAGTCAAGTAGTGGTTAATTATGCTCTGAAGCTTGAAGGATTAAATCCTCTTTACATATTTATATTTAAAATAAATGTGGATATTCTTATTATTATCAGTGTCTTATCTTTGTTTAATCCTGTCAAACGCTTGACTCCAGTGACAACTTTCAGCAGGGAGTTCCAAGGATTAATCATGCTTAATGCAAAAGAAGCATTTCCTTTTATCAGTTTTAAATTTGTTGCCTCTTATTTCATTGGTATCACCTTGTGTTGCTTGACCTCCCTTGGAATGTATGCCCTTGTTACCTATGTACTCTGACGGGATCTCCAGGGTACAACCTGGAACGGTGGGACCACTGTGCTTCCTTAACTCTCCAGCCTGGTCATCTCATACAATGCTATGCCAAGGACAAGCAACAAAATCTCTTCAGGTGCTGTGATCACTCAGCCAAGAACATGTGGAGCCCACACCCAGCTAAATTGCATTAATGCTCCCTGAGACACTTGTGAATCATACAGAGAGAAGCACCAGCCAATCACCCTAGCCCCCAACCCTTGCATCCTAGAAATATACCATCTTACACAGCTCAAAACTCCCTTGGACAGTGCAAGCCCATTAATTAGTTTTCCACTTCTTCAAGGCTTAGATTCCCCAAGCATTTCAACCAAAACCACATTGTTTTAGGTAAAATATAAAACAGATCTATTAATTACAGGAAGATAGAGTCTAAGTGATTATAAGAAGCAGGCATAGAGATCAAAAGTGATTACCTAAGGGCATGTCTTCACTAGCAAGATTAAAGTGCTGCCGTGGCAGCTCTTTAATGTGGCTGTGTAGTCACAGCACCAGTGATGGGAGAGAGCTCTCCCAGTTTTATAAAAAAAACACCTCCATGAGGGGAGTAGTTACCAGCACTGGGAGCCAGGCTTCCAGTGCTGGTTTACTGTCTACACTGTCACTTTACAGCACTGAAAATTGCAGCACTCGGGGGCGGGGGTGTATGTTTTTTCACATCCCTGAGTGAGAAAGTGGCAGTGTAGAAAGGCCTAAGAAATAAAAATAGAAACATCATCTAAAGTCTAACTTTAACAGACTAAGCAAGATTTGAATCAAACATTCTCTGACCCTAATAGATGTTACAGGCAGCTCACAATTTCTAATACACAGACCCCACTCCCTTCCAGCCTGGGACCCATCTCCCCAGTTCAAAGTCTTTGTCTTCTAGATGATCTTTCAGTTGTTGAGATGGAGAAGGAGAAAGGCCAAGTGATGATGTCACTGTCCCTATTTTATATTTTCTTCCAACTGCTAGAAACATCTAAAATGATACCTCACAAGGCATACTTTGTACAAAACATATCAAAATCATATGACAGTATGAATAAAAGTGAACTCTTTTAAAATCTTTAAAACACTTTTAAAATCAAGTCATTACCCTAGCATGAAACCATCGCAGAGAATTAGGCTACCTAAGTGTAATATTACTATATTACTATCTAGGCTGATGTAGGTTTATAGAAGTCCCAGAAGAAAGCAAAGTCTTAAAGCAGAGAATATAAACAACTTCTTACAAAATGAGGGCAAAATTATATGCAGAAAATGCAAATAGCTTTAATATTAGCAATCTGTGATGTTTAAATGTTCCTGCATTGAAAATATGATTGATAAAGTGCATTGTCATGTTTGTTGTCCAAAAAATCTATCCAGATGCATTGCATCATCTGGTAGAGACATAAGATTACTGACCACCAGTATCATACAGAGCCTTACTCTGTAAATCATTGCTCATTCACGTCAAGTCTTATGATTATGTGTACTTCATGATTGTTTCCATGTGTTTGAATATATGGAGTGAGATCCTCAGCTGATGTAAACTGGTAACATTCCATGGAAGTCAGTTGAAGTATACAAATTTACCCCAGTTGAGGTTCTGACCAAGTCATCTTTGATCTTATAAGGTCTTCAGATGTGATTGATCCTCAGCTGGTGTAAGCTGGCATAGATCCTTTGAAGTAAATGAAACTACACTAATGATTTACATTAGGTGAGGATTTGGCCCATTATATTCTTAGATCTAATTTTGTGCTTGCAATGGAGCTTTCACTTTGTCTCATTAAATTGTTTTGACCAGCACTACCAAACTGAGAAACAAAAGTCCATGATCAAGAACATTTGTCTGAAAATTGAGAGAAATATGTAATACCTTACATATTTGACCTTTAAAATAGTCTGTGTTTTGACTGGCTCTCCAATTTACTTTGTCCTCACAGGTTATTGAGATTTAAATAGTGAGTGGAAGTAGCCATCAAATCAAATAACAGAACCCTCCATACATCAAGTTATTGTAGTTTTAATAAAAAGAACAGGAGTACTTGTGGCACCTTAGAGACTACCAAATTTATTTGAGCATAAGCTTTTGTGGGCTACAGCCCACTTCATGGGATGCATGCAGTGGAAAATACAGTAGGAAGATATATATATATACGCAGAGAACATGAAACAGTGGGTGTTACTATACGCCAGCAAGAGTCTCTCTTGCTAATAATAGCTCACCTTAACTGATCACAGTCCTTGTAGTGTGTATGGTAACACCCACTGTTTCATGTTCTCTGTGTATATATATATATATCTTCCTACTGTATTTTCCACTGCATGCATCCCATGAAGTGGGCTGTAGCCCACGAAAGCTTATGCTCAAATAAATTTGGTAGTCTCTAAGGCTCCACAAGTACTCCTGTTCTTTTTGCAGATACAGAGTAACACAGCTGCTACTCTGAAACCTGAATTTTAATGTTATTCATCAAGAAATATATGATTCCTTAAAATCTAGACACTTCTCTTCATGGTGGTTTAAAATAAAACAAATCCTGAAAACTATTATTGTGGCAAAGTTTGCAAAAAGAGAAAGGAAACATAGAAATCCCTCCCATTGTCATTTTGATGGGTTTCAGATACTATCTCTCAAGCATAGGAGGATAGGAGAAGGTACATTGCCACTTCTGCTATTTAGATAAGGGGTATTAACTAAAAGCGGTGTCACTGCAGTGTTGACAGACTATAAGCACCAAGTATTATGTACTTCATATCATGGCTACAAGGCCAAATCAATGCCCCAGGCTTTGTGTATGGGCTACCTGTAGGACTCTCGGAACCTGTGTTCAGCCTCTGAGGAAGTTTCAGCCAGTAGATCACAGAGCTACACTGCACTAAGGTGACCAAATGTCACGATTTTAGAGGGACAGTCCCGATTTTTGGGTCCTTTTCTTATTTAAGCTCCTATTACCCACCACCCCCATCCCAATTTTTCACACTTGCTGTCTGGTCACCCTACACTGCATAGAACTCTCTGGAATGGAATGTTAAATGACTGAGGTAAATGTGGTCTCCATCCTCTAATTCAAAGGATAATTTGAAAGTGAAAAATTTAATCCAAAAATTCAATTTACCATATGTGTACTATCATCTAAATTAGGTCATCCAAGCAGATAATCAGTTGTAAAGCTCAGAACTGATACATATTTCATAGCATTTGCTATTCTCATTGTAACCATCACCCATGAGTCCATCTGTTTCTATTTTCTGCCTCTCTAGGAGTGGCCAGTGCATGATAATTTGGAGCAAGGTACTAAGACAACCAAAATAACCATGTACTCATGGAATGCTGTAAACCTTTGTAAGAATATTATTGAAGTATTCTAAGTTAATGGTTCAAAATAGTACAGCAGTTCATAGTGTTAAAGCAATATTTTAGAGTATTACTGTAGTATATTTTAAATAAGAGAAAGTGGGAGAGGCTGCCTGAATCTTATAGGCCATCGCATTTGGTCCTGAAGCATCAACTTTGATTACTGTCATTATCTTTAATATCATTACTACAACTTCTAGCTGCCCTAATAATCTGATAAAATGAGCTGCTATGGCACTGAATCCAGTCGGGTGATATGTTGCATAATTCAGCTATGACAGGAAGGTGAACAAAGTGTAAACTTCAGCTCAGCTTTCTCCTCCCCCTTACTGATTCTCAGGGTAAAGGTTCTGAGAGCGAAGCGGCTGCATGGAAGATGGAGAGACGAGAATGCTTTTGGGAAGGTCAGCCTTTCCACCTGTAATCTTAAAAGGTTGGGAAGCTTTCTGTTCACTCTCTTCTTGTGTTTGCTTATAGTTCTTTCCTGTTATAATCACTAAGCGTTTAAGAAAAGGCTTGTTGATGGTAACTGTATTCTTCTATTTGCAGGGCTGCTATGGCTTTTACTTTGCTTCCCATAGCCCCACATGGGACATGAGAAGCACAGAATAGCAGATTGCAAAGTACTGTAGCCTCTCCCCCTCCCTTCCATTAGCTTGACCTCAACATGCCCCCTGGGAACAGGACTGTCACAGGGGAGCCCTCCTATTGTAGGGGTAATCTCTGGGGATCATTTATGCTCTGGAGTGGTGTGAAGAGCTTTGTGCAACAGAGAATCATCACCATTACATTTAATCTCCCAAATCCCTCAACATGTTCAAATACATCTGGAATCTCTCACCTGTGCTCCATAGATTTTACTAAACAAAACAACTGAGCTTCATCAGAAAACTTCACCCACTCACAATCCGCTCCCTCCCCCAAATCATTAATAAATTTAGCATACAAACCATCTGTGCTCCTAATGCAGGGTTCTTAAATAGCCTCCAGGCTGAGACTATGTTTCTAAAGTCTTTATGTGTGTCTATGTCTCTCAGCCTGCTGTTAACCATTTCCCTGACAGTTTTGATATCTGTCTGTTTAAAGCTCATTGTCACCATGTTACCCTTTGAGAAGACACCTTTGTTATTCCTAGGAAAAAAAACTTGACACCTTAAGGTTGCTACAGAAAGTGAGACAAAGAAAAGTTAGCTTTTAAAATGCATATATACAAAAATGTGCTACATTGGGCAGTTGGATGCTGCAGTAGATAGGACTAGAGCTGGTTAGAGAAATTTTGACAAAACCATATTCAGTTGGAACATACAGTTCTGCTAGAAACAAGATGCTTTGCAAAAATGGCTTGATTTAGGTGGAATTTCATTTTGGGAAAAAACCAAAGAAAAATGTTTTTGACAATGTCATAAACAGAGTTGGGAGAATAACTGATTTTTCGGTTCAGTGGCAAAAAATTGGGGGAGGGAGACCCAGATTCAAATCCCTGTTCTAATGAATATTTCATTATTTACACACAGGGTAGCAGCTTCAGCAGGAGAGGCTGAGAGAGGTCTACTGCCAGAGCAGGCACTAGCCTGGTGATTAGAGCACTCACCATGGAGAAGTCCCTGGGTCTCCAGCATTCCAGATGAGTGCCCTAACACTAGGATAAATATTATAAGGGGACCTGCACTCCCACCATCTCTTCCTCCAGCTGTTTTTCTGAATGGCACCTAAATCCTCTTATCATCATCACCCTGTGAATCTAAATCAAAGATTGGTTTTGGCCAAAAGTATTTGACAAATTTCTTAAATAGTTTTAAGTTGATGAAAAGTGCATACTTCAGTGAATAAACTATTCATCTGCACAATTTCACCAAGCTCTAATCATAACATTTCAATATTTTCAGAATGAAATGTTCTCAGATTTTTTTTGTTTTGAAATTACTAATATATTACAAAAAGGTCAAAATCAAAATCAAATGGTGTGTTCAACTGGAAACAATTCCCCCCTCCCCCAAACTTTCCTTCAGGGAGAATTTTCAAATTTTCGGGTTTGTTCTAATTCACAACAAAGTCAGGGTTTGAAATCTTGCAAGTGCTCCATGAATAGAACTTTCATCCTTTGCACAGCTCTAGGTAGGACACTGTCCTGGTTCTCAGGAGACCTAAAGATTCTATTCCTCATTCTGCCATTAACCGGTTGCATGAACGGGAGCAATTCACCCCTCTTCTTTGTGCCTCTGTTTCCCTTCCTCTCCATTCTCTGTGTTGTGTATATAAGAAGTTCTTTGGGAGCAGAGACTGTTTATATGACTGGGCCCTGATTTTGGTTGGGGCACCTAGGCATTGCTGTAATCTAAGGGCTTGTCTACATCAGAAAGTTGCAGCGCTGGTGAGGGAGTTACAGCGCTGCAACTTTGAAGGTGTACACATCTGCAGGGCACCACCAGCGCTGCAACTCCCTGTTTGCAGCGCTGGCCGTACTCCCGTTTTGTCTCGGGTGTAGAGGATCCAGCGCTGGTGATCCAGCGCTGGTAATCCAATGTAGACACTTACCAGCGCTTTTCTTGACCTCCGTGGAAGGAGGAAGCCTCTGGTAATCAAGCTGGTCTCCTTTCCCGGTTTGCTCTCTCGTTCCCGGAGCCCAGAGCAAGCAGATCTCCTTCCCTGCGGTTTGCTGGGTGGCTCCGGGAACGAGAGAGCAAACCGCGGCGAAGCGGGTCTCCTTTCCCGGTTTGCTCTCTCGTTCCCGGAGCCCAGAGCAAGCAGGTCTCCTTCCCTGCGGTTTGCTGGGTGGCTCCGGGAACGAGAGAGCAAACCGCGGCGAAGCGGGTCTCCTTTCCCGGTTTGCTCTCTCGTTCCCGGAGCCCAGAGCAAGCAGGTCTCCTTCCCTGCGGTTTGCTGGGTGGCTCCGGGAACGAGAGAGCAAACCGCGGCGAAGCGGGTCTCCTTTCCCGGTTTGCTCTCTCGTTCCCGGAGCCCAGAGCAAGCAGGTCTCCTTCCCTGCGGTTTGCGGGGTGGCTCCGGGAACGAGAGAGCAAACCGCGGCGAAGCGGGTCTCCTTTCCCGGTTTGCTCTCTCGTTCCCGGAGCCCAGAGCAAGCAGGTCTCCTTCCCTGCGGTTTGCTGGGTGGCTCCGGGAACGAGAGAGCAAACCGCGGCGAAGCGGGTCTCCTTTCCCAGTTTGCTCTCTCGTTCCCGGAGCCCAGAGCAAGCAGGTCTCCTTCCCTGCGGTTTGCTGGGTGGCTCCGGGAACGAGAGAGCAAACCGCGGCGAAGCGGGTCTCCTTTCCCGGTTTGCTCTCTCGTTCCCGGAGCCCAGAGCAAGCAGGTCTCCTTCCCTGCGGTTTGCTGGGTGGCTCCGGGAACGAGAGAGCAAACCGCGGCGAAGCGGGTCTCCTTTCCCGGTTTGCTCTCTCGTTCCCGGAGCCCAGAGCAAGCAGGTCTCCTTCCCTGCGGTTTGCTGGGTGGCTCCGGGAACGAGAGAGCAAACCGCGGCGAAGCGGGTCTCCTTTCCCGGTTTGCTCTCGCGTTCCCGGAACCCCCCTTGAAGCCGCCCAACAGCGCTGCAGTGTGGCCACATCTAACACCACTTGCAGCGCTGGTTGCTGTAAGTGTGGCCACTCTGCAGCGCTGGCCCTATACAGCTGTACTAATACAGCTGTAACAACCAGCGCTGCAAAACTTTAGATGTAGACATGGCCTAAGTAATGATGATAAGGTATGTCGTGGGGCTCAGAGTTAGGGCCGGCTCCAGGTTTTCTGCTGCCCCAAGAAGCGAAAAAAAAAAAAAAAAAGCTGATTGGCAGCACTTCGGCGGCAGCTCAATCACGCCTCCCCGTTCTTCGGCGGCAAGTCCTTCACTCCCTGTCTTCCTCTTTGGCGGCACTTCGGCGGCAGCTCAAAGAGAAAGAGAGGGACTGAGGGCCTGGCTACACTTGAAACTTCAAAGTGCTGCGGCAGCAGCGCTTTGAAGTGCGAGTGTGGTCGCAGCGCCAGCCCTGGGAGAGAGCTCTCCCAGCTCTGCACATACTCCACACCCTCATGGGGTTTAGCTTGCAGCGCTGGGAGCCGCGCTCCCAGCGCTGCAGCACTGTTTACACTGGCGCTTTGCAGCACTGTATCTTGCAGCGCTCAGGGGGGTGTTTTTTTCACACCCCTGAGCGAGAAAGTTGCAGCGCTGTAAAGTGCCAGTCTAGCCAAGGCCTGAGGGACCCGCCACCAAATTCCCGCCCAAGATGGAGTGCCGTCCCAAGCACCTGCTTCCTTAGCTGGTGCCTGGAGCCAGACCTGCTTAGAGTTAAGGGTATTTTTTGAAAGTCTAAAGTTGTCAAGGTTCCTCCTTCACTCTGAACTTTAGAGTATAGATGTGGGGACCTGCAGGGACACTTCTAAGCTTAATTACTAGCTTAGATCTGGTAACACTGCCACCATCCAGAAGTTAGTGTCTGGAGCACTCCCTGTCCCCCCAAAACTTTCCCCTCCCTGGGTTGCCTTGAGGGACTTCACCAAGTCCCTGGTGAACACAGATCCAAACCCTTGGATCTTAAAACAAGGGGAAATTAACCATCCCCCGTCCTTTCCCCCCACCAATCCCTGGTGAGTCCCGATCCAATCCCCTTGGATCTTAAAACAAGGAAAAATCAATTAGGTATTAAGAAAAAAAAGGCTTTTAATTAAAGAAAAGAAAGGTAAAAATCATCTCTGTAAAATCAGGATGGAAAATACTTTACAGGGTAATTAGATTCATATAGCCCAGAGGAACCCCGTCTAGCCTTAGGTTCAAAGTTACAGCAAACAGAGGTAAAATTCTCCCAGCAAAAAGGGACATTTACAAGTTGAGAAAACAAAAATAAAACTACTCCGCCTTGCCTGGCTGTTACTTACAATTTTGAAACATGAGAGACTGATTCAGAAAGATTTGGAGAGCCTGGATTGATATCTGGTCCCTCTTAGTCCCAAGAGCGAACAACTCCCAAAACAAAGAGCACAAACAAAGACTTCCCTCCACCAAGATTTGAAAGTATCTTGTCCCCCCATTGGTCCTCTGGTCAGGTGTCAGCCACGTTTACTGAGCTTCTTAACCCTTTACAGGTAAAAGAGACATTAACCCTTAACTATCTGTTTATGACAAACGTGAATTCTCACACATGCAGATTTTTGTTAGAGAATGTCTGAACTGTAAGGGCCTTTGAATCTGTATTTATGTTGCTCTTTAACTCTGAGACAAAACAGTGGCATTGTACTGATGGCCCAAATAAGTAGTGATAGAGAGGGGATGACTTCAGAGCAATAGATCAACACTGAGTCCCCTTCTCCATTACTGGAGTTGCACTGTAGAACACTTCTGGAAGGTTCCAACTGCATTGCTTGATTTGGTCCTCATGCCCGTAAGAGCTTGCTTACACTAATTGCATTTCTGCAGCATATATGGGTGCTGAGAACACAGAGTGTCCTGTTGGAGAGACAGCTCTGCCTGAAGCCAAGCAGAGCTAATCAAGCAATTTGTGATTTTCCTTATGACCCCACGTTGCTGTGCAGCTATGGGTTTGAAAGAAACACAAACCTGCTTTATACCCAAGGACAAAGAGAAAGGAAGGGATCACCCAGAAGCCCTCTTCCTAGCATACAAGTGAAAGGGGAGGAAAAAAAGGTTCCTTCCTTCCTGCCACACCACGTTTTCCTCTTTTCCCCAAACTTTTAGGAATTGACTAGTCTGGAAGTGAAACACCTCAGGGAGCTAGTGTCCTAAGGCTGAAGGAGATGTCCAGGGTTTCTATTTTGGAAATCTGATTGTCCTAATTTCAGATGCTGAGAAAAAAATATAAGGGCAGATTTTCAAATGCCTCAACCTTCCATTTTGCATTTTGTTCCTTACAAAAATGAATTGTGGGTGCAAATTGGCATATCTGCACCTCTAATTATCTAATAGTGGGTGCAAATCATGCAGCGAGTAGCATAAATTGTCTGATTTGCCCTGTAATTGAATTGCGGGTACAAAAATTTTCCTACAGTTAATTTTTGCAGGTGTAAAATGGGAGTGCAAATTGGGCATGTACAAATTGTAACTGCAAAGGGGGAAACTTGGCCTTTTGAAAATCTTGCCAATTGTGAGAACGGCACATACGTCAGGATTACATGAATTCCAGTGATAAATAGTGTCTGACTCCAGGTTTAAGGATTCATTTATTTAAAATCTTCGTGACTGGATAGCCTCATGATATGAGATACATGTTTCCTCTTTATGAGGCTGCAGGGAGGACACTGGTCAGACCAATTCTTCTTCATGAGGGCTCCAGGGAAAGCATCAGTCAGTCTATCTAGTATTAGGAAAAGTAGTACTTTGCTTTAGCCAACTCCCTTAAACCATTTGCTACTCATCCACTATTTATGCTGCCTGGTGATTGATTGATTGATTGATTGCCCCTGGTCATTTAAACCTCTATGAGGTCATTTGACAAGCTCGGTTTGACTCACCAGCACAATAGAAAACAAACAGACAGCCCCAATCAACAATAGGCAGCAATATAGTTGCTCATAGTCTTTATTCTGGCCAGAGAATGTTAGACCTGCGACACCCGCATTTTTGTTTACAGCAATAATAAGAGAAAATAAGACAATTTTAGTGATCGCTATGTTGAAGATTTTTAAATTAATTTGGACTGTGGCAAACAAGGATGCTGTAGACAGTTTGTGCATGAGCTGCTCTCTGACGGCACATACACCATCCTCTCCCTGTTTCAGTTCACCTGACAACTTTGAACTAGACAACATGAGATGTCTGATTCTCCATGCAAGCTGCTAAACTGAAAGAAACACTGAGTTGCGAAGGGGTGGGAGGAGAATTGCTCTGAGGGCTTCCACATGATTCCTCGTTCCTAGGGAAACCACTTTTTCTTTTCTCTACAGATTCACAGCAGCTTCTGTAACATAAGAAGCATTTGTTTAAATTTTTATTATCATTATTATTTGAACTCCAGGGTTAGAATCATTAAAACAGCCAGATGTGGTCATTTTTGTTTTCTCTTCTCATTTTAAACTCATGTATTTTATAAGCAAGTTTAAAGGAAATCTGGGTGTGGGACTACAATGGGATTAGGGGAGTGAGATAAAAGCGTGAGTTATTTTAGTTTAGTGATATATTCATCCCCATATAGTTTGGGACCTACAAGCAGTTGCTATTTAAATTAACATAAGCAAACAATTAACACATAGTATTGTCTGACATACCAGTTTTCCCCCATGTATCTGCAAACACAGTCACTAGAGGACTAGAAGAGATCATCACTCTGTGCTTTATCTAGACTATTTCAGTCTACAGAGATACTTGGGTTTGCAGTCTCTGTGTTTAAATGGGAGGAATTTGGAGGGAAAGCATTCCAAGGAAGGGTTTTCTGAAATTCACTTTCCCTCTACAGCTGGCTGAAATTTTACTTTTTTGATGAAAAATGGCTTCTTTTGTCAAAAATGTTCCTTTTCAATGGATTTTTCCAGTTTTTCATTGAAAAATTGGACATTACAATTTTTTTCCAAAAATGATTTTCAAAACTAAACACTTTTGAAAACAGTTTTAAGTTTCACCTTTTCACAAACAAATAAAGGTTCCGGAAGTTTTGACAAAAACAAACTAATGCTAAAATCATTCAAAATTTCCTGCAAAAGATTGCTGACATTTTTCAGTTGGTTCTGTGCACTTCCCTTGCAGTGACAGAGTCAGAGTTCATTGGACTTCAGAGAATGCTGCAAGACCTGGGGAAGAGATTTTTTATAAGAGGGCTACTGTATGTGGAGGTTTAACAGTCTCCTTTCGATGACTGTATTTTTAATGTAACCATTACATTTGTCTAATATGAAACATGCCCTATAAATAAAAATAAATTAAATCTACAAACTGGGGAGGATAAAACTAGAACATTATTTTAATTTTAACTACAATGTTTGTTTGCACTAGGCGCCTTCTACTCATGTCACCTACAGCCTCCAACCCAGTGACTCTTTTTAGAAGGGATTTTGTTCCCCCTTTTCCTACTGTATTCTATTAATTGGATGTTGAAAAGGGAATTTACAAATGTAGTTCTTTTTTATTTTTAACCGGTATTGCCAATGACAGCCTAATTCTGTCAACAGCTGAGCACTGTTCCCTGGAGACCAAGAAAATAAGCGGACAGAATTATTTAGACAATAATTTGGAAAACACCTCTCAGGTATAATTCTGACTCCATTGAAGTCAATGTAAATTTTACCATTGACCTTGACGTGGCCAGGAGTTTGTCCCTTATATTTACCTTTGTGTCCAATAGTTTAACAGACTTTCATTGTCTAAATCTAGTCGTACTGTGCAATTGGGTGCAACATTTGGCTACTACAAAATTTATCTATTCTTAATCTGTTTTTTTCTCATCTTTTGGGCTGTGAAAGTGTATGTACCATGGGCTTCATAATCCTGTCAAAGTCTGACAAGGCTTTGCCTTTGACTTCAGTCAACAAATTTCTCACAACCTTAACTCACAATGAGTAACACCTTACTCTACACATAGTCCCACTGAAGTCAGTGTGGCTCTTTGTGAAGTAAAAGGCTACCCTGTGGTAGTAAGGATATCACAATCCATCACACTGTCAGAAGGATCGGATCTCATATGTTTAAAGATAAAGTTTCAAACCTGGGTTCCTGACATCAGGCTTCTAAATCCATATTTAGAGGTTTTATTTTCAGAGGTGCTGAACACAGGCAGCTCCCACTAACTTTGAATATCGTCTTTCTATCTAATTTATTAAAATCAATAATAATTTGTTTTGACAACCTATTTGTTAAGCAGTGATCTGGTAGAATTCTTCATTTGTGAGAGGAAGGCTAAGAAAATCACCATATCCGATTTTATTATAAACCAGGTCATTAATTAGGAGATAATGGGTCAGATCCCCAATTCCTGCTGAGACCCTGAGATTACAGGGGCAATGGTCACTCTAAAACACCTTTCTTTACCTTTTTTTAGCCTGACCATGGCCTGGACCCAACCCCAGCCATAATTTAGAACAGCTTCAAGTAGCTAAATGTACACTGGTTAGCTCAGTCCCCTAAAGATTGCTCCATCGTCTGTGAAATTCTGATGTGCAAGTCTGTCCCCTCTGACTCTGACTATGGCCCATTCAGGGAGACACCTATGCTGGGACTGGAGGCAGAGGAAAGTGGGTGGTAGCTGCAGGAGCACAAAGGGATGGAGTTGGGTTCCAGGATCTGGCTCATTGTGGGGCTGGGTAGCTATCAAAAACAAGAGAGAACAAAGAGTACTTTACACATTTTGTTTCCATGGATTCCAAAATGTTCCAGAGAATATTCATAAAGTTTATTTTTTCCTATCTATTTCAGTTGTACCATGTGCAGGTTGCTAGGACCCATTTATTTATATAATAGGTGCTTTCTTAGGGGTCATTTCTGTTTTTTAATAGAGACTGCTATATTTTTTCTGAATGTATATACATAATTCCAACTGGCATTAATGGGATAGCTGCATGTATGTACTAAAGGGATCCTCTGATCAGATCGCTTCAAAGTCACAATGTCCAGCATTTCATGTTACATGTAGATGAATCGGTGGGATGCAAACTGAAACATAAGATTTTTCTCTATAATGTACAATAAAAATTCATTGGCTAGCAGCTGATGCAAAATATGTTTTCAAATAAGTAAACCAGATATGAAATCAGGAATCAGTAAGTCATAAAGTAATTCGGCATGATACTGATAAACCTATTTTTCTGGCACATATGGAATAACTAGCTCATTCTAATTCCTTATAAATAACAGCCAACAGCTTGAGAGGCATGCTTTATGTGATTTATTTTTATTACTCTGTCTCCTCCATCCTTGAGGAGGACATTAGGAGAGAGTGTGTATTTTGCATTCTTTCTTGCTTTTCTCCTCTCCATTCCCTTATAGCATGGCTATCATTCAAAAAGTAAAGACATATATTGTGTACATAAAAAGTACTGCATAAGCTAACATGGCTCGAGATCATCCCATTAGTAACTTTTATGTAATTTATTTCATTTATCCAGCCTCATACATCTCTGTTGTTACTTTTTAATCAACACTCCCACTAGGCATTGTTTTCCTAAGATGACAGTAACTCAATGAGCTGAAAATTAGATCTATATTACATCAGCAGTGGGCACTGCAGAGATTATGGACACATTAAAAAAGAAATTCAAATGAAACAACCAAGAGCATGTTGTTTCCTATTCCAGGAATTGATCCTGATTCTGCAGTTTAGTAGCTGAACAGTATTCAGGAGGCAGATATGAGATTTCCCACAAACAAACTATGATATGAGATCGGTAAGTGAAGTAAGATTACTGTTACCCTGTAATTTCATTTTTCTTTGTTCTTTGAAGATGGAGTAAGTTGAAAGAAGATTGATCTCCCATTGTGGTAACTATGTTAGAGAGATTTCAGGCCAGCTCTTTCCGATACCTAGAATCTCTGGCACTTAGTGTGACTTTACCTCAGCTTGGACCCACATCCTTTGTGTCTGGTTAAGGACAGAGGAAAGCTGCTGACTCCATTACTGATGGAAGTAGTTAATGCTTTTAATTAGGGAGCAATGGTATACCTGCCCTTCATGTGCAACAGTCAGATTTTCTTACTGTCAACACTATGATAAACCAGCAGTGAGTCATTCATTTTCACTCTTTGGGAAAGACTACTGAGCAGAAAACATCAGAGTAGCTGCAGTCCCAGCTGCATCAGTCTGTATTCCTTTTTCCATCTCAGAGGAGCAAATGAGTGATCATGTTTTATTATATGATCATTTCAAAGGAAGCCTAATCAGGAGTGCATTATAGTGGTCTAATCTGGATGTGATGAAGGCCTGGATAAGTGTGGCAAAAGTCACATCTCAGAGAAGCAGTCAATGTTTTCTCATGGAGGTTGTGTTGTACCAATAGTCAAGCAGGCCTCCAGGAAAATCAGAAAAAGTGGGAGTGTGCTAATAAAGGTACTGGCAATATGGAGGCGGACTGGAATATCATACAAGAAGACTGGGAGGGCTTTGAAAACTGGAGTAATAGAAATGGAATTAAATTTAACAGGGCAAAGTGCAAGGTCATGCACTTAGGGACTCACAACAAGAAAATGTGCTATAAGGTTGGCACATTTCAGCTGGAAGCAATAAATGAGGAGAAGAAAGACCTGGGTGTATTGGTTGATCACAGGATGCACATGAGCTCTGAATTACTACAGAAAATTCTTTCCCAAGTGTCTGGCTGGTGGATTTTGTCAACATGCTCAGGGTCCAACTGATCACCATGTTTGGGGTTGGAAAGGAATTTTTCCACATTAAAATTGGCAGAGACTCAGGGGAGGGGGGTTCACCTTCCTCTATAGGAGGTTTAAACTAGTGTAAATGGTAGATTCTCTGTAACTGGAAGTCTTTAAATCATTATTTGAGGAGTTCAGGAACTCAGCCAGAGTTATCGGTCTATTATACAAGTGGGTGGATGCATTCTGTGGACTACAATGTGTAGGCCAGACTACATGATCATGATGGTTCCTTCTGGCATGAAAGTCTATAAGTCTATGCAGAGAGCAGTCAAGAGTCACATCTCACCAAACAATGCACCTGTTTCACCAGTAGCAATGAAACTCCCTGAATAAGAGGCGCAAACCACCAAGCAGCTCCCAAGGACACATCCCTTTGTCCAGGACACATCCCCTTGTCCAGTACCTCCTCATTTTCACCTGGGTTTGTATTTCATTATGGTATATGACTTGAACATACAATTGGGTACTCCAGAGAAAACTTGGTGTGATAAATGAAATGTGTGTGTGGAGGGGGAGCTCCCTTTTGTGGACCCAGCCAGGCAGTTAGCTACAAAATCCTTTTTAGTAGTTGTTCTCTACTTGCTTTACCTGTAAAAGGTTAAAAGTCACTGTGATGCATAAGTAAAAGGAAGTGAGTGGGCACCTGGTCAAGGAGCCAATGGGAAGGCTAGAACTTTTAAAAATTGAAACAAGACTCCCTTTTTGTCTGTCTGTGATTGTTCTCGCGGAGCAAGGGGACAGGGCAGAACTATGCTGTAAGAAGCTTGGGGCCAGGTATGAAAAAATCATCATACTTAGAAGCTACTCATTAAAAACCCCAGATATGTAAGCAGATCAGGAAATGTCTAGGAAGATGTGATTAGGTTTATCCCTTTTATTTCTTTATGGCTTGTGGACAACTCTGTGCTAACCCCAGGTGCTTTTGTTTTGCTTGTGACTTACTGGGTCCTCAAAGGGGTTTTGCACTTGGGTGGTGGCAGTATCTATCAACCCAAGGTCAGAGAAAAGCTGTAACCTTGGAAGTATAATACAAGCCTGGAGTGGCCAGTATTAATTTTTAGAGTCCTTTTGGGTCCCCACCTTCTGCATTTGAAGTGCCAGAGTGGGGAATCAGCTCTGATACTTGGTTTCTCCAATACAGCTGACTTTCTGTGTGTCTCTTGAGTTATTGCATGAACCATACTGAAAGTCATCACTAGGGACACTTTATGGAGGATTCCCATGTTCCACAAGTTCTGTCAAGACCCTCTTCAGCTTCCCCACCTAGCAGTGCTGCTTTTTAGTGATTATCTATAACTTCCTCTTCTATTGTCTCCCCACTCCATCGGCATACATGTGACCACTCGTATAAAAAATTGGGGAGTGAAACAAGTAGCTCATGGAGTGAGAGAATAAAACATTAGTAAGTGATGTTCAGCCTAATATTTATGTGTTGAAAGCACAAACAAAGACTAATCTTACCCTTCATAAGACTATGAATATTATGTAAGTAAAAGCTTAAAAAACCCTCAGAGAGAAAGGAAAAAAGCAGAAAAAAGGAGAGGGTTAGATGCAGTGATTGACCTGTCTGAGTGCTTAAACAAAAGTTCAAGGAAGTTCCATTATGCAGTATTAGCTTTGCCTGGCTATTAACTTGTGGGTCTACAAGGACAGATTAGTAAGATTCAAACTCACACAGCAATAGGACTCAGGAGCATTAGTCATACATTGCAGAAATATGGAAAAACACCTTCAGACAGTAGAGATTTTCTATTCGCCTAGTAATAGTAGACACCCTCTGAACTGGCTAGCCTACTATAAGAACAAAAGTAGTTTTCTATGTCAGCAGAATTGGGGATTTTCACTTTGAAAGAATACATTCTTTTAGCAACCAAAGCTACCAGGGAAAGACATTTTTGCACACATTTATTTAGACTAAACTTTATATCCAAGAATAAAAAACTAAATCCTGAGGTAAAATTATATCAAATTATACTGATGGGGGGATGGGGAGGCATGTCCTACATTTGCCATGTTTCATAGACAGATAAACGCACAGTATGGTAAGAAGTGTTATATAAGGAAAAATTCTATAAAGAAACTACATAAGCTTGGTCTAAAAAATAACAGAAAAAAAAGTTATCCCAGCATGAACACTGATTTTAATATAGTCATAGAATCATTGAATCATAGGACTAGAAGGGACCATGAGAGGTCATCTAGTCCAGTCCCCTGCACTCATGGCAGGACTAAATATTATCTAGGCCAACCTCCTCTTAAAAATCTGTAATGATGGAGATTCCATAACCTCCCTAGGCAATTTATTCCAGTACTTAACCCTGACAGTTAGAAAGTTTTTCCTAATGTCCAACCTAAACCGACCTTGCTGCAATTTATTGGACTTTCTTACTGAAACTGGGATATCAGCTGAAAATATAATCACTTGGTGACTGATCCAATGTCCATCAAGTCAATGGAATGACTGAGGAACTTCAGAAAGCACGGGACTGGGCCTTTGCATCACAGCTCACTAAACATCTGTTGAAACCAACAAGCACTTCCCTAATGGAGCTTCATTTAGCAAATAGGCAGGAGAAACAACAAACTAAAAGGAAATTACAACAATATGTACAATAACAAAGATAATGAAAATACTAAATGCAGGAGCAGCGCCAGGGTTTTTGGCACCCTAGGCGCAGGGCCGGCTCTAGCCATTTCACCGCCCCAAACACGGCGGCATGCTGCGGGGGGCGCTCTGCCGCTCGCCAGTCCTGCGGCTCCAGTGGACCTCCCGCAGGCGTTCCTGCGGAGGGTCCGCTGGTCCCGCGGCTCTGGTGGACCTGCTGCAGGCGTGCCTGTGGATGCTGCACTGGAGCTGCGGGACCAGCGGACCGTTCGCAGGCACGCCTGAGGGAGGTCCACTGGAGCAGCCTGCCATCCTCCCAAATCCTGGCGCCCTAGGCCCTGACTAAATGGAGATCTGTGTATAATAAAATCACAAAGAGAGCCACAAGAAAACAGTAAGTTTGTTCTGCAGCATATCTGTGTGGCTACAGCATAGATAATTAAAGATGAATAAATATGTATTAAACAACTTTGAGTGACAGTCTGTTTTCCTTTTTAAAATGTAGGTTTCTTTTCTTTTTTAAATTTGGCATTGTGAGCTCTCTGATAAAAGCAATGTAATTCAAAGATAAGACTGACACTCCATCCTTATCTTGCAAAAAAAGGCACAGACAGCATGAGCTGAAGAAAGCTTGTGCCTTAACTTCAAGTTTTCTTCTGGCTTCTACCAGTTTCCATCACAACATTTACATTATTTAAATTTCATTTTGCATCTGGATTTTCTGTGTACATTAGTGGGATGGCAGTGGAGAACAGGAGTAAGAAGAGAGAAAGAAAACACAGAAATACAATATCTTAGGCAATGTTTAACCATGCATGGGTCTTCCTGTCCAATCCACATGATTTTGGTCGACCATGGGGCAAATATTTGAAGGAGGGGGTCCAAGTGCTGCACCTAAAGATATGCACATTGTGCATGCAAGGACTATGTCTGCCACCCAAATAACTCAACTGCAATCCTCTTAATGGAAGAGACTGTGCAGCCATTTGTGAGCACAGTTGCCTCATTTGCACACCCCATCACAGTCATTCTAAGAGCTTTGGAGTAGATGCAATAGAAAACACACATAGGTCAAGTAATTTCCCTCACAACCATATCTTCTCAAATTTTATGAAAGAAAGAAAGAAAGAAAGAAAGAAAGAAAGAAAGGCAGGTTTTGGAGAAGTTAGGAGAGTCCCGTATTTCATAATGCTACATACCAGCCCAACTCAGACTCTTCCCATATCATGTTTCTCCTGAAAATATTAAATGTGGGGTTGCTTAGCTAAAGTACAGACTAATGTACATGTATATGAAGTTACAGAAAGTACAATCAAGATGATGGGGTTTATAGAATTTAAATGGAAGTTTTGAACATGTGTTAAAACTTATAAATAACTAACAGACAAACCGGTGGTATTGTATTGCTGAAGTAAATGAAAGCCTTAAAATACAGTAATCAATTTATTCTGACTCTATAATATTCTGGGTGGGTGATTTTGTTACCAATATGGTATTCTTATCCTTAGTACAGACTTACCTGTTTTCCAATCAAATTTTAGATCCATCAAAAATTACATAGTTATTACTGTTCAACCAATCATAATTCTAACATAAGAATTTATACATTAAAACAACCAGTTAACTATCAAATTGTCAATTCATTCTGAAATTTCATTCCCACATAAAGATTATATATAGCCAAGACTTTTCATTTCATGCAAATATGACACATTAACCTCTAATATGAACTTAATTCAAAACTACTTCTAATTTCGCTTGAAATTCACTGGAAGGTGTAACAAGTAATTTGTTACCCTATTGTTATTTTATTATATGCATTTATGTTATTCTGATCAAATGTTAAGGCAATAGTAAACTCTTTAGCTTTTCATGTATAACTCACTAATTCAAGCTTCTTTCTCTTCACTGAAAAGCTGTTAGTTATATATGACATCTCAAATCTTGTATTATCTTGAAAAATCTCTAGGCTACAAATGCTCTCAGCATTCATGCTTTCTTTCATCTTTATTTTCAATGCATATAAATAGTTTCTCATTTAAATAGGGCTACAGTGAACTATTGTAATGAATTTTCCAGTCTCCACACTCTAAATTACCCCTCAAAAGGGACATGGCCTCATGACACAGATCTTTCCATCTGGTTCTGTCCAGTGCAATGAGTTCCCAGGTTCTGATGTCTATCCTGCAGGTTTTGAGGCTGGCCTTCAAGATGACCTCACATCTGAGGATGGGCCAACATTTAGAGCAGATCCCCATGTCATTTGGAGGTAGAGCACTGCTTTCGGTATGCAGGAAACCTCCATGTAGACCATGTGTCCAACCCAGAAACACTGAGCCCTGATGAACATGTTCTTGATGCCAGTGATTTGACACTTCTCAAGGATTTCAGTGTTGGGGATCCTCCTGTCCTACCACCTGATGATGCAGATGGATATTAGGCCATGAAGGTGTAAGCTCTTCAGCTGTTTGATATGGCATTGCTAAAGCATCCATGTCTTGCAGCTGTAGAGCAGTGACATGAGTACAACTGTGCCCTCGTTGCACATACACTTGAGGACACTCAGCTTGTGGATCTATACTTTGGTTTCACAATCAGCCTGAATAAGAGGGAGGTCACATACCTGCCAGTACCAGATCATGAGCATCGGGAGTACCATAATCCCATTATCGCATCGACAACAGCCTCCTCAGCTCAGTAAGGAAATTCTGTAGCCTGGGTAGCATAAATTTCTAGCAATGCCACGTTGGATGATGAGATCATTCAATGCCTGGCAAAAGCCAGATTGGCATCTGGCAGGCTTGTCCACAGGCTCTGGAGGGAGAATGCAGTCTGCCGCTGAACCAAGATTAGAATCTATAACACTGTTGTACTCACCTCACTCCTCTATGACTACGAGACATGGCTACTTTACTGATGAACATCAAAGAGCTGGAGAGCTTCCCACCATATACTAAGTCAGTACTATTGTGACAGTCTGTACACCTATGTTCACCCCTTTTACAAAATTTATCGTAATTTTGTACAAAGTACAAAGTATGCCTTACAAGGCATCACTTGAAAACTCATAATTTGTTGATCATTACTGGCCTGGTAAAATATGTGTGTGGCAACCTTGTATGTAAACTTATAAGATTCTACTGTATGATATTACTGAGACACGTTCCAAGTCTGGAGAGCAGTCAGAAACCAGTTCCCCAGAGACAAAAGGCTAGCTGACAACTCAGACATGTGTTAACAACATCAAATGGACCATTACCCAGCTAAGTGGCCATTCTTTGGCAGGAAGGAGGATGTGGATGAAAATCTACACCTTCAGAGAGAAACAGTTGGGTGTTCCTGTTTACACAGACTTTCTGTCTCCTTGACCTCAGGTGGAGATGATTCTCAAAGAAGAGAAAGAACTACAAGAAGGGAGAGCAGATGCCCCAAATTATCTCTCCCTTTCTCTCTACCCATGGCATTGACGACACTTGAAGAACAAAGGAGGCAGCATTGGACTGGGGGAGGGATCCTGACTGAAAGAAATTCAGCCAGTAAGACTGCTGAAACATGATAAGACAGAGACTTTGCTTTGAATTCACTTTTTTAAGTTAGACATTTATTGTGTTTTACTTCTATTTTCTTGTAACCAATTCTGACTGGTAATCACTTAAAATCTATCTTTCTGTAGTCAATAAACTTGTTTTACTTATTTATCTAAACTTGTGTGTTTGGGAAATTCCATTTGGGATAACAGGATTTGTGCATATCGTTTTCTATTAATAAAGTGACGAACTTTATATGAAGAAGGGAAAGAAGCCACTCTAATTAGCAAGGATCAGGAGGAGGCATGAGCCATACTTTGGCGAGGGACTACAATAATATAGTAAAATACATATACAAAAGTCTTTGTTCCTCGTAAAGTGGAATCAGTGTGTAAATAAATTCTCCAGATGAGTTAGACAGTTCACAATGTCTGCTCTCTCAAAACAGGTAGAAACTTCAGTTCATATTAGTTCAAGGTAGGCTTATAGCTGTAGTCTTCTTCTGTGCTTGCTGTGATATTCCTGAAAAGAAAGAGAATAGGCAAGGTGCTTATCTGTGATAAAGTCTTAGTAGTTGCCAGTAGGAAGGATCTTCTGTGACTAGCTGACAAACCCAGCCTTTGATGAGTTTGGTCTCAGATTATATAAGTCTTTTTGGATTTAGGGAAGCGATCTGATGAATCTATTAAGCATCTTTCATTCTTATTTTAATAATCTACTAACTGGATCTCTTTTTGAAACACTGATGTGAACCAATCAAAATACAATACTTTCTTTATTTGAAATTATCAGGATCAGAATATGAGTTGTGCTTAATGAGTCACCTTTACACAGTCCAGTGAGAAAACTGTGCCTCTCTAGTGGTTTCATATTTGTAATTCTAGTAGGTTTGGTTGCCAGAAGCCATGGATTGGTAAATCTTCATGTGCAAATTACATCGCACACTTTCCTTGGATCTCCTGTTTTGCTGTTTCCATAGATAGCTCGGGGGACTTTCTTTGCAAAGCTTCCATGAGGTTCCACTGTCTGAAATGGTATAACCTCGTTAGCTAAATTTTCATTGTTGGGGAGGAATTGCTCTGTCAACAATTTTATTTCTATTGACTTCAAAAACATTTACATCAGGCCCTTAGTTCTTGTAACTAAGTTGGATTCATCTTGAATATTTTCACTTCCTATTGGATTTTCAATGTAAAAATAAGGGCCTGATTTTCTATTGACTTCTTTGGGAGGTGAGAGTGGCCAGCACTTCTGAAAAATCAGGCCATTATAAATGCTTAGCCCTATCTTTGATGTACCATAGATACCTCTACTCATTGATTAATAATGTAATCAACATTCTTATTTAAAATGAAAATACATTACCATGATACTTTGTTGATATGGTCTCCTGGGAACAGAGCTTCTTCTTACCAATTCTTTTCATTCAAGGGATTTGTGTTCAGGGTGCTTTACCCTCAATGCCCATATAGTTTCTCAAACTTAATCAGTCTTTTCCTAGATAGCACTGATTTCTAATAGAAGAATATGATTAATTCTCCCCTCTTCTTGGCCACAGTAATAACTGAAATATAACTTGAAATCAACGTGGTATCATACTTCAATGTAAACTAGACTACAGAAATGAAAAGGAGAAGTTCCTTCGTCTTAAACACACCAGAGCCAAGATATTCAGCAGTGACTAATGATTTTGGGTGCCTCAAGTTTTGGTCGCCTAACCTGAGAATCTCAGAAAGGCTTGATTTCCAGGGAGTAGGTGTTCAGCACTGTCTGAAAATCAGATTCTTTTATAATGTATCAAATTTAGCACTCAAATAATGAGGCATCGGAAAGCTATTACAAACTTTTGAAAATCATAGTGCAGGAGTTTGTGGTTAATAGGGAAGTAGTTTCTCAATCTGGAAATTCATCTTCTGTGCTGCATAGGAAAACAGTTGCCATATGCTGTACCAAGGAATTCAGGCCTACTATCCACTATATATAGCATTATTAATTATTTGAAGAGCTGGATGAAATTTTGCAGATGAAACTTTTTCTTGATGAAAAATGCAGATTCGGGTCAACCAAAACATTTTGTGAATTTGTGTTGAATTCACTGAATTGTTTCAGCCAAAAAAACAAATCTGAAAAAGTTCAAATTTGTTTTTGTGATTTAAAACAACTTTTCTTTTAAAAATCTGCTTCAATTTTATTCTATAAAAAGGTAGTAAAACCTCAGAATCAAATTGAAACATTTAGTTTGGGGTTGAAAAAAACCTTTTTTTTACTTTTTTTTTTTTGACTCTTTTGTTTCACTGAAAAATTCATAAGTCCCTTTTTGTTGCAGGTTGACCCAAAATGACTTTTTTTCTTTGTTAAAAAGAAGAGTTATTCATACAGCTCTAATTATGGCAGGGATTGGTAACCTTTGGCCCGCGACCCGTCAGGGTAAGCACCCTGGTGGACTGGGCTGGTTTGTTTGCCTGCTGCGACTGCAGGTTCGGCTGATCGTGGCTTCCATTGGCCGTGGTTCACCGGTCCAAGCCAATGGGAAGCAGTAGCCAGCACATCCCTCGGTCCGTGCCGCTTCCTGCAACCACCATTGGCCTCGAAGGGAAAACCACGACCAGTAGGAGCTGCAATCGGCCAAGCCTGCGGAGGCATGCCAAAGGTTAATAATAATAGGAGATACACCAATCTCCTAGAACTAGAAGGGACCTTGAAAGGTCATTGAGTCCAGCCCCCTGCCTTTGCTAGCAGGACCAAGCACTGATTTTCACCCTAGATCCCTAAGTGGCCCCCTCAAGAACTGAACTTACAACGCTGGGTTTAACAGGCCAATGCTCAAACCACTGAGCTATCCCTCCCCCTGAAGTTGCCAATCCCTGAATCATGGATATTATGGATATTGTTGCAATATATTTTACACATGCACCTAGAACCTCCATCTCTAAAGATATATTCCTGTGTGACTCATTCAGGCTGTGCAAGCCCAAACATGACGTTACTTCACCAAGTTCAATAGGCCAGAATAGGCAAGTTTTTAATGAGATTTCAGTGGGACTTAATCTTAATTTCAGTGGGACAGTGGTTCCCAAACTTGTTCCGCCGCTTGTGCAGGGAAAGCCCCTGGCAGGCCGGTTTGTTTACCTGTCACAGCCGCAAGTTTGACAGATCACGGCTCCCGGTGGCCGCGGTTCACTGCTCCAGGCCAATGGGAGCTGCTGGAAGTGGCTTGGGTCGAGAGACGTACTGGCTGCCACTTGGCAAATATGTGGTTAAGTGCTTCACTGAGTAGGAATGGACTTGGGCGTGTGCCTATATAATTTGTTGAACTGGGGCCTAAGGAAGGACCTCCGGTTTTGGCTCAGTATATAAATGAGTATAGTATATGTATCGACATTGTAGGCCACATTTTGCCTTTGGATATGTATGTACAGCCCCCTTTTCACTCTCATAGCTACAGTTGAGAGCAGAATTTGACTCAAAGGTTCTTATTCAGGAGAAAGGCAGCATCACCAGCTGCTGGAACATAAAAACCCCATGTGCAATGTATTCATGGTGTTTGTTCCTTGTTTTCTTATTTCCTTTATTAGCAACTCTATAATGTGTGTGTGTGTGTGTGTGTGTGTGCGCGCGCTCGCAATATCATGCAGCTATCCAATTCTGCTCCCCTTCCCAAGCAGTCATACACAAGAGAATGACATCAGGAGGCATATTGTTCCTGAGGTGCTTGTTTCTAAAGGTAGCATATGTAGCATATTGATGTATAACTGATGGAGAGAGCTAAAACCTCCCAGCTGGAGCATCTTTGAAAACAGGAATGTTACACGTGTGTATCTGGTTTAATAGACTTTTTGGCAAATGGCACTATCCAGGCTGAGCATCAGTTTTCAGCAGAGGCTTCTGCTGAAATACGTAAATACATTCTTCTCAAATACATAAAATGACCTACATTTGGGATAATTAATATGCTATCTGAGATCAAAATAAGCCCATAATGCTATTTCATTCATTGTCAATGCTAGAGATGACTGAATAATAAAAAAACATTAACTAGCTAATATTTTAGTGAACAATAGTACCATGTCCATTTTGCTAACATTCATGGGATCATATTAACAGTTACTCATAAGTACTAAGTATTCCTGAAAATGTTTGCAAATTCCAAGGATTTCGCCACTTGAATGTAAATTTTTGAAATTCATAATGGAATTTGTACATTATTATTCACTAAGCACCACTCGCTTTTTGTTTTTCTTCTGTTTAAAAAGTTTCAGACATCCAATGAGGGAGCAGAAACAATACCATGTGATCATCTGCACTACAGAAATAATGAATAGTGACTGTTTAAAAAGAGAAGGACTGATAAACAACATATTGTCTAAAAATTCTCTCTCTAAGCTGTTTGGCCAATATTCAGTTGTGAACTTTTTAGCTATCTTTAGAGCATAACTTATTGTCTTCTCTTCATCTTCAGTTCATCCCTTTGTTACCATGTGTTCAGTTTTCTCTGATCTGGGAACAAGGACAGTCAGACCCATATACCCAATCAACATTTCACGAACTACCAGCAAGTGCTCTGTAGATCAGTTTGGGAAACCCTAACCTAGAAGAATCCCTACACTTCGTCCCCCAGCAGGTGGGGGCTGAAGAACAAGTATGACAGATGTTAGTCACATTGCTTCTTTCACTCCTGGAAGGCGCTAAGGTATCATTGTGATGGGTGCAGAATACGAACCTATACAGAACAAAATAACAAAGAAATAAAACAATGCTTAGTCTGTGACATTTTATTGTAACTTAGCAGAAACATCATGCTACTTCATGACACTTAGTTCACAGTGATGTTGTGAAGAATAATTAATAAATGTTTGTAGAGCACTTTGAAAAATGTAAATTTCTATATAAGAGCTAAATATTATTAGCATCTTCAACTATATAAAACAGGTTGCAAAGGAGAGTCTCTATCTCCCTTCAGACTGAGATTCTCGCCTCATTTATACTTGTCATTAAGGGTCAGAGCATCTTCCCAAAATGGACTAACCCACAAGGTCACTTAATTAGATAGATAACATAGTTTGTGTCACAACTAATCAGACTTTGTTACAAATGAATCTCTTCTGCAACAGGAGGTTAAATGCATCTGGGGGTTTTGTGTGTGTGTGTGTCAATATTGTAAAAATGTGCTAATCTCCTAAAAGTAAAATAGTCAGAACTCTGTGTTATGCAGAATGAGTAGTTTTTTATTACACTTCTTCAGCCCAAATGGTCATTTTATTTTTCAAAGCCCTGATCAATAAAAATGGTCAGTTAGAAAATTTCACAGTTGCTTTTTCCCCGTCAAGGTGTCACCCTCACTCTGAACTTTAGGGTACAGATGTGGGGACCTGCATGAGCTTACCCCTAAGCTTATTTACCATCTTAGATCTAGTAGCTGCCACCACCAAATAGCTTAAACAAATGTTTATGGGAGACTCATTTGGAAACTCTGTCCTCCCCCTAAATATTTCCCCAGCCTTTATCACCCTTTTCCAGGCAGGATTGAGACTGTTTCACCTCCCATCAATTCTTGGTGAGCCCAGATCCAAAAAACCCTTGGATCTTAAAACAAGGAAAAATCAATCAGGTTCTTAAAAGAAAACTTTTAATTAAAGAAAACTGGTGAAAGGAATACCTCTGTGAGATTAGCATGCAAGCTACTTTCACAGACAACAGATTCAAAACACAGGGGTTGTCCCTCTGGGCAAAATCTTAAAGTTACACAAAAGAAACCCAATTTGTTTCTCCCTCTATGCAAATAGAAAGTCACAAAAGAAAATAAACATAATCTAACACATTTCTTCTCTAAACACTTACTACTTTTAAGAAATGTTAGATGGCTGATTCCTGGATCCTTCACTCTGGAACAAACTTTCCTGAACAGACAAAGACTGATTTCCCTCCTCCCTCTTTGAAAACATCTTATCCTCCCATTGGTTCCTCTGGTCAGGTTTCAGCTAGGCTATGTGAACTTCTCAACCCTTTACAGGTAAAAGAGGAATTAACCCTTAACTGTCTGTTTATGACATCCCCCTTATGTCTTCATTCAGATTCCTCCAAAGCAACTTCTTTTTAAAACATCAAAAGCATTATGGTTATCTAGCCTGAATCCTGGATCATAAAGGCAATGGGAGTTCTGCCATTGATTTCAGTGGGAGGAGGACTGGGGAGCCTGAGTCCTTAATTGAGGACGAGCTCTTTTGGTACATGGAAGGACTCTAGATTGTAAATTATTTAGTTTTACATTTTATGAGCCAGATTGTGATACCTGTCCTCCTGTTGAATAGAACCTTACTCCACTGAAAACAGTATTGGTGTTCAAGACAGGGGGAGTACTGATATGATTAACGTGAGGTTCGTGGGATAACTACATTGCTGAATGGGCGGGAGGGGGTAAGTGTCTAATATTGTAATAATAAAACCTCAGTAATAACAAATGTAAAAACATAACTGTTTGATCTGAACATTTTCACTGTGGCAATAGCCAATGATAATCAATGGAGTCTGAAAAGAAAATGGAACAGTCCCGCAACGGTGTGATATTACAATCTATTTATACTTACTGTACAACTGGACAGATGACACTGTTTCTTACTGTCCAAGTGAATATGCATAAGAGACTGCCTTCTGCCTTTATGTGTTTTAACTTTGATGTTCTTGGATTATTCATGACCGTTATGTTTGAGTCTTATTTTTCTTTAATACCAATGTTATTTTATTTTTAGAAGAGAGAAAGCATGAGTGCAAATTATATCTTAAAATACACTAGACTGCTGTGTATTATAAATTAGAGTGAGATTTTGCTTTAAAAACATAAAATTGATGTGTAGTAGGGTTTAATAAGATTTAAAAGGCAAATTCCTGACTTTATAACATGTTTGCTTTTAACACTAGTTGGAGGTAATAGCTGTGTCCTCACGTATACCAAGATAATTTGCGTTGGGTATATTTTATATTTGTATCTTTTTTCCTCTTTATTCAATAAATTGTTGCAAGTGAAAAAAGTTAGGCTGGATGGATGAAGATTGGCACTGGACAACAAAGCCAGTTAGGTTAGGACTGGGTATGTTAGTGAGCTTTTGCTGAGAATGGATAAGACTGAAAACATATTGAAAAAATGGTAAAAGGTAAAACTCTCACTTGTGACACAGAGTTACTGAGGTTGAATAAAAATAAAAAATATAATTAGGAAAACAATACATTACGAGAGAGCTCTTTATTGATGAGCTCTAAGCTGACAGAATGTTGGTATTTTAATTAACCCAGAAAAAAAGCAAGCGGGAATATAGAGCAGCAGCATAAAAAAGTAATATTCCCTTTGACTGCAAACACCTGTCCTATTCAATTTATATATAATGGTTTCCAGAAAGTAGCATTCTTCTTTAACTGCGTCATGAGATCAGGGAAATTTGCCTTCTAGAGATTTGTCAACCACAGACAATAGAAGCATGGGTAGAGCATTGAACAAAAAGATTATACACAAAAGGCCCAAAATAATCCTGAACACAAAATGGAGCAAGAAAAGTAACTGTGAATATGCTATGTTGACCTAGGCCAAGTTCCGAGCTAAGAAGGTGAGGTGAAAGAAAGACAAAGGTGTAAGGAAAGCTTTTGGAAGCTAGAAGGTACCAGAGATAAACTCTTTAGGAAAGGATTTTTGACCCTTGTATATAACTAATCATGAGAGAGCACCACATTTTCAAAAGTGGATTCAGACTGCCCCCACCTCTTGAAAATCATTGCACAGTAAAATGGGTACTGCAGTTAATCATGCATTATTTAATTTGTGCATGTCAATGCTCATTTGTAAGAGCAAATGCAGGTTGTGTGTGTATAAATTGGTATGAGTGAAAAATGTTGTGGGGACAATTTATTTTTGGCCTCTAGAAGAGAAACATCACTTTACAACTTTTAACTTCCATTTCATTGGTAGTGCTGAAGATGGGACACAGAAAAATAAGCAAATGTGTAAGAGAAGAAAGCAAAAGTCAGAATGGAACCAACAGTTGGCACGTGCTATAGACCACTAGCAATTCAGAGAGGGAGAAGAATTAGTAGTGAATCTACATATTTCACATTTGGCCTATAGTTGCTTGGTGGCACCATGTTGGGAATTTCATTGTGCAGTATCCTGAAAGAGGCTTTGATTATGGTAAGGATTATCTTTGCTTTGCTGGTTATTCTTAATCATTCAAAGTCATGTATGGATATATCTCCACCCTATATCACAATAAGATTTTTAAATATTTCTTTATTTTTTCTTGCTAATAGGTCAAGATAAATAGCTGGGTCTACTTAAAGCAACAGTATTAAATAGATAGTAATTGCAGGCAGCAGCAAGAATCAACTTCAGAATAATTACGTTTTTTAAAATTATATATATGTATTAGTTGGTAATCTGGGGTTGTAAAGCCACTTAGAATTTCAGCATTCCCGCATATAGTTTGTATATCTGAAAGAGAAATTTGACAGTAGTAATTTAAATCAGACGTTACTGCTTCGTGATGCTGGCAAAATAGGAAAACATATTTGACTATCATGCTCAGTTTTGAAATAAATAATGCACTTGGTTTTCTTTAAAGAAGAAAAATTCCTTCAAGCTGGAAAGTCAGTTGGTTCCCTGAAGATCTCCAAAGACCACAAGAAGAAAGCAACAGAATCGCAGAGAGCATTTCAATGTGTGTAAAACAATTTGGTTCCAATTTTTTAGTAAAAGTTGGGGCAGCATAACCAACCAGGAACTGGACCAACACCAAGACAGCTCCAGGATCAGGGAATCATAAATAAGGACCCTTCTCCCGAGCCAGATTGAGCACCCTTTTGCCACTCCACCCAGGATCTGGGTTTTAGAGAGCCCCACATGTCAAGCATCAGCCAGATCAGGCCCACAGTTTGTACTTTGCTTCTTTAAATAAACTACCTGCATTACTATTTAACAGTAACTGCAGTTTAACAACAACAAAAAAGTCATAATAGCAATGTAGTTTATCCAGAATATTATTATATTTTACAGATTGGCACATGCTCAAATTCATATTCCCTACTTTCCTTACAAAATGTGCCTGTCATTTTACTGCATGTGCATGATGCTTAATCAAGGTGAAAGTGCAATGAAGTAGCACACTGGATTTTGGAACATAATACCCTAAAGGTAGAACAGAGGAACATAGCAAGCCAGTGCATAAGTAAAGCTGAAAGATGTTCAGTGTAACTTGGATTCATATTTTTCGAGTAAAGCTTATGAAGCCCACATTCTAGAGTTTGCTGCAAATATTCTCTGAGAAGTTAACAATCGTGTTTTGTGGGAGAAGTCCCATTTATGCGGTAGTTTATGCTCTGATCTTGTAATGAGATGTGTGCAGGCTGACTTCTGTGCCCATGTGGAGTCCCACCGAATGACTGAATAATGCTGAGATCCTCTAACAAAGGCATCTCTTTTGTTCAGGAGAGTTTCACTTTAGGCACCTAAGGGCCAGATTGTAAAAAGACAATTCAACATACTGAACACTTTTGAAAATCTGGCTACTTTATCTTGGTGGCTAAATGGGAGCTGAGCTCATTTGAAAATCTGTTGCTAAATGAGGCTCTGTGTGGTACACCTTACAGAATCATGGACTTCATAAGTAACATACCTTTTTAAGTGCCATTACTTTCTAAATGATGGGCATAAATAATCAATAGCAGAACAAAAGCTGACATCTTTCACAATCTACATAACTTTATGCCAGAGGTGCTGGAAGGTTCCGAGAGCTCTCTGTGTATTAAAATATCCTCTTCTACACATGGGTAGTAACTACAGTCATGGAGCTTTAAAACTGTGACAGTTCTGCACAAAGGGAGAGTGTCCTTGTTACAGGCTCTACAGGTGTCTTCAGTGCAGAGTCCATTGTGTGATCATCAGTATCTGAATTAGCCTAGCCTGAGAGTGAACAGCCACACTACTAAGACATACCAAGGGACTCCTCTGCTTTGGGTCAGTTACTATGAAATTGTAGCTTTAAAATTCTGAAAACAATGGGAGTTTTCCATATAGCTAAGTATCAGAGGGGTAGCCGTGTTAGTCTGGATCTGTAAAAGCAGCAAAGAATCCTGTGGCACCTTATAGACTAACAGACATTTTGGAGCATGAGCTTTCATGGGTGAATACCCATTTCGTCAGATGCATGTAGTGGAAATGTCCAGGGGCAGGTATATATATGCAGGCAAGCTAGAGATAATGAGGTTAGTTCAATCAGGGAGGATGAGGCCCTGTTCTAGCAGTTGAGATGTGAAAACCAAGGGAGGAGAAACTGGTTTTGTAGTTAGCAAGCCAGTCACAGTCTTTGTTTAATCCTAAGCTGATGGTGTCAAATTTGCAGATGAACAGAAGCTCAGCAGTTTCTCTTTGAAGTCTGATCCTGAAGTTTTTTTGCTGCAGGATGGCCACCTTAAGGTCTGCTATAGTGTGGCCAGGGAGGTTGAAGTGTTCTCCTACAGGTTTTTGTATATTGCCATTCCTAATATCTGATTTGTGTCCTTTTATCCTTTTCCGTAGAGACTGTCCAGTTTGGCCAATGTACATAGCAGAGGGGCATTGCTGGCATATGATGGCATATGTGACATTGGTGGTCGTGCAGGTGAATGAACTGGTGATGGTGTGGCTGATCTGGTTAGGTCCTGTGATGGTGTCACTGGTGTAGATATGTGGGCAGAGTTGGCATCGAGGTTTGTTGCATGGATTGGTTCCTGAGCTAGAGTTACTACGGAAAAGGATAAACGGACACAAATCAGATATTAGGAATGGCAATATACAAAAACCTGTAGGAGAACACTTCAACCTCCCTGGCCACACTATAGCAGACCTTAAGGTGGCCATCCTGCAGCAAAAAAACTTCAGGACCAGACTTCAAAGAGAAACTGCTGAGCTTCAGTTCATCTGCAAATTTGACACTATCAGCTCAGGATTAAACAAAGACTGTGAATGGCTTGCCAATTACAAAACCAGTTTCTCCTCCCTTGCTTTTCACACCTCAACTGCTAGAATAGGGCCTCATCCTTCCTGATTGAACTAACCTCATTATCTCTAGCTTGCCTGCATATATATACCTGCCCCTGGACATTTCCACTACATGCATCTGACGAAGTGGGTATTCACCCACGAAAGCTCATGCTCCAAAACGTCTGTTAGTCTATAAGGTGCCACAGGATTCTTTGCTGCTTTTCCATATAGCTGTTAATTGCATAGGGGTATGAGGAATCTTCCACTGACCTCCATTTCATGGGTGAATTAAACATGTTGGGTGGGACTTCAAAACAATTATGTTGGACTACTTCTGCTTCCATTGAAGTCAAGAGTTAAACTCTCATTAACTTAAATTGCTTTTGAGAATGCTCCCCTTCTTCTGAATGCATACGTATATGTGTTTGTAGGGGATCAGATTACAAAATTTGGGCTAAATGCAAAATTTGGAGACTGGCTGCTTTCTGTATTTGAACCGCAACACCAGCTCCAAACACCTTCTCACCCTGGGAGGTCTGAAATTTGGATTTGAATGTTGTGACTTGAACTCGTCTCTAATATAATTTCAGCTTGTGTAAAGTTATTCAGGTAGGTTGAACATTTATTTTAATTGCCCATCCAATAATGTATGGCCCTATCCAGTGGGAAGAATAATCCATGTCAATTCTGCAATGGAACTGATCTAGTGAAACCACTTCCTTGCTTTTATGCATATGATCAAATGATGTTTACTACAATTGACCATGAATATGCCATCCCCATCTCATTATTTATTACTGTTAATTTTAACAAATATCCAGAGCATCGGCATACAGGTAATTCAATTTCTAGTGCATTTGTTTTCCTTTTAAAGATGACATCATGGTAATAATTGATGGCTCTGTTATTATGACAGATGGCCAAGCTTCTTTTAATTATTATTATTTTTAATTTAAAGGTTCTCTTATTGACATTTTTAACACATCCGTGGGTGTTTTGTGAAATATTACTGCATGATCCTGACAATGTTTCTTGCTATAATTGTGTAGTCACATTATCTGCTCACAACTACTTTGAGCTCACCAAGCTGCTCATCCAGCAACAATCAAATATGAACAGGGACACTGTCCAGCACACATATCCATTTACAAGCCAATGACAAGAGCAAGATTTTTTTTCTACAAGATTAAATTTGAGACAAAGACAAACTGTGATGAAACATTAGAAATAATTTATGATGGCAGATGATGATGAAGTTGTACAATATTATCTGACAGGAATATGGAATTGATCCTGGCTTTTACGGGACTGAGAAATCAAGCAGTTTGTCTTTGAGCTGCTTCAGTGAGATGCTTCCCATCTGCTTTTCAAGATATGAACAAAACTGGGTAAGCTTGTCATACAAATGCTGCTACAGTACAGTCACTGCGAAAGATTTTAGTTGACAATTATTAAAATCAGTAACTAAATTCTGATCTCAGATATGTGAATGCATATTACACAGTCAATTTTTTTTAACGTATATGCAGTTAAGTACTTGCAAAATAAGGTCCTTATACATGCATGGATGCATCAGAAGCAGGTCTCTTGCCCAGGTTTATAAAAGCATGGAAACTCCCGATACAGAAGAGTTCTCCATAGCTGACTTTATGGACTGTGGAGTGGGCATGAACATGTTGGGGGATGCTGTATATCCCTGCACATATATGTCCCTGCACATAGAAACAAATCCATGAAAGGAGAGCAACAGACACAGTCTCTGCCCCTTCTCATATCAACAGTTTCTGCAGCCCAGCTACACAAGTAGAATCTGCCAGCCACTTTGAACTCCTTATTAATTTCCTCCACAGTCTAAACCCTTTTACTGACAAGCTCAGGATCTGACTCCAATGGCCCATGAATCTGAAATCATAAATGCATCCTAACTTATACAGTAATTCGATAAGAGATGACTAAGACAAGTCTAAAATGTTCCATATTTTCATTTACCACCCTAGGGTACTGCCCTGGTATTGGCCAGTGCAAATTTTGCCTTTGACTTCTATAGGTGCAGGAATAGGCAGTTGTGCATATCCATTGTCTCCTGTGGGTGAGAGAAGAGGTGGGTTTGTATTCTGCAGTAAAATATATCACACACTGAACTGAACTTGGGTGATTTTATACAGCAGGATAGAAATTCCTCTTTATTAGAGAATATACAATAGGAGCACAGGGTAAATTTTAGTGAGCTATGAACCTCCCATTGCAATCAGTAACAATGTGGTAGCCTCTTTAAGCAGGCGCTATGATTCAAAGAAGCTTGTCAATATTTATATATGAAAAGTAACTGTTCACTTGAGCTAACACTTTTGCTGCTGCCATTTCTGAGGTGGTAAATCTGCACATTCTCAAACATCTAACATACCAAGAAGATCAAAATCATTTGAAATGATCCAAAGAAGAAACCACTGTTACTAAATGTAATCAAACCCTAATATTTTTCTCAGTGGGTCCATAATTTTAAAGATACATTTTAAAGGGGGAAAAAGGGCCGGTATAGGAGGCATGAATCTGAAACAAGATCCTTACACACAACATCACCATGAATACTAGGTATTCGTGTCCTAGGTTATAGTAATTTACATTACACTGGTATTCAGTGGAGTGCCCTATTAGTTTCTACCATTCCCTCATCTAAATGACATTACATTTGGTTCTAACAGGTCCAGTCAGAATAGGACCCTAGGACAGTAACTAAAAGCAAATCCATGACCAAATTAAGGATAAGTGCTCAAAAATAACACACTGGAGATATGTGTTTAAAATACCCATTGAAAAATGTACCTTTTAGTGTCTGCCTCTGCCTTGGCTGGTTTTGGAAATGTATTATTTAGCATTGGAGAGAGCTGGAATCTATTATGTGAACTGAAGTGAGAAGAATGAAGCATAGTGTCCATACTATTCGCACACTGGTCATTTCAAATTCTCACCTCACTACCCAAATTGTTTTCTAAAGACCTGATCCAAAGTTCATTGAAGTCAATGGAAGTCTTCCAGTTAACTCAGTAGGCTTTAGATCAAGCCCTAACTTTCTGGAAGACCTGTAGATGGAAGTGATTATAGTATTTGAATTAAGTAATAACCTTTTTTTATTAACTGCTTCAATAATATTCTCAAACTGAGTCCTCAAAGCATTAAATCTAAAACAGCTTTTTTTATATAACTTTAGTCATAAACCCTAGTATGTATAAACAGAAAAAGATATTCTCCTTCCCTTACATCTGAAAGGTCAGCTATCCATCACAGATCCCTCACTGCAGCGAAGGCAGCATGAGATCATACCAGTCTTACTTTCATTGACATGCTCTAGCTATCAGTGACATTCTCTAGCTATCAGTGGTACAATGTTTTCAGTATGCTGTTCACATAAGCTATGATAAATATGCAGAAGGATAAATAGTAAGGATCTCTTATGGCTACTACAGTAAGTAGGATTTCTAAAGCCTTAAATAATTGAATTAGGGCTGTCAAACGATTCGTCGTGCTGTTAAACAATAATAGAATACCATTTGTTTAAATATTTTTGAATGTTTTCTACATTTTCATATTGATTTCAATTACAACACAGAATAAAGTGTACAGTGCTCACTTTCCATTTATTTTTATTACAAATATTTGAGCTATAAAAAACAAAATAAATAGTATTTTTCAATTCACCTAATACAAGTACTGTAGTGCGATCTCTTTATCATGAAAGTTGAACTTACAAATATCGAATTATGTACAAAAAAACTCTGCATTCAAAAATAAAACAATGTAGTACTTTAGCTCCTACAAGTCCACTCAGTCCTACTTCTGCGAAACGCTCTGTTAAACGAGTTTGGTTACAATTTGCAGGAGATAATGCTGCCCGCTTCTTGTTTACAATGTCACCTGAAAGTGAGAACAGGCATTCACATGGCACTGTTGTAGCCAGTGTTGCAAGATATTTACATGCCAGAAGTCCTTTCACGCTTCAACCACTATTCAGAGGACATGCGTCCATGCTGATGATGGGTTCTGCTCAATAACTATCCAAAGCAGAGCAGACCAACGCATGTTCATTTTCATCATCTGAGTCAGATGCGACCAGCAGAAGGTTGATTTTCTTTTTTGGTGGTTTGGGTTCTGTAGTTTCCGCATCTGAGTGTTGCTCTTTTAAGACTTCTGAAAGCATGCTCCACACTTCATCCCTCTCAGATTTTGGATGACACTTCAGATTCTTAAACCTTGGGTTGAGCGCTGTAGCTATTTTTAGAAATCTCATATTGGTACCTATTTTGTGTTTTGTCAAATCTGCTGTGAAAGTGTTCTTAAAACAACCATGTGCTGGGTCATCATCCGAGATTGCTATAACATGAAATATATGACAGAATGCAGGTAAAAGAGAACAGGAGACATACAATTCTCCCCAAGTTGCTCAGTCACAAATTTAATTAACACCTTTTTTTAACAAGCATCATTAGCATGGAAGCCTGTCCTCTGGAATGGTGGCTAAAGCATAAAGGGGCATACAAATGTTTAGCACATCTGGCACATAAATACCTTGCAACACTGGTTACAATAGTGCCATGAGAAAGCCTGTTCTCACTTTCAGATGACATTGTAAAATAAGAAGTAGGCAACATTATTTCCCGTAAATGTAAACAAACTTGTTTGTCTTAGCGATAGGCTGTACAAGAAGTAGGACTGAGTGGACTTGTAGGCTCTAACATTTTACATTGTTTTGTTTTTGAGTGAAGTTATGTAACAAAAATTCTAAATTTGTAAGTTACACTTTCATGAGAAAGAGATTTCACTACAGCGCTTGTATGAGGGTGAATTTAAAAATACTATTTCTTTTGTTCATCATTTTGACAGTGCGACTATTTGTAATCAAATATAATAATATAAAGTGAACATTGTACACTTTGTATTCTGTGTTGTAATAGAAATCAATTATTTGAAAATGTAGAAGAACATCAAAAATATTTAATAAATTTCAATTGGTATTCTGTTGTTTAACAGAGTGATTAATCAAGATCAATTTTTTTAAATCATGATTAATTTTTTGAGTTAATTGCATGAGTTAACTGTGATTAATAGACAGTCCTAAATAGAATCATAGAAATGTAAGGCTGGAAAGGACCTCGAGAAGTCATCATGTCCTGACCCCAGTACTGTGTCAGGACCAAGTAAACCTAGACCGTCTCTGATAAGTATTTGTCCAACATGGTTGTAAAAACCTCCAATGATGGGGATTCTACAACCTCCCTTAGAAGCCTATTCCAGAGCTTAACTACCAGTATAGTTAGAAAGTGTTTCCTAATATCTAACCTAAATCTCCCTTGCAGGTTTAGCCTATTACTTCTGGTCCTACCTTTAGTGGACATAGAGAACAATTGATCACTGTCCTTTTTATAACAACCCTTAACATATTGGAAGACTTACCAGGTCTCTCCTCAATCTTCTTTTCTCCAGGCCATGCCCAGTTTTTTTAACCTTTCCTCAAAGGTCAGGTTTTCTAAATATTTTATCATTTGTGTTGCTCTTCTCTGGACTCTTTCCAATTTGTTCACATTTTTCCTACAGCATGGCATCCAGGATTGGACTCAATACTCTAGCTGAGACCTCATCGGTGTGGAGTCAGGTGGGACAATTTCCTCCCATGAGTACATACAACACCGCTGTTAATACACTCCAGAATGATATTACCTTTTTTTTGCAGTTGCATCACATTGTTGACTCATATTCAATTTGTGATCCACTATAACCCCCAGATCCTTTTCAACAGTACTACAACCTAGCCAGCTATTCCATATTTTCTAGTTGTGCATTCGTTTTTTCCTTATTAAGTGTAGAACTTTATCTTCATTGAATTTAATCTTGTTGAATTCAGACCATTTCTTCAGTTTGTCAAGATTGGAGGACAGGATTAGAATTAAAAACAAAGTACTCACAACCCCTCCCAGGTTGGTATCATCTGCAAATGTTATAAGTGTACTCTCCACTCAATTATCCAATATTTAATAAAAATATTGAATACAACTGGACCCAGGACTGATCGTTGTAGGACCTGAGTAGATATGCCCTCTCACTTTGACCATGAACCATCAATAACCACTCTTTGAGTAGAATCTTTCAACCATTTTTGCACCCAATTTATAGTAATTTCATCCAAACCACATTTCCCTAGTTTGCTTATGAGAATGTCATGTGGAACTGTGACAAAAATCAAGAATAGCATATTTTACTGCTTTCCCTCTACCCTCCATCCACCATGCCACTAAACCTGCCAAAGAAATGTTTCCATCATTTCAGAATGTTCTGTTCTTCCGACTCACGTTAGTCTATTGTATAGCACCAAGACACAAAAGCACAGCATATTGTAGCAATGTCCTCCGTCAGGGAAGAGACAGCATACACAGCCATTCTCTTGTTGTCTGCAGAAAACTGACCGTCTATCCAGTCTTTACACCAGAATTTTCTTTAACCTGATTTTCAAAGCACAATCTTGCTTCTAGTCCACAAGCAGCTGCCATACATCAAAAAGAGTCAAACCATTTTCAAGTACAGCTCAGTAATTAAATAAGAGAGTGTAAAAAAAGAACCAAAGTGAACCTGGGCCTAGATTCAGTATCAGAATATCACTTTGAAAGCACAAGGCCAAAAACTGTATCCTGGAAAGTCTTACAACTAGCAAGATGTTTCTCTGAATTCATGCAGAGGGGATCAACTTTCTACTTAAACTTTATCACATCCTCTTGGCAGGGGATTCTTTTTAACATGGAGATATCTCTGACTTCTAGTGTAAATTACTGAAACGGTATAGTACAGGAATGGTAATTTTAACTGTCAGATTGCTACAGTTTAAGAGAACAACATAAGCTGTGTAACAAACAGTTGGCCATTTTTTCAGTATAAATGACTGCTAATTAATTAATTACTCAAAATATATGGTACAAACAGAGAGAAAAGCAGTAAAAAAATTTACTGCCCAGGATTATGCTCAGTTTATAAGTGAATGTAGATTGTTACACCGGCCGTGTGGCATTGGGTATTGAGTTTTCTTTTTTTGGGGCGGGGAGAGTGCGGGGAGGGCTGAACTTGGAGCTGTGGGCAAAAAACCTGTCACCTGTTGTTTGATTCCTATGTGGGTTAGGGAAACTGGATTTTGTACATTATTTGCAAATCAACAGGATGTCAAAGATACCTGGCTGCATCATTAATTTCTCCTCCTAATGGAAACAACCCGTAGAGTCCTATGCCTAACTGCACAAGTCAGAAGGAGTAGCAATACAAATGGGTTTTCTATGCATGAGCAGGTAACTCCTTTTATTATGTGATGCTACCAGTAGGCAGAGTTATAAACTGGCAGGGTGAATGTCCAGTTACATAGAAAAGAAGGTCAGCATTTCCTGCCTGAATGCATACTTTACCTGAAGAAATAGACTCTCAGCAGTTTCAAGTGCTCTAACCTGAACCTCTCTATAAAATAAAGTAAGCACAGTTAAATGTATTAACTTCTCAAGGATGATATTAAAAAGGATTGATTTGAGTACGCAAAGTTGGACACTGTAAAATAATTTTATTTTACACTATAAATAATTATTATGTTCATTAAAGAGCATAAAGTCACCCTGGACAATGGACTCAGCAGTTCCAACTAGTACAAATTAATGGTCAAATGCTTTCTGCCAGTTAAATCTCCCAGCTTGTGCAGTGCAGACTTGATAAGTGAATATAACGTGCTTGTAAAATTTATTTGTCAGAAAATTGGTTCCTGAAAAGGAAACATCCACATTTCCTACTTCCATTTGTTTTTGGGTTTCTTTAGCTTCTGCCTATAGTGAAGACAGGTGAAAAGTGAAGAGTCGCAGAAGGAGTATCAGAAAGGGACAAGCAAACTTTGAAGAATTCCACAGGGAAACAAGGAAATCCACATTGCAATTAGAGAGAGGCTTGAGCTAAGTCCTTCAGACCCAACCTGCCACTCCGTTGTTGGGAAAGTTTGTATCTGGATCTGAACTTTGCAGCACATGTAAATATCTAACCACAATACATTATCTTCCCCTAGGGATCTTCACAAACTATGTGCTTCATGTAGTGGCTGATGGTGCCTGCTTTTTAACATCAGACATTTTGGGAGCAGGAAAAGGCTACTCATCCCAGTATCTCTGCCCTTGTAGTATCTGGTTTGTCTGGCAGTCCTTTCCTCCTGCTTTTATTTTGCCCATCCAAGTCTATGCTGGGGAGCAGTGACTCTAAAAAAGATTTGGGGATCATGATGGATAATAAGCTGAACATGAGCTCCCAGTGCCATGCTGTGGTCAAAAAGGCTAATATGATCGCTGGATATATAAACAGGGGGATATTGAGTAGGAGTACAGAGATTATTTGACCTCTGTATTTGACACTGGTGTGACCTCTGCTAGAATACTGTGTCCAGTTCTGATGTTCACTATTCAAGAAGGAAGTTGAAAAATTGGGAAAGGTTTATAAAAGAGCTATGAAAATGATTAAAGGATTACAAAACATGTTTTCTACTGAGAGACTCAATTTACAAAATCTATTTATTTTAACAAAGAGAAGGTTAAGGATGTCTGGACAAGAGTCTATAAGTACCTACGTGGGGAACAAATATTTAATAATGGGCTCTTCAATCTAGCAGAGAAAGGCATAACATGATCCAACGGCAGGAGGTGGAAGCTAGACAAATTCAGACTGAAAGTAAAGCTCACATTTTTTAATAGCAAGAGTAATTAACCATTGGAACAATTTACCAAAGGTTGTCATAGATTCTTCATCACTGACCATTTTAACATGAAGATTGGATTTTTTTTCCTAAAAGATATTTTGGGGACGTTCTATAACCTGCGTTATACACGAGGGTCCGATCTGATGATCACAATTGTCCCTCTGGTCTTGGAATCTATGAATCATTCCCCTCTTTTCTCAGAATCAAGCATGTTTCTTCAACTCATACTGCAATTGCCTTCCCCAGTAATTAATTCAATTTGTTTAATAAATTTTGAATAAAATACATTACATTAAATTCCCTGTTTCCTAACTTTTAGATTTCCCCTTTACCCAATAAGGTCAAATTCTAGATGGTAAACCCTTGGGTAAAAGGATTTCTGTTTACTGTATGTATGTTCAGCGCCTACCATAATAAGAGATCTGCCTGGTCTTCCTAGGTGTTAGAAAGATAATATATTTGCACACGAGTGCCATTATCTTCAGTGGGAGTTATAAGCAAATGGCTGAGAACAGAATTTGCCTCATACTTCCCGTACCCCTTACAAGTGTGTAATATGCATCACTATCAGCTTTTCTAATCCTTTACCTAATTTTAGTTTCTTATTTTCAAGTGATAAATACAGTTTCTTTAAACTTTCCTCATATCTTCTTCAGATATGGTTTCCTTGTTGTTGCCCATCAAAGAGGCACCGGCAGAAGCATTAACTGTCTGTGGCACGGTGTTTGTAATACAGATGTTTGGTTAATAAGTGTTCTGTTTCATGCAGCACAAGCTGACTTGTTCCAAGTCATTCAGAAAACTACTCCAAGCACTTGGCTAGTGAAAGTGTCACAAAACCTCCATTAATGTTGCTATTTCTGCTGGTAGAAAACGCAGTCAAAACCCATTGCACAAATTCTTGCTGGGTCTGCTTTGAAGCGCTTGGCTTCCTGCTCCCCATGGAAATGGTTTTACACTTTGCAACCTCGCTCCTTTCCCAACAAGAATGTTCCAGTTCTGCGAAAATGGCAAACTCACCTGAAAAAATCAGACTTAAAAACATATCATCTTACAATGAACGAAGGCTTTGGAAAAGGATCCATCAGATCCATTCCATCAAAAGAAAAACATCTCAATCCTGCACTTTATACCCTTTTTGATATTATAAACCAGCTTGTTTAAAGAAAAAAAAATCTCACTGGTGTTTGCTCTTTCTAAAGCAGTTAAAAAATTGCCTGGCTTTCTTAAGAGGAACTAGAAAGACTATTTCTTCATTTGTCTTCTTAGGCATCATGTTTTCAAGAACATCATTTGGTCAATTGGCTGAATGCAAAGTTTGCAGACTATCATGTCAAGGGTGTGCAAGTAATATCAAATGACATCTATACACCATTTTACCATTCGTGGTGCATGAATAACATACATTGACTAATGGCAATGAAATGTTAATGTTTCCTAACTATTTATCCAAGTTGTCTTAATGGGGCTGATTTGATGAATCATGTATATCAACAAGTAGGCTATAGCAAGCACTATCAAGGAGCACTACAAAGTAATTCCATGCAAAAGGGCATGGGGAAAATTTAATGGTGGTGGGTGTAATTATTATTGTTATCTGTACCTATGAGGCATGTTCTTGCATTTCCATTGCTCACTTGCGTATGTGGTGTTTCCCACGGTTTGCTTATCTTCCTCTTAAAAAGCAAAGGTTGGGAGAAAATAGCAAATAAGTGATGAGACATTAGGGTGGGGAGGCTTAGGAAAATAGTATGTGCTTTAGAAGTATATTAAAGTAGACATGGGCCAAAGCCATATAGTGTGATTACAGATATGGATCTTGAACTTCCTAAATTTTTCAGGTCTCAAGGACTTGATTTGGCCCATTAGGCAAGGGCCACCAGTGAAGTTAAAGTCTGGATCTGAATCCAGAGCTGAACTTCAAGAAGTTTGTAGATGTTTGGAACTGGTTTCGGGGTTCAGAACTACCCCTACTGTAAACAGTGAGAGTCTTATTAAATTGGGTTAATATTGATAGCAAAGTCTTCTAGGGTATTATTCTGAATTATGGACATCAGTGTGAACATTGCCATTGACTTCAGTGAACACAGTTTCTTACATTTGTCATCCATAGATCACAAAGCACATTATAAAGGAAACTATTATCCTCATTTTATAGATAGGAAAAGTGAGGCACAGAGCAATGGAACAACTCACACAAGTTTATATCATGTCTCTCTTTCCCACACATCCACTCTCCACCCCAAAATGCTGACTTAGCAATGGGATGGTGATTTCAATGAAAATTCTGTGTGGAGGATTTAAAAGATCAATTCTATTTGCACAGCAATAAATAGAAGGATGAATTACATGTTTCAAAAATGAAAACTTTCCTTGTATTATAATAAGTGTTTATGTCTAACAATCTGATATAGAGAATGTGTCTCATTCCGTATTCTGTAGGTTATTTGAAACCTATTATCACACACACACACACACACACACACACACAGTCCATTTTATAAGACATTGTCTTTAAACTTTACATCATGGTTTGCTGAACCGCACATGCATAAAATATATAGGTTCAAAATGTTACTTTTATATTTAGTGGTATCTATTTCATCCAAGATACAATCTGTTAACCAGATTTCAGGTGAAGTCCTACATAGTAATAAAGGACAGGAATTGTAGACATTGAAAAAATGACTTTAAGGAACATTTATAGCTTTTCCAGAGAAAATGTGTGTCTTTTAACAGTTCATCCTTCATTCTTTCACAGATTAGCTGCATAATATCAGAATGAATTTCCATGCCTAGTTAGAGCTCATTATTCAGTGAAGTCACAGAGTATCAGGATTTCTTTCATGATTTTTTTTTAATTTGCCCTTTAACTGTATGTTGGGTAAAATATTTTCAATAAACTGTGTGTTATTCTTCTCACATCTCTATACTTGTTTGGAGAAATGTAGCCAATCTGGTATGGATGCTCAGGATGATTTTTATCATAAAACTGACTTCCTAGTGTGTTTTCAGTTTCAATAATACTGATTTAGGCCATGGCTACACTTACAGTTTTGCAGCGCTGGTAGTTACAGCTGTGTTCGTACAGCTGTGTAGGGCCAGCGCTGCAGTGTGGCCACACTGACAGCTACCAGCGCTGCAGTGTGGCCACATTTGCAGCACTTGCAGCGCTGTTGGGAGTGGTGCATTGTGGGCAGCTATCCCACAGAGCACCTCATCCCATTTTGGCGCTGTGGTTTGTGGGAAGGGGAAGGAAGTGTGCGGGTCTTTCCGCTTCCTGTTCCAACGCCCTGTGGTGCTTTGCTACACATTCCGAGCATTTTGGCGGCATTGTGAGTCTGCAGCGTGATTTCTGAGATTTCTGTTACAAATGGAGCCTGAGCTGCTGAGGACCTTGCTGATGAATGTTGCCAGCACATCACGCATGGCAGTGGAGCTATTCCTTCAGCTGCAAAGTGACAGTGAGGAGTCAGACGATGATATTGAAACGCCTGACGCTCAAGACACTCAATTGCTTGTGGCAGTAACAGACGTTCTCAGCACCATGGAACGGTGCCTTTGGGCTCGGGAAACCAGCACTGAGTGGTGGGATCACATCGTCCTGCAAGCCTGGGATGACGAGCAGTGGCTGCAGAACTTTCGGATGAGAAAAGCCACTTTCATGGTACTGTGTGCTGAGCTTGCCCCTACCCTGTGGTGCAGGGACATGAGATTGAGAGCTGCCCTGCCAGTGGAGAAGAGGGTGGCTATTGCAATCTGGAAGCTGGCAACTCCAGACAGCTACGGATCGGTGGCGAACCAGTTTGGAGTGGGAAAGTCCACCGTTGGAATGGTGCTGATGCAAGTTTGCACAGCCATTAATCGCACCCTGCTAAGAAGAACTGTGACTCTGGGGAACGTGCAGGACATTGTGGATGGCTTTGCAGAAATGGGTTTCCCTAACTGTGGAGGGGCAATAGATGGGACACATATTCCTATTCTGTCACCACCCCACCTGGCATCAGAGTACGTTAATCGCAAGGGGTATTTCTCCGTGGTTCTGCAAGCGCTTGTGGATCACCGTGGGCGTTTCACTGACATTTACTCAGGATGGCCTGGAAAGGTGCATGATGCACGCATCTTTCGGAACAGTGCCCTGTTCAGGAGGCTGAGGGCCGGGACTTTTTTCCCAGACCGCAAGATCACAGTAGGGGACGTCGAAATGCCCACTGTGATCCTTGGAGACCCCGCTTACCCCTTAATGCCATGGCTCATGAAACCGTATACAGGGAAGCTTGACAGGAGCAAGGACCAGTTCAACTACAGGCTGAGCCGGTGCAGAATGACTGTGGAGTGTGCTTTTGGCCGTTTGAAAGCCCACTGGAGGTGTCTTTATGGGAAGCTAGATTTGGGGGAAAGCAGCATCTCCGCTATTATATCCGCGTGCTGTACCCTCCATAATATTTGTGAAGGGAAGGGTGAAAGATTCAGTGAGGAATGGACCTCCGAGGTTCGATGCCTAGAGGATGAATTTGCACAGCCAGAGAGCAGGGCTACTAGAGAGGCCCAGGAAAGGGCTTCAAGGATTAGGGATGCCTTAAGGGAGCAATTTGATGCTGAGAGCCAACAGTAATGTTTGGTGCCTTTGCTGTGCTCCTTTCTACCTTGGGGTACAATATTTACCACTTCCTGCAATAATAAAACGTATTGTAAAAGCCATAAAATCCTTTATTCAAAGTACAGTACATAAAAGGCCAGGGGGGTTAGGGTGGTGGACTGTACATTCAGAGTTTTGAATATGTCCTGTTTGGATTACTGTTCAATGTCTGCTGCACTTCAGGATTACTATGCTGCAGGGTAATGGGGGTGGAGTGCACAGGGTAAGAATTGTAGTTATCAGGGCTGGTAGGTGATCGTACAGGTGTTGGGGGCAGCTGGGGGTAATAAGAAACTGGCTGCTGGAGAAGGGTGTTTTGTGCAAATACTGGGGAACAAGAAAGAGAGCTTTGGGCAGGGTGTGGGTTACCACGGTACAGATCTGCCTGCATGGCTACAAGAGACTCGAAAGACTCAGTTTGGCGAACCAGGAGGCTTATCATCTGCTTTGAGGTTTTTTTGGTAGCCAATTCCTTTCTCCTGCTTTCTGTTTGCCTCCACTCATACATTTTCTCTCTCCATTCCTGCATCTTCCTACTTTCTCTGTTGTAGTGAATCATAACTGCTTTGATCAATTCTTCTTTTGATTTTCGCTGATTTTTTCTCAAGTTCTGCAAGCGACATGAGGCTGGTGATTCGGCTGCATTAGTCAAGGTCACTAAAAAAAACATAGATAGAAACATGTAATACACAGAGGCTACATTGTTTATTATCACACAGTGAAGGAGTTTTTAGACTTTTTGTAGCATCCTTCCCACATACCTAACATAACACAGACAGGCCAGGGAAGCGAAGGCATGGCGAGCAATGGGGTGAGTGTTTCTGCCCCGACTGCACCTGGGAGGGGGAATTGACCAATGGGTCGCTGGGGTTTATCTGCACTGGGTACAGGAGGTAGCTGGTGTCCTGCACAGGGGACAGTAGTGAACAGGAAGGTGCCGAGCTGCTGGCGGGGGGGCGGTCCGCGTAACTGCCAGCCTGCTGGTGAGGGGGGGGGAAACGCACAGCTGTGCTGACTGCCTGCTGGGTGGGGGGGGGAGAGACTGGAGCGCACCGCGGGGCTGGCTGCCTGCTGGGAAGTGGGGGGGAAGACCGGAGCGCACCGCGGGGCTGGCTGCCTGCTGGGAAGGGGGGGTGGAGACTGGAGCGCACCGCGGGGCTGGCTGCCTGCTGGGAAGGAGGGGTGGAGACCGGAGCGCGCCGCGGGGCTGGCTGCCTGCTGGAAAGGAGGTGGGGGGAGACCGGAGTGCACCGCGGGGCTGGCTACGTGCTGGAAGGGGGTGGGGAGACCGGAGGGCACCGCGGGGCTGGTTGCCTGCTGAAAAGGAGGGGGGGGAGACCGGAGTGCACCGCGGGGCTGGCTACGTGCTGGAAGGGGGTGGGGAGACCGGAGCGCACCGCGGGGCTGGGGGGGGACCGCGAACCTGGCACCCTGCACTCAAGTATCCCTAAATTCTCAACAGGGTTTCCTACTGCCAGACATATCACTGCTGCGTGTTACCTGGGAAGAGAGGGAGGGTCTTCTACAGCAATGTGGATTCTGCCCTGGTCCCTATGCAGCTTGCCTGTGTGCAGCCATGGTCCCCCCACCCCTCGCTGCACAGTGGATCGGACGAGTTAGCCTGACCGGGACAAGGACCACGGTGGCTCTCCCGATAAACTTGCGAAAGCACATTGCGCACGCTCTGGCTGCAACTTTTCAAGAGATTACCGAGGCCGATTACAGAGACGTGATAGAGCAAATCAATGGGCTATTCCACGTTTAGGCATGCATGCAGGCAGCCATAACCCAAACCCTCCTCTCCCAAAACATAAAAATCTGCTTACCCTGAGCACGCTCCTCAGCTTCTTCCTCACCAGCAACTTCCAGCTGCTGCGACTGGCTAGCCTCCTCCTGGCTTGAGAAGAGCTCCTGGCTGCATGCCTCCTGGGACTCCGGGGTGTCTCCCTCCACGCCAGTAGCCTCACTGTCGGCTTCCTCTACACCCTCCCCCACTTCTCCCTGCTCTGAACTCTCCATCGTGGTCCTTGGATTGGCAGTGAGGTCACACCTAAGTATGGCATCCAGCTCCTTGTAAAACCGGCAGGTTGTGGGGGCAGCTCCTGAGCGGCGATTTCCCTCACAGGCTTTGCAGTAAGCACTCCTCAGCTCTTTTATTTTGACCCTGCACTGCAACGCGTCCCGTTCATGGCCCCTTCTCAGCAAGGACTGCGATATCTGCCCATAGGTATCATAATTTCTCCTTCTGGAGCGCAGCTGTGCTTGCACAGCTTCCTCACCCCAAACACTGATGAGGTCCTGCAGCTCGGAATTGTTCCATGCTGGGACTCGTTTGGGGCGTGGAGGCATGGTCGCTGATTGATTGAATGATTGATTGCACTCCACACCTGGCTGAGCAAACAGGAAGGGGATGTTTAAAATTCCTGGGGCATTTAAAGGTGGGGTCAGCTGAGCCCAGGGCAGTGGAGTGTGCATGATTACCAGAGAGGCTTCTAAGGTATGCTGGGATACCTCCTTATACCCCGGAGGTCAATAAAAGCGCTGGTGGGTGTCCACACTTGCTGACCAGCACTGGATCACCAGCGCTGGAATCGCTACACCCGAGGCTCGACCGGGTGTACAGCCAGCGCTGCAACCAGGGAGTTGCAGCGCTGGCCGTGCTTTGCAAGTGTGGCCACATCCTAAGTTGCAGCGCTGTAACCCCCTCACCAGCGCTGCAACTCTCTAGTGTAGCCATGGCCTTAGTGTCATAAAAGCAAACATAGGTGTAATATTCCATTTACAAACTTTCACAAATAAAATAGACAAAGCTTGTAACCATGAAAGGTTAAAAACTATATTGAGAAAATTATAAGATAGGGAAAGATATAAGCTCATCTAAAACCAATTATAAAATCTCTTTCTTAACGATTTTCTTTTTCTGCTTTGATCACTGTTAGGCCTTTTTCTTTAAATATTTGCCAACATTGTTTGTTGCTTCAGTTTGGGCATAGTTTGTGACCTCAATCTGAGTAGAAGTCAAATCATAATGTGATACTCGTGAATTTATAAATAAAAGCCTTTTTCTCTTTCTCATTTATATGAACAGGATTTGCAAATGCCATCTTGGTATAAAAAAAGTCTGATGGGAGATGTCTGTTTAATCTGAATACTAGTAGCTGTGGATGACTTGGTATTTCCTTTCTGCTTTCAAGCTGATGTGAAATCAAACAGCTGATATTATAAGAATGTTCAATCAAAAATGAAGGACCAGGTCCTCAGCCAGTGTAAATCAGTGTCACTTCATAGCGGTACATTGGTTTGCACTAGCTAGGGACCTGGCCCTAATTCTTTTAACTGAGCCACGTGCAATCTGCACCTTTCTTGTAACTGTAGGTAAAATAGGAAGGACTTCGAAGCCCACAGGACATGAAAAATTCCAGCATTTACAGTTTTATAGGATCTCAGGCAAATATGGTATTCCAGTATCAGAAGGGTAGCCGTGCTAGTCTGGATCTCTAAAAAGGCAACAAAAAGTCCTGTGGCACCTTATAGACTAATAGATGTATTGGAGCAGAAGCTTTCGTGGGTGAATACCCACTTCGTCAGATGCTTGTGATATTCCAGAGAGCTTAGTACTGAAGCCACACCATCTCTTTTCAAAAGGACTGTCAATTAATCGCAGTTCATGCATGGGAGTAATGCAAAACAAATTAACTATATTAAAATTGGCTGTGATTAATTCCAGTTTCAATGGCATTATTAAACAATAACAGAATACCAATTTAAATGTATTATAAATATTTTTTATGTTTTTCTACATTTTCAAATATATTGATTTCAATTACAATACAGTATACAAAGTGCAGAGTGCTCACTTTATATTATTTTGTATTACAAATATTTTCACTGTAAAATAAGATAAACAAAAGAAATAGTATTTTTCAAATCACCTCATACAAGTCCATTCAGACCTTCTTCTTGTTCAGCCAATCATTAAGACAAACAAGCTTGTTTACATTTATAGGAGATAATGCTTCCCACTTCTTAGTTACAATGTTACCTGAAAGAGATAACTGGCATTTGCATGGTAGCCAGCATTGCAAACTCTTTATAAACCAGATGTGCTAAACATTCATATGCCCCTTCATGCTTCAAAGTGTAGGCTCTAAAGTTTTACATTGTTTTGTTTTTGAGTGCAGTTATGTAAAAAATAATAATTCTATATTTGTAGGTTGCACTTTCACAATAAAGAGATTGCACTACAGTACTTGAATGAGGTGAATTGAAAAATATTATTTCTTTTGTTTATCTTTTTTACAGTGCAAATATTTGTAATCAATAATATAAAGTGAGCACTGTGCACATTGTGTTCTAGGTTGTAACTGAAATCAAATATATTTGAAAATGTAGAAAAACATCCAAAATATTTACAATAAATGTAAATGGGTATCCTCTCTTATTCTTTAACAGTGTGATTAAAACTGAGATTGTGAGTAATTTTTTTAATCTCGTGATTAATTGTGATTTTTAAAAAATCATTTGACTGCCTTAGTTTTCAAGAAATAATGTGCATACAGCACCTAGCACAATGGGGTCCTAGTCCCTGACTGGAGCTACTACTACACAAATAATAATAATAAAATAATCATCTCCTCAGGGAAAAAAGAACAGTCAGCTAATGGATCTATTTCAAAGTCACATCTGAGATGAGATTCTTAAAGCGGGTTTCTCAGATTACAAATCTTGGTCACATTTTGCAATAGATAAAAGCTTTGAAGAGATGTTGCTCAAAAGATAGCACCAACTGCCAAAAGACTGATTTATTAATGATTATTTGTATTATGATGGCCCTTAGAGGCCCAAGGAAGTCAGGGTCCCAAGCAAGCAGGGGCATCATCCCGGAATCAAGCAAGATCAGAATACCCTTGTGTCAAGTGCTGTACAAACACCTAGTTGGACAAACTCCTGTTCTTAAAAGATTACAATCTAAGTAGACAAAACAGGAAAAGGGTGGGAGAAAGAAAATATTGTTATCATTGTTTTACACGTGGGAAAAAATGAGGACCAAAGAGACTTGCCCAAAATCTGTGGCAGAACAAAGAACTGAACCCAGATTTCTTGAACCCTAGGCCAGTGCCTGAACCAGAAGACCTCCTTTCTCTCAAAAGCCCAGTTCATTCATCAGTATATTAATAATTGTTATTGTTACATGCATTTCAAGAACATCCATCACCATAGCAACTAGGCACTCTGATATATATAGACTGACACATTTGGGCTAAATACTGTGGGATGCAAAATGTTTAAGTAAATGTAAAATTAGGCCCATTCAGTATTAACCAACATAATCCAGAGTTTGAAAATGTCTGTTTGAAGAGTTTTCCATCAGAGAGAAGCTAGAAGAGTTGTTCCCATTAAGGTAATTGTAATATTGTGTGTTTGCAAATAATCAAAGCAGAAAAGAAAAAGAAAAATACCTTAGCCAGAAGACATGTCTGTGGTCTGATCCTTTCCCGTGAGACTTTCCTGCTGTTCCAATTCAGGCACAGCATAAGTACATACTGTATGTCAAAAAAAGCGCAGCATTGTGTTGTGCATAGTCCTTAGCTTTCACCGGCGCTTCTATAATTGTTTGTTTCTCATCGATTCATAAATTGTTCATGACTCTGAATATCATAAACGCTCTGATGACTTCTGTAGATGAAAGATTTATCACCATGTTCAGTCTACAGGGATATCACCATTTTAGACCAAAAGAACAGAATGACCTCTCTCTGGTCAACTGGGATCTTTCTGCCAGATACAGTCTATGAAGAATATAACTATTTGCCATTAGCAGATTCAATAGCATTACAATGCACATCAGCTGGAAAACTTCTGTCTTTTTTAAGTAAGGAAATCTATGGATGCTGAGATCAGGAGTTCTTGGTCTAAAAATATTGCATTAGAGACAGATAAAAAGGCAGACAGACTTTAACCTAACCTTTGAAGTAGGTCAGAAGGCTAGTTACGAGTATGGCTACCCTTATAAAGACACTACAATATTCTACTATAAAATCTCAAAATACGGTATTGTTATTATTTTACTATAGTGTTTTGAGGAATTATAATATTATATTATAGTATGTATTTCCAAGGGTAGGCATTTATCTTCATTTTTTCTCCACCACTACACCCTGGAAGGCTAAGCTTATGTACTTTTTGCACTAGTACAAGGTCCCCATTAAAAAGCTCACTTAAAAAAGCCACATGGTGGGATCTGAAAATGTTCCACAGTATTTTGAATATGAAATAACTATGGTAACTCAGATACTGTGATGTGATAATAGGGCAAATAGTCATGATGAAATGCAAATCTTGAGTAAACTGATACTTTTTAAAAATACAGCACAATCCTATAAGAGGGTGAGCATCTCCTGGGTAGCGCTGAGTGCCTTCAGTGCTCTTTAAAGTGACTGGGTTTGAGGATGTCCTGAGCCAGATTAGAGGTGCTTGGCCCTTCGCAGAATCAGGCCAGCAAGACTGGAACTCCCAGTGTGAAACATTAAACAAATATACAATAGCAGTATAGTATAGTGCACTGTGCCGAATATATTGTAGCAATATGATTTATTTTAAACTCCCGTTTTCATAAATCATCCAAGTTTGATATTTCCTGATCTGTATCCCATACCCAGATACTACAGGAACTGGGGCCTTTCAGATACCTACAATTCAGGTTTTTTATCAATTTGACATAATTTCATCGGTCACCACTTGTTTCAAAATTGCAAGGGAAAGTCAGTAGTGTTAAAATGCCCATATTGTAGAGTAAAGAATAAAAGCTGCCCCTCTACTGCTGGGTGGAAATGGGCAACAGGTTTTCATTATTCTTTACATGTTCACTGTCTATAATTTTGCAGTGCCCTTGCACAGATATTAAAATGACTAAAATTCATTACAAATCCTTAATTGCAAGTTTCTCCAGAAAATAGATGTTTGTATGCATGCATCACAATAGTTGCCATTCATTATGATGGAGCTCTTGTGCTGCATAACTTTAAATAAGCAGCTATGTTTTTATAAAGTTTGCAAAAGCATAATTAGTCCTGCAGGCACAATATTTTCAGACTTCAAATGCTTGTTCTCCAGCTGTACTGTTTGGGTATGTAATTTCAGGAGGCAGCTGATTGCAGTCTCCATTGAAGTCCAGGGCTTTGTTTTTTTTGCTGGGTGGGGGAGGCAGGATTGCACAATGACTCACTCTCACTCACAATATATGCACACTCAGGAGGTGTAGTACAACACATTCCTCAGTTGTCTTTGGCCTGGTCTACACTATGCGTTTAAACCGAATTTAGCAGCGTTAAATCGATTTAACCCTGCATCCGTCCACACAACGAAGCCCTTTATATCGATATAAAGTGCTCTTTAAACCGATTTCTGTACTCCTCCCTGACGAGGGGAGTAGCACTGAAATCTGTATTGCCATGTTGGATTAGGGTTAGTGTGCCGCAAATCAACGGTATTGGCCTCCGGGTGGTATCCCACAGTGCACCATTGTGACCGCTCTGGAAAGCAATCTGAACTTGGATGCACTGGCCAGGTAGACAGGAAAAGCCGAGCGAACTTTTGAATTTCATTTTCTGTTTGCCCAGCGTGGAGCTCTGATCAGCACAGCAGTCCCAAATCCAAAAAGAGCTCCAGCATGGACCGTACAGGAGATACTGGATCTGATCGCTGTATGGGGAGACAAATCTGTTCTATCAGATCTCCATTACAGAAGACAAAATGCCAAAGCATTTGAAAAAATCTCCAGGCTATGATACAGAATCCACAGCACAGTGCTGTGTGACAAGTGTAACAGAAAGAAAAAGAATCAAATGGACGTTCATGGAGGGAGGGAGGGGGTACTGAGGACTCCAGCCATCCCACAGTCCCCGCAGTCTCCGAAAAGCATTTGCATTCTTGGCTGAGCTCCCAATGTCTGAAGGGTCAAAAACATTTTCCCGGGTGTTTCAGGGTATATGTCCTCAATTTACACTCTTCTCCACTCCTGAAAGAAAAGGGGGAAAAAAACGTTTCTCGCCTTTTTTCAATGTCACCCTATGTCTACTGCATGCTGCTGGTAAATGGGGTGCTGCAGTGCTGAATACCAGCATCCCCTTCTCAGTGGCAGATGGTACAATACGACTGCTATCTATCATCATTATTAGCCCGTGAGTACTTCTAGCTGGCCTCAGTGAGGTCAGCTGGGGGCGCCTGGGTAAAAATGGGAATGACTCGCGGTCATTCCCGGCAGATGGTACAGAACGGCTGGTAACCATCCTCATCATAGCAACTGGAGGCTGATCTCTATCAGCACCCCCTTTCATGTCTAAAGAAAAGATTCTGTACTGCCTGGACTATCATAGCAGCTGGAGGCTTCCTCCTCCTCATTTTATCTCACTAAAAAGTCAGTGTTTCTTATTCCTGCATTCTTTATTACTTCATCATACAAATGGGGGGACACTGCCACGGTAGCCCAGGAGGGTTGGGGGAGGAGGGAAGCAACGGGTGGGGTTGTTGCAGGGGCACCTCCTAGAATGGCATGCTGCTCATCATTTCTGCGGGATCTCGGAGCGGCTGTGCTCTCTGGTTCTCTAGTACACTTGCCCCATATTCTAGGCAGGACTGACTATTTTTAGACAAAACATAAAGAAGGAAATGACCTGGGGAGTCACTCCCATTTTTGTCCATGCGCCCCTGGCCAACCTCAGCGAGGCCAGCCAGGAGCACCCATGACAGCAGCAGATGGTACAAAACGACTGATAACCGTCATCTCATCCCCAGTTTACAATGGCAGACAGTGCAATAGGGATGGTAATTGTCTCTGCTATCTTGCAAAGGCAAATGGATGCTGCAGTGTAGCACTGCAGTACCGCATCTGTCAGCAGCATCCAGTAGACATACGGCAACAGTGACAAGGCAAAATGGGCTCCATGGTTGCCATGCTATGGCATCTGCCAGGACAATCCAGGGAAAAAGGGCGCGAAATGATTGTCTGCCGTTGCTTTCACGGAGGAAGGATTGAGTGACGACATTTACCCAGAATCACCCGTGACACTGTTCTTGCATTGGGATCTCAATCTAGAATTCCAATGGGCAGGGGAGATTGTGGGAACTATGGGATAGCTACAGGATAGCTACCCTCAGTGCAACACTCCGGAAATCGATGCTAGCCTCGGTACATGGACGCACACCGCCAAATTAATGTGCTTAGTGTGGCCGCATGCACTCGACTTTATACAATCTGTTTTACAAAACCGGTTTATATAAAATTGGAATAATCCCATAGTGTAGACATACCCTTAGTTACATGCATCTGTCACTATCATAGAAAAGAAAAGAAAGTCATGTGAATCAGTTCTTTCCAATTAATTCTATTGCTGTTCGATATCGTAAGATTTTTATATTTCTTTGAAAGATTGGGGAGCATTCAAAAAGAGACAGTCAAATTCATTAAATAACTGAAAAGGAAATATTATTATATTAATAAAGGAAAAGAAAAGAAAACCATGACAGATGTGACCTATTAATAAGTCCCTGGCTAGCAAAAGAAAGAAATAAGATTTCACCCAGTATTTGCCTAGAATACCCTTGTCAACAAAAAGTTCACTTTGGATTGAATCATCCAGAGAGATCTATCTCTTTGAACAGACTGATAGGGTTAGCATGGTAGTAAGCACATTGTTAGGGTGATAATGGAATCGAGCCTGGAGAGTCCATTCTTGCCCTGGTGGAGTGGGGAGATTTAGACATGTGGTGTCAGTTTTAGGAGTATATCTTTTAATCTATGATCAGTTCTACCCTTTGTCAGGGAAGCAGGGTTTTCTGAACATCCTCCTCTCTGATCCCTGTGAGTATCTGGGCCCAGTCAGTCATCATACTGAAAACTGTCTTTGTAACACGGCTAAGGGGTGAAGTCTTCCTTCTGTCTGGCACTAGTTTTTCCCAGTTGGCCTGCCACGCCATCTAGACAGCACAGCCTCAATGTAACCCTTCTGCCCCTCTGAGTTGGCAGCAACAAGGGCCGGGTTCAGTATCCAGGGGTTCCGTTTCAGTAACACAATGCATAACCGGCTCGAGCCCCCACCCAGTGACCTGGGACACTCACATACCACACCCCCCTGGGCACCTCTAGGAGGCAATACTTCCCCTCTCGCAAGCACGGAGTCTGAGTGTAGCAAAATCTTTTTAATAAAGGAAAGAATCAATGCGGCCTCCCATTGGAGAAACACCACAAACAGGGTTATAACACAAACCATAAACAAAAACCCACCTCCAAGTACGTTTGGCACTGTCCTTTTTCCCCTTAGGGTTTTAAGTCCAATCACCCCAAAGTCCAACAACCCAAAAGTCTCTGGTCAATGCCACCCCAGAGTTCGAGAGTTTATCTGTAGAGGTCCCTCCCCCCAGCCTGGGTAGAAAGGGGCACCTTACGTGGTCCAGGGCCAACTGCCCTGCCTCTCCGTGGGTTCTGCTTCTGCCTTCTCCACGAACTGCTCCGCTTTACCAGCTGCTCCACTCTGCTCCTCCAGCCGTCCTCAGAAACTGCTCCGCTCCAGCAGCTGCTCTGCTCCATGAGCTGCTCTGCAAACTGCTCGGCTCCGCTCGCTCTGTGGGCCGCTCCACCCGTCCCACAGCTACTCCGCTCTGCCAGCTGCTCTGCTGCCACCAGCTGTCCCGTGGTCCGCTCCAGCCATCCCCGCAACTGCTCCACTCCACCAGCTGCTCTGTTCCACAGTGTAACTTCAGGCTCCCCCACTAGTTAGCACAGTACTCAGTGCTCTCAGCTCAGTTATTTCAGCTCTTTAGTGATTTCCACTCTTGGTGATCTCTGCTCTTAGTGGGGGAGCCCTAGTGCTAGTGCACCATTAGCCCAAAGTGATTTCAGCTCAGTAACCTGTATTTAGATTCTTGAGGGAATAAAAAAAAATCAACTCTGACATTCCACAGTGGAGAGAGGAGGGGGTGGAAATGGTGCTTCTGGCTCCATAAGGAGACTGCACCACCAGACACAGATACCTGTCCCCAGCCTCTCTCAATTCACTGGGTTTTGGAACCCATGTCCCTTGTCTAGCAAGTAGCACCCAACTGAGGGTGAATCATTTGTCACCAAGCAGTCCCACAGCTCGGCAGTCTGGGATAGGGTAGGCGTGCCTATGCAAATACACTCTCTGAAATTCTTTCCACCAGATGTCAGGGTAGAGCTTATCCTGACTCTGCTTACATCAATATAATCTCCAGATGCTAATATATGCACCAGAAAAGAACACATTTAATGCTTGAAGAATTGTTGCCTGCATCTAAACTGTGGCCGGAAATGCAAAAGTACGTCACAATAAATCCAAGTCCATTCTAGCCTGTAGTGAGGCGGCCTGATTCCCAGCCGCTCCAGAGAGGGACGAGCCCTTACGGACGCCAAAGTGGGCGGGGTCACCAGAGCCTGCGCTCGCCCCTTAGAGGTCACAGCGCAGGGCAGGAAGTATAAAAGCTCAGCCCCAGGGCTCAGAAGCTGCCTGGCCGCCAGAGAGGCCAGACACTGATGCCCTAGCTCCCGCTGGGGAGGCTCCTGCCACTGACCCAAGGACTGGCCATACCCACGGAGACTGGATGCTGACCAGACGCTGGAAGAGCCCCTAAGCCGACCCGTACAAAGGGACCCTGAGGAGCTGCCCAGTTTACCCCTTGCTCAGTATCCCGAGGAGTCCATGGTGTGGGATGCTGTGGAAGATGCCGCTGAGACACAGGTACCAGTAGAGGGGGAGGTGGGAAGTAGCCCGGGGGCAGCTGACCCTAATCTGGCTGCAGCACACCCAGAGCCAATGTCAGTGTGTTGCAGCCAGGATCTCCACTGACACAGCAGCAGGCTGCCTGCAGCTGTTAGGGCCCTGGGCTGGGATGGAGTGGAGTGGATGGGCCTGTGCCCCCCGCCACCCGACTCCCAGGTGGCAGTCTCCCCCTCGCCCCAACGCTCAGGCCCAGGAGCCTGGGCTTCTTAAGCTACTGAACTGTTTGCTCAGCCCCTGCCCGAGGGTCTGAGCCCTGAACTACTTACTGTTTGCTGCCCCGCCCTGACCTAGGGCCTGGGCTTAGCTTACTGAACTGTTTGCTCAGCCCTTGCCTGAGGGTCTGAGCCTGAACCATTGTTTGTTGCTCCGCCCTGATTTAGGGCCTGGGCTTAACTACTGAACTGTTTGCTCAGCCCCTGCCTGAGGGTCTGAGCCCTGAACTATTGTTTGTTGCCCTGCCCCGACCTAGGGCCTGGGCCTCCAAGGCGAGACTATAGGCTCAGCCCCTGCCTGAGGACCTGAGTTCCTGGCCGTTTCCTGACCCACCAGGCTAATTCACTAGTGCACGGTACTCGGGTAGTGAGGTGGCCTGACTCCCAGCCACCCCAGAGAGGGACGAACCCCAACAATGGACGTTTACATGTGGTACCAGAAGTGGGGAGCCTCCGTCCCGAACCCTGATCCCTGTGAGGAGGGATCTGAGGAGACTTGTCCGAGACAGCCATGGACATGGACAAGCTTATTAAATTTTTGGCAGAGAACCAACAGCAGCAGCAGGCCGCTGCCCAGCTCCAGCAGCAGCAGCAGAAGGCCGCCGCCCAGCTCCAGCAGCAGCAGCAACTGGTCCAGCAGCTTGGGACGCAACAGCAGCAGCTGATCCTGGAACTGGGACGCCAGACCCGGGACCACCAGCAACAATGCCTGCAGCAGTTAGCGACGTTGTTGCCCCATCCAGCTGAGCCCCAGCCAGTGGGGCCGCTGAGACCACCTGGCAATGCCCCGCTTATCCGGCTAACGAAGATGAGCCCCAACAACAACCCAGAAGCCTTTCTTGTATCATTTGAACGGGTGGTGGTCATTGCTGGTTGGGCCCCAGACCAATGGGCTACCCTCCTGGCCCAGTACCTGACTGGGACCGCTCAGACAGTCTATCGGGGCCTGTCCACGGATGCGGCATGGGACTACAGTCAAGTAAAGGCGGCAATTTTCGATGCCCTGGACGTAAGTCCAGAAACCTTCCGGCAGCGGTTTCGGAGCCTTGGCTACCCCACAGGGGCCTGGCCCAGGATGGTGGCTCAGGAGCTAAGGGAGGCGTGCAAGCGGTGGCTGCAGCCCGAAAGACGAACTCCGGAGGAGCTCGCTGAACAAATCATGCTGGAACAGTTCATCCACATACTCCCACCGCGAGGAAGGGCCTGGGTCCTCTGCCATCGCCCTGTGACGCTAGCCACCGCCATCACCCTGATGGAGGACTTTCTAGCTGCTGAGGCACCGGTGGGTCCAACTATTCGAGCAGCCCCACCCGGGGTGGGGTGCCCTAACCCAGAGAGGAGGGGGGCTCCCGCCCAGATTGACTCACGAGTTTCCTCCTGGAGTCCGGAGCCCCGAACCCGTCCAGCGAAGGCCCCAGGGCAACAAGCTCCAGCACCTTCTCCAGTTGCTCGAAGGATCAACTGGAGCCCTCCCCAGGGAGCCGCAGGAACACGTCCACGGCCGGGACAGGCAGACCTTGGGCCCTGTTTTCCTGCGGGGAGTATGGCCATTTACAACGGGACTGCACAACGATGGAGTGTAACTTTGGCCAGGTTTGCTCAGGGAAAGCCCGTGCCTGATGTCCACAAGCCGCCAAGATCTCAGTGCCAGTGGTCGTTGAGGGTTACCCAACAGTGGCCCTCATTGATTCAGACTGCGGCCAGATGCTGATCCGCCAAAACTTAGGCCCCCAGGCCAACGCCCGTCTGGGGATGATCCAGCTGCAGTGTATCCACGGGGATATATGGCCCTACCCCAGTACTCGAGCCCAGCTAACAGTAGATGGGGTCACCCAACCCATGGTGGTGGGTCTCGCCCCGCACCTGGCATACCCAGTGATCCTGGGGTGGGACTGGCCAGAGTTCCCAGAAGTCCTCCGCTGCAACACAGGGGAACACCCGAGGGTCACGCCAGTCTTTGAAAGAGACCCCTCCGAGACCGGGGAAAAGGAAGGGGAAGCACCCGACCCTACTGAACCAACGGGAGAATTGGAGAACTCTCCCCCAGAAGCTGTTGGGGAGCCCTCACTTCACACTGACTTTTGCCATGATCAAAGGGCTGATCCCACACTCAAACGAGAGTACAAGCAGATGGCCACTGTCGATGGCACCGTCATTGATCCACACAGGGCGGCCCAGTGGCCACACTTTGAACTGCGGCAGGAGCACCTTTATCAGGTTGAGAGGGACCCCCACATGGGGGAGTCCCAGACCCAACTCCTCGTGCACCAATGCCATCAGCGAGCCATCATGACACTAGCCCACAACGTCCCGGCGGCCGGACACCTGGGCCACGAGAAGACTCTGTCCCAGATATTGATGTGCTTCTTCTGGCCGGGCATGTACCAGGAGTGAGGAACTACTGTAAGTCCTGCCCAGACTGCCAGTTGGCTGCTCCTGCACAGACCCCCAAGGCGCCCCTGGTCCCCATGCCCTTGATCAAAACCCCCTTCGAGCGTGTGGTCATGGACCTGGTGGGGCCTCTCCCCAGAAGCATTGCCGGGTTTCAGTATATATTGGTCATGGTGGACTATGCTACCTGGTTCCTCGAGGCAATCTCCCTCCGAAACATCAAGGCCCGCACCATCGCAGGTGAGCTCATGAAGGTCTTCGCCCACGTAGGCCTGCCCCGGAAGATTCTCACAGACCAGGACACCAATTTTACTTCTCGGCTGTTACGGCAGGTATGTGAGCTTCTGGGGATCAAGCAAGTACGTACGTCGATCTACCATCCCCAGACCGACAGACTGGTTGAACGGTTTAACCGGACCCTTAAGGACATGCTATGCAAGTTCCCCCAAGAAGATCTCCGCCGATGGGACCAGTTACTTCCACCTCTGCTCCTGGTGGTTCGGGAGGTTCCCCAGTCATCTACAAAATTTTCCCCTTTTGAACTACTGTACGGTCATCGCCCATGGGTCCTATTGGACCTAATGAGGAAGACATGGGAGCAAGCCCGGTCACCTGCCCAGGGCCTCTTAAAATATGTACTCCAGCTCCAGGAGCCCCTTATGCAGGCTGGGGCCCGGCGTGGGAGAATTTGAAGGCCACCCAAGAAGCTCAGGCCCAGACCTACAACCGGGATGCACAGACTTGCGACTTCCAACCTGGAGATCAGGTTTTACTCCTCCTCCCCTCAAGCGAATCAAAGATTCTGGCCCGGTGGCAAGGGCCTTATAAGGTGGTCTGAAAGGTGGGGCCTGTCATCTATGAGATCAACCAGCCTGACCAGCACAAGAAAATGCAATGGTACCAAGTAAACCTTCTCAAACCCTGGCGGGAGTGAGAGGGACTCTTAATTAACCCGAATCTGAACTGGGTCCCCAGGTAACACATTCGGAGGACCCCGGAGGGCCCCAGCTTGGAGAGACGCTGACTGAGGAACAACTCAAACAGACCTAGTGTCTCCTACAAGTGTTCCCCCGCACTTTCATATCCCAACCGGGATACACTACCCTCGTCCATCATACAATTCAGACAGAGCCCGGGGAGGTGATCTGGGGCACCACCAGGCCCTTGCCATATCACGTGTGACAGGTCATTGAAGAGGAAGTACAGGCCATGCTGGACTTGAGAGTCATCGAACCATCGCAAAGCGAATGGCACAGCCTGGTAGTGCTGGTACTGAAGCCCGATGGCACTCAATGGTTCTGCATTGATTTCAGACGTGTCAATGCCATCTCAAAGTTCGATGCGTATCCAATGCCCCGGGCAGATGAGCTGCTTGGCCAGTTAGGAGAGGCCCGCTACATCATCACCCTTGATCTGAGCAAGGGATATTGGCAGATCCCCCTCGAGCTGGTCTCCAGGGAGAAGACCACTTTTGCCACCCCTATAGGTCTGTATCAGTTTAGTCGGATGCCCTTTGGCCTCTATGGGGTCCCAGCCACGTTTCAGCGGCTGATGGACCGCCTCCTCCAGCCCCATCGAAACTATGCTGCCGCCTACCTGGATGATGTGGTTATTTATAGTCGCCAATGGGAGAACTACCTAGAGTGGGTAGCAGCAGTCCTGAGGTCCCTGTGGCCAGCTGGGTTAACCGCCAACCCAAAGAAGTGCCGCATTGGCTGGCAAGAAACAACCTACCTGGGGTATACCATAGGGAATGGACAAGTAAAACGCCTCGTGGGAAAGGCTCAGGCCACTGCAACCTGCCCATCACTGGCCACAAAATGCCAGGTACGCCAGTTCCTGAGACTTGCTGGATATTATCGGCGATTCATCCCCCAATTTGAGGTGATTGCAGCCCCCTTGACTGGACAGTAGACCAAGGACAGCCCGCAGCAAGTAGTTTGGACCCGAGAGTGAGATAACACATTCCAGACACTCAAGGCAAGCCTCTGCCATGAACCGGTCCTATATAGCCCGGATTTTGACCAGGCGTTAATCCTCCAGAGAGATGCCTCGGAGGTAGGACTCAGGGCTGTCCTCTCCCAAGAGTTGGACGGGGAAGAACATCTGGTCGTTTATATCAGCCGGAAGCTGTTTCCCCGGGAGAGGAACTATGCGGTAGTGGAAAAAGAAGCCCTCGCAGTGAAATGGGCTTGTGATGCATTGCGTTATTAATCTCCTCGGAGTCCCATTCACATTGGTCACTGACTACGCTGCACTCCAATGGCTGGCCTGAACGAAGAATCATAATATGAGACTACAGCGGTGGTACCTGGTGTTACAGCCCTACACCTTTACAGTTCGCCATAGGGCCAGGAAGGACCACGCTAATGCAGACTTTTTGTCCCGCTTGGGAGGCATGGAAGGGTCTGGCTCCACTGAACGGGAGCCAGACTTGAGTTGGGGTGTGTGTAGTTAGGCGGCATGGCTCCCAGCCGCCCCAGAGAGGGACGAGCCCTTACGGACGCCAAAGTGGGAGGAGTCACTGAAGCCTGCGCCTGCCCTTCAGAGGTCACGGTGCAGGGCAGGAAGTATAAAAGCCCAGTCCCAGGGCTCAGAAGCTGCCTAGCCACCAGAGAGGCCAGACACTGATGCCCTAGCTCCCTCTGGGGAGGCTCCTGCCACTGACCCGAGGACTGGCCATACCCGCGGAGACTGGATGCCGACCAGATGCTGGAAGAGCCCCTAAGCCGACCCGTACAAAGGGACCCTGAGGAGCTGCCCAGTTTACCCCTTGCTCAGTATCCCGAGGAGCCCATGGTGTGGGATGCTGTGGAAGACCAGACACAGGTACTGGTAGAGGGGGAAGGTCGGAAGTAGCCCGGGGGCAGCCGACCCTAGTCTGGCTGCAGCACACCCAGAGCCAATGTCAGTGTGTTGCAGCCAGGATCTCCACTGACACAGCAGCAGGCTGCCTGCAGCTGTTAGGGCCCTGGGCTGGAAGAAAGTGGAGTGGGTAGGCCTGCGTCCCCCCTGCCACCCCACTCCCGGGTGGCAGTCTCCCCCTCGCCCCGATGCTCAGGCCCAGGAGCCTGGGCTTCTTAAGCTACTGAACTGTTTGCTCAGCCCCTGCCTGAGGGTCTAAGCTCTGAACTACTGTTTGCTGCCCCGCCCCGACCTAGGGCCTGGGCTTAGCTTACTGAACTGTTTGCTCACCCCTGCCTGAGGGTCTGAGCCTGAAACATTGTTTGTTGCCCCACCCTGATTTAGGGTTTTGGCTTAACTACTGAACTGTTTGCTCAGCCCTTGCCTGAGGGTCTGAGCCCTGAACTATTGTTTGTTGCCCTGCCCCAACCTAGGGCCTGAGCCTCCAAGATGAGACTATTGGCTCAGCCCCTGCCTGAGGGCCTGAGCTCCTGGCCGTTTCCTGACCCACCAGGCTAATTCACTAGTGCACGGTACTCGGGTAGTGAGCGGGCCTGGCTCCCAGCTGCCCCAGAGAAGGGCAAACCCCAACAGTGGACGTTTAAACAGCCCCACCTGAGAATCACGTTCTATTGGTGTCATTCTAGTACCTGAGGGGAGAAACTGGGCAAAAGGATTTCTGCATGCCCAGATAATAAAAAATACCCACCTCAGTTCCCATCCCATTTCATCTACAAATAATCATTAAACACAGGTACAGTCAGTGCTCTTGGGATTCTATAATAATCTCTCACCAGCTAATCACCCAGCCCCCTGAAGAACAAGATCCTGCTTTCCAGACCAGGAACACCCTGGTATACATTTAACAGAGGAATAAGACTGAGGAACTCAACCATTAGTTCAGCTTTCCTTGCATCCGTTCATGCCCTAAGTCCTGCCCCGCCTTCATACATGGGCAGGATTTAGATTCTCCAAAATGTATGAAGTCACATTTGTGACCAAAATTTTTCAGAGCCTGGTGTGTTTATAAATTTATATTCTTTTCCCATTTGTTTAGATCCCTTTCTTTCTGCTCAGCTCTGTTTAAACTTCCACACTGTCTCCATGGCACAGCAAAAATATTCTTGTTGGTTGATTTATCATGTCAAGTCACATGGTGTTTTGAAAACAGTGTAATTTTGGTGTGTGTTACAAAAATATCACCCTAATGAGGACTATAAACTGTTTGAAAACAGGCTCTTTTGTATCCAAAGTGCAGTATCTAAGATTCCAGTCCATCAGCCTGTGTTTAGAGATATAGGATGATACACTGTGCTTATTTTCAGACAAATGAATTATTTTCCCATTGGTGTTGACTTGTGATTTATTTCCTCATTCACTGACTTGTAAGAGATCTCTTTTTAATATGGGTTACTGTCACACTTAGACTTTAAGAGAGGTGCATGTACTGCTCAGACTGTAGTAAGAGTGAGTTTTTTAAAACTTATTTTACTCCTTTACAGTGTCAGAATTTAATACTGCTTCAACTTTAGGTCACTTGTTTCAGTAGAGGAACTTCACAGCTGGTTACTGAAATCATAGAGCATTTTGACAGCTAATGCGTAAATTCAGAGCCACCAAGACATTGTCTTTCCAAAGATATGGAAGCTATGGAAAATTCCTAGAGCATTGATAAGCTTATTTGTCTTCAAAGATTCCTAATAAACACAATATTTTAAACTGAAAAAAATGAGATTTTCTGAACTTTGTGACTGCAGAACCTATTAACGGGTGTAATTATGATTTATTGTCACTTAGTTGAATTCATTTTTAGAATAATGCAAAAACTTTAAATTCTAAAGGATAAAATAGCATTATAAACAATCTGAGAGTTAATGTGAAAGAGTATTATCTCCAAATTTAAATGCCCTGAATTTTTAAAAGCAGCCTCGTATTTCAGTTGCAGTTTTTCCTTCCATTTGTTGGATTGCACCTGGAAATCAGGTGAGTAGGTGTTTGAATGTGTGCATTTAACTGTGCCCATGATTTTGTACCTGCAGTATTGCAGAGCAGGTTGAGTTGATGTGCAACAGAAATACGGGGCTGTTGTGTATGCAAATACTTTTTGTGCTACAACATGGATACTCCATAAATGTTGTGGCTGCATTCATGGAAATTCTCTGATGTTTTGGTCCTTAATGTGTTAAGTCAGTGACACCTTTTGCAAAGGCAGTATTCCTGCTGACCATTATAAATAATAATATAGTATATGGAGATATACCTATCTCATAGAACTGGAAGGGACCCTGAAAGGTCATTGAGTCCAGCCCCCGCCTTCACTAGTAGGACCAAGTACTGATTTTGCCTCAGATCCCTAAGTGGCCACCTCAAGGATTAAACGCACAACTCTAGGTTTAGCAAGCTAATGCTCAAACCACTGAGCTATCCCTCCCCCCTATTAGTCTTCAGATATTGATGATGGGCACTAGACAGACAGAGTAAACAATTTGTTATATGATTATTATATCACAAGGAATCCCAAGCATTCTTAGTCTGTAAACTCTCTGGGGGCAGATACCATCTTTTTGTTCTGAATTTGTACAGTGCCTAGCACAATGGGGTCCTGGTGCATGATCAGAGCTACTAGAAGTTGTGTGATAATACAATTCATAATAAAGTAATAATGATATTAGGAGCTGTGTTGATTAGAAATGTGTTGTCTGGAGTAGTGTCTTGCATCAGAGATTACAATCTAAAAGGATTTCACAAAAGACTAAGTGCATGGTTCGACAGTAATTAAAATGGCAAGCAAATGAAAAGATCAAAACAAAACTCAAAATTAGTGTTTTCCTGCCTGAGAGCACTTTCTTGAAAGGCTAGCATGTCTGGTATACAGTGTAGTCAGGCAGTTGGTTAAGCATTAAACAGTCACCAATTTAGTATTTAATTGTTTACCTTTCATAATTAAAGATGCTGCCAAAAATCTGAATGTGCATCTGAATGACACTATGGGCAAAATGAAATGCTAGCATTACAAATGAATTATACCAGGAATTAATCAAGCCCTCTTTTCCAGGAGCAGCCTTTTCTAATATGGTAATAATTTGTGGGCTACATGAGTCTCTTCTTTTATGCAGACTGTCCACTCAGTCTTCTAGGAAACATGAATGACCATGATTACAGCCTCTGTTTTTGTGCTTGCAATGGTGTTCTAAGCTCCAGGAATACACCCCACCTGTTCATTAAGTGACAGAACATAGTTGTTTAGAGAACCTGCTTCCAAGTCTACTTAGAACCTATGATTGACTGTGGATGCAAAACTAGAAAAATGGTTTGTTTCCTTTTTGAATACATAGGCTTAAATTATTTGTGGGCTGTATGATTAGACCAATTAACTCTTTTTCTCTCTGTGTTTCTTTACCTTGAGGGCTAATGAAGAGAATTAACAATGATTTTCTCACAACTCTATTGACATATTTTACTTATCTTTTTTGTCTAAGCCAATGCAGTAAAACCATATACTTACAGGGTATGACTATTACACCTGGTGATACCATAGTGGCAATATATGTAATTTTATTATCTGCATATGACATGATATTAGAGGTGTACAGGAAAGTTTTCCATCTCTACTGGAGGTATATAGAGCTGTAATCACATTCACTTGAGCTTGAAGTTTATACTTAATTCAGAGCACTATAGTGACCTCTGCTTTTTAATTAATTTATTCCTGAATTTTCTGTATGTTTAAAGAGTAGTATCTTACATGATCTCTGATAAACTGGCTGGCACCATACACTCTGTTGTATAGGCTAGATAGAAAAAGAATTGGATTTCCCTTGCTAAAATTCAGTGGTGTCAAATCTCTTAATTTTAATTTCATATGATTTTTCTGTTTCATTATCTTTTAGATGCCTTATCTGCAGTAGTTTCCCACTTGTTTCCACTATATGCGATCCATCTTTAGTCTCAAAAATAATGTAATCAGTCTCCTAATAAATACAGAGCTGATTCTAGTGTATTAGAAAATACCATACAGGTGACTGGCTATTTTACTATTATTCAATTTATTTTTAATTTCACAGAATGTTCAAGACTGCCCAGTTCTAAAGTAAATTTGAATCTTTTGAAAGCATTTAGCAATCTGTAGGAGAAATGAATGCATCAGAACAAAAGAGTTTTAACAAGCTGCAACAGATTTTCAAAAGCAGGCTGTGTTAGAGGGTAGTTATGCTCCTTCATTTGTTACAGCAACAGATACTTTAGCTGAAATGTGTACCAAGTCACACCATTTTTCAGATTTTTTTTTTAAACCTCTCAGAGAGCCTGGAAGTCTGTAAACATCTCTTAATAGTGTCTTGTTATGAAAATTCCTTTCTGGGCAGCATCCAGATATAAAAATCTTTCACTCCATAAAAAGTAAATGGGCTTTCACTGATGTATTTGTAAAGCAATTTAGTATGCAATTAGTCAGGCAGAAAAAAAGAACATTTTTAGTTGTTGTTTGCTTTATAAACTAACAAAAGAGAATTTGGTACATGAATTTTGAAATGTAAGCATTTCAAAATGCAGCTGGGAAAGATAAACAGATATCTTAGCAGAGATAGCATCAAGAATGAGGGTTCCAAAATGAATATTTTCCCCAATAACATAAGAGATTGTCCTTAGAAAGGCTGGGTGGTTTTTTTTGTTTTTTTCAGTATTGCAATGTGGAGAGGTCATTTATTGGCTAGGTATCAATCAGGATGGCTTTGCAGCCAAGCTTTGTTGAGAGTTCCTCTAGAGTCTAGACTCAGTTCCTGACTTGCTGTGTGTCTTCAGGCAAGCCCCTTAGTACCTCTGGCCCGAGTTCCTTATCTCTAAAATGAGGCTAACTTCCTTTCTCTCACCCTTTTTCCTTGTTGTCTATTTAGATTGTAAGCTCTTCAGGGCAGGGACTGTCCCTTAGTATGAGTTTACACAAAGCCTAGCAAAACAGGGCACAGAAGGCACTACTGAATTAATAATTTAGTATATCTGTGACCTGATCTGTATCCATATGCAATCTGTGATTGCATCTTCCTACAAGAAAATACAGAAGCTAGCTTTATAAACCTAGCCCTGCATGACTTGCTGTGAGAGTTCTAACTATGAGTGGCCCTTGCTAAATCAAGCCCCTCTCCAGAGTAAAGTCAGAAAAAAGAAACAGCTTAGAGCCAGGCAGACATTAATAGCAGTGCAGCTGTAGGGTCACCTTGATTCAGTCAAGTCCAAACTGGGTCTATTTACTGTCTGAGAACATCTCCCTGGAAAGGTAGAAGACACTACTAAGGGCCTGCTAACTACTCTGATTAGATTCTCTTCCCCCATCTTTCAACCAACCCTCTGCTTTCTGAGAAGGCAGCCTTTATGGGAGCTGTAATCAGGTCCACCTGGCATGCTGCCCATTTCCTGATGTCAGCATTAACCATTTCCTTACAAGCTGGATGCCTCTATGTATACCCTCAGAGTTAACCAAGGGAAGAGTGCCGTGGCCTAGGCACAGGCCAGAAGACAATAGACCTGTGTTCTGCGTTTGACCCTGCTTCTTCTGACAGTGATGGGGTGTTTGATTATTATCCCCATCTCCCTGCTAGAAAAAAAAAGATGGTATTTCTAGTCTTCCCTTATTTACATCTTACCTCTTTGGCAGATCTTCTGAAAAAGCAGAGTTTGAGTGTGTGTGGTTGGTTGCACAAAACAGTCTGGCCCTGAATTGTGTATAAAAACAATCCCCAGAGTCACTCCAGCCTTTTCCCTCCATTATTTACTTGAAGACCCATGTTAGCTTGTCCAGCTTAAATGAAGACCCAAAGTGGGAAAAAGGAAACTGTACAGATAACTTTCGTCAATGATGTGTTGCTAATTTTGTGGGTATTTGCTCTGCCACAGGGAGGCCAAAACATATACTTCTGGCCTGGAGGAACTCACATGCCAAATTTTTTATATATATTTTTATAATGGAGATATACCTATCTCCTAGAACTGGAAGGGACCCTGAAGGGTCATTAAGTCCAGCTCCCTACCTTCACTAGTGGGACCAAGTACTGATTTTTGCCCCAGATCCTTAAGTGGCCCCCTCAATGATTGAACTCACTACTCTGGGTTTAGCTGGCCAATGCGCAAACCACTGAGCTATCCCTCCCCCCAAAAATGTTTTGGATACATTTATTCTTTACAGTAACAACTCTCCTAATGTTAACTCTATGGTGCTGCCCATAGTATTTATGTAAAAGCTTTGTCACTGGCCTATACTCCTGAGATACATCCACATCTGAAAAAGCAGCAAACATGGGAAAACAAGGGCTAATGAGTCCTTGGATTCATAAACAAGGGAATCAAAAGTAGGAATAGAGAGGTTATTTTACCTCTATATTCGGCACTGTATTCCACAATACAAGAAGGAGGGGTTGTTTTCCTGATCCATGTCCCAACCAACCCATGTCCCCGGAGTCCTTCTGTATCATAGTGATATTCTGGACTACTTTATACACCTAGATCTATGGGTGTCTGACTTTGTTACTTTATGTGGCCCCTTACAGTCTTGGGACTCGGAGAAGAGCCATGAGAAATGCTATAGTTCAAAAAGAAATTATTTGGGGGAAGTTCTATGACCTTTATTATACAGCAGGTCAGACTGTGCGTCTGTGACTTCCTTCATTCTGCCCAAGAAGCAGTGGCACAGCCTTGATATGGGAAGAGCACTGAAGACTTATATTAAGCATATAGAATCCACAAGGAGATTGGCATCCCTGTTCATTTCCTTTCATCCTCAGGTGCCAATGGCTTAGAGTATTCCAAGCAATCCCTTACTAGATGGATCAGACTCTGCATCATTGAGGCCTACAAGCCATCCAGCACATCTGTTCCTGAAGGAATCAAGGCACATTCTGCAAGAGCTATGACAATCTCATGGGCCAAAACATTATGCATTTCCACTGCGGAGATCTGCAGAGCAGCCATATTATCATCAGCTAACACCTCTATCAGACACCCTAAAATTGAGTTTCTGTCTCCACAGAGGCCTCCTTTGGCAGGAAGGTGCTCTAGGCAATGGTCCAGACATATTCTGGCCACTTGAGCAGAGTTTAAAAAGGGAGGAACTTTCCTATTTCTTATGCTCACTTTTCTATCCCTCCCTACACTTCTTCACTGCTTGCTACATCTCATATGTATTAGAATTATGAGAGACACTTGGCAGCGGAATAGAAAATTTCTTAGCCAATAATTTCTTTTCTGCTACTAGAATCTCCCACAATTCTACCTAACCTTGATGGCTTCATGGCCATGGGTCAGCATTTTATTTGGATCATTACTGTGTAGGCAGTGGCCTACTGTACATAGTTAATTAGTTGGCACTGAAGATATTGTTCCTAATCATTTTCTAAGTTTTTGCAGAGTTTTGGAATGAATCATCTGGCAGAAAGAAGGAGAAGGGAGCATAGCTAGTACAGGCTCTGCTGCAGCTTTGAACCACCACTGGAAACTACAGACAGGAGGGAAATAGTGCATTCATATCAGAACTGTGGGAGATGCTGCTAGCAGAAAGGAAATTATCAGGTCAGAAATTTTCCGGGAGACGGTTCTTTAATCTATCCGACAAAGGCATAACACCACCAGTGACTGAAAGCAGAACCTAGACAAATTCAGAATAGAGATAAAATGCAAATTTTTAACAATGAGGATAATTAACAACTGGAACCACTTACCATGTGGTAGATTGTCCTATCAGTTGATGTCCTTAAATCAAGATTGGATGTCTCTTTCTAAAAAACATACACTAGCTCAAGAAGAATTTATGGGTTTCATGCAGGAATTACTGGGTGAATTGCTATAGCTATTCTGGAGGTCAGATTAAGTGCTCATAATAATCCCTTCTACCCTTAAAAAAACTATGAGTTTATCAATATAGAGAAATTTAGTTTAATACCTGCTCTGTAGATAAAAAGCATTATTTATTATTAAAATCAATATTGCAACTGGACAACATTTATGGTACTATTAATTTTGAAGCTGGCAATACACACCAAAACTGCTACAGTATATTTAACAATTTGATCCCAAGAAGGGGGACTTTTAACTGCAATTTCTGGGTATGGGTGAAGAATCAACCACCTCGGTTATTACCAGTAAAGAAGTATCAATTTGAACAATGTTTGTAATTGTTATGTGGTGTATAGTGCCAGTTATTACACACCAAAAAGAGGAAAATATGTCATGAAGCTGTTGGGCATGACTCTGATCTCATTTACACTGGTATAAATTCAAATTGATTTCATTTAAATCAATTCAAATTTATGCCAGCATAATTGAGAACAGCATCTGGCCTCCTTTGTCATTTCACAGTTTGGTGCTTGCGGCAACCAGGGGCAACTCCAGGCACCAGCACACCAAGCTGGTCCTGCAGCTTCAGCAGCAATTTGGCGGCAGGTATGCTGAAGGCGCGGGACTGGCAGACCTCCTGCAGGTATGCCACTGAATTCGTGTTACCAGCGGACCTCCCACAGAAACACTGCCGAAAGCCGCCTGACTGCTGTGCTTGTGGCGGCAAAATACACAGAGCCTCCCCTGGCAGCAACTATGCTGTATACTGCAATAGGCACATTGGCTATAATTTACTGAGATACTACATTTTCCTGAACTGGGTATTCATAACTAGGGTGCACAGTCTGTACTGTCGTGTCCCTATGTACCCTATAGCAATCAGTGTTTGTGTCTTTTGGGGTACTGATATCTTTTCACTGTACTAGGAACTGTCATATACGTGACACCGTTCATGAAAACAACTAGAACACTGATTGGCACAGCTATGTCATTTCCCAGGGAACACAACTTTCCAGCGATGGTATAACTGACAATTATATCACTAATGAAGTTTCTTTGTGTAAAGTCCATCTAAGTGGGCTCAAGATGCTGACTTTGTGTCATATTCTTGGCATTGAACAGCTTTGTTTTTGGCAATAATCAGAAGACAATGGTGTTGAAGTTTCCCCTGCTCCTATTTGTTGTAGAGATAGGTGATGAGGGACTGCAGAAAGACTTGGTCTTCCTCCAGCAGGTCTGGTGATGAAAATCAGACATCTTCCTCTGCTAGTGCTCCCCCTGTCACTGGGAAGGGTGAGGAACTGGTTTTGTTCACAACCGCATTGATACTTTGGCCACTACTAATAGGATCCTTTCTCCATTGAACCTGCTCAAAACTTCAGCAAGTGTTCCTTCATAGGAGAAGCTAGGCTTTGTCACCAAGGGACACTAATGCTGGTCTCACTGTGTCATGGTATAATTCCCCAATTTGAACCTTAGAGTCCAAAAAATGGGGTACCAACATGAATTCCTCTAAGCTTAATTACCAGCTTAGATCTGATAAGCTGCCACCACCCAAAAATATAGCATTTTGGGGCACTCTAGTCCCCCCAAAAACCTTCCCTGGGGACCCCAAGACCCAAATTCCTTGAATCTTACAACAAAGGGGAATAAACCATTTCCCCCCTTCTCCTTTCTTCCTCCCAGATCTTTCCCGCCCTGGGTACACTAGGAGATCACCGTGATTCAAACTCCTTGAATCACAACACAGAGAAATCAGGTTTTTCCCCCCTTTCTTTCCCCTCCCAGGCGTTCCCTCCCTGAGCTATCCTGGAGAGATAGACAGATTCAAGCTCCGTGAATCTAAACAAAGGGATTCCACCTTTCCCCCCTCCCTTCTCTCTCCCTGTCTCTCACCAATTTCCTGGTAAGTACAGACTCAATTCCCTTGAGCCTCAACAAGGGGAAAAAATCAAACAGGTCTTAAAAAGCAAAACTTCTAATAAAAAGAAAGAAAAAAGTAAAAGCTGTCTCTGTAATTTAGATGGTAAAAGTTACAGGGTCTTTCAGCTTATAGACACTAGAGAGAAGCCTCCCCCCAGCAAAAATACAATTTAAAATACTTCCAGCAAAATACACATTTGCAAATACAGAAAACAATCAAAAGACTATAATCACCTTTCTACTTAATACTCACTATTCTGAATATATAAGAGACTGTACCAGGGAGATTGGCAAGAAACCTGGTTGCACATCTAGTCCCTTTCAGGACCCAGAGAGAACAAAGCAAAACCCAAAAACACAAACAAAGGCTTCCCTCCACCGAGATTTTAAAGTATCTTGTTTCCTGATTGGTCCTCTGGTCAGGTGTTTTTGGTTACTGTTTGTTAATCCTTTACAGGTAAAAGAGACATTAACCCTTAACTATCTGTTTATGACATACTGCCATTAGGAATGAACACAACAAGGTCTTTTCCCCCTAATACTGGCAGTTCAGATTTCAGGAGGAGTCTTTTTCCTGATCCATGTCCCAACCAAGCCATGTCCTATCCCTGGAGTCCTTCTGTATCATAGTGATATTCTGGACTACTTTTTACACCTAGATCTATGGGTCTCTGACTTTGTTACCTTATGTGGCCCCTACAATTTTGGGACTCAGTCTTGCAATCAGTCTCCAAAAAGGAGAACAAGTTTTCTTCACGCAGATTTCCATTCAGTTAGGTGAGATCTAGCTATCCTCCTCTGCTACCAACTTGGATTCCCCATAGCTGTCAACAATAGAGAGAAATAATTTGATGTGCTTTAGGCAGAAACACCTCCACTATCCTTGTGTGAACCAGCTGGGTACATGAGCTGCTTCCCCACCTGATGACAGGAAAACCTTCCAGGAACTGCTAGACCATTTTGCTGAGACCTAAGATCTGGAACCTACATGTTTCAGGAGAAAGCTCACAGAATCTTGGCTATTATGTAGCCCAGGCAGCTGGAACTTGTTGCCATCTTCACAAATGAGAATACAGTGGATCTGACAAAGGAGATCCTAACCTGAAGCAGGCTGGCCATTTGTCAGAACTCAGAACTGCTGTGAGTATTTTTTGTTCTTGATTGACTCCATGCATTTGTGGTGGTAACAATCAATAGAGCTCCTATATCTATGGTAAAAAATCAAGGATACTAAGGAGCTGAACCTCCGGAGCAAAGAAATACAATGGCCCACATTATGCAGGAATTCAGACTAGATGACCATAAAGGTCCCTTTTGGCCTTAAAATCTATAGATTTATATATTCGTATATTCAAAAGCATATGGTTTTCTGCACAATGCAGATGACAATCTCCAATTTAGTCTTGCTCTGCAGTACATTCACAATATAAACAGTGTTAATTAGTAATGAAGTCAGGAGCCATTATGTTATTCCTGATTCGGTGACTTCTGTAACTAGCCAACACAACAAAAATAAATTATTTGTGAATTTTACCATCAAATAGGCAGTTTGAAATTTACATTCAGCAATTATGCAGGCATCCAGCCTAAAACTTCTCTTTGTGTATATTTGTGCCTGAGCCCTCAGACATGTGCAAAAAGCAAACATGAAAGTTTGTGCATGTGGTCAAATCAAAATTAATTTTTGAATTTGAAAGAATGCTTAGGGACAATTATTTCTCACTATTCGCCCAGTTCTGATTAAAACACATAGTTTCCTGCAGTGAGCAATCTCATAGAACCAGCAGCACCTCATGGAAAACACTGAACTTTTCATTTGTCACCACTGTTTTAGTGCCCTGTCATGCCGATGCCAGGGCACCTCAAGGAGCCTTATAAAAGATGTACAGACTGCAGTACCAATTCGATGATTAAAAACAAGGGGGAACAAGTGAGTTTTCAGTATTCATTTCAAAAGTAAAAGTGAGACAGCACTTTGACTTGCCCGAGAGGAGAATTCAATGTTCTATTAACAACAGCTATTAGCCATACGGTCATACAGTCAGGTGCTGAAATGACCACTCAGTTTTGGTACATTTTAATACTCCTCAAAAACACAAGAAAGATCAACTGACTACGGTTGGTACTTATAGGTGTCCCCTCTTGAAGAGGGCTCTGCCTAAGGTTTTGAAAAAACTTTATAGGTTAAATGGAAAAGTCAGATGCTAACATGGATTCTAACTAACAACTGCTGAAAGAGACCTGGAGTTTCAGCATGTGCTAACTCAGTTGGTGCCAAAGAGAATCCTATCAAAAGCACTTTGTTAATGACACATGTTGTGAGAACATCAAGTTTCGACTGTTTATGTAGCAGCTTGATGAACAGATCGCAGTAAGAATATTCTGTCTGGGCTGAGATAAAATAAGCCAATGGGCTGATAAACTAGCTGGTTAAAGTGAAATAAAGCCCAAACTACAATTCGAATCAAGGCCATTCCCCCGAGCCAGCTTTATTGACTTAAAGGAGACTCCAAAACAAGTTACACAAAACACTTGCCAAGAAAGTTCTTTCCAGATCTCTGAAAGCTGGGTGGGGAGAGGACTTGTGCTTTCACCAGGGTAGGCATTCCTGCATATTTCTTAAACATCCTACCAGGCCCTCATGAAGGGACTTCCCTCTTGTCTCCACCCTCACCTGCACAAAACAGAACTAGGAACATTTCTTTATGTAGTTTCCAGCAGGCAGTCACATGACAGCTGGGACCTTTCAATCATGTGCCCTAACGGGAGATTACAACTCCCAGTGACCTCCAGGCTTAAAGAGCCTGTGTCTCCATAAAAGGTGCGTGGGCTGCATTTGTGCTTACAGACCATCTGATAAAGATGTTTTCACCTCCCATTGTTTTATAACTCTCTTACTATTGATCATAGTATAGATGTTGCGATTTAAATATGTAAACAAGTTACATATGTATAACCTCTCCCAGAAACCTTATCATCGATCAGTAGAACATTGTCTGGCACAGAGCTCTAAGTTATTGTGTTAATACTAATAGGTAGACCAACTGGAAAAATCCTGGCCAGCATCATCTATGAACAAGGATGTAAAAGAAGGATGGCATATTTCCCAATCACTATCTTAGAAGGTGGTGACAGAGATCAGAGGCCCATCATCCACAGCCAAAAGAAACCAAGATAATATCTCCATCAGGGCTTTGTTAGACCTTAGTCTAAAGGTTACATGGTGCCTGCGGGTACGTCCAGACTACCCACACCCTACGGGTGGGTAGCGATTGTTTTATCTGGGATCGATATATCGCATCTCATCTAGACTCGATATATCGATCCCCGAACGCGCTCCCCGTTGACTCTGGAACTCCACTGGAGTGAGCAACAGTAGCGGAGTGGACGGGAGAGCCGCGGACGTCGATCCCACGCCGTGAGGACGGGAGGTAAGTCGGAATAAGATACTTCAGCTAAGGTATTCCCGTAGCTGAAGTTGCGTATCTTCCATCGACACCTCCCCCCGCCCCCCCAGTGTAGACCAGGCCTGTGATTTGGAAACAGTTTTGGCAAGTAAATAGTCACTCTGATGCCTGGAATTATTGCAGTCTGCATCTACTAAAGACAAATATTATACCAGGATACATAAGGGGACTATAGTAAAAGAGAGAAAATATTAAAATTGGAGAGAAATGTTAACATGTAAATTACCATTCCCTTCCTCCATGAAAATATATTTAAAATAATTTAAAGATATTAAGTTCTGAATTTGGTTTCGCAGATTTAAGCATTAATTCCAATGATTTCACAGCTCATTTATAAGTAGGTCTTAGAAGAACTTTTAATCAAAGGAAAGGAGGGCTGTCAAGTGATTAAAATAATTAATTGCAATTAATCGTGCAACTTAAAAAAGTAATCATGATTAATTGTGCGATTAATTGCACTGTTAAACAGTATTAGAATACCATTTATTTAAATATTTTTGGATGTTTTCTATATTTTCAAATATATTGATTTCAGTTAAAACACAGAATACGAAGTGTACAGTGCTCACTTTCCATTTATTTTTATTACAAATATTTGCACTGTAAAAAACAAAAGAAATAGTATTTTTCAATTCCCCCATTACAAGTACTATAGTGCAATCTCTTTATCATGAAAGTTGAACTTATGGGAGATAATGCTGCCCGCTTCTTGTTTACATCACCCGAACGTCAGAAAGGGCGTTTGCATGGCAGTGTTGTAGCCAGCATCACAAGATGTTTATGTGCCAGGTGCACTAAAGATTCATATGTCCCTTCATGCTTCAACCACTATTCCAGAGAATCTATGCTGATGATGGGTTCTGCTCAATAATAATCCAAAGCAGTACAGACCGCCGCATGTTCATCTTCATTATCTGAGTTAGATGCCACCAGCAAATGGTTGATTTTCTTTTTTGATGGTTCAGGTTCTGTAGTTTCTGCATCTTAGCCCTCGTCCAGACTAACCCGCGGCATCGGCGGGTTAAAATCGATTGCTCGGGGATCGATATATCGCGTCTAGTCTGGACGCGGTGTATCGATCCCCGAGTGCGCTTACATCGATTCCGGAACTCCATCAATCCGAACGGAGTTCCGGAATCGACACGGAGAGCCGCGGACATCGATGCCGCGCCGTCCAGACTGGTGAGTACCTCGATTTTAGAAATTCGACTTCAGCTACGTTATTCCCGTAGCTGAAGTTGCGTATCTAAAATCGATTTTAATTCCTAGTCTGGACGTGGCCAGAGTGTTGCTCTTTTAAGACTTCTGAAAGCATATGTAATGCCAACAGACCCCAGTCACTAATGGCCAGGATCGAACCTGGGACCATGGAGTTTAGTGCATAAGCCTCTAGCGCATAAGCTAAAAGTCAACTGGCTGTTAGCTAAGCTTGTAGAGCACTCATTTCATCTCTCTCTAAGTGGTCTTGGTGCCACTAGATGGGACAGAACACCTCATCCAGGAGGTATGTGGGTTACACATGCTCCATACCTCATTCCACTCAGAGTTTGGAAGGCACTTATGATTCTTAATTCTTGAGTCAAGTGATGTAGCTATCTTTTGAAATCTCACATTGGTACCTTCTTTGCATTTTGTCAAATCTGCAGTGAAAGTGTTCTTAAAACAAACATGTGCTAGGTCATCATCTGAGACTGCTATAAGATGAAATATATGGCAGAATGTGGCTAAAGCAGAACAGGAGACATCCAATTCTCCCCCAAGGAGTTCAGTCACAAATGTAATTAATGCATTATTTTTTTAACGAGTGTCATCAGCATGGAAGTATGTCCTCTGGAATGGTGGCTGAAACATGAAGAAGAGTGTGAATCTTTAAAAGCAGCAAAGAATCCTGTGGCACCTTGTAGACTAACAGACGTTTTGGAGCAGGAGCTTTCGTGGGTGAATACCCACTTCGTCAGATGCAGCTGCTTTTACAGATCCAGATCCTTGCTGCTTTTACAGATCCAGACTAACACGGCTACCCCTCTGATACTATGAATCTTTAGTGCATCTGGCACGTAAATACCTTGCAATGCTAGATACAAAAGTACCATGTGAGTGCCTGTTCTCACTGTTTGGTGACATTGTAAATAAGAGGAGGGCAGCATTATCTCCCACAAATGTAAACAAACTTTTTTCTCTTAGTGATTGGCTGAACAAGAAGTAGGACTGAGTGGACTTGTAGGTTCTAAAGTTTTACATTGTTTTGTATTTGAGTGCAGTTATATAATAAAAAAAGCAACATTCGTAAGTTGCACTTTCACGATAAAGAGATCGCACTACAATACTTGTATGAAGTGAATTGAAAAATACTATTTCTTTTGTCATTTTTACAGTGCAAACATTTGTAATCAAAATAATAATATAAAGTGAGCACTGTACACTTTGTATTCTGTGTTCTGATGGAAATCAATATATTAAAAATGTAGAAAAACATGCAAAAATAGTTAATAAATTTCAGTTGGTATTCTATTATTGTTTAACGTTGTGATTAAAGCTGCAATTAATTGTGACAAATTTTTTAATTGCAATTTTTTTCTTTTTCAGTTAATTGTGTCAGTTTACTATGATTAATTGACAGCCCTAAAGGAAAGAAAGGCTGAGAAAATTCTTAGCTCTGACTTTTTTAATCTGTTTCTGTTTGATTTAGTTCATGTATAGGTGCAATGTATCAATTAAAATATTACATATTTGTAATTCACTTTAATACCAGGGTCAATCTATCAAAGGATATATTTGGATATATATAAAACTGCTATAAACTAGTCACCCTAAACTCACATGCAAGAAAGAAATTGTTGGATTAATTTCTCTAATGTCCCTTTCTTGCAATTCACAATGATAAACAGGTCATTTAAAAATAATCCTTACTTTACTGATTGTTCTGTCCATAAGAACAGCTCTTTTAAAAGAGAATATGAATGTGCACATGGATCGTTAATGGAAGAACTACATATTTCACACCTCAATAAGAAACCAGTGACAATAGGAACTGAGTGTCTTCATTTCACAGGCACTTAAGAAGCTTAGAGGAAATTAAAGGATATTATAGACATACGACTCATAAAGGAGAAAATGCTAAAGAATTTTTTTCTACAGTATGAACCACAATAATTTAAATAATTCTATAAAGGCTCAGAATGAGGTTTAACATGATCACAATATATTGATGAGTAATATCTCAGGCAAGTAAACTGTGGGCCTCATCTAAAGCACTTTGAAGTCAACAGAAAGATTTCTATTAACTTAAGTGGACTTTGGAATAGACCCTAAGGTCTGATACCTGAAAACACTTATGCATGCGACTTCAGTGGGATTATTCACTTACATAATGTTAAGTGCCTGCATAAGTGTTTACGGGATTCATTCAGGCCTATTCATTAAAAAAAAAAGTTCATATTTGTAACAAGTGGTTTTCTCCACCTCATTTGTACTGTACTCAGAACAAAAATGCTAATTGAAAAGGCTTTGTTTTTACTGTTTCCATTTATTCCGGTTATTTTCCATACATTAAAGGCCATCTCTGAATTATGCACACAGGAGAAATGTAATATTTAAAGAAATAGCATTGAAGAGAGTCAGCTGAAACAAGGAAATTCTTGAATATAGTGTATGAAATATAAATATTCTGTTAAAATATATTAAATCTTTTTCAAAGAAGACCAGTAAATTACCACATCCTCCAGGCAGTACTTTTCAGAGGAACAAATTACAGGTGGTTTATGTTTCTGCTGCACTATCTTCTTCTTTTGTGTTAATGTTTGAAAATTAAGTGGATTTAGCGTTGTGAAAATTGTCAGATTGGCAGGCATAGAATTCCTCTATCCACTGAAGACCTTTGTTCACAGAACAAGCTTCCCTGAAACGCACTGCAAACTTGATCTGGAGGGACTATCTCTAAGGCTGAACCAGTAGGTCAGTTAACATGCCACTTTAGTGCTTGGCCTCTGCTAATTAAATGCTAATTAATTTAATTTGTAAGGGCAAGTTGTGATATGACTAGATTGCTAGGAATTTAGCGGAGACCATCCAAATAATTTCATTTAAGCTATGGAACAACCATCAGATAGTTATAATTTTCGGCCTCTAGTGGGCTGAGCTGAATTCTGACTGGTGTTCTAGCAATGATATGAAAGGCGTTGGTTAATTCTCAATACCTTTAGCCATACCGACCCACAATGTATTATTCTACCATTCTATGGAAAACACCAGGGTATGTCTAGACTGTGATTAAAAAACCCCACCTCATCAAGTCTCAGAGCACAGGTCAGCTGAGTCAGGTTTGTGGGCCTCCAGCTGTGGGGCTATAAAATCGAACTGTACATGTTTGAGCTTGGGCTGGAGCCTGGGCTCTGAGACCCTGCAAAGTGGGAGAGTCACAGAGCCCAGCACCAGCCAGAGTCTGGAATATCTACACTGTAATTTTATGGCCCTGTACCCCAAATCAGCTGACCCCAGCCAGCTGTGGCTATGCTGCACATCTTTTATTGCAGTGTAGAAATATCCCTAGAGTCCTGGAAGCATACATTGCCATCATTTCTCTAGAAAAGGAGAATCATTCCGGGGAACTCAAAGTTATTCAATCAAATTCAACTTAAAGGACAGCAAATACATGTGATCTGTGAAATTTTAAGTATCAGGACTTTACCATGTTATGAACATTATATAGGCACTGAAGCTGCAGGAACTGGAATAAAGCCACATATCTCATTATTTACCTTGTGTTTATGTTCTGTATTGCATCATGGAGTGATTTATCAAGCCAAAATAACAATTAAGCCAGTCTCAAAATAACAGTTAAGATGGGATTTGAAATATCATGGAAGGCCCTCTTTCATGTTATTTCAGCCGCATAAATAATTCCTTGAAGCTTGGAAAACATCACATAAATATAATTACAAATGAAAACAAAGGCCCAGATTCTGCTCTAGTTAAGTTATGTCAGTGTAAATCCAGATTGACTCCATGAGGTCAGTGTCAATCAGAGCAGAATCTGGTTAGGTCCCATACATATCACAAAACAAATATATGTCACAATCAGGCTACACATTTAAGTGCATAAATATGGATTAAAGTGACTTACTTTAGGCACCCATGCTTCCTAATTTTGGTCCTGACCAAGAAAAATTACTCATTCATTTGTTTGTCCTATATGGTTGGGATGCCATGGTTTCTAATTGTATAAACCATTTGTTTCTAGCCCTGGCAGGTCACAAGGACCTTAAAATTACATGCATCTTTCAGACTGCCTGCTTACTTTAATTCCTCATTCCAATTCGAACATGATTTTAACATCTAGTATCCCAATAACAGTAACGGTGAAAACCAGTGCTTCATCTAATCTGACTATCCCACCTTTCAATTGGTATTAGTGGTAGTACTAATCATAGGCAATGACTTTGTGGATGCTCCAGGGCTGGAACATCCACTGGCAGCCCCACCGATCAGCTCCTTCCCCTCCCCCTAGTGCCTCTAACCCATTGGCGGGCCCCATCAATCAGTTCCTCTCCCTCCCTCCTCAAATGCCTTCCACTCACTGCGATCAGCTGTTCAACAGAGTGCAGGAGGCGCTGGGGGGAGGAGGAGCAGAATTGGGGCATACTCAGGGGAGGGGGCAGGTGGGGTAGGGGTGGGAGTTTGGGGGAAGGGGTGGAGTGGGGGCAGGGCGTGAGATGGAGCGGAGTTTGAGCACCCTCCGGCAAATCACAAAGTCGGTGCCTCCAGTAGTAACAATAAATATTTATATAAAGCATTAACTTCTCTTTCTCAATCAGACGACAAGAGGTTGGCAACAAAATGTCAGCAGTTAAATGTGTGTAGGGAAAAGAAAGATTGCAATCAGAATGCATGGTTTAAAGTCTTGCATTTCATGACCCTAAGGGCTAGGTACATCAGAAAGCTTTTCAAGCATTGATCCTGAAACAATGAACAGAAAAAAAAATATTGCTCCTTGTTTTCCTTGGTAGTTGATAACAAAGACCATTTTTTAAACACTTGCTTATCTGCTAATATGGACACAAAGCCAAAGTGGAGTGAACATACTTAGGCACTTCAGAAATGTATGTGGGGTTTTGTGCTCCTATATCATCTTTCAAATATAAATTGAAAGTACTGTAAATAAGACTATATCCAGTAATAATAGTGAGCTATATCCTAAAAGGCCAGTGGGAGATTTCATCAGCAAAGAGGAGTATAAAATGAGAGAGGACTTCACAACTTGGCCCCATTAATATATCATAATCTAGTATGCCTAATAGTGAAAATGAATTGTACATCACCTTAAAAACATTTATGAAAAAAACCAATGAATTCTTAAATTGCACACTTATTCCTTAGACACTCATACTGAAATTAAAACTAGTATTCTATCTGCAAGCTTCAGTTTTATTTCATTTTCAATTATAAGGTTTCATTCTTGCTATTAATTTCATCACAGTAACACTCGGCGGTGGAGGGGAACAGAGGCATTCCTGTTATTAGGTATGGATCATTTTCAGAAATTAAAAAGCAACCAAAATGTTAATAAAATGCATCCACTAATTGTTTATGAATTGTAAAAATACACTTATATGTAGATAATCAAGTGAGCCTAGTTTAGATGAACTTCTGCTCACCTACAATGATTATTTTCTATGATTGTTTAATTTTTCTAGACTAGATGATTTACTCTTCTGAGAAAAAAAGAGAGAATCTGTGGGTGGTAGCTGACCTCAGTGCTCAACTCAAAAAAATAAATGTACATCCTGAAAACCTAAGTCAAGGGCTGCAGACTCTGTGTTTAGGATTTTTCAGCTAATGATAAAGTTTCCTGGCTTCTTGTGTTTCCTTCCTTCACAAACTGCAAATGGTCTGATCTACTAAGTTGGTGCTTGCCAGCACTAGCCTACCTGCCCAATCAGAGTAGGAACTAAAAAGATCAAAAGAAGTTTGAACAGAGCTCAGGAGCGCCGGCAGCCTTTTTGGTGCCCTAGGTGGCGGAAGATCCCGCCTCCGAAATACCGACAATGACCGCAGCAGCCGAACATCTGGCCGCTGCGGTCGCCGCCCCCCAAATGTCAGCGCCCTAGGCGACCGCCTAGGTCACCTAATGGGTTGAGCCGGCTCTGACAGCGCCATTTAATGATTTACCTTCATTTCCTTGTCTCCCTCTCCTGGCCCCTCAAGTGATTGCCAATGCATAGCTGAAGAAGACCAAAATCTTCACAGCTAAGACATAAAAGGACAAACCAGAAAGTGGAGCTCTTTTCAAAACAAAATGACATCCCCAGCTTCAGCTTTCTGGAGGAAGCTTTCTGGGTTAAGATTCTTTCTCTCCTGTCCTTCCAGAATAAAGTCATCTTCAAAAGATGTACAAGATCAGTTGCTGGGTAATGCTCATACAGAAATACCTTCACCCAGTCTGAGCAAAAGAGAGATGAGCCCCAGGTGTCAATGTTTTTATCTGGATTGAAACACAGTATGTAGGCATATTGATGTAATGCACTGGTTTAACGCATGTGATCTTGTCTGCTTCAGAAGCTTTACTAAATGATTTTTACAGCCTGCTACTTATTCACTGCTTTACTAAGCTTTGAGTACATAGTAGGCTATTATAGTCAAGGGGAAAAGCTGACAGGTCGGGGACATGATCACATGCACTAAACCCCAGTTTAGACTCCAGTCCAGCAAAGCTTCTAAGCATGTAAGTAGTTCATCGGCTTCAATGGAATTACTCACATGCATATAATTACATGCATGCTTAGCTGCAGGGGACTCATATACTCTCTCTATTAGGCAGGGCAGCCCAGAGGATTCAGGGGGCCTAGGCCGCCCGCCGCTTAATTGCCGCCAAAGACCCAGCACTTTGGCAGCGGGTCCTGGGGCAGAAGGACCCCCCGCTGCTGAATTGCTGCCAAAGACCCGGAGCAGAAGAAGCTCTGGGGGCCCGGGCCCCGCGAGAGTTCTCCAGGGCTCCCAGAGCAAGAGAAGGATCCCGCTCCAGGGGCCCTGGAAAACTCTCATGGGGGCCGCTGTGGGGCCCAGGGCCTGGGAAAATTGCCCCACTTGCCCCCCCTCTGGGCGACCTTGCTATTAGGCAAGTTTATCCCAACCATCTCAGAGCCATAACAGTTCAAGTCCCATCCAGGGTGTCAGTGTCTAATGAATCATGACCACGTATGCACAGAATGATGATCATTAGTAGAGCTCAAACCCAGGACCTCCTGCACCAAATCGCCAAACTTCTAGCACTTGAGCAAAAGAATTACCTCTTAGAGAGAAAAAGTAGCTACTTGTTCCAAATATGGTGCCAGCCACTAGAAGGAAACAGGATTGTAATCACTAAAGCATTGTATCCAGAACATGGGCAAGCTTACTATGCCATTTTGAGCTGGGATTTAGGGTCAGCTAGTTGTGCATATAGGATATTGGCACCATTTAGATCTGAGATTGGGTTGCAACCTCCTTGTCATTTTCCATAAAGTTCAGAGGTACTTGGATATGAGGCTTTGGGTTGGGATCATCACTGCAATACTTACAATAAAGATGGGTAGTAGAAAACCCCAAAATAAAAATATGAGTAAGATAAGCAAAGCATTTGTCATGGCTTCAGAGTATGCTCTCACTGCTTTATTGGGACATAAGTATCCTTCATTCCCTCCTGAGCTGTGCTGGGCACTCCAGCTGTAGCAGAAGAGCTGAGCCAAAGGCTTCACATGGAGAAGTGGATAGGTTAGGGAGCATCTGAGAATGGGTCTGGTGGAAGATACGACAGCAATGTATAATAAATGCTTTGGTCCAATACATCTGTGAAATGGTGCTGTAATTTATGCAACAGTCATTGCTTCTACTGACATTTACAACAGGAAACACAGCTGTGGTCTACCACTCACTCATCAGATGCTTCCCAGCTCAAGGCTTACCAGCTACTACTTGTTGAGTCAGAAATCAGTACAATACCAAAGAAAGCCTCTCTTAAAGCCAAAGATATGCAGATACATAGTTTTTCATCCATCACACAGCAAGAATTTATTCACACTGTAGCCCAGTTTTCCCCTGTATTCTCTCTTCCTCTAATTTTTTTTCTCTATTTTTTCTCCTTCGTCCCCTTCTCTTTGGGCTGTGTTTCCTCTTTGCCTACTTTCTTGTATATTTTTCTTTATTTTAATTGCTTTTCTTTCTCTCAATTTCTATTCCTTTTCTGGTCTGTTCTTCCCATTCCTTCATGTCTCCTTCTTCCTTTTTCCACCATTATCTGTCTGTTCTTTCCTTTTCCTGTCTGTTCTTCCTTCTCTTTCATTCTCTCTTTCCCTACCTTTAGCTGGCCTTTCTCTTCTTCCTACCAACATCAAACTCATATCCAACTCTACCACCCATATGCAGGCTCCAATGCTGCTGTAACCTACGCCATGCATCAGCCCCCCCGAGGGTTATTGTGCTGGCGAGGATTTGCTGATCGCACCCCTCACTTCCTTCGCCTAAAGGATAGAAGCAGGGGTGCCAAGCCAGCTATTCTGGATCTACATCAGCTGGGGATGTCCCTGTGCAAAGGAAATCCTCAACTGTTCTGTTAGTGTAGATTTCTGGAGACTGAGGATCTATCCCCTAAATGTATACTGCAAGTATTTAATTGGTCCTGCACATTTGGAGCTGTTTTCAGGCCCCTAAAATGTTTGCTTGCATGTGAAGACTGCGGAATAAAATTCAGCTGTTAGAGGAAGAAACCACTCTATTGACAGAAGAAGATAATGAATTGGAGAATAAAGTAACCTTTCCACCAGCTGAAAATCTAGTATTTATTAGAGGAAATATTTGTGAAGAAGGCTGATGGAAAATCATTATGAATATGCAATTCAGCATTTTGTCAGTTTTCCTATTATGCCACCAGCTGACATTAGAACAATGCTTCTCTGATTATCTTTAAAACCCCTCTTAAAGGAGGCTTTGAAAATGAATTAAGAATCTGCCCCACCAGTAGTTCAGGTGTTCGATCCTTTTTAGTGATCTCCTTTGGCAACATACTCTGTGTTGAAACCTATAGATATGGGGTGTAGGGGGGAGTTTCTGAGCCACCTTTGTTCCAAGAGATAATAGATCTTTGACTGTAACTTTCCTCTTTTTGTCTGCCTCTGAGTGGATGTTAAGATTGAAGCAGCAATGGACAAATGTTTTATTTTGTGAAACTCTATTAAAGTTTTAGCTTTTCCAGATGTAACTCCAGTTAAAGTCAATCACATAAAAAGGTCTTTAGCTTTGATTTGGAGGTTCAACGTCTTAAGAAAGGGTGTATAGTTTTCTATCTTTGCCATTGCCAAGTAAAATTTGTGAAGCAGGATTTTCCACATTTTATCTGATTTTTGCAAAGTGAAATACAGGAACCTTGAGGCCTTTCCCCTTCTTTTGAAGCTACAACTCCAGGCTTAGCTGATGAATCTGAAGCTGTAAATATGTAAACTGCTGGGGTGAAATCCTGCCCCTCTTGAAATCAGTGGGAGTTTTGTGATTCAATGGGGCCAGACTTTTACCCCTGTTCAACATATTAACCCAATAGATTATTGATTATTATTAATAATATTTCTTGGCATTTTGTGCACCTAGAAATTCATCACAGACCAGGACCCCAAATGTACAGACAGATGAAATAGTTGGTCCCTACCGAATAGCTGACAATCTTAATAAATTAGAGTAATATGTCTAATGGTTTATACTCAATGGCATCTCTTGTGAGGCTGATCTGTGCCGGGGCTGGGACTCTTTACCTGCATAGCACTACGAGGAGGTGTTATGTCTTTCCGAAGGACAATACCCAATGTGCATGGAGGGGAGCGGGATACAAAGTGCCAATGACTACATAGTGTAACCAGCATTCACCATCGCAATGTCATCCCTCACCAGGATACACCCTTGCAGGGGCATCTAGCATTAGGAGCAATGCTACCTCCTCCCTACTGGAGAAGGGCAGGAGGGAACAAGCAGTCTGGACTGACATTATTTTGCAGCAAGGGAAGGGGAGATCCTTTTTCTATGTCAGTCCATCTCACTTACTGCATCCTGCTCATTCAAAATCTACTACTGGCTATTGAGCATCTCCTCCTATTAGCTGCTCCCTTTCCCAGAACCCTGCCTGTGAACGGGTGGCAGTAGGTCAGCCAGGCTGAATGAGAATATGTTTGAGTTGTTTCTTTCCTAATACACCCACCAGCAGTATAGATTTAATCATTGCTAAGGCTTTCTTCCTGCGAACATTTCAAGCATATGAGTAGCCCCACTGAAGTCAAAGTTATTGTGGTATTGGGGCCTAAGGTATTAGAAAAAATAAATAATGGTCACTTTCACTTTAAACAACTCCCTTGGCTGATTGCTAGCATAGTTAGTGAAGCCAGTCAAGGAATGAGATCTGCATATTCTGGACATATGTGCCCACATTCCTAGAACAGTGGGTCCCAAACTTGTTCCACTGCTTGTGCAGGGAACGCACCTGGCGGGTTGGGCCGGTGTGTTTACCTGCCGCGTCTGCAGGTTCTGCGGATCGCGGCTCCCACTGACCGTGGTTCTCTGCTCCAGGACAATCTGGCTTATTCACTGTTGGACGTAAAAGGCTGACTGTGGGTGTTTTCTAGAGTAAGCCCATTTGAAATACAGATCTCTAGTCAATATCCATAACTTCTGATACAAAAATGATACATGCATACAAATAGGATCCTCATATTCTGCAAATCAAAAAACTTTTTCAATGACACTTTATATGACTTATCTTGTACAAATGTATCATAATTATGCCATAATTATATCATAACAATACTACTACAACGAATATGGGGTGCAGTGTCAGACTCTTAATTTATGCCTAGCCTATGTGACTGCAAAGGCCAAAATAATAAAATAGCATCCTTGGAGTCTGTTTTATTTTAAAACTGGAAAGAGCTCTAGATTATTTTATATTTTACTTAACAACTTTATTAGAAATCATGAATAATATGAGTTATTATTAGAAGGGCAAATGGACTTAAAAGATACATGCAAAGAAAACAGATGTTAAGTTAGTCAAGGGAACATATTAAAATTAATGAATCCTGGATAAACTTGAAAGGTTTCAAGGTTCTGTTCAAAGTAAGATCTCTCCACTCTCTCATTTAAACCTTGATCCTCTCCTACATCTGGTTGACCTGTCTATGTTGCAGGTACAAAAATAGCTTAAACTGATTTGTAGCTTCATAGTAAGAGGCTGAAACTGTATTGTCTCTCTCATAAAGAAAAACTGAGCTCCACTGTCTTTGCATTAAATAAACGCAATGACTTTAAACAAAACAAGTTCAAACAGAGGAAAACTAACTGCCCGGTTTGCAAATTGGTTCTCACACACAGAGAACAATGATTTCCCACCACCCACTGCTCTTAATTTAAAGTGATAGAGACACAACAAAGTGAGAAAGGAAAATGCAGAGAAAGAGAAAGAAAGACTAGTCCTGAAGATTGGAATTGGAGGGGCGGGAAGTGTTGTTACTGTGCCTGCTGTCTCCTTCCAGTGGTAATGGTTGCAGTACTAATACCATCCTCAGAAGTAGTGTTAGTAATAATAACCTCCTCAAAGCTATTCAGGTGTGCTGTAACTGAAAGATTGTTTGCCCATAAGTTGGTGGCAAAATATGACCTCTTTGCCCTTACGGCTGCCTGACTTATTTTGATGACTCTGATATCATCAATATGAGGTATGACCTGAGTAGAAAATGTTCTGCCTGGAATGTAATGTCTTGTTTCTTTATATTCTAAAAGCATTTGGAGCTGCAAGCCAGTCTTCTCTGTAATGGAGTAAAGTTTCAGGCCAAAGGAAATTATTTCTATCACTTTCCAGTGTACGGATAGTGGGCCAGATTCTGCACACAGTTACACCAGTGTAACTCCAGAGTAACTCTAGTAACTTCAGAGGAAAGAATATCCTGATTTCTCATTATTATTTAGTTGTATTATGATGGTACCTAGAAGTCCCAGTCATGGACCAAAGCCCCATTGCACTAGATGCTGCACAAGCACATTACAAAAAGAAGGTCCCTGCCCCATAAAGTTTACAATCTAAGATTTCGGGATTCTTGGTTTCTTAAAAAGCAACAAAGAGTCCTGTGGCATCTTAAATAGATGTATTGGAGCATAAGCTTTCGTGGGTGAATACCCACTTCGTCAGATGCATGACTTTACATTGCATTAATACAAGTTCTTGTATTTAATTTCCTTGGGCTGTATTTTTTTTAAGAAGAAAGCAAAGAAAGTGGGGAGGGAGCAAGGTGATCCACAGCTATCTGTCTTTAAAAAATTACAAACTCTACTGCCTTTTGAGGAAAATTTGTAACTTGCTTGACTCAGAGCTATTCTGCTTGTGTATGTGCTGAAGTACCTTATCTGGATTAAGTGTTTTACTGCTAGACCTGTGTTTAATGTTCCTAATAGCTCTAACAAAGTTGACTTGACTGGAGCCATCCTGACTGAGCTTCATTCTTTGATGTGAAGACATTTGACCTGTGGATTTTACAGTCTTGCAGATTCCTTGAACCAGACATATCTGACTTGTGGAGCTTGCAAGCGGAAAAAGCTTTGCCAGCAGAGCAGGACATCCTTAAATGGATGTCATTAACTGGATCTTTAATATGCTTTTATAAAGTCACAATAGGAAAATTCTAATCATATGCACAAAAATGAACTTTGATCATACATAACTTTAAAAGCACTAAACCATTTTCTCACACACAGCTTGCTTTTCAGTGCACAATGAAATATATCAAATAAGTTAATTTTGAACTTCCCAACTTCTGGCATTTTAAAAAATTGTTTGAGTACAATTTCCAAGGTGAGACTTAATAGCAAAATATGTTTTTCACTCATACAGTTAAAAAAAATCACTACTAATATTATTCAAACTTTGAATAAAAAAAAATCCTTCCGATGAGACCAAGTCCAGCATATTTTAGCTCTACATTAATTTGTTTCAGAAAGTTATAGGCAACTAAAAAAGGTAAGTGAGAATGAAATTTGGAAATTAATTTTAGCTGTAGCAGGCATGATGACAGTTGTTCTTATGCCCATTTTATTGTAGTGATAACTGCTGTGATTAAGATTGAAATGGAGCTATGAGTTAATATTGGTTCTTATTATAGTCAATCTTTCCCCATTAAGGCTTCAATTCAAGAAGACATCTTTGTTCAGGACAGTACTTAAGCATTGCTTATGCTATTCTGGAAAAAGATATACTTAAGTGCTTTACTGATTCAGAATTGAAAACAGGTACACTGGTGACTGGTTGGCCCAAAGGATTGGTAGTGGATTGGAAATGGGATATATAAATAGTCTTTCACATCCAGGTTACATGTACAAATACAGCCCAAGTTGGTACTCCATGAAAGTTATCATCATTCACTGACTGCCTTATGGCCAATGTAAAATGAGTTTCTTGGCATCCACCCAATTCCTAACATACACTACCAAAATTGGCACTGTAGGTGGCAATTTCAGGAGAAAGGTCAGTAATTGAGACTTACAGAACTGCTAGATATGAGACCTTTATATCTTCCTAGTATGGGGAATCTTGTGTTTCTACTGCTTCTGCTTCTTCCGTTCTATAAAGACAAGACTTCATTTTCAAAATTTCCCTTCAAAACTACTGAAATTACACACAAAATTATACATTTACCTCTGACTGCTGAGTGAAAAATCTATTTCCTTTTATTGTTATTTGTATCATAGTAGCACCCAGGAGCCTCAGTCATGGAGTCGGGCCTTATTGTGCTAGGCACTGTACAAATATAGAATAAAAAAACTGTGCCTACCTCATAGGTCTTAGTACTCTAATAATTGGCATCCTACATTTTATTTGTATAAGTGTTTAATATGAAATAATGTTCATTTGCGAATTGTACTTTGATCTGACATTTATAAGACTGTTTTTGTACTTTTTTCTTTAACGTTGTAGCTACGATTCTATTTGATTTGTATGACATTATTAACCACCCAAGCTCACACATTGTACATCCTGGGGGGGAAATAAAATCTCTCTTTTAAGTCTCTACTACAGTGTACTCTTTAAAAAATGCAATTTCAGGGTTTAAGAAGCCTGCTAATTTGTTTTATGTAATCTTACTCCTGCCCAATTCGGTCATATTTCACTTTGATCAACTCCAAAATTTACTTGAGCAACACCACAATAAAAGTTAAACTGGTAAGCATTGCTACCCTTACTACGACTCAGTGAATTAGTTTCCTTGATAGACTGAAAGATTTAAATAGCAATGATTGTTCCAAAGCTGAAACATTTATCTACACAAACCACTTTTCCCTTGTACGATTCAAGATGAATGAATCAAATTTACTGTGATCTTGGTAATTATTTTTTATATCTTGAACTGAGTGTGAATGGAATAGTTCTATTTCATTTTTGTGTTTCTGTTCCCAGGACACACTTATAAATGCAATGGCGTATCTCAAGGGTCTGGTCCAACTGAGAAAAATTACAAAAAAATTGAGGTGAAAAAACTTAAAGCAGAAACTGTGACTAATGGAGCTTTTAACAAAGTTATCAGTTTTGCATTTAAGCCGCTAACGACATGGTACTGAGAATAGCATACATAAATTGAAAGGCTGTTACACAAACACTCTTGAAAATGTTATATTTACATGGCAACCAGCTTATTATATTTACATGAACATCTGCTGCAGGTTCACTAAAACCCTAAAAACAGATGGACATGAAGAAAGACCTAGTAATTAACAAAGCTATATGTTGATTAAATCAGCATGTGGTTAATTTTAATGATTGCTGATCTTTATTGGGATCTGTAAGACTGTTCAAAATCAAATCTACTTCAGCTGATATGTTGATTGGCCACAGAGACAAAGAACAACAGTGCTGCTTGTTAGTATGCAATTATGATAGTCTTGCAGAGTGAACAAATCATAGTTTTCCTTCTTCTTACAGTGTAAGAGCCTGCTTCTGCTCCCATTGAAGCTAATGCGGGAAAGTAATTAATTAATGTTTGTAAGGCTATCAACAAGGATCAGATTCTCTATTGCCTTAAACTTTCAAATTGGGTGTAAACTTTTGCTACATCAGAGTGGTAATGATATACCCACACTTTGTGCTGGTGTGAATGACTACACAGGGGAAAGGCAATGGCATTTTATATGATGAGGAAGTATATATCATGAGTGCTGCATCTGTGGTGGATAATTGAGCAGAGGAGATATTGTAGCTTTAAGAATAAATATCCTGGTGGAATACTTGTACACACTTTCATTTTCGTACAGCTGCTATGAGCCAATACAGTGGAACTGTGCCTTGTCTATCTTACTCCCATTTCAAGAAGTCACTTTGTACTCTTGTTTGGGCTCCTTCTGTCTTCAACTTGTCACCCACCAGTTGCAAGTCAATGCCGATTTGCCGCAAGCACATACATTGCACGAGTTTATGCAGTTGGACCGTGGTTGCTCTTTTCTCCCTTTAGCTTTCTAAAAAAGACAAAATATTCCTGACAAAGAAAGCCCTTTACTTGCTGAGGGACCTAAGAATTGTTAGGATATGGGACAGTGAGAGGGTATGTTGCCTCCCAAGAACGCGATTTACTTTTATGAGTTAAGCTGATCATCTCTCTCTCACCATTGATGAGGCACAGTGACAATTTCAGCTTAATGAGCTGAGCCAGCTGGAAAATGTTGATAAAAATGGTATTTTGACAATAAAAAGAGGTGGGTGGGGAAAACTGTTTTAAACTTTTTTCATTTGTCCCCCTCTGTTTTCTGGCTTTATTGACTATAATTACTCAGGTTGGAATATAGCCAAGACAGAAGAGCTGACACACCTACTCTTACAGAAAGTAGGATCTTTAATGACCACAAACAATGAAGGTCTTGATTTGGAACTCAGCCAAAAGATGGTACCATACCAACACAGGTTTTCCAGCAGTGCTCTGGGGTATTTGTTCAATATTGAGTCAGAGGTAAGTGTGCCCCCTATTCAATCACCAGCACCACTTATGTGTTCCTTGGATATCTCCCACTTCAAGTACTGGTGCAGTACAACATGCTTAGTTTGTAGGATCTAATTGAATCATAATATAAGGCGGTAGGCTTCCAACAAAATAATGTATTTGAGCTGGTGATTATGAAAATATCTCTGTCCTTAAGTCAGAGTTAGGTACGTAAATCCAGAGTAGATGTCTAAATAAGTGGCCTGATTTTCAGAAATACTGAAAATCCACAATTGAAAAACAGGCCTAAAATATTTAGGTAGCTAAGCTTGGAGCAAGGTACCTAACCTTAAGAACCAATGTTTGAACTTGTTGGCCATCTTCCTTTGAACTGTTACTGATTTGTGGATTGTAAATATTAGAATTAGGTTTCAAACTTTTGAAAAAATTGTGGAAAAAATAAAAAAATTGAACTTTTTCATATTTTCACTATATTCTATAAAAATAATTATATTTTTACCAAAAAATGTTATAGAAGCTATCAAAATACTTATTGACATTTTGTTTTCCAAAATGTTTTTGACAATTGGAAAATTTAATTAATAATTTTGATAATTCTTTCAATAAAATCAGTTCATTTTTAAAAAAGGCCATTTTTTTAAACACCAAATCTTTGAACCAGATTTTGACATTTAAATTTTTTGACAGTGATTGGGCACACCCTACCATATATTCATTAATTTCAGTTCAAGTTAAACTCCTTTTGAAGTCAAAGAGATTTCTATTTGTAATTATGGCAGAATAGATCCTAAAGATAGTTACACTAATAAAATGACGGATGGGGATTTGGTTGTAGGAATCCTAATAATGTCAAAGGGATTAGTGCATCTAAATCCCCATGTTTAATTTTGAAAATCAACAAAAACAAAATTTTCTTTTGGTGTAAATAGGCACTGCTCCATTGAATTTATTGGAGTTTCACTCATTTTCACAAGCAGAGAATTTCCATCCCAACCTAAGTTAGATCAAACAAGTTGCAGAATTTGAGTGACGGTAGAGGAGTGTTCATCCACCTTTCTAGTTACCATTGTGGGTAACACAGGCTACAAAACAACTTAAAGTATTTCTGGAAAAGAGAAACGCAACAAGTGACCTTTACCTGAAAAAGGCTGTTTTCATGGTATATAATTATATATAATTTAAAAAACAAGCTGCACAAAGGGAAGGTCAGTTCAACAGGGTTAGTTGAGATCTAGATAATTCTAAGTTTTCTAACCTACATCCACTCTGCCTGGAATTTCTGCAGGGTAATAATTTGCTCCATCCTGGTACTGTCCACCAAATTACAGGACACAATATGTACAAAAGCATCTTTTTGAAATAGTAGAAGAGCACTGCAGAGCTATCTGAACATTTCAATGCAAAGGGTAAAGAAAGCTGCTCTTGAGGCTGTTTCTACCAAATGATGTCAGGATGCAGTATTGGAGGATTAGTTATACTGTTCAAAAGAAGATACGTAGAGAAATTGTCCCAATCCAGTAAATAATTTTATTAAAATTAGTGGGCCTGATTCTCCCCTGCCTTGTGTGTTCATGGATATAAAATGCCATAATTTTAATCTCTCAGAGTTTACATCACTTTGCACAAACGTAAATGACTCCCCAAGGAGCAAGGCAGTGGGAAGTCAGTCCCAGTGATCTAGAACTACAGTATTACTGTGCTACAGGAAGTTTAGTAATTATACAATTTTTACCTGAAAGCTACAGTATGAAAAGAATATGCTACAGCAAACCTTGGGAGGGGCCTTTTATGATAAAGTGTTTCTAATGCACAGTAAAATACCAATGATTACATTACAAATATATGGCTAAATCATGAAGTCTGACTCAGAAAACATTTTGGTTGACTGGAAGGCAATGGGAGTTGAGAATGAACACCACGACTCAGGATCAGGCCGTATTTGCTGATTGTACTCTAGTGTTGACCATAGTTGAATGAAATAGGTATTCTACTGCATACCAATTATTTCATTAGTGTCTGGAAAGTGCTCTGAGATTATTCTGTGGAAGTAGCAATATAACTGGCTAAGTATAATTATTATCCTCTTTTTGTAATAGCTGATATGATAGCATATCGTGTTGAAGTATTCCAGTCCACAGATCAGAAGTGCCAGAGCTCTTGTCTCAGGATGGTTGCCAGTCCATATTTTGGGTACTGTTGGCCTGCCACTGAGTGATAATCTGACATTTTGATACTTTCTTGTTATCCAATAAGAGACACTCTTTTAGCACAATGACATCAATTTGCTGTTTGCATAACAGTTTGGTCAAATAATCATATTTTGCAGAAGAGCAACCTGTACTTTGAGCTTACATACATGTACACATAAGTCTATGTTTTGATGTCTTTCCTGGAAAGTCATTTCACTTGAAATAATTTCTTGAGTTGCTTTTTAGACTGTAAGGCTGCTTTGCGAACAGGGGCTGCTAACGGAAGTTTTGCAAGGGAGTTCTCCAGGTGAAGGAGGAGCAAATACAGCACCCTTGGGGTAAGTGGCTGTCCGTAGTGTGTGTTTGTGTTTGGGGATTACTTGTTGTGTGCTGAGCTTGTGTTTGTCTGTTTGTTTGATTGTTTGAAGGACTGTGTGCTGTGGCTGTCAGTTGGAAGCTGTGAGCTTCAAAGTAAGGTTTGAAAGCTACAAGCCTCTGTTAATTGGCTGAGCCTTAGTCAATGAGCGGGGCTATCAAGAAGGCCAGGGCTTTATAAAGCAGTGTTCAAGCGACCAGGGGCTATTAACAGGGAGTTTTGCAAGGGAGTTGGGAAGGGGGCAAGGTTCATTTGCTGTTCTTTAAAATCTGTAAACTAATCTACATTCAAAGCTTCTTGATTTAAACGAAACCCTTTCATTAACTTGGTAGCTGCAGGAGACAATGCAGGCAGAAGCCCAGCAGCAGAGTGGGGGCTATCCAGTTTATTGCGCTGAGTGCAGCATGTCTGATTACCTGCCCTGTGGGCGGTTGGCATATGTGTGCATTCAGTGCAAGGAGCTCCTGGCCCTCAGAGACCATGCACAGGCTTTGGAGGCTAGGGTGGCGGAACTGGAGGAGTTAAGGGAGACAGAAAGGTATGTTGATGAAAGCTAATGTTAAAATGACACAATATACAGGTTAAGGAAAGAGTGTCTGTACATCTGGGTATAGTGCTTAAATTTTCCAAAAGTACAAAGTTTGGTTTAGAAGTCATACAATACATATAGTACACAGTCAGCAATAACCTACATTTAGATTAATAAATGTAATGATACAGTTTAGATATTCACATCCAAGTATTCGGGTACACTCATTAAAAGTTATACAGAAAGTTGGTTGCAGAAAGCAAATAAAGCAATGAGTGTAGATCAGAGGTTCTCAAACTGGGGGTTGGGACCCCTCAGGGGGTCATGAGGTGATTACATGGGGGGAGGTCGCAAGCTGTCAGCCTCCGTCCCAAACTCTGCTTTGCCACCAGCATTTATAATGGTGTTAAATATATTAAAAAGTTTTTTTTAATTTATGGGGGGGTCACACTCAGAGGCTTGTTGTGTGAAAGGGGTCACCAGTACAAAAGTTTGAGAACCACTGGTGTAGATTGTTCCTAAGTAGTAAGGCATTTAGGATAGGTTTCCCTCAGTAGATACAATCCATCAGAAAAGTATTCTAGTTACTTTCAAGACTTTGCTTCTTACTAAAAACAATCTAAACCAATTCTATGCAAGTTGCAGTCTGTTATACAAAAATCCCTGTGTAAATACTACACAGTGAAATTCAAAGTGTTTCAGCTCATGCCTTAGAAGAGGATCCTGTGATAACTCAGACAATTCTAAGCAACCTCTGACTGAGGTGGATTGATAGTTTATAAATGAAACTGCATTAACATTGCAGCATGCTTGGAGTAGTCATTCAGGCCTGGTCTACACTGCAGGGGGCAGGGGGGAGGTGTCAATTAGATCGACTTACCGTGGTGTCTTCACCACGGTAAGTCGACTGCTGCTGCTCCCCCATTGACTCTGCCTGCATCTCTCACCAAGCTGGAGTATAGTAGTCAATGGGAGAGCGTTCAGGGATCGATTTATCGCATCTAGACTAGACGCGATAAATCGATCCCTGCTGGATCAATCACTGCCCGCTGATCCGGCCAGTAGCGAAGACATACTCTTAGGGCAGGGGTCCCCAACGTGGTGCCTGCAGGTGCCAAGGCCCTCACCATGGCATCTGTGTGCGCCCGCCTACTGGCCGCCGGAAATGCAGCCACCGAAATGCCACCGAGAATCAGCGACGTCCAGAAGCGCTGCCGCCGAAATGCCCCTGATTTTCAGGGGCATTTCGGCAGTGACATCTCTTCATGACGTTACATCTTGGCAGCATTTTGGCAGCGATGCTTGTTGGCGTTGCTGCTTCTCGGCAGCATTTCGGCGGCTGCTTGTCCAGCAGCCATGCTCCTTGACAGCTAGTCATCAGGCGCCTGCCACACTGAAAAGGTTGGGGACCACTGCCTTAGGGCCTAATTCTCCACCACTGAAATCAATGGGACAGCACTGGGTAATATAGACAGAAGTATTTATGTTTCAGCAAATAATGGAGTGACGGTGTTTTGTTATCTAAGCTTCTTTGCAAGTTTTAATACTATGAGCAAGCAATGTCTGCATCACCACTATAGTAAGTTTTACTGTAGCAATCCACTATAATTTTTCTATAGTAAATTTTCTCATGAAATAATCTACAGTAACAAAGTATGATTTTATGAAGTGTTTAAAACATAGCCTTGTGAAAGAGGAAATATGCAGAAGTGACCTTATCACTATGCAGAAATATAGCTCCAATTAAAAGGAAAATAAAATTCTAAAACACTAAATGTAAGACTCACAGATAAGAAATACTGCCATATGCTACATCATATCTTTATTCTCATTCAGTGATTCCAAGGATCAACAAAACATTGTTAGAAATCATTTCAGTTAGCATGGATGCTACTGCAGAGATTAGATTAATTAAACTGATAAATCCCAAGTACAGATCAAAAACATCCAACAATGGGAAAGAAAGCTGAATAAGAGACAGGAAGTGCTGCCAATAACATTTTCAAAGATCCCACCAGTCCAGCATAATTGGCAAGCCTACCATATTTAAATAAATAAATAGAAGAAAACAGACAAAGTGCCAGGTGAGTACAGGGGGTAAATCTAATTTTTATTGCGAAATGAACACTGAAAACAAAAAGGACGTCAGTGCAAAAGCAGAACTCACAAAATGTATCTGGGCAAGGCACTATTTCCCTTTCTACCATGAATGCTGTCTTCAAGCTGCATTAAGTTGCGTAGATAATGGGGCAGAGGAAGTCAGAGACAGAAAAGACCTTTCAGATCTTATTTGCAAATGAACAGTATATAGTCTGTATCCTGCCATCTATGTTTATGGAAAATTTCCATTGACTTCAATGTTAGTTCAGACTAAGGACTGACAGTAGGATGCTACCATACATTTTCCAGATAATACAAAGCTGTTACCACACAAGATAACACAAGACTTTTATATTATGAAATTAAATAATACTGATTTTCTAGAGGTCCTAATTTACAGTAATGTTGGATTTAGAATTTCAGTGTAATCTGCAACATATCTTTTTTCTCTAATATAGGATTATAAATAGTGGCTATATTGAATGTTCACTATGTGTTTCTTTTATATTATGAAGACATAAAAGAAGAGACCCAAGTTATGATCATCAGGAAAGAGGTGTAAAACAAAGGATCAGCATCAAGGAAGTTTAGAAGCTATAGAAAGAGCAGAAGGGAATTATGTATGGAGCCGTTTAACTTCGATAGTTACAATAAGCATTGACTCTTCACAAGACAGAGGAGGATCAGACTAACAAAAACCACAGGGGGAATCAGTTACTCAGACACTTCTCAACAGACAGCACTGAAATATGCCTACCAGAATGAAAAAGGCCCTACGCTACCAGCACTCCTAGCTATTTTCGAGACAGCACTGACTTCCTGAGGAAACTACAATCCATTGGTGATCTTCCACAAAACACCATCCTGGCCACTATGGATGTAGAAGCCCTCTACACCAACATTCCACACAAAGATGGACTACAAGTCATCAGGAACAGTATCCCCGATAATGTCATGGCAAACCTGGTGGCTGAACTTTGTGACTTTTTCCTCCCCCCCAACTATTTCACATTTGGGGACAATGTATACCTTCAAGTCAGTGGCACTGCTATGGGTACCCGCATGGCCCCACAGTATGCCAACATTTTCATGGCTGACTTTGAACAACGCTTCCTCAGCTCTCATCCCCTAATGCCCCTACTCTACTTGGGCTACATTGATGACATCTTCATCATCTAGACCCATGGAAAAGAAACCCTTGAGGAATTCCACCAGGATTTCAACAATTTCCATCCCACCATCAACCTCAGCCTGGACCAGTCCACACAAGAGATCCACTTCCCGGACACTTCAGTGCTAATAAGCGATGGTCACATAAACACCACCCTATACCGGAAACCTACTGACCTCTATACTTACCTACATGCCTCCAGCTTTCATCCAAACCACACCTGAAGGACAATCCCTCACTCTCACAGATCTTAGGAGACAGGCCAGTTCTTGCTTTCAAACAGCCCCTCAACCTGAAGCAAATAATCACCAGCAACCACATACCATACAACAAAAATACTAACCCAGGAACCTATCCTTTCAACAAAGCCCGTTGCCAACTCTGTCCACATATCTATTCAAGGGACACCATCATAGGACCTAATCACATCAACCACACAATCAGAGGCTCGTTCACCTGCACATTTACCAATGTGATATATGCCATCATGTGCCAGCGATGCCCCTCTGCCATTTACATGGGCCAAACTAGACAGTCTCTACGCAAAAGAATAAATGGACACAAATCAGATGTCAAGAATTATAACATTCAAAAACCAGTCGGAGAACACTTCACCCTCCCTGATCACTCAATTACAGACCTCAAAGTTGCAATACTCCAACAAAAAAACTTCAAAAACAGACTCCAACGAGAGATTGCAGAATTGGAATTAATTTGCAAACAGGACACCATTAAATTAGGCTTGAATAAAGACTGGGAGTGGATGGGTCATTACACAAAGTAAAAACTATTTCCCCATGCTAATTTTCCCCCTACTGTTACTCACACCTTCTTGTCAACTGTTGGAAATGGGCCATCCTGACTAGCACTACAAATTTTTTTCTCCTGCTGATAATAGCCCACCTTAATTGATCACGCTCGTAATAGTTGGTATGGCAACACCCATTTTTCATGTTCTGTATGTATATATATCTTCCTACTGTATTTTCCACTGCATGCATCTGATGAAGTGGGGTTTAATCCACGAAAGCTTATGCTCAAATAAATTTGTTAGTCTCTAAGGTGCCACAAGTATTCTTCATTCTGCTTGCTGATACAGACTAACACAGCTACCACTCTGAAACCTGACGACAGGAATGTTGCCAAAGACACATTTATAAAATCAGGGCACAGGTCCTGGGTATCCGTACTAGGTTTTATCTTATTTGGCATCTTCTTTCCAACTCTAGGAGAGGGATAAACACCACATCAATGAAATTCATACATTAGAAGATGTGATGAAAACCAGCACAGATAGAGAAATAATACCAAGAAGTCAAAAAAAATTATAAATATAGACCAAAGGCGACAATTAAACTTCATAGTAAACTTGTGGAACTCATTGTTACTGGCTATTATTGAGGCTGAGCGCTTAATAGAATTTAAAAAATAATTAGATATGCATATAAATAATGAGAAGATGGGGTGTAAGCAGGCTAGGGAGTCTGGCTAGGAAAAAAATTCTCTGTTGATGGGGGTTTAATAATTGTCCATTAAAGTTTCTCTTACACATGTCAGAGAAAGTATAGCAGGCTTCTTGGACCACTGGTGCTGACATAGTAAAATTCCTGCATTTCTGAGTAATCAGAAGAAACTCAACTGGAAAAATCTGTGGCAGTTAAGGAGGAGGGACACAAACCCCCCACAAATATTAAGTATGAGACAGAAACCTGGAAAGGTAGTGAAGGCTGAAAGAGACCTAAGGGCTGGAGTGGACAGAGAATTAGACACAAAAATGCAATGTACTTTGGCAGCAAGAAAGGTCAATGTAATTTGGGACTTCATATGCCAAGATTTCCCATCACAGAGCAGTAAGGTAATAGCCTAGTACTGATTTGTAGAGTTAAGAGCTTTGAATAAGTTTCAAATACACATCCAGACATTTGGATGTTTAACCAAAGCAAACCTCAGAACATTTTTTTGATTTTCCTTTGATTCCTAATGTCTTTATTTGGGGTATTTTACATGCCCGTTCTTATCTCAGTCTATTATAAAAATGAATCTTTCAAGAGAAGCATCTATGATTTCCAAGAGACTATTATATTAAGCTTGGAAATCACCAAACACCCTAGAGCTGGAGCTAGCTTTAATGGAAAAAAGTTACTTTGGTTTTAGGAGATAGAAACCTTTCAGGTGGCTAAGAATATCTGGTCCTCATTTCTGGAAGTTTACACTTAGCTCCTTCTCTAGAAACATATTGTAGTAGATCCATGTACGTTAATTTAGTCAGCATTGCTACTAGTGTCCAGCACCAAGGCCACTGGGCAATTTACATCAATAACAACAACTTCCAAAAAGACACGAAATAACATTTTCAACTTAGAATGCCTAATAGCAAGACTCCCTTCTTCATAATTCCGTCCTCCGCCATTAATTAAACTATGGTTCAACAAAAAGTGTGATCAAATAAGTAAGACTTACTGTATATTTTACTCTGAAACTTGGGTTATGGAAGATTGTTGAAGAGATTAGAGACATGTCTACATGGGGACATCCAGGAAAGTTAATCCGAATTAACTAAAGTTGTGAATTTGAAGTTAAATTGCATTAAAACCCCATCCGAACATTCTCATTCAAAATTAAAATGGCCTTATATTTGGTTTAGCTTAATTCACTTACACGGTGAACTAAGATAAACCAAAGACCACTTTAATTCTGAATAACAGTGTCCATGTAGAGATTTAATGACTTTTAACTAATCAACTTCAAATTCACACTTTTAGTTTATTTAGATTTACTTTCTGGAATGTTGCCATGTACACAAACTCTACATTTCAGAAGCATTGAGCTCTATTGAGACCAGGGCCGGATCTAGGTTTTTTGCCAGCCCAAGCAAAATTAAAAAAAACCCTCTCCAAGAGTGCAACTGCCGAAGGAAAAAGAAAAAAAACCCTCCTGGAATGCCATCCCTGGAATTGTGCCACACCAAGCACTCTGGTTTAACGCCAAGGATTCAGTTGACAACCTGAGGAAACCAGCGGATCATTACTCCCACAGCAAGAGATTTCTCAGATACTTAGGTCATTTAAGACTTTATAGAGACTAGCCAACACTTTGAATTGCTGCTGGAATTGAGCAGGTTGCCAGCGCAGAGTGCAAATCACTGTTGTTATATGCTTAGTCAGTAGCGACCTTCTTCACTCAAGATAAGCTGATGCATTCTGCACAGGCTGAAGCTTCTGGTTGCTTTTTTAAATGTTCTAAGAGCTACAATAAAGGGAATATTGATGGAGAGAATGAATTCAGTATCTTTTGTGTCAATTGTAACAAATCTACATGAAAGCACATTTTAATCCTTTGCAAGTCTTTCGGGTATTTAATGCCTTAACTATATGATTTTTATGGTGCAATATATGGCAAGAGTCATTCATTTCTGAAATGTGTAGATGCTGCACTCTTTACATCTAAAATTATATCTTTCAGCTGTTCATTATTGTCTCACGTAACTAAATCTTCAGTGTCAAGGAAGTTAAAATCACTTCAGTGTAGACATTCACTAGCAATTTTCTTTGAAGAAGGCAGAAATTTATTTGGCTTGAACTAAATAGGTTTTCTTCAAGCTGTCTGGTAAAATAGATGTATTTACTTCCATTGTACTCTAAAATTATATTAGAAATGCTCCTTGTAAGTACAATTAATTAAGGAAGCTTTTTAATGACCTTAAGTTATTGGAATAAAATCAGTAGTAGAAGCATAGTTGTTCTTTGAGAGTCATCTTATTGTTGGGATGTGAGGGATTCCCGTTATTTCATTTCAAGGATTAGAAACAAAATTCCCCTCGGCATTTCACTTTAGTGGATAAAAAACAAACACATTCATTTGGAAAATTTAATCAACTATAAATGGCATAATACTTCTTAATAACTGTAGAGCAAAACCATGATTAAAATAAAAATGATTCAAGTGGCTTTTTATAAAAAGTCAAATAAGGCAGCTGCCGATTATTGTAATATGCATGTTCTGTGTTATACAAATTTCAGAGGAAATAATGATGGGTAAATCATGGAAGAGTCAAAGGTGGTCACGGTTCCTATTTCGTATCCAAACAGATAAGACTGTGTAGATGTGGGTGAAAGTCTCAGCCCCATTCTGATCCCTGATCTCTGATCAAAGGACTGAGTGTCATAAAAGGGTTGGAAAAGCCCCAGATCCAGCTGTGGGAGAATTCTCTCCGTGTTAGAAGTGAGGAAGACAGCCACATGCTATCCTCTGAGGACCCCTTCCTAAACCACATTGTAAAGAGAATTCTAGGAGCAGGGCTGGGAGTAAGAGAGGGATTCTGGGTAGCCAGTGACAGGCTGCCCTAACTTTGGCAGCCCTTCCGGGTCTATTCTAGCTCATGATTGCATTCTCAGTCTGGAGGGCGCAAAGGTGGCTTTGAGATGCCTTAGTCCTTCATCCCCTGGGCCTGTGGCATGCTATCCACTCCTGGCGGCAGAGCTCTCTCTCTCTGTGTGTGTGTGTGTGTGTGTGTGAGACACCTAGGCCTTGTGACAGAAAGTCAATTTCTCCAACACTGAGCAAAGAGCTATATTTGAATAATGTGTGTCCTAAAGCTTCGTCTCTGTTTCATTGTTTAGCTTCGTCTCTGTTTCATTGTTTAGCTTCAGCCTTATCCTGCGAGCTTTCCTGCTACAGAAAGAGAACACATATTCTCAAAATTAATGTATCCTGCCACAGATGGGGCAAAGGTGCAGTTCAGGTTGATGCACTAGATCAGTGGTTCTCAAACTGTGGGTCGGGACCCCAAAGTGGGTCACAACCCCGTTTGAATGGGGTCACCAGGGCTGGCTTAGTCTTGCTGGGGGCCGGGGCCTGGGGCTAAAGCCAAAGCCTGAGCCCCACTGCATAGAACTGAAACCCAAGCCCTGGATGGTGGGTCTCAGGTTACAGGCCCTCTGCCTGGGGCTGAAGCCTTTTGGCTTCGGCTTTGCCCCCTCCCCTCCCCACAGAGGAGGTGGGGCTCGGGCTTTGGACACCCACGCCACACCCTTCCCCCCCCCACCCAGGGCAATGGAGCTTGGGTGGGCTCAGGCTTCAGTCCCCCCTCCTGGGGTCCTGTAGCACTTCTTGTTGTCAGAAGGGGGTCACGGTGCCATGAAGTTTGAGAACCCCTGCACTACATGCAATTGTAGATGCTGTTGGCACTTTGTTTTACACATATACAAATGGTTATTTCAAAACAAGTACACTCTATTTGTTTTGCTCTATCATGGCATCATTTGATTAGAAGCTATAGATTCCCAATACTCTCAGTCAATATTACTCAGCTGTGAGTTCGAAGTGTATTTTTCACATCTTTTCTATGCTGATGTTGTTTCTATTTTCCATATCCTAGACTGTATTAATAATTTGCATTTTTCATCCTTCCATCGCAGGGCCTTTCTTCTATTTGAAATGCAGCTCTCATTCACCAAACAACTTCAAATCCATCCAGTCCGCTAGGTTGTCAATAAGTTACATCTTCATCAGTATTATATGTGTAGCAGCGAGGTTAGCATACTCCAACACTGTGCTGGATATTTGATCATGCCACTTTGTATTCAGGATGTGTCTTTTATAGAAGTTTGTTAGCACATTCATATGACTTTAGTAACAAGTTCTTGTCTTAGAGCCATATGTCTGAATGGGAAATACAGCTGAATAGTCCAGCTTGATCTTTTCACAAAGGCAAGTGCTATGGAGATATGACCAAAGGGCTTAACGAGCTTCATGGATATTTGGTTTAGTTAACTCCATAATCTTTGAAGTGTGAAGCGAATTGGAGAAAAAGAGCTGGAAAAATGTGTTAAAGAGTTTTTTGACTTGATAATATTAGGAGGAGAGAGACTGAAACTAAAATGAAAAGACGAAGATAGAAGAGAGACCTAGGGAAGAAGATTCAGGTATGATATCACCTGGGTGACAGGGAGTAGATGGCTCATAAGCTAAACAGAGTTGAGCTGGGATAGAAGACCTCTTTGCCATTGACTTCTGGAGACCTAGAATTTCACCTTTTTATGTTGTTGATGAAATGTAACTCTGGCAACATGACCACTTGTGGATGTCAAAAATCCCATGGCACTTTCTCAAAGAGTATGGATGTTAATCTGTTGTCCTGGACAAACTCTAACGTGGGTACATTTGACTGATTGGATAACATGTTCTTTGCGTGCTCTCCTAAACCGCTGTTAAACAATTGCCACAATTCACTCAACATGGTGGATGAAATTAACCCTATGTAAAGACTTTTAAAATTAATTATAAAGTATTTTGGGACCCTTCAGGATGAGTGGTGCTATGCAAATGTGAGATACTACGTCATTTTATTATTAGGAACAAAGCCTTTCTCCACTAGGTCAACAATTCAAATATAAATGTCCTTTTTACAAAATCAACTCTCACAATTACTACTCTTACTGTCATTTTCAGGAGAGGAGCCAAGAGAAGCCAATTAGGCATGGAGAGTGAATTACCCTCTTGCTAGAGATTAAGAGATGAAGGCATCACTAAGACAGTACAGGGAAGCTAGCACACCTACTATCTGTCCTGTGTTTCTACCATGGATAATTGGAGGATTTCATTTTTCCTGAACTATCAATTTGGCATCTTTTATAAGCACTAAATTAGCTAAATTTAAAAGTAACAATATTTCCTAGGCGTTTATCTGCATAGTACCGATATTTGATCAATTTCACTATACTGTACATTATAGATTATGTCCAGTCTGTACTATAGTCTGTGCATGTGTGCGCACACGTGTGTATGTGTGTGTAGAACGAAAGAGAATTAAACAAAAACCAGGGCTAGCTGAGCCCAGTGTGTGCACAGTTCTCAAGGAAGGGAAATGTCTGTTCCTCCCTAGCCCTGCAGGAAAGGGTTAAAGGTAGAGAAGCATTGTATATAATATTGCTGCCTGGAACTGTATTGGTGTTGGTGATGAATGTAAATAAAAACACATGAAGTTGCCACTCAATGGGCTGAATCTGAGAGGTCCCTGGGGCATCTGAAGATGGGGACAGAGCATGCCCCTTACAGCGAGACAATGAGAGAACTTCTCTGCTGTTAGTGCCTACAGCAAATGTTCTGAGAACTATTTTCTCTATGATACTGGAAATGGGAATAAGATTACTTTAAAGGTTATGATGGTAGTTCTAATATGGTTAAAGAAAATCCTCAGGAAGAAGATCCTCCAGCACTACGGGCTCCTGTTCCAGATTGAGACATTTGGTGTTACCATAATATAACTATCTACTACTTACCCCCTAATAGAAATGTTAGATTAAGGGGGAAAGTACTCATAACACAAATATTTTGCTCTTGTAGAGACAGAGCTTCCCTGGATCAGGGGCTCTCAAGAACTTAGAAAAATAACAAACTAATCCTCAAGCCACTCTGTGAGTTATCTGTTATTCTAATTCATTTAACAAGTAGGGCAGAAAGGAAAAATGCAGAGTCAAAGTTCACACAGGGGGTTATTGTTAGATGGAGGAATACAATCCATGAGTCCTAACTCCCTGTTCTCTGCTACTATCACCAGACAAAACTCTCTGTAAACTGAGCCATGCCCATTGTCAAAATGGCTGTTTATATAAAATACGGACTGAACGTGAACTGGAGATGCTGGCGCAGATGTCAAAAGGCAACAGAACATCCTCTCTACACTAAACCAGAATGTTTTTTAGGAAACTGGACATGAGTCCAAGCCACTAGCATTAAGTGTATACTTCCATGACTAGTACCAGTGTCATTGTCAAATTCTCAGATGTCTGCTCCTAAGCCAAGCAGTATTACACAGGAGCTAAATCAGATGACATTCTTCAAATAAAGAGAGAGATTTCTCAAAGATGATTTTGAATGGGATGAAGAACTGGGATTGCCCAAAGCAATGGACATGATGGGAATGAACCTTCTAACTTGCTTGACAAAGTTTATCAAGTTCATGAAGCAAACAGGACTGATATCCAGATCATCACTAATGTCCAGGCTTTGAGGTTGGGTGGTTCATGATTTTAAAACTCTTTAAAGTCCTATGAAATTTGACTCTGAGCCCAAACTGTTCTCAGCTTTCCCTGTCCTAGATTTATATTCTTAGTTCTTGCTCGCTTTTATTCACATAATAAGAAAATTGGTTCTCCTTTACACCTTCCAAATCCAAAATAACTATTGATTTCAGTGGAGTTTCTCTTGATTTACACCCAGAGTTACAGAGCAGAATTAGGTCAATTGGATGCAGCAATACACCTGACAAGTAACTTTTAAAAAACAAAGTGGCAAGATTAAAAACATTGATCAAAACACCCTGTTTTGCCAGTTTCTCAAAATACCTGAGTAAACTGTCATCAATTATTAGTCCTTTCCCAGCAAGCAACAGCATGAAGTAAATTTGTTTCTTTCTAGTTACCTGAAAGAAGATGAAAAATCTGAAAAATGCATCTAATTATCGTGTATGGTAAAACAACAAATGAACATTAGTATTTGGCATTAACTAATGGAATAGCAAATAACGCTAAAAGAATCTTACTTGAAATTGCCATTAGGTATTCTAGTCTATATAAACAGCAGCATCCACTAATGACAATGCTAAAATGGTGCGCTGGTTATTACAGCATGGTTTGAAGCCCTTAAAGTGTCCCAAGTGACAACAGTTGCAGTAGAATGTGCAGACAAAGGTCAGAAATAATCGACCTTTGCCTTTAAGCGTTTTATAATAATGCAGAGCAAACTCAAGGGAGTCCCTTCTATTTGGCTGGGGAAACAAAGCTTTGCTTCATTTCCTGACTGTGCACCTTTGATTCCTGCAGAGATTCCTGCTCCCCACATTGCACTCTGGTGAGTCTAATTACTGGTAGCTGCCAAATTTATATTTGAAGCCTGGCCATTAAAAATTCTATTTAAGTCTTTGTGCTCAGCATTTAGCAATAATAGAAGTAGCAAATGAAGATGCATTACAAAGAGGACACTCATCTGAAGGCCAAAAACAAACAAACAAAAGTCATCATTTGATATGGTTGGGTTCTTTGAATTACATCTATTGCAATTCAGTTTTAAAGCAGCTACAGTGACAGATGCTAAGGTTGCTACACAGATCAGACTGATGAAAGGCAGGAAATTAGAAGTTCAGGTAACTTACCCTCTCACCTTAGCTCACACACACAAAATGGTAATCTTAAACGTGAGGTTAAAAGGTAGAATGGGGCAGATCCTCAGGTGGTGTAAATTAAGAGTAAATCAACTGAGGAACACCAATTTACACCATCTAAGGACTTGTTCCAGTGAGGTATCATCTGGCTTTTGATAGCTTGGGTCCAAAATTTACCCAACAGTGATGTAAAACTGTTGTTTTGATATTTTATCAAGCTGTACTTAGGGGCTAATATGTCTGAACCTGATTCTGACCTTGGTTACACTGGAGCAAATCCAGAGTGACTCCACTGATGGTGCTAACATTATTCTTGATTTACATCAGGGTAGCTGAGATTAGATTCGATGACATCTTATTTGTATTTCTTCACATTTGGAAGCCGAAATTCATATAAAAATAGAGGGTCAGTTCTGACACAGTCACCTGGCACTGGATACTCAACTGATATAAATCAGCTTAGCTCCATTGAAAATCAGTGGATCTATGTCAATTTCTTACACTTGGGGCTGTGGCCCCCTAAGCAGTACACCATACTCCAGATAACAAACCCTCAGTTGACATCACATAAAAGGCGAAATTTGCCCAGTTACGTCACAACAGTATTGAAGTATCACAGTGTTTTCATACAATTAGAATAAAAAATAACTGCAGTGTTGTCTACCAGATGTTGCCAGATACAACTACAGAAGACCTTAGTATATCATGCATATCTTTTTAAACCGAACAAAAATATATATACTCACTAGTCCATAAGTCCACTGTGTGACAAGCATGACAGTCACACTTTAGCAGCTCCAGAGAACTTAAGAAAATACTATAGAAGTCAGTGACGCTATGACAATTTGCACCAATGGAAGTGCTGACTTCTAGCCTAAAACTACCTCTCTAAAGAAAGTTCCATTGTACTAAGAGTTTTGTTGTACAAAGCAAATACATAAACCTCAGAAGATATATAATCAAGCGTATGCCTTTTAGATATAATTGAATCAGACCTTCTAAAATACTGCAATATGTGTATGACACAGAGAGCCTGATTTTATACCACTCATACCAATTTTACCTCATATAACTCCATTTACTTCAATGGAGTTACTGCTGATTTACAGCAGTGCAAGTGAGAAAAAAATCAAGCTCACTGAATGGAAGATTGATTCAAGCAGGTCCATTCCCAAATATTATTCTGCTATGTCTGTCTATGTCTTTAAGAACTCATATGTCTTTTTAAAAATAAAACGTATATGATTCATTCTTATTGATTACCAGAGATTTCTTAGGATTAGGCAGAAATGGGAAGTGAATGTTTGTAAGAAGCAAATGTTATACAATTTGGTAGCGAGCAGTGGGCAATTAAGTCCAGTATCTTCTCTAACTACTGCCTCAAGAAAAACGGTACATGAAATAGAACAGTAAAAATAACAAGAATGAAAATAAAAGTTCAAGACGTTCAATCAGCAGTCAAAAGGCTTGCAAGAGCCCAAATGTGTCATTATGAACACCTTCTTCTCAGTCCTGCATGGCCAGTCTCCCCACGTGCACAGATCTCCCCCTGATACCAAGCACTGATGGCAGTGGGACCTCCATGCATATAAGGAGAGCAAAGAACTGGCTCTGAGAGCAGAAGTTACTACTGAATGTCAGTTCAGTGTGCTGTTTGGAAAAGCAGGGAAATAACTGGCCACACACAGCCAGCTAATCCTTGGCCCTTGTTCCAACTCCTTTGCAGTGCTGAGGCCATGCAAAAAAGTGAGAAAGCTGCTCTATAGAAACAATCAAGGATTTGCACAGGGGAATGTTAAATCTAGATGGATAACTATGCTACCAGTCCCCTCTCCTTCAGTGTGGCAGGCATGCCAGAGTGGGAAAAATCACATGGATACAGCTGGATACCTTATGCGGTGTAGAGCCCAGGACTGGCGAAATGGAAAGGGCACCTTTAAGGCCACATTTCTCCACCTCTCCCACCCAGCTGTGCTGACAAAACATCTGAAAATAAAGGGCCTTGTTCATTGCGCTGCACAAAGAGATCCAATTCTTCTATACTGGTGCACACCCATCTATTTTGGTACGAGGTTGTCTTTGAGGCACATATTTGTGGAAAACAGTGAACATGCTTACAGTCAATCACAAAAGCCAGCAGCACTGTAAAGTGAATAGGAATCTCATCCCTAAAACCTAACATATTCAGAGATAAGCATATCCTGGCCACAGTGCTCTCACATTCAGTTATATCTGGATTCAGAAAGACATGCATCCCAGTTAACATTAGTTTCAAGACATGCATAATGTCAGTAGGCAATCATATCGACATCCAAATAACAAATGAGCCATGCATTCATTTGTCAATGAGCAATGCTGCGGTTAGTCAAAGGCTCTGAAGATGCAATGCTCCCCAAAACACCATCAATATCTGCCTTTTCCCCCTGTGCACAATGGAAGAAGTGGAAGCTAAAACTTCCTTAGGTCCCAATTCAGCAAACCAGTTAAGAACTTGCTTTACTTTAGGTATGCGCTTAAGTCCCAATGGACTTCAGGATGAGTTTAAAGTTAAGTAGGTATTTAAATACTTTGCCGAATAAGGATGAACTGGTGAACTGGCACCTTAGGCAACTTTTGGACCGTCAGTCCATTCTTCTGTAGAGCACACTGAATGTGAAGAACCTCTGCCACAGTTACCAGATGAACTACATCTCTGATCCTTCTTGGTCTCATCAAGTACAGCTCCTCCCAGGTCTCAGGGCTAAAGCCATCACTTGGCTCTAGTGGATCACACTATTCTCCCCTCCCGGCCCAGCCCCAGCTACTAACCACAAGTTACCTCAGCATGCCTGATTTAGGCTCAGATCCTGCAGTTCTGTTTCTCAGAGACCAATGACAGTGGTTAATACAGTGATCAGAAAGATTTCTTCGAGAAAAGTATCATTTATTTAGAAGCAACACATTGAAAAGAAAACAGATCTTAACAACAACACCAGAGGCTGTATACATAGCAAGTTTTCCCCTAAGGATCTGGAAAGAGCCAACTTATTTAGACTGCCTCCCCAGAGCACCTCTCTCTGCATCAGCTGGTCTCCCTAGACAGCTTCTGGACAAGTGACTCCTTTCTTCCCCTTAGAAGGGCATTTTGCAGGGTTCTTTTGGCCTCCAGGCTCCCAGTTTTAGCCAAAGCAAAGCTTACAATTTGCTGGAGATAGGATATGGGGTCTTTAAAGCTAACAGCTGGCTGCATTGTCTTCCAAGTATGTGCTTGAGGCTGCTTATCAAGATCTGTGTGCTTCTCTCACAGTCCCCTGTTTAGATCAATACACTCATACAGAAAATTCTAATAACCCACCAACCACAGGTAGACAGCAACTTTACCTCACTGACCAGGTCACTTACAATATTCAACAATATTCAAACCATTATTAACATCAGTTTTCATAGATTAATACATAGCAGTTCTGCATCAACACCGGCATTACCAAACCCCTTACATTCAATGTCACATGTGAAGGGAGCATAGAGTAGCACTGTCTGTATCTGTGCATGACACTTACACCTGTATAGAGACAGTTAGGAGTAACTCACATGCCTGCTTGTCAAATGGGCACCGTGCACCAGATGATATGACAGACTCACAGTGTAAAATCCTGGCCCCATTCACATCAATGGCAAAACTTTCATTGACTTCAAGGAGGTCAATGTCACCCATAGCAAACTTCACTTGCAGTATACAATTTCACCATGTAGAATATACAAAACGGTAAATATCCCTACCCACACACACATCACAAGGATAGAAATACTCACACCGAACCATTTTGAAAGGCCAGATTCTCAGATGGTGTAAATTAGCAATGCTTTCTTGATTTCAGTGAAGCTATGCTGATTTACACCAGCTGAGGATTTGACCCACCTACCTTTATAAAGGGAAGTACCACAATTTACAATTTAGTTTTCCACAGATATTTTGGGTGTCATTCTTTCTTTTCTAACTATCAAGTCTATTGCACTACACTACTGACAGCTATTCTTTTCTTTTAAAAAAAATGTTTTGTTCTTAAACCACGCCCCTCATCAAGGTATCTGAGCATTTATTGTGGTGTACTGCATATGTTGTTCTCTCTACAAGAGTGCTAAAAGCATAGCAAGTTAATTAAAATAAAATGTGAAAGGCTTTTATAATAAATGACAGAGACATAGCCTTTGTTGATTTTGATGTAAAATGTAGTCTTTTACCTTTAGCCATTTTTTACACTCATTTATAAGATACATGCAAAGAGAGGCAATCATTAATCATACCTTTGTCAAAAAGCAACTGCCCAAACAATTACTAAATAAAATCTACAGAACCTGGACAAACTGTTCAAATGCAAATGTTCTGAGATGGGTGATAAAAGCATGAAATTATCTGCCTTATTTGCATATTGTTTTCTTCACAACAGCCTTCCTGTAGTTCAGTATGACCACCCACTACAGTGTACTGGGGAAAATGTTGCTAAAATGATCTAAATGAGGTACAGAAAACGAATATTGGCCAAGCCTTTGTATTATCTATATATTCCTAAATGTCTAATTTCAGAACGCAGATTATTAAAATAATCCCCATTTAGATAAAAATAATCCAAAAGCTATTGAAATCAGTGAAATCCAGTTCGATGGTGTACATCTTTCATTTCAAATCAAATGAAAAGTACAAATAACTGAATCCCACATATATTACTTGGGCCATATCACAGCAGCAATTTTTAAGTAAAAGTTCTTATTGAAATCATTAAGACTTGACATCAGCCAAACAGCAGCAGCACCAGAAATGCACGTGCAGGACTTATGTTCTATATTTCTGCTATTCCTATTTCATTAGACAAGCTGCTTCATACGTTTGCCCAGGTTTGTTACATGCTGCTTTCCCTCAACAGTCTGTAAACCATTTATGGCACATGCATGCCCAGTGTAAAATGAGACTAAGTGTGGGGCAATGGTTTTACTCTCACGTTGACAAACATTGAATCAACAAACCATCACGGCAAAATCCAGTGGCATCACCCAGTGACAATGCAGACGTTTTTCATAGAAGCCCCACACCAGCTTCTCTCTATACTTTGTCTGACAGTTTAGCTGTTCATCATAGCTTTCACTTTTGATCATGTTTCCTTATGACTGGCCAAATCCTGAGCTGACCTAAATGGAGCTATGCAGACTTACAGTGAGGATCTTTCCCTGCACATGCTGTAGTTTGTTCACCTTTTGGTCATTTGGGGTTTATATTTTAAAAATATTCTACAAAAATGGCTACACTGAGCATTAAGGTTTTGACCCTGCTCTAATTGAAGTCAATAGCAAAAGTAACATTGACTTTAATGGTTCAGGAGTAGACATTAAATACTTAAATATTTCTATGGGAAATAGGTAGGGAGTAGGTACATATTTAGAGGCTCTGGACCAGATCCTCAGCCCCAATAAGGTTGACTTGGATTGTTGTAACTGCACAAAGCAAATTTAAAACTATGTGGAAATGGTCAGGCATAGAGCTAGGTGAAAATTTTCAGAAAAAAAATTGCAGAAAAAAAATGTAGTTTCAGATCAACCAAAACTATTCACAAAATCGAGTTGAACTCAGTGATTTATTTCAGCTGGGGGGGGGGAGAATTAAAAATTGAAAGTGTCAAAATTAAATGTTTCAACATTTCTTTTCAAAATGACTTTTAGCTAGGTTGATTTTTTAAAAAACATGTTGACTCCATTTCTTCCTGGCTGTCTATAATATTCCTGCAGAAGTAGATACTCAAATCCTGGAGCTTGGGAAAAGCTCCGATTTTATGATCCATGTCCACATTTAACATAAAGTATTGAGTATACGAAATCCCTATCTCATGAATGCTATGTGTGATATGTGATGCACCTAACGAGCTTTTTTCTCATCTCACTTACAATGGTGTGTTGCTTTCAAAGGAGTTACTCTAATTTCCTCAGTATTAGAGGACAATCAGGCTCTGGGAAACAAAACGTTGACTTGAACTGATCATTTTCTTAGTGCTGTTTGTCTTGCTTTTTGAAGAGTCTTTACATTCTGTTACTGACGTACTTGCAGAAAAGGTTTCAAAGTGTTGTACATAACTCCTGTTGAAGAAACATTCTCACTTGTTTTATTCTGAAAACAGCTTTAAACTGCTGATATGTTCATTTAAAATGCATATTTCTGTTCATTTGATTTCCAATTTGCCTTGAGGATCATTCTTAGCTAGTAAAGGGGTCTCAAGACATGAAACAGTCATATGCAAATCAGCTGTGAATAATCTGTGTAGCTAGTAATTTCAATACGTCAAAATATTAGATTTGCATCCCTCTGTGGATATCAGTATTTAAAGCAAAAACGACATCCCTTATTTCATTCTGATAATGACTTTCAGCTATGTACTCCCAAAGTGTACTTGTTAAATCATTCAGTAAAGAGTTATAGCTTCTTAAAGGAGGCTGGACTGTACACAGATTGGAACCCAGTGTTTCATATTATTGAATGACAGTGCAAAGAGGAAAATTTATAGAGCCATACCTCAGATGCCAGGCTTGCCAGATTGGGGGATTTGTTGGTTCCTTTCATATCTCACTGATCTGTATGTCCAACCGCACCTCCACAGCTGTTTATTTCTGGCAACACCCTCTATCAATGGTTGGCTGTTTGCATGCTATGTCTATTCTTCATGGAACTCAGTTCCTCCCAAAATCAGGTTTCTGGAGTTTTTTCTGGACTAAAAGTTAATCTGCTTTGGTGTTGCAATTCAGGCTGTCATTGCTGACCACTCAGATATAAGCATGAAGGTCATTATTATACAGGCAAGTGATTAATGGAAAAACTCATTTGCTGACTTATTCTGTATGCTGTAATGCATATACTATGTTATGAGCATGAATTTGAAAGGGAACACTGTTTATAAGGGAAATCCGTGTAGTTTGTCGGAAATAAGGTTTTATATGACAAATGATTTAGAGCTAGATTCAATCCTTGTGAAAAGATTGGTGCCTGTTAACAAAAGGGTTAGATTTGGCCATCATTTCTATAGTATTTTGTAACAATGTAACACTAGCAGTTGATAAGAGAAAATGATTGTATCCAACTGTGTTATGGGCATGAAATCTTAATAATGAACAAATTAAATGACTATTTAAATGAAAATTCTCTCTCGTTTTATTTAGAAATATTTTAAATGAAGTGTGTAATCATTATCTTTTCAGTCAGATTTCTCTGTTTACATTTGAAAAGTTGCATGCATGCATTCACATCAAATCTCTCATGAACATTTCCCTGGGCATTGGGTCTATCATATACAATCAAGGCACCATGTGCTCTGAACTAAGCTGGCCCTAAGTCCTTCAGCAAAGTCCCCTTATTTTTGTAATATCAGCACATTTTTTCCCAAATTGATGTTTTTATTGAATAAAATATGAAAATAGATAATACACCAGCACAGTAACCTCTCTATTTTATTTTGATACTGTATTTATGTTCTCCTTGAATTTCAAGTTTTCACTGTACTCTGATTTTGCACAAAACACAACTCCCTCACAGAAGTTGTTACAGGAAGGTAGAGGTTCTGGCAGAAGAATCAAGGGCAGCTGGGAATTTGCCACAAGTCAAGCATGGAAAAGCTATTCGAGATTATTAGATATTTCTGCTAAAATAATTGGTAGCAAAAGGGTTAACAGTGTTGACATTTAAACCATCCTCTTCAGGTTTCCAAGGGAACATCCTGTTGAGATAAGTTGGGCTGAAGAAAATTTATATTCAGGAGCACAATTCTGCAACAAAGATGCAAATTCTATAGCCATGGAATTGCAGAATACATTTAGCATTGTATATAACCATAATTGTTATTTTCTGGATATAATGTTGAAAAATTTAACTTGTGTTGCAGGTGACTCTCTGATAAGTAGTTGAGATTACTTCCAATGCAGATAAAGTAGAGAGATGCCCTAAGTATGCCATTTCAAAGGGCTCTTTTCAACGTATGACACCTTTTGCGTTCGGCGCTTTTGTGCCCTATAATTGTATGCATCAGTGAGATACTACTGCAGTGACCACCTTAAAGAAAAAAACCCCAAAACTCCTACAATAGACTATCCCATTGATTTTCACAGTACACAGAAACCATCAAGTTGCCGCTCAATGCATACACCAACTACATTGCAAAATTCAGCTGGACTGTAACTAGCTAGGTCTTATTGAAAACCAATATAAGAGCTTTGTTTTATTTTATTTTTCCTAAACTAAATGGAATATTCACAAACTAACATGTGTTGCATTCATTATAGATAAAAGGCTTTTTGCATTATGTCTTGGGGTGATTTGATATATAACTTTCCTTAACTGCATCTTTCCATTTGCTGCACAGTGCTGCAAATACAAGATATGCCTGTGGCACATAGCTCTAGTATTTGTTATTTGGAACCTCTCTTGTATACCACTGTGAAGTGAATTGTGACATCTTTTCATATAAAACCCTTCTTGCAGGAATAAAGAAAACTGAAAAGAGGGGTAAAGGTGTTCCATTATTTTTAGCATGGCACGGTGTTCTACTTTAGAAAATGGCAGTCAGCAAACCCTTTGTGATCACTCTACACCTCATAGGCAGAAATCCAATAACATCCTACATGCTTATATCACTTTTTTAATACCCTCACAAGTTGCATAGTGTAGATAGCTAGGTTGGTACCATCAAGACAGCTGAGAAAAAAAATACCCCGAAAGATCTGGAAATTTGTTGGAAATCAATTAGCCTGGGGCTATAGAATGTGAAGGAGGGTTGTTGTTGATCTACAACATTAATAATGGCCTTGATTCAGCCAGGTATGTGTAAGCACATGTGTGACTTCAAGAGCATGAATAGTATCTGATTATCCATTGACTTCCATTATAATTAATACCATGATGGTGAAAAGAGAAAAGGCTTTATCTCTTTCTAATAAAAATCACTACCACTTGATCATTTCCACTTGATATATCACATGGAAATACCAGAGCCGCAGTCAGGACCATCCCTGAATCACTCCATCAACACTGACGTGCTTTAAGCCCATGAAGTATTGTACTTAGAGGCTAAGTCTACACTGGGGGAGGGAGGAGTCAACCTAAGATACGCAACTTCAGTTACGTGAATAGCGTAGCTGAAGTTGGCGTATCTTAGGTCGATTTACCTGGCCGTGAGGATGGCAGCGAGTCGACCACTGCCACTCCCCCATCGACTCTGCTTCCGCCTCTTGCCACGATGGAGTTCCAGAGTCGATGGCAGAGCGAGACAGCGGGTAGGGTAGACATTCCCAGTTATAACCCTAGCATATCAGACTTTGTTCCAGGCATCCTATGATTCCCACTTCTTATTTGTAACCAGACTAAGGAATTATATTCAGTACTTAGAGTACATTCCTTTTTATAATGGTACGATTGCAGCATTTGGGAGCTTATGCTACTCAAACTGCTAGACTAACAGAGATCAGAATCTGCAGATTTCAGTACAGTATCTTGCTTGATACCATTTCCAGAAGTACTTCTCCAGAAGTAATACCGTACTTCTGGAATCCTGATGAGCTCATGTTGTAATTCATGGAAAGCAGACACAGCCTGTGAAGTAGTGCTCTGGAAATGATATGACAGGACTTCCACTGCTCCCCACACATAGGTCAAATATTCAGGAATAGCCATGAGTTTGGGGGTCTGCAGTTTGGTCTATTTTTATTTAAAAACCTCAGGCTAATAGACTCCTGCTGAGGTAAAATTTCTTTAAGTGAGTGTAGAATCTAGCTCATTTGCCTGTATTCAGACTTATTAGTGTATGGTTTTATCATTCCTACGGGAGAAGTTCATACATTCAAAAATATGAAAGAAAGTATGCAAGTACGTTTTCATCGGCCTTAGTGAAAAGTCATAGATCTGAAATGAAGGTAGTAGCCCTATAGAACCCCAGACACACAACTGTAAATATTGCCAGTGCGTTGTTACCTACACCTCCTTGTTCCATTAACATATCTTGGGGAGGAGGGGATGGATAATATATTTCATTTCTGTCATCATGTTTTTCCGAGTCAAATCAGCACTTCTGAAATGTGGAACAAAATGGAATCTGAATCAAAGGGCATCCCTGGCAATAGTATTAAATATGACAAGGCAAGTACAAACCAGGTCTAATAGCTAAAGACTTTTTGACTTTTTAAGATGCTCAGTTGAACATTTAAAAGGTTTAGTCTCATATCAAGTCTAGAAAGCACCCCTGGGGCAGGCTTAAGTAACTACGCCATTAGGCACTGAGTTGCAAATTGCCTATTAAGTCTGACTGAAACTGTAAAATTGCTTTTCACAATGCAAATTAATGTAAATAAGAACAATTGGTTACACATATCACAGAGTATCAAACTGTCGACAGATGATGAGTACTGGGTTTTTTTTCTCCTGAATTAGCATTACTTTAAAGTTATATTTAGAGCATGGTTAAGAGGTCTGGATGTTTTTATGATACATTCCACAAATATGAACAACACACGTTCTGATGTATGTCTTCTATTATGTGAAATCGAGACCTCTTTTTATGCAAGTCAATGATATTTTCTTTCAGAGCTAATAGAAATACCACAAAACAACCCATTTACCCTCAGACATTCAGTTATATATGATCCTCCTTTAGAAGCGGAGAAACCATGAAACGGTTATCAGTTACAAAAGTGTTAGATGGAGGAAAAAAAGTTGTAAGACTCAAAAGCATTAAATGATCAAAGCCCTTTTGTAAGCCCTCTGGGCTGCAGTAGCTCTATATAGCAATAGCTGCTGTGTGCAATAGCTTATATTGCCCCTTCTGAGAGCTTTTTTAAAAAATTTTGTTCTACAAAGATATAACACAATGCAAATCAAAAATGTTCCCTTCCTTTGTTTCATCTTAGGTTAAGTTGATTAACAGTATGCAAGCACTACCAACTTCACTGCTTTACAAGAGAGAGAACAAGGTCATTATCAAGTGATATACGTGGTTTCAGTTTTTTGTAATCTACTTCTGTTTGGCAAATCCATTTTTCGTAAAGGTTTCGTGTTCTGACAATAGGGCAGATATACTGCAGTAGTCAGAGCAGACCCTACGTATTCCATTTTGTGCTTCTTAGCAAAATCACTGATAAGAAGATAAATATCAATAATTCTGGTTAATTTTGTAATGATAACTTTAACATCTGGCAGATATTTCTTGAGTTAATTACTTTTTGCAATACAAAATAAATGACCTGGTACTGACAGTCTGATTATTGCTTACCTTTGTTGAGAAATACAAAAACTGTAAATTAGATACATTTTAATAGAGCATTTTACCTCAGTCCTATTAGTAACAGCAAAAAAAAAAAAAAAGTTTTTATTCCTCTCAACTCTGTTTTGTCAATAAGAGGGCATCCTGCAATATGTTTAGTATTCTAGCTCTGGCCCATCAAAGTACTTGAGGATGTGATTAGCTTCATGTTCTCAAATCATGAGACTGGCTTAAAAATCATGTGATTTGTTTAAAGAAAACATTAAATTTGGGGTTCTTTTTATTTGCCTTTTGGTTTTTGAACCTTTAGAATACGCATTTTCATACTTTAATCCACAACGAGGAGGGTTAGAAGCTTTTTTCTAAAATGAAAACAGATTCTCCCATAATCTCAGGAATTCAGGAGCTAGGGTTTAAGAAAGACACCAAATAGGGTGACCAGATGTCTCGATTTTATAGCGACAGTCACGATATTTGGGGCTTTTTCTTATATAGGCACCTATTACTAACCTGTCCCAATTTTTCACATTTGCTCTCTGGTAACCCTAACACCAAATGTTAAATAGATTTATGATAAAAAACCATAAGAGTTGGCAACACGGCTTGTAGGATCAAGACTAGAATGAAATGGATGCAAATCCTGATACAGTTTCTTTGTAGCATCTGCCCCAGCCTGCTTCCTCCATTACTAGGGTTGCTGTGTTTGTAGCATCTGTCCTTCTCTTGTAACACTGTCTTAAAATAAAAACTTTTTGGAGGAAACTTATTGACTTTACACACACACACACCCGCACCCTTAAAACTGAAACAAAATTAATTTCCCTTTCTTTTCAAATGTGAAAAAATAAAATAATAATAATAGCCATTGGCAGGGACTGATTTTCCTCCAGCTTTGATGAATTTTCTACAGTATTTTGCTCACTCTCTCTCTGTGATGAGCATATTGGTAAATAATGATTAATTGCCCAAAAAGAGCATTAACTTACCACACTTTTGAAAACATTGATCTATGTTTCAGGTTAGTTGCTTTGGCATACTTTGGGTTTTGTTCAGGTCTTGTTGTCTTCAGTTTTGTTAGATGAATTAGAATTCCTTTTTAATCATTTACTCCCTCTCTGGGATGCAGTGCTAAGGGATTTCTGAATTCATTCATCAACTAAGCTAAGTTTTTGTCTTACAACAATATGGAACTTACTGATACTTTATAGGTAACAGCATAATTTAAACAAATTACAGCCTCTGAATGTGCAAAGTGAAGATAAAACTGCATTAGCCTCTTATTACACAGTGGGCCATAATGGCCCCCGCAGGGGTTAATTCCATAGAAAAGACTGGAAATTTAGTAACTTTACACACCAAGGGGCAGATCCTCAGCTGGTTTAAATCAGTATAGCTCCATTAATGTTGATTATATTAATTTACACCAGCTGAAGATTTATTTCTTTAAAGAATTTCTGCACATCATTCAAGGGGAGCTAGGGAGATTAGGATTGCCCTACCCTGGAACCGCCATTTATCTTCAGCCTTTCAGAAACCACATGTTTTTGAGGGATCCCCAAATGCTAGCAACATTCCCACAGCAACCATGTGTGTTTACACTCCCTCCCAGCAGCCATCAAGCCTTGCTCCTTGCTCCTCTCTCCTTCCCCTCCACCTTCCTTAACAGACTGATTGCAATGGAGCAGCAGATCACGCCTGGATAAGGCACCTTCGCTGTACCATGTTTGAGAATGCCTGCCTTCCTTATAATCTCCATCCCCACATTCCCCTCTGCCAAAATTTATGGGGGAAAGTGATCCAGGCCTCCATGTATTTGAGTTATTTCCTTTAAGCATATGTAGATGAAGCCAGTAGCCTACACCAAGATTTGTACCTAACCCAAATCTGATCCCTCATTTCAGCCTCTCAGGTTTGCTGCCCCAAAATCCCAGATTATTAGGGCTGATCAAAAATTTTCCCCTCTAAACTTATTACCTCAATGGAAAATTAGATTTTCAGCTAAACTGCAATTTTGAGGCCTGCTTGCCTCAAACTTTTTCAATTTTTCCATCAAAAAACCCCAAACTGCTTTTTTCCTTTTGTTGTTGTTTTCAGCTGAAATTTTCAAAAAAATGTCAGAAACAAAATTTCTAACCAGTGCTATAAGTTATTGTCTTCTTTAATAACAAGTGATATTTAAATAGAAGGTTTTATTAGATTCTATGTCTGAATTTATTTCTGCAATGACTAGGGGTCAGATACTGTTACACCCAGGCACTCTGAGGATTTTCTCATGACTCCTCATATCAGGGTAACATGTCAACAAATAATAAAATTATTACCTAAAAGTACAGAATCTGAATCCTGAGATACTATATTTTGAGTGATGTAGCATTCTGGGAATAGTTGGTGTGAGTCTGCTAAAGATAAAATTAAAGATATCACAGAATAATTTCTAAAGGGATATTAATTTATTATTTTGTATTATATATTATTATGAATCATTATTTCAGAAATCTGGGGACCAAGATCTCCACTCCCTTTCCTCACACACACGAAGACATGCTAAAATGATTTATTTAATGCTCTTTGTAAGTAAATTCTTAACAGATGGACAGAGCACCAGAAGGGTAGCGCTAGGGAGTCAGCAGGTGGACAGAGAAGCCAGGAATGTACTGGCACTGATCAGATTAACAAATACCTTGAGACGAGCACAAGCTGCTCAGAGTATAGACAGGCACTGACCAGATAAACAAGCTAAAATAACTTGGAAATGTGGACATTCCATGGCCCTATTTCCCAAAACTAGGGACCTGCCTGATGGCTAATGCTGGGCCACAAAGCCTTAAGCAAGTTTACTCTTCTGCTTGCTTTCTCTGTCAGGTCAAGGCAGAGGAGATTGGGCAATGGGAGGAAGAGACCGAGAATGATTCCTAGGATCTATGACAGTCAGGGCGCGTGCGCACACACACACACCCCCCTCTTTCTCTCTGCCTTGACCTGACAGGAAAAGCGAGCAGAAAAGGAAACATTCTAAAGGCTGGCTATGTAGAACAATTTTTTGCTACTCCAAATGTAACTGATTCCCATCCACCTTTATCAAATTTCCATACATAGGGCCAGCCTAAGGAGGTTTGAGTGAGATGTTTCTTTAAGTCATTTGCTATAAATGACTTATTTACATAGTGTGTGTGTGTGTGTGCATGCACACGTGTACAGGTAAATGTTTGCACTGCATCGAGGTGTATCTCTAGGTTCCCTTCATCCCCACTTTTGCAGAAATGGATTCCACCTCCTTGCTCATTTCTGACAGACCTGTCAGTTTCAAGATTATCTTTGTGCGGGCACAAAGGCAAGCAATTTATGTTTTAAAAAATACAAAGCTGAGATTCTCTTACACATTTCTAGTTGGTCCATCTGAGGATGTCCATGTTTGAAGTCCTCACGTGAAAGAATATTTTGACCTCTCAGAAACTGCACAGACCTAGTTTAAGTTTTACCCCTTTAGTTTGTCTGCTTGTTTACATTTTGGTGTCAATCAATCATTGAGTACCAAGCCATAAAGTTTGGTACTTGCTCATTTACAAGCTTGCTACATATGGTGTCCAGCAATTAAATGTGCCCTTGGCTTTTTGCAGCTGTGCAAACTATAAGGTTGTGCTTTAGTTTATTGTCAATGTCAGTAGGGTTTACACATCTTCCATTATATAAAGCATTTGCTGTTTTGGAAGAATACTACAACAGGTTTTCTCTGGTCACTTACTGAAGATAATCTAACCAGCTTTCTGGCCAAAATAAAATTATAATTCTGATAGACAACTAACTTTAGCAGCCAATTTTTAAAGGTAAAATACTAATATATTAAAGACACCATCATCTTTAAATTTAGTCAATTACAAAAAAGATTTAAAAGTAGTTTCAAATACTACAGCTGCTGCTTAGTCCTCCCGCTGATTTTCATGCTGTATAGGCACAATTTTACTATTTTTTTAAAAAAGTTTTTCTATCCCCCACTGCTGTGTGATGTGCATAAACAACAGGGAATACTGACTAAGGCACCAATCCAGCGAAGCATTTACACACTGCTTAGCATATATCACATAAATAGTCCTATTGGACTTCATGAGACTACTCCATGTATGCAAAGTGAACCTAGTGGTTGCAGGCACAAGACCTAAACGAGAAACAGGAGAAACCGTGAACCTGGCAACGCACAATGTTTTGTCTAAAGAAAAATGATGTTTCTCTATTCTCGTTCTGCCATAATGATCCTAGATGTTACTTATAGCAAATGTAGGTAAAACATTTGCAGACAGAAGTGTAATTTTTAAATTGAGGGTGTCAGTTTAACTGTGTTACCTCTAAGAACATTACACACAGTTTCTTCACATCTTTCTTTTGTATCTCTCCTTTGTCAGGTCATTATGTTTAGTTGTTTCAAGGCAGAAGGAATTCTGAATTATATTCTAAGTAGAACTGAGGATTTTTTTTGTTTATCCTTGAAAGTAATAATTAGTTACTTAAATCATAGAATCATAGACTTTAAGGTCGGAAGGGACCATTATGATTGTCTAGTCTGACCTCCTGCACAACGCAGGCCTCAGAATCTCACCCACCCATTCCTGTATCAAACCCCTAACCTATGTCTGAGCCGCTGAAGTCCTCAAATCATGCTTTAAAAACTTCAAGGTGCAGAGAATCCTCCAGCAAGTGACTCTTGGAAAGAATTCTCCATAGTAACTCAGATCCCACCCCATCTAACATCCTATCACAAGCCATTGGGCATATTTACTGCTAACAGTCAAAGATCAATTAATTACCAAAATTAGGCTATCCCATCATACTATTCCCTCCATAAATTTATCAAGCCCAGTCTTAAAGCCAGATATGTCTTTTGTCCCACTGCTCGCCTTGGAAGGCTGTTCCAGAACTTCACTCCTCTGAAGTTTCACAGATGATCTATTATTCCCATAACATACATCTGTGAAAAATCAGGGAGCTATGCTTGTCAAAAGAGATCTGAAAGCCTAACATATTAAAATGCCATTGAAATAGCTTTTTACTATCTTACACACATTGCTTGGATTAAATCTTGCTGGGCCCCTTGCTGATCTGAAAACAGTTGTACATGATTTAATAACATTTAGGATGGATTATCATAATTCGTTGCCTGCAGTTCTGCCAACATCATCATTACAGAAAATGCATTTGGTTCAGAATGCAGCAGCAACATGAGTGATCTCTGGCACCTTTAGAAATGAGCACATATTAGATCAGTCATGCAGCCCTTCACTGGCTTCCTGTTTCATCAAGAAACAATTGCAAAGCTCTACTTTCAAGCTTTCAAACCCATGACAGTTTGAGGATTTGATTATGGCAATGATTTTTTTTAAACACAGGTCTATCTGCTGAGGTCTTTTAGGGACCCATCCTGCAGTGTACTGAGCATCATTATCTGCAGATGAAGCCAGCTGGAGATTAGGCCTTGCAGTGTTGGATTATTGGCTGTCTGTATGTATCAATCAGGTCTTTGGGGCGGTATGTTTTGTTGGGAGTCTATTTTTTTTCCTTTCAAAATTTTCTACTTTATTGTGGTACTGTCTGCCAGAGTTTCTCTGCCAACTCCTTCTTTATTTTCAGTATTTTACTGGAAGCTGCTTTTTTTAGGGGAAAAAAATTGCTTGAAATGCCTAGAATGTTATTTTTCATTGACAGTACCTATATGTTTATATAGTCAGTGTGATTGTGGTGAAGTTCTTTGGGTGGGGTTTTATGGTAGATTAAGGACCACCATCCCCGTTTTTCTACCCTTGTGTGAGTTTTCTTCACGTCTGCATGTACTGACAAAGTATTGTAACAGAGTACTGGCTTGTGGACGGAGTGTTGATACAGGTGTAAACTGAGATCTCCTTAAAGGGTCAGATCCTATAGGCCAAGATTTTAAAAATCGACTAATGGTTTTCAATGGTCATCTTGAGATACCTTAAACGGACCTGATTTTCAAAGCATGGGTGGCTTCACACTTTCTGGAAAACTGGTCCCTTCAGAGGCTGTCAAGTTGGGCAACAAAAAGTTGAGGCACCCAAAATAACTAGTCACTTTTTAAAATCTTGGCCATAGGCTTCACTCCATCCTTACTCAAACAAAACTGCCATTGAAGTGCATCTCTGGTTTTAATAAACCAGAACAAAGTTTTGTCTGGTTTTAATGCAAAACTGTACATATTAAAATACCTTTTACAGTGAATTTGTAAGAACTGAATAAAGACTTCATGATCTGGCCTCCAATCAAAGGGTTACAGGCTATTTGTATATTAATTTAAAATAAAGATTATTATTCATTGAAAAATTGTGCATCTTAATGAGCAGTATACATGTCTGACACAGTTCCTATAGTTTCACAACATTTAGAGCAGTGTTTTAGCCTAGCACTTCCAATCACTGTTTGTGGGCATAAAAAAGGCTTTATCCTAATTTAGTGGTTCTGAGCACCTTATAAATCGAGACATTCAAGATATAGTTAGAGAGAACAAACACCATGTTCCTCTGCTCCCCACAGATTTACCAGTCAGCTGAGAAACCAGACCTTAGTCTTCTGGGAAGATCTGGCCAAAAAGGAGCATTTTGCTCCTTGTCATGTTTCATGCTGGGAAGAGAGTCTAGAAACGTGGATCTGCCACTGAGATCACTCTACCACCAGTATTCAAAAGCATCACTGTTGGAATACTGATTTCAGATGACCTGAGCCTGATGTCACTTACATCAGCTTAATTCTGTTCAGTGGTGTTACTCCAGATTTACATCAGTATAACTCAGATCACAGTCTGGTTCATAGGATCTGGTGAGTGTGGTAAGGTGGATGCAGTGAGCTAGTCTGTAAAGCAATTGTGTTTCATTCTGATCTCTGTGAACAGGAGCCAGTACAATACCTTGAATTTAACCTAGCAACTGATCAGCAAGCAGTGTAATTCTACAGGTATCAAATATTTAAAGCCACCTTAAGCAACATTTTCCTTTTCAAAATGAGTTCAGATTTCTTCCAAAGGAATCAGATTTCCTGGCAGCAATTGTCATCCAGTTGTACAGTATCTGAACCTACAGTGCCTGGAAGAGCAGTCTTGTAATAAGCTTTTGATGAGTGAAGGTCAGTAAGTACAACATCTGTTTTGCATACATGTTGTTTGCCTCTTATGCTCAGTTTCAGTAGTATCACCAACACATTGGAACCGGTGTCATACGATGCCTGGAAAAGTTGTTTTTCTTTTGCAGTTCAATCAGGGTCAAGTTAGTCTTAGGAAATGGATGAAGCGATTCCAGAGAAAACTGTGACTGAGCTTGCATTTTAAAATGTCTTAAGTGTCCAGGTTTTTCAAATAAATAGTCATCATTTAACTATTGTGTGTATTCAAAAACATAATTTTCAGTAAAATTAGCCATGAAACAGCATATTGTCATTCAGATATGCAATAAGTAAACTTAACTGGTCATCTGCATATATTCAAAGTGATGCGGCCAACTACTGTACATAAGCATGCAGACACCAAATGCATTTTTTTTGGTTTAAGTGTCATGAAGACAGTAGAAACAGGATGAAAACACCCAGATCCATATTGGAGAGCCCAGTGAAATAAAAGTTATAATCAAATGAAGCAGAGAAGCAAAATGTACTTTCAAATCTGATCAACCCAAAACTTTGTCCATGTGATTGGTTCCAAGATTGTGAGGGGGAAATGGGGCCCTCATCCAGCAAAATATTTAGTCCCGTTAGCATCAGTGCAGCTACTCAAATGGTTAAAGTTAAACTCATGCTTACAGCATGAACTCCATGAGATCTTATGCAAGTGGATCAGGAAATATGCAACTATAATATACTCCTCATGAATGACTGTAGGAAATAGTGTTCAGATTGTACAACCCAAAGAAGCTGAATGATGTAGTGACCAATTAATCACGTGTGCTGGATAAGCTGCCAAGAGGAAAGTTCATACTAGCACAGATGCTGGTTTTGCACCAAAGTATAGAATGCCTGTGGAATGCTTGGAACATACACTTTTGAAATCATAAGCTTGTCATTGTACTAACTCCAGAGACATATCTGCTGGGAATTTGGCCAGAGATGCCATTAATGGATTACAGTGAAACATGTTAATAATGGACACCATAGGGACTCCAGATTTTTTGGCCATTGTAACAGGTGGTCACATACTACGAATACACCATGCAGACTTTCCGCTTACATATTGCTAAAGCACTTCTGTATGTTTTATAACAAAATATTTAAAAGGTCAGATAAAATGACTTTGTTTGCAATTTAAAAGTCAAAGAATTTAAAATGTGTTACAAAATAATTCACAATCTCAAATTGGCTTCCCTTTCCAGCTGCCTTAGCAGGTTGATTGCAATGCAATTTACACAGCTGGACAGGTCTACAGGTGGCCAGAAGTGTGTTAGGCAGGTGGCTGCCTATTAGAGAGTGAAGTGTTATGTAAAGCATAGGAAATTTCATGGGGACTGAGATTTCACCAGTTATTAACACTGGCGACTGCAGACAGCAGGTGGCCATAAGTACAGGTTTCACTATAATGCAGAGCACTCATGATTAACCAGCGAATCATGTCAAATGACTACTTAATAGCTGTCTTCTGACAAAAGAAACTGAATCCTCTCCCTTTAGTCCTAGAGCCTTAAAATTCCTACAGTCCTATAAGGAGTATCTTTAGACAGGTCCTCGGAGTTACTTGTGCAGTACACCCTGCAGAGCAGAAAGCAGTCTGCAAGGAACAGTGCGAATTTTACTGGTGCTGAACCACTGCCCCAGTGTGGTGCTATGGAGCACCCTTGGGGCTGGCTGTATAGTCTTTGAAATGAGAGGAAAAATTCAGCTTTTGAGTTCTGGGAGTCATGTGCACATCCCTTTTTTACTTATCTCTGTCTACCTACCCATCTATTCATTACATTAGCCACTAGAGCCAACAGCTAGTATCCAAATGTCTTTGCTTTTGCATGCTTCCTGTCTTGCACAAAATTGAACAGAGGTCATTAATATAGATGGGTGAGTCTCAAAAGTCTCAGCATTTGGATAAATAACAAGTTCTGATGCTTGCAATTATTAAATATTCAATAATACAGTCCTAGAGCATCTCTCAGCAGTGGTTCACAACGCACATCAGGAATAATTGTAAGCCTCACATCATCCCTCACCATCCCTGTAACTTAGGTACAGTAAGAATTACTGGGCCCATTTTTACAGATGCTTACACTGAGAAACAAAAAAGTTAAGTGACTTGCTCAAATTTGCTTCTACATCCATTTTTGATACAGGACATTTAAGTACCGTACTGAACTCCAAATCAGACAAGTGTACCTCCTTTCTCAATTACTCTCTCCAAAGGTACTTCCGGCTCTGAGGAAGGCAACATCATATAACATCTTTGCATAATTCACAAACTTATGACAAAGATATAATATTATTTGTGTATGAATGTGTCTACTAAAATAAAAACTAACGAGCCATTTGCTTCATGACACTTACTTCTATAAATGTCATGAATTTTTATGTTGTCATAAAAGAGTACAGTGGAAAAAAAACTTCCATTATTTCACATCAAGGGGCAAAAGTTCTTTTGTTGCTTGCTATGGCTTGTTCACTGAAACTCAAAAATAAATGCATAGAAATATACGAAGAAGGAGGGCAAGGCTGTTAAAGTCTCCGGAAAGAACCTGATAATTGAGGTTTACTGGCATGGCTTTGTGTGATGGTATGCGCAAACAACAGGTTTAGATTATAAAAACCTTGGGGCATGGACTGTGACACTTTCTCTCATAATAACAATTTGCATTTCTATCACAGCTTTCATCCTAGCTTCTTGGACAATAATTTATTCAGCCTGTGAGGAAGATGTAAATATTATTATGATTATTTTGCAGGTAAGGAAACTGAGGCATATTTAGCGATAGAATTAGGAATGGAACCCAGTGGTGTATTTCTCTTCCCGCAAAATATAAATAACTCCCGTGGCTTTGTTGTATCTAAATACAGTTAATTTTAATGGGGGTTAATGTTATACTGAAGAGGATGATCTGGGCGCTCGGGGTCCTGACTACCCTGCACACTGTCTGCACTCTGAAAAATAATGAAGAATAACATTTCAAGATCTTGAAAGATTAGTGCATGGAAGTATATCAGCAGTTTTTGTCTGCATGCCCTATGCCCTAAGGATATTCTGTGGAGGTGGTCAGAAAATTTTGCTGAAATAGTTTTTCAACGAAAAATGTCATTTTCATCAAAATCTAAATGTGTTGGAAAATGTGTCAACTGACAAAATTTTGGCTAAGAAAATGAAACAAAGTATTTCAATAATGTCAAAGTGTCCTGTTTTAACAATGGAATGGAACATTTCAATTTTCATTTTGAAAAGTTGTTTTGAAAGTAATTTCATTGTTTTTAATAAAAATGTTTTTTTAAAGGTCAAAATAGGAACAAAATGTTTCAGTTTTATTGAACTTTTGTTTTGTGGGAATTTTCTAAGTTCTGTTTTCATCCCATTTTGGAACAGAGGAAAATTAAAAATCACAGAATTTCCCATGAAATGAAAAATCCATTTCTCATCCACTTCTAGTGTTATGTACAAAGTCCTCCAAATCTCACAATAAATATCATGAACATAAAACTGTAGAGGAGTGGAGAGGTATGTGTGTTTGAGACAGACAGAGTTTATACCATACATGATTTGTTGTCATACTGTCTGACCATCTCAAACTTTTGCCAATACAGTAACTCCTCACTTAAAGTCATCCTGGTTAATGTTGTTTCATTGTTACGTTGCTGATCAGTTAGGGAACACGCTCATTTAAAGTTGTGCAATGCTCCCTTCTAATGTCATTTGGCAGCCACCTGCTTTGTCCACTGCTTGCAGGAAGAGCAGCTCTTTGCAGCTAACTGGTGGGGGCTTGCAACCAGGGTGGACAGGCAGCCCCCCATCAGCTCCCCCTGGTTCTATCAGATCCCCGCTCCCCTAAGTTCCCTGTGCTGCAGCCGCCCAGCAGGCTAGCAATTGCAGGCTATCAATCGGCAGTTCAGCTGTCCCTCCCCCGACTGTCATGTGCTGCTGCTGCCCTCTGCCTTGGAGCAGCTCCCAGTGACTTCTGCTTGCTGTGCAGGGGGGGGAAAGAGGGTCTAATGTCAGGGTGTCCTCCTCCTCTCCTGCTCCTGCACCCCACTTACCCCTTCTCCATAAAGAGCAGGGAGGGGACACCGACAGAGAGAGACAGAGAGAGCTTGGGGCAACAGCGGCTGTCTCAACTTCCTGATCCACTTAAAAAGACAATGCACTTTAGAGTGGGTTACCTTACTCAAAGGGGCAGTGTGCATCTCTCTCTCTCTCCCACATACAAGGTGTGTGCCTGTCTCTGTCTGCTATGCTGTCTCCCCTTGTGTGAGAGGCTACATTAACAACAATGTGTTAACCCTTGAGGGCTCAGCTGAGTGCTAGTTCATCATTTAGCAGTAAGGCATTCCCTGGGAAATATCCCACCCTCTGACTCCACCACCTCATCCAAGCTTCACAATCATCATCACTGTGTACCAGTATTAAATTGTTTGTTTAAAACTTATACTGTGTGTATATCTCTATAATATATAGTTTTTTGTCTGGTGAAAAAAATAACCCTTGTGCCTAACCCCTCTACTTACCTTCATTCTTATGGGGAAATTGGATTCACTTAACATCGTTTCACTTAAAGTCACATTTTTCAGGAACATAAATTTAACGTTAAGCGAGGAGTTACGGTATAGGGCATTTTGCCTTGACTAATAGCCACTATAACTCTATTAAAGTCAACAAGACTAAAGGTCACTGGGTATAAATTTGACCAGAATGTGGCCTGGTATGTTTACAGCACTATATATCATTTTTGAAATTATAGACCTTTTAAACATTTCATCAGTACAAAATTTTTGTATCCCTCTGCCTATAAAGCTGAGCTGCCTAAGTACCTGAACCATGAACCCAGTGGTACAGACCTGTGAAAGGAGAAACATTCTGACTAGTTCATTTTAAAAACCTTTTTTCATGATAAAAAAAAAAAAGCTTTTCCTTCCTGAGAGTCAAGAGTCATAACGTTAAGGTCTGATGTCTCATTGCAGGCTAGGATGCTTCACTTATAATAGGGTAAGGATGGATCCACAACTGCTGCATATTATAAAGCAACAGTTTCTGGCCAGTATGCCTCATGAAATATCAGGCTGTGAAGTGTCACTTGTCCAGGAAAAAAATATTCTTAACTCTGAACTTTGGGCCAGTACAATTTGGGGAAGGAAATTCCACCACTGGTTTAAAAGCGAGCAAGCAAGCAAATAAATAAATAAGTGGTGCCTGTTTGAAAACTGATCATATGTTTGGAATTCTAGAAATAGAGCTGAAATGAATTCATGGGTATATTTCAGGAGAAAAGGTTACACTTGCAAAATACATGTAATATACCACATTATTCTACAACTGATCCTAAAAAACATCATGTAGTGTGTACTATATACATATGATACTATATCATATATCAATTACACCTACCATAAAAAGAAAGGTTATTCATATACTCTACATATGATCAGTTACACCTATTATAGCTCTTGTTCTGTGCATCATTCTTGTAACACAATAAGCTTTTGTTGTTTATCAGCATTTACAATCAAACAAATAAATTAAAGGCACAAGATGACCCTAAATTAACACATTGCTTTAATTCACATTCAGGGATTTGCTATCATTTATTTCCTGTGGTTCAGTGTCAGCAGAGCCTTGTAAGTGAATTACAACAGCAGAATGACAACAGGGCCATTTATTATCCTTTATGTTCTATTTAGAAGGTGTCATTATAAGATTTACAAAAAAAATTTAAAAAACCCACTAACCAATAAAATAGCTTCTGTGTATTTCTTAATTTAATGTCATCTGTAGCTATTATTTTGCATCTTTCCATGTACACACAGGAGGGAAGAGGCAGACAACTAGCAAATTCACTGTACAGAAACCTTGCAGTTGTTCAGGTTTTATGTACTAATAATGTTCAAATCCCAACTCCCAGTGTTCAGTGTACTGTATCAGCAATAATGACTAGAACTATTGAAACTCATTAAAGAACTTAGCCTCAATTAACAGACTGATCAGTATCTGCTTCCCATTACACAGAGACAAATTAAGCAAGTTAAAATGGTTCCCAGAAAACATTTGCTGAAGCAAGTCAAAATTAACAATAAATACAATTGAATTCTCTTTTTGCTTGATTTTTCACCCATTTGCACCTATACAAATGCAATGAATGAATGCTGTTCATTATTTGTCAAACCCAGAACAACTTCAACTCACCAACAATCATTCTCCAACAATCTTTAAAGCTGAAATACTCACTCCCCACTTGTATAGTACTTTGTGAATAGCAAAATATTTTCCAGTTCTACTAAACAAAATTGTAAATCATGCCTGAATTATTCATCAGAAAATTACTGCCTGGGTATAACCTATGGAATATTCATTGCATCAAGATTCAGTCTTCCCTTCCCTGGCAGCAAGAAGGAATACGAGAAATGGAACTTAAAAATAACAGAGGTGAAAAAAAACAATACTCTCTCTTAATTGCACCATTGCGCTGGACCTTTTTTCAAATGGATCCCTTCCCACTCCATCCCAAGTAGTGCAAATGACATGTGACATACTGCAGATGGCTCACCAGTCAGAGAGGCAAATATGCTGCTTGCTGTTCAGACAGTAACTAGCAGCACAGGTGTTGGATTTTTGCACTTGCCAGATCACCAGTAGCAGCCAGATTTCCCCTCAATACCCCAAGAGAAAGGCATAAAATCCCTATATTAGAACACAGAAGAAATAGCAGTATCCCACCCCACTGCTTCTTCTCAACTAGCTCAAACTCCAATGGATAAATTAAAGGACTAGATGTGCTGCATCATCTAGGGAGATTTCCTGTTTCATTTTAAGCAAGTGAGATGCTCAACACTGCACATGTGGTGCAAGGGTCTCCTGTCAGTACGGAAGCCACGAGCATCACCCGATATAGTGCATAGCACACTCTGCTCAGTGGGTGGTGCTCTAGTAGGTAACAATGATTTTGCTTCCCCAGAGGCAGGTATCATCTCAATTGTCATTAAATTAGGGGGTCTCCTTGATATTGATGGACATTGTCATGGAGCTATTGTTTCCGTTAACACAGCTGTAGAGAATTTTGACTGTGTGTGGTTGATGACAAATGGCCCAAGGTATTCATTCACTCTGTTGCTTATTACATTGTCAATTAATATCTCTGCTGCAACTAACTGTATTGTTCTTGCTGTTGTGGTTTCTGGTTTCCATTCTCCCATGAATAGCAACTACTTTGACAGTGGGATATTTAAAAGGGCACCAAACACTAAAGTCTCCTGCAGCAACTCCACAGTCTGGTATAGTAGAATTAGGCAGCTAGGTGCTTTCAAAAATCCCACTGGGCACCTATCTGCATCTTTGGGTCTCTTAATATCTTTGAAAATCTGGTCCTAAGTTACTATTGGTACCCACATCATTGAGAACATGCAACTGACTACCTAAGCACAATTCTGCATAGAAAGGCATTTAGAGAGCACATTTGCCTGTAGAATTTCATTATTTGTGGTAATAAGGGCTCTATGGGCAAACGAGCTTAGAGGCCCAATTCAGGGGCTCAGTGAGGGGAACTAGAGAGGCATGCAGGAGCCAGAGAGGCAGGAGGAGCAGAGCCATGGCAGCTTAAGGCTATGTTTACACTGCACTTTCAGTGTTTAAACTTGTGTGGACAGCACTTCGTCTGTGCAAGACACTCTCTCGCCAATGAAGCTACTGCCCTGTGTTGGGGGTGCTTTTATTTTGCCATCAGGAGAGCTCTCTCCTGGTGACAAAGAGAAGCTAGACCATGTGCCTTACAATGGCAAAGCTTTAGTGGCACGGCTGTGCCACTAAGGTACAGGCTAGTGCAGGTAAGAAGATGCAACCTACATCCCAGTCTGGGCCTTGGCTGGAAGTGCAAAGAATCCCTTCTTCACTCATCTGTAGAGGGACTCACGAAGGTCTCTCTTGTTCTAGTGATACCTCACAAGGGTAGGTCTGGACCGATGGGCACTAATAGCCCAAGCAATATGTTTTGAGAAGCCCATAAAAAGCCACTCATAGTTCCTCTTAACTGACCAGGATCACGGATGGATTTATTATAGAGATTGACTGGTAAAATGAGGGGCGTTATGGTTTGTGATAGACCCAGGCCAGTTGGGTACAGCAGAATAGCAGAAGGCAGATATACTGGTCACTGGATTAACAGTTTTCTGTTCCCTGACTGACCAGAGCAGGGGCTGCTCCAGGCTAATGAGAACACCTGACTCTAATTAACCTGCAAAGAGTCAGGTGAGGCCATTAAGCTAATGTGACCACTTGACTCTAATTAAGGCCCCGCTGATACTATAAAAAGGGCTCACTCCAGTTAGGCAGAGGAGAGCCAGGGAGCCAGAGGAGAGGAAGTGCGGCTGAAGGGCTGGTTAATGAAGACACCCCCAAGCCATCGGTAAGGGAGCCCTAAGGTAAGGGTGAAGACGGAAGAAGCAGGAGATCTGTGGGAAAGTGGCCCAGGGAAATGTAGTAACTCGGGTAGTGAAAGGTTGGCTGCCAACTGCTGCTACCATTAGGGTTCCTGGGCCGGAACCCGGAGTAGAGGGCGAGCCCGGTTCCCCCCAACCCACCACTACAGGAACATCTCCTGGGAGGGGAAGTCAGGCCCCTGTCAGGACAGGAGGCTAATCTGTTCTGAAATAAGCCCCCAAGGATAACAGAGACTGTGGGAGTTCTCTCACCAGCCTCCTTGCTGGCCTATGATGAAAAGGGCTCAGTAGACTGTAACCCTGGCCCTAGAGAGAGAAGGGCTACGTGAAGGGTCACAGTGAGCCACTGAGGCTAGCATAAACCCCCTAAAGCGCAGGCCCCATGGGGGCAAGGTCAGAGCTCTGCCACAGGTTGTATTTTGTGGCTTGCTCAAAGGAGATAGTTTAAAGAATACCAGTCTCCATGTGTTTCCCTTTGTTCTAACAATTTGGTATTTACATTTCAGTAAGAGAGTTTTTATATTTTACATGTGCAGATGGACCTGACACACGTTACTGAATTCCCTTTCCAGAGAAGCTGTTCTGTGGCTGTTTGAAGTGCAGCACACAAGAGTAGTCTGTCCTCCAATTTCAGCAGTGCCAAGTTTCCAGTCAAGAGCCATCAGGAAACTTGTAGTCATGAATATTACAAGCAGAGATTTACTGTCTACTCCAAAGGAAAAAGAATCCCACCAGTTAAGCCGCACTGTTGTTAACAGCAGTAGAAGCCTCAGTGGGAACGGCTCCCCAGCTCTGGGCTCCATTCTGAACACCTTGCTGATTAACCCTGCACTAGAACTCCTACCAGCAAGATGAAAAGAAGGAGAAGGGAAAAGAATGAGCCCAACATGCACAGCAGGAACAAGATAGGCTATGAGGTCATTAGTGCATAGTGCACATTCAGCACTATCTCTAATTGTGTGGCACTTAGAGAACTATACAGGAAGAGAACCAGCTGCAAATGTAAATTTTGTAAGCTCTGCCCAGGCTTAGCTCTGGGTCTAGTTTGTCTCCTGCTAGTTGTGGTCCCAAATATTATGTTACACTACCACAGAACAGGAGGAGGATCTTCCTGGTTTCCTGCGGCCATCCAGCTGAAATGAATGGGGTGTCCACCATCTATCTATTTCCACTACCTTTGATGACTGGAAAAGTTAATTAGAACTTCTGAAACAATGAGAAATCCAATTTTTCAACTATGAATCATTCTGTGTCTGGACTGGTCCCCTGAGGGTCATTTTCATCATAAATTAATCTTTCTAATGTCAGCCTTAAATTATCAGAAGTGACTCACATGACCACTGTGTTACGAGCAGTAACAGCAGCCCTACTGTGGAAAGGTGTGATGGTGTTCTGATGATATTGAGTCTGACATTGTACAAAATTAGTTTAAAATTAAAATAATTCTGATGACATTAAATAAAATGGAGGCTCACTCATGTCCAGAACATGACTGTCATTAGCTGTAATCTTTGTTGCCTACTTCTAGGTAATGAAGGTGGGAGGAGCATAATGAATATTGTCAATATCTGTTTGGAGGTGGGAGGAAATGGAATGTATAGTTGATCGGCTGCTATATATTTGTAACCCTGCTCTCTACTGGAGATGCATTGACCATGTTGTCTTCTGACTAGTCACTCTACCATAGAGGAGAGAAACTTTAATACTATGATAGATATTACAGATGAAGGACAGTTTCTTAGCTCATATGATAAAGGAATGTATATTAGGAACAGAACAGCTTGAGCTGTGTTCACCAGTGAAGTTTTAAGAAGTCATGGTGTGTAATAGAGCTAGGTGAATAATTTATACAAAATAATGTACACTATGAATTTTGCCTTGTTCTTTGTGCACATATGATTGTCTCAAATGTATTCTTACTATGAAACTATTCACTGAATGAATTCGGTGAATGATTGGATGAGTGTGGCCCTTACAGTCAGGTTTCTAGTGAGCATATTCTTAACATATTCTTAAATTCTAATTTCATTTTCCATGAGCATTCAGCATCCTTTAATTAACATTTCCTTTTTGGCAAACATTCTTGCCAGTAAATTCATTTCCTAGTATTTGTACAAAGCGAACACAAAAGCAGCATTGTCAAAGCAAAATAATTTAAACATTTATATTAATATTTGTGGAAATTGCTTTTACACTATTCTCCCAGCTCTAGTATGGAGTACAAAGTAGCTTACAACTATTTTCTCATGGAATCTTTATCCAGGTAAGGTAACTCAAACACATTTGAAATTGTTTCTTGGTTCCTAATTTGATTTAACTGGATAAAGTAATCAATCCCTTGAATAATCGGATAGTAACTTTCACTAAATAATATGAAATGTATAAACAATGAAAATGTATTCAGTGAAGTTTCTGAAGTATTTCACTTGTGACTAGCAGTTGAAGCTCATTCATTCACTTTTCTTCTCTTGTATTTTCTGTGTGGCATGCCCTTTTCACTTGGATAGCTCCGTTTATAAATATGACCATTATAAAATCAGGTAATTCACATGGTTAAAGAGGACTTTGGTGAATTGGGAGAATTCAATCAATTTTCTTGTGTTGTGCATGTGTTCAAGGAATTCCTATATGCAATAAATTATATATCATATGTTTTGGAAATAGGATCCATAGAGAATTACACAGTTTAGGTAGAACCATAGAAAGAAAGTAATATTTGCATATTAATCACTCATAGATAACTATTTATTTGAGCCACATGAAGCAGTGGTAATTGCTTCATGATAGCAAATACTCAACTAAAAAAACAGGAATGAGATCCAGACTTTCATATCTAAGCACTGATAGATTGGTTGACATTGGCTAAGAAACAGATTGGCCTGTAACTAAATATTTCAGCAGTGCAGACCATAAACTTTGAAGGCAAATTTAGCAAAGCTCTGACCTCTAAATTTTGTTATCAAAAGACTTATGGATGCACAGTTTAACTTCCTGATTCTTAAATCTTCCGTGTAATTAATATCTACACTTTGACACCCTTCATAGATTAAAAGTCAATAAATAAATTATCACACTGATAAAATTACTCTGCCTAATGTCCAAAATAGCACATACAGTAGAAAAACCAAACACAGTCTATGCTGCTATAATTGCCACTCTTTCACTGACATTTTGAAAAACAATTTCAATTCTTGAAGTTAAATGAGTCATGGAATACAAAGGATACTGGATGATCATATAGAGGTAAAATAGGATATTAACCCCACTCAGGAGAATTAACTTTCATAATTCACTTGTGCCTAGAGCTCATGAATACATAACCTGAGCAAATATTATGCAGACTCAGAGAGGGAAACAGATTTAAATCATTCACAAAGAAACTGGAGTTGCTCTAATAAAGCTATTTTTAGTATATATTAATGTTAGTTGTGCTGTGATGCATGTAATGCATGTAGTTATATAACTAGTATAATCTTTTTTTCTCTGCACCTCTAAATGTCAAGGAGACTGCTGTGTGAAGAAGGCAGCTGCCATTTGGGTTCAGATTAGATGCAACACATTATAGAAGAGACTCACTCTATTCTCTCTTGGATGCTTCATATTTGTTCTTTCTTGTGCTGCTATTTTCCCACAGTCATTAAGATTAATGTACATGGTTGCCCACTGTGTATGTAAAGCATAACAGTGTATTCACAAAGTGGTAGGTGTTTCATTCCACTCTGAAGATAATACAAGTTTAGGGTGTTCAGCACCTCACAGAATTGAGCATTAGCCTGCTAAACCCAGGGTTGTGAGTTCAATCCTTGAGGGGGCCATTTAATGATCTGGGGCAAAAATCTGTCTGGTCCTGCTTTGAGCAGGGGGTTGGACTAGATGACCTCCTGAGGTCCCTTCCAACCCTGATATTCTAAATAAGTGAACATTAATAGCTTTGGTAGCCTAATCCTGCAGACATGAAAGCCAATGGCAACATGCCTATTGCCTCCGATGAGTGCTTGATTGGGCCTTTTCTGCATGAACACATACACGGTTAGAAAGACACTAGGTGTAGTTAATGTGTGATCACTTTACTGTTGTGAAATGATTATGATCCACTTTGTCAATGATTTCACAGTCCCATATCTGTGGTTCACCGTACAGCTTAATCTCCCATGTACTATGTTTGTAGATAGATCTCATGGCTGGTATTCACAAGCAAATTTCAACACTTTGGCATATCATTTTTAGACAAGCTCCAGGGAGCCAGCTTAAACGCAGCTGGAATTTAATACAGGTTATTCCATGTGCACTAGAAAAAACTCCTTTTCTATAAAGACAAGTTATGTCAGTGTAGAACTGGCACCATTGAGACTGATGATTCAGGATAAAAAAAATAATCAGTACACAGCACAGTAACTGCTGGACAAGTTTAGTTTACATGACAGGTGACCTGAACTGTAATTGACCTTGGTAGCATCTAGGTCATTGTTTCACAAGGATGAACTCTTCTTGAATGGCATTTTTAATAGGGTATGTTCATTCTGTTTTGATAGCATCTTTTGTGTGAGGATCTCAACATGTTTTAGAAACAATAAGTCTCACAAAACCCCTGTTAGAAAACAGATAATGGATATTGTATTGGCCTGATTTTTAGATGTCCTGAGCACCATAGTTCTGCCAGGGGTGTTTGTATGCAAGAAAACAGACAAAGAATAACTCATTCTTTTGAAGTAATTCCCCTTTAAATCTGCCGGAGTCACTGCCTGTAATGGTTATCTGTACATAACTGCCGGTTGGATATGCTAACACTGCTTGAGCAACTCACACTGATGATTACTAATTTGAGATTCAACTGTGGCATTGACCAATCAATTGCAATAGCCTAGGGTGAGGACCCATGCCCAGTTCTTCCTGGTACCTCTGGGGAAGTTGGTATTGGTAGCAGAATGAGACTGAAGCAGTCCTTGTGGTCAGGAGAGAACAAGGGCTATGTTTGCATGCATTTATTACACTGGCAAAAGCTTCTGGGTCCTTCCACCACCACCACCCTTGAGAAGTCATGAAGAGAGAGGCTCAATTTAGTCATGCATGTAACTTATTAAATTTCACCCGTTTTGCACTATCACTGAGCCCTGCGGCTCTGTGGCAGAAGATTCATTCAGTATCATGTGAAAGCTGTTCAAAAAGGTAGCTGTTCAAATACCTTTCAGGCCTCTCCACTATATTGAGGGGGCAAAAGACATATCTGGCTTCAAGACTAAGCTTGATAAGTTTATGAAGGGGATGGTATAATGGGATAGGCTAATTTAGGAAATTAATTGGTCTTTGATTATTAGCAGTAAAAATGACCTATGGCTTGTAATGGGATGTTAGATGGGGTGGGGTCTGAGTTACTATAGAAAATTCTTTCCTGGGTGTCTGGCTGGTGAGTCTTGACCACATGCTTAGGGTTTGCAATATTTGGGTCAGGAAGGAATTTTCCTCCAGGGCAGATTGGCAGAGGCCTTGGGGGTTTTTCACCTTCCTCTGCAGCATGGGGCAAGGGTCACTTGCTGGAAGATTCTCTGCACCTTGAAGTCTTTAAACCATGATTTGAGGACTTCAGCGGAACAGACACAGGTTTGATACAGGAATGGGTAGGTGGGTGAGATTCTGTAGCCTGCATTGTGCAGGAGGTCAGACTAGCTGATCATAACGGTCCCTTCTGACCTTAAAGTCTATGATTCTATGATTGTTTCCACATCAAATTCAAGGCACTTGTTCTCTCTCTCAGAAACCTTCAGTGCTCTGCACTTCCCTACTTATCTGCCCATACTGTCCCCTACCACTCCCTCCACTCCGCCAGTTGAACCATTCTTGAACACTTATTTGTTTGCTTCACCCAGATAGGTCTTTGCATTTTTTTCATTTGTTGCATCGTCTTTCAGATTAAATGGTAACTCTCAGGGAAGTGTGTTTTCCTAAGTGTTAGCAGAGCACCTAATGAAACAGGGCCCTGATTTTAACTGGGGACATTGGGTATTAATGCAAAGTAATAAAATAAAACTACAACAATGTTACTTAAAAGCTCATATCAAGAACTAAGGATGGACAAACTGATCCAGGTAAATCAACAACCCACTCAAATCCCCTTCCCCAGAAGAAAACAAAACACAAGAAAAGAAACAGAACCTTTGCTGAACTTCATTGTTTTACATTTGGGGAAACTGAGGTATGGAACATCACACAGTAAACCAGTGGCAGTACTGAGATGAGAACACAGGTCTCCTGAGTCCCCGTCCTGTGCTCAGTCCACTAGGCCACACTGCCCCCCCACTAGAACACTTGAAACTGTATCTCAGCAACGTGCAGTTTGAAATTAGCTGACTTCTTGACCAGTTTTAGGTTTACCTATTGCTAGCCTGTATTCAAGCGTTCTGGGACGTACAACTTTGCAGGGTATGCTAAGTGCTAAGGATCCACTGAACCATCCCCTCATGGCCTGCATTACTATCTCCCCACAAAAAATTGGCACTTGCCTTTTCAAATGACTGGAATGCCATTGGCTAATCCCTGATTCCCCATGGGTATGGAGGAAGCTGCGCAGTATGAAGTAGAAGAACAGTTAATGCATATTAGTATCAACAGTCTTAACTGAGGAAAGAAATGGGGAAGGGATTTAATAAAGAGAAAAGGCCTTCAGGAAGAATATTGTTGCTTTCTGTGCTTTTGACAGCTGCAAAGACCTTCTGCCTATGGGACTGTTTTGATAATAAAGTTGTGACTTTATATATCATTTTAACATAAAATATGTCTGCCCTTGGCAACGCCCATTTTTCACAACCATCCCATCAAATTCAGGCTCAGCCCCTCTGGTGCAGTGCAGCCACTTTGTGTTGCACAGATGGTATAATCAGGCTATAAAACTGTCTTAACCAGTCCAGAAAGGATCACCTCGGTGTTTGAGAGGCTTTTGATGGTGTACAGCCAACCTAGGGGCATTTATGCCATTCACCTCCCCGTTAACAGTGGAAAGCCAGGTGTAATTGAAAGAAAAGAGGTGCAGCTTGGATGGTCATGTGCTACATCAATCTTCAGCCCCTTCTGACCACTGCCTGAATCTTTTGTCCTTTCTGACCACTGCAGTCTGTCAGAAGTTAGAACAGCCCAGCTGACTGCTTTAACATGGCACAGGGCAGCACTTGGACCAGGAGACTGCAAGAGTGAACATTAAACCACCTAGCACACAGCTCCCTGATTTGAAGTCAAGGCACTTTCATCACAATAGAGTCCATTTTAGTTTTAAGGATGACTAAAAGAGTGTCATGTATGTTTAGAAAAACACTTTTATTAAAATCATGTCCTCATGCCAGAAATATTAAGCTTATATACCTCTGAGTAAGTAACAGCTTTATATATAATGGATAATTAGCTCAACGTATGAAAAACAAAACAATTTAGCAAAAACAACACTCCTTGGCTGCTTCGGCACAGTTCAAATGACTGCAGACAATTTCACCGAGCCACACATTTTTTGTGAATGACTAAATACTAAATTTTGAGTCAGAAACTCTTACCTTTCCCCAAACAGAAACACATAAAATGAAACCCAAGTTACCATTCAGTAACCACTATCATTCTATAATTACAAAACAAACTATGCAGCAAAATAAATGAGGTTGGTAATTTGTTATAGTTTTATTGCTTTGTAAGTATGCAGAATAGTGTAAATTGGGCACTGTATTAAAAATGATAGAAAAACATTATATCCTAAGCTAAGGGATCCATTTTTACTAAATTGTTTGTGCTATTCATCTTATAATACAAAGGATTGAATAAGAAGAGCAAAATACTACTGCAGAAATACTTAGATATAATCTGTACTGCTAGGTAATGCATAGAAATATAGATGCAATTTAGAAATAAAATACACAGTTGCAGTGCAGTATAACTAGTATGTTTCTGATTTTAAACACTTCTATGAAGACAGTGCCAAATCAGATTGGATCACAGTGTCATGAGCAAACAACAAAGAGAACATATTAATTTGTAATTGTAAGATGGTTGAAAGTATTTTAGAGGAAAGAATTACTGGACTCCATTACTCTTTTTATGAAGAGCTCTTCTGTCTCATGCTAAAGCAGATTTTATACACTCATGCAAAACAACAAATTGTTTCTCTGAATGCATCATGACATCTTGGACTAAGGGGTGAAAAGAGTACACAAGTAAACAGATTTTGTTAGAGAGACAGAATGGAGGGGCAATATTTAGAGTTAGGGAATGGATATCCAAGTTGATGCAAAATAACACAGAGCACGTAGAAGAAAAATAAGTGAATCAACAAGAGCATGAGATATTTTAGAGGATATAGGAGCTTGAAGAGAAAGAGACAGAAAGCATAACAATTAAATGAGTCTGGAAAGAAATAACAGGGGAGTTGTTTGTCTGTAACAGAAGAGTTTGGTGGCTCCAGACATTTCTTGTTTATTAAGGTTTGGTCTTCCTAAAGGGGTTTACTTCAGAGAGGGGACTCACATTATGTGGCAGCATTACCCTTATTCTTTCTGAATACTGCAGAGTACAAACCACTATTTATGAATTATTGAGATTTTCATTTTCCATGCACATTCTGGATAATGGCAAGTCAGAATGTTAAGAGCCACAGATTATTAAATTTTCCTTTTCCTTCAAGTGTATACACATCTAAAACCTGCTGAAACAAACTGCTTGCCTCAACATTGTGAAAGTAAAGAACACATTACAAAATGATCCTTCTTCCCCCTGCCCCCAGTAGTTTCAAATATAATGCCACTTAGCCTAAGTATTTTGATCTGTGTCCCTTCACTTTTTGCAGCACATGAAAGCCTTATTGTGGGGACTGTAATCATCTCAAAATAAGCTGGCTTCTTGGTCTGCTTAACAGTTAGTCTTCAGATGCCTAACTACAGTTACATAATAGGTGTTACTGACTTCGAAGAAACATGGCATATATTGCATCTGCCATTGGAAACAACTCTGACAGCATAGCACAGCAAACCACCCAAAACCACCCAAAATTTCCCAATTAATTACAGTGGGAAATTATGGATACATCTCCTCTAATGCCAGGATATAACAGAAACTCAGTAACTACCTGTGTTTCATATCACTGAGTAAATACTTCACAAATGTATTCCGAGGAAAATTTTTAAATAAAATGTTATTATATATTTTGATTTGTATTCTGCTACGGCCCACAATGGGCTAAGGCAGCATTGAACAAGCATAATTTAATATGTAGTTGCAAACATGGCTAAATCTAATTTCACTTTTGAAATCAAACAGTAATTTACAAATAATATTTTGCATTATTTGTTCAGCTGTTGGCTACAATATGTTAATAACAATTATTTGAAATATATGCCCTTGTATAAGAGGTCTGAGACCCCAACTAAAGTAGTGGCCAAGCTTTGCTGATAAAAACCAAAAACAGGCTGTGCACAAAAGTCAAGCGCTGCCTGTGTGCATGCTCACAGAACCTGGCAAGAACAGGACTTGTATTGCAACAACATACACACATTCCTGAGAAGTGCTAGGCATCGGATACTTGTGTAAACATGTTCCAGAAGGGTACCAGAGCACCCCATACCAAGAATGGTACAAGCGCCCCACAAGATAACAAGAACACACTGACCCCTCCTAAAGATAAGGTCAGGATGACAGTGTGATGGATAGAGATGTTTTGATCGAACTAACATGTACAAGGTTGAAGGAATTGGGTTTGTTTAGTTTGGAAAAGAGAAGACTGAGAGGGGACATGATAGCAGTTTTCAGGTATCTAAAAGGGTGTCATCAGGAGGAGGGAGAAAACTTGTTCACCTTAGCCTCCAATGATAGAACAAGAAGCAATGGGCTTAAACTGCAGCAAGGGAGATTTAGGTTGGACATTAGGAAAAAGTTCCTAACTGTCAGGATAGTTAAACACTGGAATAGATTGCCTAGGGAAGTTGTGGAATCTCCATCTCTGGAGATATTTAAGAGTAGGTTAGATAAATGTCTATTAGGGATGGTCTAGACAATATTTGGTCCTGCCATGAGGGCAGGGGACTGGACTCGATGACCTCTCGAGGTCCCTTCCAGTCCTAGAGTCTATGAGTCTATGAGTCTATAAGGTAAGGGGTGGTAGTTAGCCATGTCAGAGGGTGGCAACTAGCCATGTTAGAGGAGTAATATGTTATTTGTTTATATTGGTGTATAAAATGGAGTCTCAGAGGGCGGGTCTTTGGCCAGCCTGGGGATAGTGAAAAGTCCCACCATTAACTGAGCTGCGTCCATTGTCATGGGCATCCATGCACTGAGTGTACTTCTAACAGTATAGGGCACCAATACCATGCTTCATCGACAATAAACCTGACCTAATGCCTTAACGAATCTTGTGGTTATTGGGCAGTTCGATTGAGGTCTGCTGTGCCACTTGCCTGCACAGAGCTGGGACAGCACACAGAGAGAACACACAACTGCAGCCGAATATCTAACAACATACACTACCCTGTGTGATAAACTTCAGATCATAAATAATAATATCAAGATACAGGAATAATTATATAAATATCTACTGGTTATATTCAGTTGCTGGTAAAAAGATCAGTCAGTCAATGGGTATGTTTTTATTATCAAATATGGTATGGTAATGAAAGACAAGGAACCTCTGAAGCCTTTTGCCGAGGCTAGTTTAAATGACATCAGCAAATATATTTCTGTATAAATCTGCTTCATGAAAGAAGTTAATGAAACCCATCTAAACTACATAATCAAAGCATCAAAGGTTATTAAATACACAATTAAACTCATATAATCCTAATTCTTCTGAGCACTTAAGCTTCTGTATAACATTGTTATAACACATGTTAAGTCCTTCCTTATTCAGTAAGAGAAAGATTCAGTGAGGTATTTAAGCACATGCATAACTTAAAATACATGGGCACTCCTGTTGAAGTACATGGGACTATTCACATGCTTAAAATCATGAATGTGCTTAAAAATCTTGCTGAATTAGGGTCTTTCTCAATAAATCTAAAGATGATCTGACCGAAGCTCAGTCAATGGGACTCAGGCATGCATTTATGTGTTTTTCTGAGTAGGGACATACCTAAGCACCTACTTAAAGCTAAGCAGGTGCTTAAGTGCTTTGCTGAATTGAAGGCCATGCAAAGAGAACTGACTATAAGACCATATTTTTACCGTGAAAGGTAAACACATTTAACAAGATATATACTAGTGTCACTAAGTAATATATTGATTCTTTCTACCGTATTCTTCATCCGTTATCTATCTCTACATAAACAGCAGAGAAAGCTGTATTTCTGTTTGTTAGATTCTTAATTTTTTGTGAGTATAGCATAATTATAAGTGAATTGATAAGTAATAAAAACAATAACTGTTGTATAAAGTTTATGACTCTGATGCCTAGTAGCATAATTCAATTTGATATTTGTTTTTCTGTCTCATTATGAATAATTGTAAAGTTTCCTTTGAGAATATTGAAGTAACTGATCGGTAACATTGGGGCAACAGTTCTGATAGCCAATGAAATTCATTATTAAATATGTTATTAACAACAATTTAAAAATTAATGTAAAAGACTGGTAGCAAGCGATATGATAGCATTTGGATGTGATCACTTTTGCAATATAATGACTGGCCTGGTGTTGGGATGATTGAACAACTTTCAACTGAATAAGAAAGAATTGCAATAAGACAGGGGTATAAAGTTATGGTTTTATTTTTCTGATATGGGACCCTAATATGATGTGACTAGGACGGGAATATGTGACTATATTCTCAGATAAAGAATCTAGGACAACAGCAGAGATTAATCAGAATCAGAAATGATTTATGAAAATAGGGTAATTCAGAAACAGAAAGCTCTCAATAACTCTCTGGGGTGCAATCCAGACCAGTGAGGGACTGTGTCACACCTGCTTTGCAATCTGGGGTGCCTCACAATGCTTTGCTGCTGTAGCTGCCAACCTGGGCTCCTCTAAGATGGACAAACAGTAGGAGGATCACACCCTGAGTGTCTGTGTATATCCACAGTCCGGGTCCAGAAATTCTGACCCCAGCAGCCTGTTAGAAACACACCAGTCACACTCTGGTTTCCAGCAGCCTTGGTTACTACTTGCCAGGTGACCCAAACACACTCCCAGTCCCAAATTTCCCCCCCAAAATGTGTGTTCTGTATGGTCCAGGCCACTCAAGATTTATTAGGTCCCTTGCACCTCTAAGGATATCAGTATACTACAGTTTGCTACCATAAATGGAGATACCCACACAGTTCAGTTTAAAGACAACAGTGGATTCAAGAATAAAACAAGCCTGTTTAACTACAAAGAGAGAGGTTTTAAGTGAGTACAAGTATAAGGATTAAAGTCAGAAATGGTTACAAGAGAAATAAAAATAAAAGATTTTATAAAATTAACTAACTAGACTTGGTTCAAGGTGAAATTCTTACCACAGGTTCCCAGCAGTATTGCTGACCAAGTTTCAGGTCAAGATCTTCTGCCAAAGTCCAAGGGCTTTTCTTTAGTCTTCTTAGGAGGAAAAAAAGAGAGATGGATCTGGAGATATAACTTGGGCTGTTTTTGTCCCTCACTTGTATAGTTCAGTCACCCTTTAAAATGCATTTTCCATCTATCTAGGGTTACTCCTAGATAAAGTTAATTCCCTCTGTGGGGATGGAGACAGGGAAAGAGGTTCCATGCTGTTGTTTGATTCTGCCCACCTTCCTTACCAAAAAATGGACACTTGATAGGTGATTGCTCATCTGCTTTGATGACACCAGGTTAGAGGTGTCAGCTTGTCCTTTGTCTTTGAGAAATAGGTTTGCCCACTCCCCAGATTTGTCTGCTAAAAACACTTCAGTCATGATTTCAGCTTATGTTCAACACTTCACATATAATGTTGCTACATACATTCATCATGCTATTATTGGCCAGCAAGATATTGGTTGTCAAATGATACATCATTAGGCATATATATTTTGAAATAAATATTATTACAATAGTGTGTAGGGTCTGAATAAAAACAATATTGTATGAGAGGCAGTTGCTGCCATTAAAAGATAGTCCTTTACCCACAGTGAGTTCTCTCTAAGATATGGTTATTGTTTTCTATTTTAAGTACAGGGAAATATTGTGGTATCTAAGGCCCCAGAGCCCTAAAATCTCAGCTGCTCTGCATTGCATTATATTTTTAGAGGAACTCAATTTTATTCAAGAGAATTCATCCTTCTGGACAAGAAATTTCCTACAGCAAAGTTGGAATGTGAAGGCTGCAGGACAATATAGCTAGTTGAATTATTCAATGACAATCATTTACCCAAAGCATTTTGGATTTTTTATAGTCTACATATCTCATGAATTTTCTCCCATTGGCTCCAGTGGGGGCCACAGCAGGAGCAGTCATGTTGCAGCCCTGTCAGGTGTTTTGTGAATCCTGCTAAATATCTACCACTGCAATATAACCAAAAATATGTATATGCTTGCAGACAGTTGTCAGCATAACCAATCAACTACCTGACGCCCGACTCAGTCCTCAGTGTCATTTAAAAGGGTCCTCAACAGGGCTGGCACTCACAGTAACATCAGCAAATGTCGAAGACTTTCAGTTGCTAAACAAGACCTTAGAGCCAAAATATGTGCTAACTACAACTTCCAGGTGTTGTGCTTCCAGAAGACATACAGCGGGATTAACAACAACTGCCCCCAGATACTTAGGATGAACTTGACAACTGAAAGCCACACAAGCAATACAGTGGCATCATTTTTGTCAAACCTGATCATATCAATACAACATCCATGACCGATAATAATGACATTGAAGGCCTGACTGTAGACACTGGTGGCATTTCCATCACGTCTGACTACAAACCGCCATGTTCACTAGCCCACATAACCTGAAACATGACCAAATGTGATCCTCAATTACTTTAATAGTCAGAGTCAAACAGGGCTAATGAATAATATGAAAATGGTGAACAAGTTGAATGGTGGACAGATGAACACCATTTGAGCTTAATTCACAACCCAAACTCTCCAGTTCTTTCAACAGCAGCCAATGGAAATGGGGCTACAACCCTGATCTGGCATTTGTCAGCAACTATGTAGCTGGTTCAGGTAAAAAACTTAGTCTGGGTCCTGTTCCACGTTCACACCACTGGCCCAAAGCCATCCAGATCAATGCAGCCATAATGCCAAATGCAGTACCACTCCGTGCTGCTTTAATTTTAAGTCAGAATGGAAGGGCTTCACCAAAGATCTTGCTACTGTAGTAAAAAAGCTCGAACCAATACCACAAAACACAGAATTTTAGAGCACAGTACACGACTGAATAAACTTTCAGAATTAATACCCTCATGAATGGCAAAGCCGCTGGTCTACACAACATTCATACTGAACAAATCAAACACTTCAGACCAGCAACAAAGAATAAAGTCAAGTTGTTTAGCAGATTTTCAGCCACATACGCAGTACCCAAGATCTGGCAATGAGCATTGCTTGTGGCATTCCTGAAGCTGGGGAAGGATGCAATGGAGTTTAAGAACTAAAGGCCTATATCACTACTACAGCTGTACAAGCCTCTTATCTTAAACTGCCTATCACTCCTTGCTGAAAAAGCACCTAATCCCAGAGCAATCTGGATTCCACCCAGGGAAGTCATGCACTGCTCAAGTCCTGAATATCACTCAATACATCAAAGACGACTTTGAACTAGGTATCGTAACAGGAGCATGTTTGTCGACCTATCAGCAGCATAAGACATAAGCTCTTCCATATGCCCTCACCAAAGGCTCCTCACAAAAATATATACCACGATGAAAGTTCATCATCTCGCATGACTGATACAATATCTACTAGAAAACTGATGTAGGTGTATCAAACTATGCAGGAAGTGGACCCAATGCAACAACATAAAAACAGCCCACCATAAAGAAACGTACTCTCACCCATGCGCTTCAACAGCCACATGAATAAGCGGCTAATCTATCTCAGCTTTATCTATGCTGATGAGCTATTCATCTCTGCCGAACCCAAAGATTTCACCCTGATCGAAGTTATATTAACACTGGAGATGTCCGAGCTCTCCGTCTATTACACCAAGAATCAATTGCATGCCAACCCAGCCAAAATGCAAGCAAGTAGCCTCCATCTTCAGAGTTGTGAGGCCAATAGACAACTCAGCATCATCTGATAGTGGGTATTACTTGCCCACAGCTGGAATCCTGTCTACCTTGGAGTGATGCTAGACTCAGGGCCGGTGCAACCATTTAGGCAAACTAGGCAGCCGCCTAGATCGCCTAGTGGTTGGGGGCGCCTAAAAGTCCCCTCAGGCGAGCAGGTGGAGTGGAGGTGAGCTGGGTGGGGGGGCGCTTGGGAGGGCTACCGGCAGTAACGGGGGGTGCGCACAGGGGAACAGCTCCCTGCCCCAGCTCACCTCTGCTCTGGCTCCTCCGCTGAGCACACAGCCCAGCTCTAAGTCTCCTCCAATCAGCGCCGCAAACCTGGGCAGGGAGGAGAATTAGAGCAGCGCCGGCGTGCTCAGTGGAGGAGGTGGAGCCGAGGTGAGCTGGGGCAGGCTACCCAGGCAGGGTTAGCTTCCGCGGGGGGCGGTCTTCCCAGGGAAGGTTAGCTGCCATGGCGGTTGGGGGGAGGTCTCCCCAGGCAGGGTTAGCTGCCGTGGCGGGCGGGAGAGGGGGGAAGTCTCCGCAGGCAGGGTTAGCTGCCGTGGCGGGGAGAGGGAGAGGGGGGAAGTCTCCGCAGGCAGGGTTAGCTGCCGTGGTGGGGAGAGGGAGAGGGGGGAAGTCTCCCCAGGCAGGGTTAGCTGCCTTGGCAGGAAGGAGAGGGGGGGAAGTCTCCCCAGGCAGGGTTAGCTGCCGTGGTGGGGGGAGCGAGAGGGGGGAAGTCTCTCCAGGCAGGGTTAGCTGCCGGTGGGGGAGGGGAGAGGGTGGAAGTATCCCCAGGCAAGGCTAGCTGCTGTGTGGGGGGAAGTCTCCCCAGGCAGGTTTAGCTGCCGGTGGGGGAGAGGAGAGGGGGAAAGTCTCCCCAGGCAGGGTTAGCTGCCGTGGCGGGGGGGGAGAGGGGGGAAGTCTCCTCAGGCAAGGTTAGCTGCCGTGGGAGGGCAGGGGGAGTATCCCTGGGCGGGGTTAGTTGCCGTGGGGGGACAGGGGAGAGGGGTTAGCTGTCGTGGTGGGGGGGTAGCTGCTGCGGGAGAGGATCCCCAGGTGGAGGGCTGAGTTAGTTGCCATGGGGGGGGGCAGGGTTAGCTGAGTGGGGGGTGCAAGGTGGAAGTTTCGCCTAGGGCCTTGCACCGGCCCTGGCTAGACTGCATCTCCCCTTCAAGGCACACATAGCGAAGATAAAAGGTAAAGTTAGCGCCCAGAACAAGATACTTAGGAAGAGCCTGCAAATTCAAAATGAGGCACTGACCAAGCAACACTAGGAGCCACTGCACTCACATTTTGCTATTCAATGGCTGGATACACCTGTCCAGTGTTGGAAAGATCAGCTCACTCAAAGAAGCTGGAGCCTGCACTAAGTGACAGTTGTCGCTACATCATAGGACGTCTAAAACCAACAAACATGAACAGGCTTCATGTGCTTGCAGGAATTGCTCCACTGGTTCTTAAGAGAGTGGTCACAGGCAAAATGGAATGATGGCAACAGGTCAAGGATACCAGACATCCGCTATATGGCCACATCATGGCAGTTAGCAGCCTGAAATTGCAGAAAAGCTTCCTAGCTGCACTGAAACTGCTTAAAAAAAATCACCAATGGCCGTACAACTGGAAATGTGATGCACACAGCTCAAAATACTTGACAAGGATATCAAAATGCTCACTGACATTGCCAAATGGCTTCCCATAGGTGCAGAGGACTGGTAGACCTGAAGATGTTTAAGTTACCCCCAAACAAGAGTTGGTAAGTCAAAAGTCAATATGTGGATGTGGGGTTATTCAAATGACCCAGACATATAACTGCAGTGCAACACAAACCGTGGAACATATATTGGTCTGCCAGCTCCTCAAGGAACCATGCATCCATGGAAGATCTTGCTAAGGCTACAGACTGGGCCATATCATGTATCCAATACTGTTATTCATGTGTTAATACAAAATCTGATTATTTCTGTTTCTCTTTATCTCAAAACAGTAACGAGTCAGAATCAGACACAGTAATGACAAATAGGCAATTGTTGATGAAAAATTAGTGATGGCCCTGAAGAATAGGGACAGCAGAACGATACGGTTCGCTTTGATCCAATTATAATCTTACTGAGCTACATATTGGAGTCCTATTCAAGTAAAACTCCCATTTCTATCATAGTTAAATTATCTCAGTTTTTATGCCACAGTCATGACTGGGAACCTTCCACCTTTTAAGAGATACATATATGAGCCCAGTTTCTCTGTTTGTAACCCAGTGAAAGGGGATTTTTTAATGTCTGTTTTTAAGCAGGAAATCTAGCTTCAAGAAGTGTATATCATATTTTGTCCTGAAGGAGGTAGCTTCAATGGGAATTTTGTTCAAGTGAGGACTGAAGAATCTGGACCACTGTAATGAACAGAGGTAATAAGAATACATCCCATATATTGAGATGAAAAGATGCATCCTTTAACTTAACTGGACAATCAAAAAAGGATACAGCCAGAGATGAAACTTTGTGCATGTGTGTAAGCAGGAAAAACGGGGAGAGATCAAATCTGAAAATTTATCTAAGCCTTTGTTTTACATAGGCACTAGGTTTTGGTCTGCCATGCAATGATATGATATACTAGTCACAGGTTGGCCATTGCGGTTGTGATCAGCCTTGATTAACCAAACCTCAAATAATTAAAACTCCCTGGTATCTAAAACAGAGTTATGTCCTTCAGTGCCTATTAATTTTATTGAATAGTCTCTCGATCATCTGAAACTTCGTTTAACCAAACGCATGTCGTGTCCCCCAGGACATTCAGATAATCAAAGTTGTACTGTACATGAAATACAGTATGTGACTGATGTTAAATTGACTACCAAGTAATTAGATGCTAATGTCACCATTGCGTCAGGATGAAATGTCACTTCATAATACTTCCGTGTAATTTTTGAGTGACTACAATGTCACCTTGAAGCTTGTTTGAGGCATTATGATTGTGATAATGATGAAATGATTGTAATGTTACCTTATAAGTGGGAGTGTGCTATTTAGGTATAGACAGTCATTTAGATTGCTAATATTTTAGAAACATGGAGTAGAGTAACGTGCCATCTTAGCTAGAACTGTTTAAAATTTTGCAACCAAAGCAAAACTAGCAACAAAATGTGAATCTGAATTAGCCTCTTTCATTTTGAGTGTGAACATTACTTTTCCTCTCTCTCTCTCTCTCTATATGTGTGCAAACCACTACCATAAACCATTGCAACACAAGTGCATATATTGTGTAGCTAGTTTAAATAAAGGCCAGATTGTGAAACCCTTACTCACACTGTATAATACTTTATCCCACAACTAGTCCCATCCAATGTGAGTTAGGTTTCAGAATCTGACCCCAAATCTCTCTCCCCCCATAATTAATAAGCTGTTTTTTCTCTATTTTACAATTAGTGTAGAGCAAAATCCATAAGCAACAATTCTGTTATTTTGTTGTGTTCATTTCCCCAGGCAGCTAACATTTTTATTCCAGTTTAATACAAAACTAGTTCCGCTGCCTCACTCCCCAATCTTTCATCTCAGTTATACTAATGTCATTTGTGCACATGGAAAGAATTTATCCCAGTGGTACTTGCACACACTTATCCAAGTGCAAACTTGGCCTAAAGTGCAATTACAGCCAAAAAAAGTGACTCTACAAAAATGATATTGTGGATTTCCCCTATATAACTTCTCCAAGTAACTTCCATCTTCCTTATCACTGGAAATAAAAAAATTACAGTCAGAACTTATATGACAATTCTGATGTTGATGCACAAGGCAGGACTAGAATCTCAAAAAATCTTGCTTTTGTTAATAAAACATGCAGCTGGGACTTGATGACACACATGAAGATATAGGGTGAAATTTGTTCCTGTGTAGAGAGACCTATGCACCACTTTAGTCCTTAAAATAGGGGTTACATGGGATTTAAATGCTGCATGGAATATATGTATGGTGAGTTAGAAAGTACCAGTTTTACATACTCAGTTTAGCTCTTTACCATTGATTTCATCCATTTAACTATAAATGCATTTTAATTTAGGAAGGACTCTGCCACTCTTAAATTGGGCAAAGACCCCACTGATTTCAGTGAGGTTCCTTGTGTAGTATGGTACTTCTAAACTTGAGTAAGGTAACAAAGTCTAGCCCTGAGAAAGTTAAAGTATCCTCTGTTAGGAACACCCTGAGTCCATAGGATTCCTAATTCTCTCCTATTGCAGAAAAAACATTTATAGCAAATTATACCACTATGCTGGAAAAATAACATTCATGAAATGGACTGTGGTAACACTACTCATGCATTTGTAGTAAGTTGCTGAAATATTCAGAAGACACTTCCCTTTTCTCTTCTCTTGTTTTCTGACGCTAATTATGTACTTTGGTCTCTTTCTATTCCCACCCTCCCTCTTCCAAGTGTTAAGCCCAGCCTTCGTTCCTTTCTCTTTGACCTAGTTAGCACAGTAGGTGAACAATACAGTGTGTAATTAAATTTGACATGGCAATGACTTGCCTTTGGTAGGCATAGCTTAACCCACACACAGATGAGGGGGCAAAAAAAGGCATACCCTTGCTAAATCAGTTAAGCAATTTATTAACAATAAAGCAAAACAGATTTATTAAATAAACAAACATAAATAGAAATGTACCAATAAAATGCACTCTTTCTGCTACAGTTAATTAAAAATAGTAAGAGGGAAACACAAATACAGAAACTGTTCTTATTCTTATTGTAGCATCTCTCTGAAGGACATCATCTCCAAAGTCAGCTTATGTCTATTTTGTCTCCAATTCTTACTCTCTTTAGAATTACCTCTCAGACAGAACTCTTGCTTCTTTCCACTCTTTATTTTTGCCTAGAAATACCTTCCATTTGGGATGCTCTTCCCGAAATTCCAGATGACGGACTGGATAATAAGCTCATGTAAACTGGTATATTTCAGTTGAAGTCAAGGGAGCTACATGGATTTACATCAACTGAGGATCTTGTCCTTTGTTGGAAGGTAAATGGCTGAAAGGCTCAGTAGTTTGTAAGAAGCAAAACAAAGTTTCATGTGGACGAACAACTCTCCTTTCCAATGAGAAAACGACATGAATATCCTGTAAAATTAAAGCTGATGAAGGGCTAAGGGTTTTGTTTGTTTGTTTAAGTGGTAAAGGGAACAGATACATGGCCAAACTCTGAAATAGAGAAGACTTCCAAATCACCACCTAAAGCGCCATCATCAAGCAACATTTATTTACTGTGCTATATGAGAGAGAGCATTGATGAGAGTTCAATGTCCATAACACATCTATCCCTTCTGCCTTTTATGACACCTCTGCAGTGTTGTTGTAGCTGTGTGGGTCCCAGGATATTAGAGACATGAAGTCATTGAGCTATCTTTTACTGGACCAACTTCTGAGACTGACAAGCTTTGGTGAGACAGACAAGCTTACGAGTTTACACAGAGCTCTGAAGATCTGAAGAAGAGCTCTGTGTAAGCTCAAAAGCTTGTCCCTCTCACCAATAGAAGTTGCTCCAGTAAAAGATATATCTCACCTACCTTGTCTTTTTCTGAAACCTGACATGTTAAAACTGATTCCTTTTGTACTGCAAATCAGAATACTTTTTAATCTCAGTTGGATCTTATCTGGCATCCAGGTCTTTGACATAGACATCAAAGACAACACTCAAACTATAAAAGTAGAAAAGAGACATCAAAAATTAAATAGGAAGAGAACAGGTATAAAATGTTGTCATAAACAGATAGTTAAGGGTTAATGCCTCTTTTACCTGTAAAGGGTTAAGAAGTTCACCTAGCCTAGCTGACACCTGACCAGAGGAACCAATGGGGGAGCAAGATGTTTCAAAAGGAAGGAGGGAAGTTTTCCTTTGTTTAGATTCTCAGTTTCAGCCGGAGTGAAAAAGATCAAAGAACCAGCCTCTTATCAGAGTAGTAAGTTTTAGACAGGAATAAATAGGTTTATGTTTATTTTCTTTTGTGCTTGTTTTGGTGCAAATTAAGGGAATTATCAAATTGGGTATTCTTGTGTGTAGAAGATTTTTGCCCAGGGGAACATCTGTGTTTTGAATCTGTTGTCTGTGAGAGGAGCTGGTATGCTAATCTCTCCCAGAGGGTTCTCTTTTACCTTTCTTTTCTTTAATTAAAAGCCTTTTTCTTAATACCTGATTGATTTTTCCTTGTTTTTAGATCCAAGGGGGTTGGATCTGGATCCACCAGGAGTTGGCAGGAGAAAGGAAGGGGGACGGTTAATTTCTCCTTTTTTTAAGATCCAAGGGGGTTGGATCTGTGTTCACCAGGAAATTGGTGGTTTCTCAAGGCTACCCAAGGAAGGGAGTGCTTGTGAATGGTGGCAGTCAGACCAGATCTAAGCTGGTAATTGAGCTTAGAGCTTCTCATGCAGGTCCCCCACATCTGTACCCTAAAGTTCAGAGTGGGGAAGGAACCTTGACAAATGTGAATTTTATATTTATAACTATATTAGAATTCTCAATTGGCTTTATTATCGGAGACATCATCAAAGCTACAGGCCCAATTCAGACCCACAGTAAGCCAGTGTACCTCCATTTAATTCAGTTGAGCTACAATCCCTCACATCAGCCCTGAATTTGGTGTGACAATATGAGAATCTGGTTTTTCATTATATCTTTAAAATGTATTTAGTGCCTGAGCATTTAGAAGTGCAGACAGCCTAGATGTTAATAAATAAATGTGTCTGTGGTTTGTGAGATCCAGGCACATATGTTTGAAGTTTAAATGTTTTCTACTGGGAGCTCTATAGAAAACCTATTATTGAGAATTAGATGATTTCATGCCTCATAAGTTTAATACTAACTGGCAGAAGTCAAAAGGAATTAACTTTTTTGCAACTGTGTCAGAAGTTGAACTCTAAACATTGTGCCAACACCAATTTCACAAAGTCAACTGAGTAGGGTATTAAGTACTTGGTACCTGCATTAAACTTCAAGCAATGATACTGTTTTGTATTACAACAGAGATTTATGCAGCATGAACAGAGAAAGGGCCAAATCCTGTTTAAAACAGCCATACTTGGCACATGTACCCCCAACACAGAAATTGGTTGACTGACCCTGGGGACTGTCGGCCCAGGTTCATAGAGGAAATGGGGGTGACCTGCATACAATCCATAAGAGCTAGGCATGGAATTGACTGAGGTGTGCATGTGTCAGACAGGAACTCATGCAAATCAGCTCCACACACATTTCCAGTAACCCTCTCTAGATCCTGCTCCTTAACTCTTGTTCACATTAGGGACTCTAATGTAACAGAACATGTACAACAACAATTGTACCTTATGCTGAGAAGAAGGAAATGATGATTTGTAACCTCATCCACTCCTCGAATCACCTTGGAGAGGGGAGGCCTGAACTCATACTGACTGACCAGAGATGGTGGAACCAGGTAGGCAGTGGGGTCTAGCGTCAACAAAGAGGAAATATTGTGGGGGCTGATTTAAGTTTCCGCCCATGTGTCCAGGTCTTAAGCAAGTTATTTTACACCCTCACGCTGGGTGGGACTCCATGGCTGTTGGAGTGGAGGAGACAGCAGGACTTGGAGGGGCTGGAACAGCCACCATGGTGCCTGGGATCAGCCAGGGTGAAGGTAGAAACTGCAGTGATCAAGCTGGGAACAGCTACTCCCAGCAAGAAAGATGCAAACTACCTGGACCATCCCCACTTTCCAGTCAGGAGCTGGCCCCCCCCAGTCCTCCCTGCTGAATCTCACTAGATCCCCTCACTCCTCAGGCAAAGAACCCATCCTGCTTACCCTCTCTCTCTCTGATACCCCAACTGTCCCCCATTTCCCAGGCAGATCACCCCGCCACAACTCCCCTCCCTATCTGGCACCCTGACTCCCCCCACACCCTATGCAGAGCACCCCCCTTCTGTCCCTGGCACCCCAACTTCCTCCCACTCCCCTGACTTTCCCTGCTCCCCACATAGTACAGTTAGGTTTCATTGTGCATCTCCTCCGCTTACCCCACTTTTCAAAGTGAGCTTCTGCTGCCTCTGTGACTAACAGCTTTGTTTCACAGCTGTTGTCTGGGTGATTTCTGTCGGGCCTGTACAGGCACCTTAATGATTCCCCAGCTATAATTCAAACGGGAAGGACTCCTTCCTCCCCCTGCCATTGAAGGCAATGACAGTTTTTGATAGGATTAAGCCCTGGGATGTTGAGAGGACACAGAGCATGCTCAGGTTCCCTAATGTCATCTCCTCTCCTATGCTCAAGTAAAGCAGAGCCTGTGCTCCACCCCGGGTGTAGAAACACGCTGGGCAGCCACATAGCTGCCTCTGAGGGGCATTACTCCCTTGGAGACAAGTAGTGGGCAGCTATATAACATCTGCATGGCTGCTCAGTCCTTGCTCTGGGATGGTGAACTTTGTGTGTGACACAGAAAAGGCTACTAGAAAGATAAATGGGCAGATTTTAAAACGAAACAAAACTCAGTACTCCCCAGATCCCCACTAGGCACTCAAATAAATGGACAGATTTTCAGGAGAGTTCAGCTTCCATTTAAACACCAAAATAAAGGTTTCCAAAACTGCTCAGCACCCAACAACTCCCATTGCACATACAAAGACACGTGCAATCGTGCACCTAATTTGCACATGTAATTACAACGTGCAAGCAAAGTTGGTATTTCTATATTCTATATTCAAGTGGCTGGATGCAAGACTGCCCATTCACACATTCGTTCTCAATGGAAGCTGCTGAATGCTGAGCACTTTCAAAAATATTACATCAAAAACATATGAGCTTGTACATAAAGCCACCCAACTTAAAAGTGATTGCAATGGCTACATGACAAGTTATTTTGCAGTATAGTATGTTCTGTAAAATATGTATGACCTCATTTATTTTTAGCACTTCCGTTTGGATAACAGCCTTTTAATAATATCCACATTCTTCTAATTGTTGGCATAATTATAATCTTATAAATTAACATGTTTTATGGGAAATATGCTGTACTCTTTCAGAAAATATTTATTTTTCCCGGTAATTGAAATGTTGCTTTGCTCTTTGCACTGTGTGGGAACTACCTGTATAGAATGATATTTAAAAGTCTTGCTGGATTTTTACTTTCTTTATCCTAGCTGTGAAGAGTTCCTCATGCCTATTTTCTGGTTCTTAAAGATGTCATAAAAAGGGCAAACTCAAACATCCAGTGTTTTCATATGAAATGCCATTCATCACATGATTCTACCCTTCATGTTTTTAATATCATAAATCATTACTGGACTAAATCTGGGAAATAATCTTAAAAACACCTTGTAGGCATTAGAACTAAAAAACATTTAAGAAATATGGTCTCCAGACTGCCAAAGATATAACTTCTTGTCCTCAAAATAATTTATAATATTTCTTTATTGATTTTTTTCACTTTTTCTGAATTAATATTAGATTGCTAAATGAATTATAACTTTTTCTCATTTTTGAAAACCTCATTTCTTTTAAAGTTTTCATAGTCTAAAAATATTGACAGCTTTCAGTAAGGCAATATATCTCATATTTGGAAAGGAAATTTCATATTATTAATTTTATCTTCCAGTGCCATATATTACAGAAGGTTTAATTATACATCTAACTCCTACTCACCCATTTTGCCATAGTTTCATTACATTTTTATTAAACATATGGCTTAAGATACAAATACCTTTATATTTAATTTTTTTCACCTTTATTTTAAATCCTCACTGAAAGTACAATTAGGCAGTTGCAATGCAAATTCCTTCATGTGCCTCTCCTATATCCTCAACCTTGACCTGGCTAGACCATAATCTGTAGATGTAACATGTAGTTCAGACACCATGGTGTCCAGTTCTGGTCTAACTTTCACCAGAGTAAATCAGGAATTTCTTTGTTACAGTGCAGGTAAGAGAAAAATCCAACTCGATATGATCCTGATACTGAAGAACCATTTATATTACATGACTTTGATTAAAGAGATTTTCTAATTGTTGGCATAATTATAATCTTATAAATTAACGTATTTTATGTAAAATATGCAGAATTCTTTCAGAAAATATTTATTTTTCCCTGTAATTGAAATATGGAGTTTTATGGCAGCAACATGATTTTCATGGGTGGTCATCAACGTATAAGAAGTGAATAAAACTCATGAATTTTTTTACTCCTGGGGCCCAAACCCTGAAACATGTACACAATTGAGTAATGTTGCCCACACAAGAATCGGACTGGCCTCAATACATGTTTGCAAGACTGGATCCTAAGTCACTGGTGACTTTGGGCCACACTTGTTTGCTCTATTTTTATTTTGTTTGGGCAATTGTGTTGGTGTAGGTGGGACCTGGAGTAAAAAACAGTTGATATCAAAGGCCTGGTTACCCTGGGACACGGGGGCGGGGGTGGGGGAGTTGATGTAAGATACACAACTTCAGCTATGGGAATAGCATAGCTGAAGTAGACTTACTTCGACTTACCTCCCATCCTCAGGGCACGGGATCCCCCGTCAACTCCACTTCCGCCACTCGCCCTGGTGGAGTTCCGGAGTCGACAGGAGTGCGTTCAGGGATCGATATATCACATCTAGACGAGACGCGATATATCGATCCCCGGTAGATTTATTGCTACCCTCCGATCCGGCAGGTAGTCTTGATTTACCCAAAATGCTTCATGGGCCTAGAACACCCCCCACACAAAAAACAAAAAATCCTGCGTTCGGCCCTGTTGGCAGGGTTCTTAGCTCATTTTACTTTGGATCTCAAATAAAATGTCTCTTTCTAAAGAATATATTTTCCTTACACAAGAGCTAGTCATCAGATCAGAAGAAGGAATCTCCACAATCTATTCTAGTATTAGTAACTTCTATTTGTCCTGTATGACTAATAAAATGGCAAACAAAAGGGAGCTGCTGCAGACAGTAACTCGGGGCCCGATCCTGTAAACATTGAGGCACATTGAGGTAATTTGATTCATGTGACTCGTCTCATTTCTTTCAATGCATCTACTCATAAGAGCAACATTACTCATATGCATACGTGTGAATTTCCGAGAGTAGCCATGCTAGTCTGTATCCACAAAAAAAACAGAGTCTGGTGGCACCTTAAAGACTAATAGATTTATTTGGGCATAAGCTTTCGTTGGTAAAAAACTTCACTTCTTCAGGTGAGGTTTTTTACCCACAAAAGCTTATGCACAAATAAATCCGTTAATCTTTAAGGTGCCACTGGACTCCTTCTTGTTCATATGCATATGTGTTTGCAAGACTAGGACTTCAGGGATGTTCAGGGTGGTTAGAAGGACATTCTTAAAAAGGGAGAGAGTCATTTAAATGGTTCATTTTGAAGCACCAGCAAAAGGAAAATCACTATGTTAAAGTTCAGTCCCCCTTATACAGCTCAGTTATGGATCAGAGTCACAAAACGCACATGCACTCACAGCTTTCATTCCTCAAATGCTGTACTTATTTTTTCTTTATTACAAAAGAGATCAAAAAAAACAACAACAAAATGGTTTAAGATACTCCAGCATTTGAAATCTAGTCCATCTCTATAAAATGAGTTTAAAATAGTTTCAGGGCCGTCACTGGTTTTACAGTCCCATTCCCCTACTTTTAAAGACGTTTTTCTCTCCACATCTGCAGTCTGAAAGACCCACCCAAACTATAGGGGACACTGAGTCTAAAGGGGAAACAATGAAACGGACTACACAAAGCATTATACAGAGTTGCAGCCCTGTGGGTCCCAGGCAAAGCACTGTCAATCGATCAAAGTAAACAAATTAGAGTTAGAGAGAAAGAAAGAGACTTTTCCCCTCTTATCTCCTTCATTTATAGTAATACTAGGTGCCTCAGATATCTAATACATACATTCTGAGACTGAACCTTTGTGGAGAAATTAGGCCTCTTTATAATTCTCTGGTACAAGCAACAAAGTGACCAGTAGAAGAAACTTCAGCATATGTTCAATTTAAGAGCAAAAAGTATAACATCCACTGAATTACTGAGACAACAAGGCCAATGTTTCCCCATTACTTATTTGCTTTTTAGGAGTGGCCTTCTGTCTAATTATCTAGCAAGACCTGGTTCTCAAAAAAGTTCATGCAAAACCGCACAAAATTATACTCAAACCCCAAAGGAAACCTAATTAGTAAGCAATCTGTTCTCCAAGTCAGTGCCTGATCTTGCTGATTGTGTCCTACCTATGACCACAGAAGGGATTTAGACTAGAACCCCCGTGGTTCATAGACAGAATGGCAATGGGTGGGTCAAACCCAGAAAGCAGAAGTTAAATGACACTTGTCTCGGTCAAGACAAAACTTGGGGATTTAAAAACAAAATTGGGGATGCAGAAATTCCAAGAGCATTTATTTTTGACAGCAGTAAAACTGTATTATTAGTATTGACTTGTTCAGAATATCTAATCTGCTTGGGTGCCTAAAGTTAGGCTCCTACCACCATATTTAGGCAAAAAGTTCTGGAGATGCAGCAGCTGCCATTGTGGTTAGTCCAGTCTCTATTTACAGGCGTGCAGCCATTTTAGGTATATTTTTCTCATTTAGACTGGAGGACAGCTGAATCCACTTTAAAAGGGGGAAAAGTACAGATGAAGTGCAGGCAAACTATCTATTCATCTGGCTTACTAATAAAGCAACTTAATACAGATAAGTAAGTAGAATGAAAAGTATGTACAGATTTTATACCACCATAATTACTGACATGTTCCAAAAATTGCACATGTACAGCCATTACTCTAAAACAGTGGTTTTCAACCTTTTTTCATTTGTGGAGCCCTGAACATTTTTGAAAGGAGGTGTGGATCCCTTTTGAAATCTTAGACATAGTCTGTGGACCCCTCGGTTGAAAACCACTCTGCTCTAAAAGACAACCGTTTTTTGCAGTCCTGTGCCCTAGTGGTAGTGCACCGCAGAGCTATGCAGAACACCTGGGTTTAATTCCTGTTTCCACACTTTTGCTTTCTAGGCTGAGGTTGCAAAGGTGTAGCTGGCATTGTTCAGTGGTGACTTTGGTACCAATTAATGAGCAAGGTTTCAGGTTCCAAGAGGAATCCAATTAAGTTTTCCTTACCCAGAAATAAGGTGACTGCGAGATCTGCAGACTGAAGAAAAACAGGAGAATTTTCAAAGTTCTAACAGAAAGCCCAGGGAAAAATGCACACAAAGGCTGAAGTAGCTCAGTGCAATCATTGCTGCAAACAACCATAGCAGAGTCAATCGCGTGACAGTCTGGTCCATTGCCGTTCTGCCTCCTTTTTCTAAACATATAATTCTATAGTGTCTTCTAAAAAGCAACCTGATAGAGTTATTGACATCACTTTTTCTTTCTTTCTTTCTGGTGCTGAAGTACATTTTTGGTTTTGTTGCTTTGTTTGCTCAGTTTGTGACTTTGGCACCAGCTTATAACTGCTTATAGCATTATAAGTCCATCCAGAGTCTGACATAAGTCATGTCCACGTTGGCAGTAAGCTAACCCAGCCTTAAGTATAATTTGCTTTGAACTAGCTTTCAGAACTGGTTTAGTGAGTCCGATATAGTTCCCAAAGGGGTAGTGAACTGAATTAGTCAGACTATGTGTGAGCTTAACCCCCATCTCTACCAGTGCTCAAATGTAGTTCTGTAACATGAATGCAACACAATTTTAAAATTGCATAGTATGGAGCTAAACCATGCTGTACAGTTTTAAACTGTTATATTAGTTAATAGAGTAGTGAAAGACTTAGAGCAACAGATGCCAGCAGATGGTTCACCCCTGAAGTAAAGAGAAACTGCTAATGAAAATTGTCTTATTAGGTGCCTTGCAGGAGCGTAAACACAAATACTACTGAAAAGTAGTAGAAGAAAGAGGTAAGGCTGATGCTGATTAGCTAGCCCCCAAAGAATAAGAAACAAGAACATCTGTGGCTTCAGGTAGGATAGCAAAATGCTCACAGCTCTTTGTGGGTAGAAAGGGAAATACAGCACCTAACATACCTGCATCTGTCTGTGCTTTGTCACTGAGTATCCAATGACATCTCTTTTATTATTTGTGTTGTCATCACATGAGCAACTCAGGTGACAGAGGACTAAGGTCTGGTCTACAATAAAGAGTTAGGTTATCGCAAGGCAGTTTGCATTGATCTAACTATGGAAGTGTTTACACTTAAATTTCACTCACAACATAACTGCCCCACTATGCTGACTTAATAACTCCATCTCCATGAGCAGCGTAGAGTCAAGGTCAACGTAGTTAGGTTGACATAGTGTCAGTGTAGACCAGGGGTAGGCAACCTATGGCACGTGTGCTGAAGGCGACAATCAAGCTGATTTTCAGTGGCACTCACACTGCCCGGGTTCTGGCCACCAGTCCGGGGGATTCTTCATTTTAGTTTAATTTTAAATAAAGCTTCTTAAACAACTTGAAAACCTTATTTACTTTACAAACAACAACAGTTTAGTTATATATTATAGACTTATAGAAAGAGACCTTCTAAAAATGTTAAAATGTATTACCTGGAATGCAAAACCTTAAATTAGAGAGAATAAATGAAGACTCTGCACACCACTTCTGAAAGGTTGCTGACCCCTGGTGCAGACACGGCGTTATTTACATCGACTGTTACTGGTTTTCAGGAGCCATCCAACAATGCCCCATGCTGGTGGTACAATCGATACAAGTGCTCCTGGTCAGGATGCACACCGCCAATAGAAGGCACAAAGTGTAGACATGCACAAGCGATGTAATTACTGCGGTGGCTGACATAAGTAAGATTGACTTAATTTTGTAGTGTAGACATGGCCTAAGAGAGGAAGAATAGCATCTTTACCTCACCTGAACTAAAATAGAATATCTGGGTGGACCAGTTAATATATTATTATGCATCCACATATATTTTAGCATTTTCAATGAGAAAATCTCAGTTTAAGCAATAATTATAGAAGATCCTCTCTCTATAGTAACAATGGAAAGAGACCATTATAACTATTATTTGTGGCAGCAATTTGAACAAAAATGTTGAAGGGAAAAAGTAATTAGAATAAGACATGCATGCCTGACACCGAAAGAAAGATAGTTATGCTTAATACATTACAGAAATTGTTCAAGAACAGTTCAGCAAGAACCTGGCTTATCTGTCACATACAGTACAGTACATGCTGGTTCCACAATTTAAAGAAGCCCACTGGGTACAGGACAGATTCCAAGTGTCTGTTAGCAGGAAATCTAAGTGGCAAGAGGACAACATTCCCCATGGAAAATTACACAAAATAAAATGCCTTCCAAATTTAGTTTAAAAGAACCAAATTAGAGATGGAAAAGAGTTGGACTTCTTCAGCGTATGAAGAGAAGGATTACAGAAAACTTGCAGCACTAGATTCAGGATGAAATGTTCAAAACCACTTATGTGACTTAGGACCCGAAGTCTCATTTTCAGAGGAAGGAGTTAGGCTGCTAAACACATAGATATTTAGGTATTGCTGTGCTTAACAGTTAATGGGATTTTGGTTCCTAATTGCCTAAAGCCCTTTTGAAAATGAGAATTAGGCACCAAAATTAGTTAGATGTTGCAATGCTGAGCGTAGCAATGCCTAAATACCTTTAAAAATCTGTGCCTTAGTTAACTTAAGACTTAGGTGGTTGGAACTTAAGATTGTTTTGGAAATGCAATTTAGGTACTTTTGAAAATGTTACCATCTGTTTGCAAATGGGAACCATTTGTTTAACAGAAAGCTTAAAGATTTACTTTGGCCACAATCTTACCCAACATCATCTTAGATGAGAAGACAGCAAATTCATGAAAACGATATATAAAAAAAACCCTCATCAATCAAAAGCCCTTAACCTTGGGGTGGGGTATAGCTCAGTGGTCTGCATATTGGCCTGCTAAACCCAGGTTTGAGAGTTCAGTCCTTGAGGGGGCCATCTAAGGCAAGATCAGTACTTGGTCCTGCTAGTGAAGGCAGGGTGCTGGACTCAATGACCTTTCAGGGTCCCTTCCAGCTCTTGAGATACATATATCTCCAACCTGGCACTGTCCACTTGGTTCACCAGTGTGTCTGGTATTGCCTGTATGTACTAGAAACTGTCCTTGAATCTCTGATGATCATGCCCTCTTTGACTGTACAGGGCTGAACTGAGATGCATGACAGCTGGGTTTAATTTCTGGTTCTGCCACAGATTTCATGTGTGCTCTTGTGCAAGTTATTTAATCTCTTGGCTGAAAATCGCTGGCAAAACTCCTGTTAACTTCCACAGGGCCAAAATTTCAACTTGGTTTCCCTCACATGGGACACAGTGGAGATAAATTAAGTAATATACATGAGATTCTTTTAGAAATGAAAAAAATTCCTTCTGGCAGGGACTATTATTATATTTGTGTTCTGTACACTGAAGAGCATAGTTTGTTTATAATATATACAAAATGGGTTTATCTGGATCTCTAGGCCATTGTCGAAAGCTCTAAAATTAAACAAAATAAAAATCAGTTATAAAGCCAGTAGCTGCTCCGAATACCCTAGGCCAGAAAATAATCAACCACAGCATATCAAACGAACTAATTAATTCCCTCCCCCACAAAAATCAGATCATATTTTGTTCCTCCATCCCCTCAAACCTGGGTATATTTGCAAGTCTGGGAGTGTGCTCAACAAACTCAGGATATACTAGAGCAAGAGGTGGAATAGGAACCGAGGGCTGTCATAGAGAATGCCATGCAGACAGCTTCTTCTCATTCATACTGAGGGAGCTCCAGCTTGAGCACCTCCACTAATCACAGATGTGGCTTCTCAAGTAGACAAACTCAAGCCACACAGGACTTTGTGTCAAATGCAAATCATGGCACATTGATGTCACATGCTCTTGGCAAGAAAACAGGGCTTATCAGGTGAGATGCTGCATTTTACGTCAGCTTCATTTCCTACCCTGCTTTAAGGTGCAGTCCTATGTCGAGTGCATTACAATAGTCTAATCTCATGGTGACAAAGGGATGAGTCACAGTAACAAAACTAGCATGTGAAAAAAATTCTTCAAGCTGGACAAAGATGGAGAAAAGCCTTCCTCAACTCTGCTACAATATGGGCATCTAATAGCATCTGGGGATCTATTACCCTCAGTATACTAACTTAAGTAACAAATAACATATACACCATGAATCAGGAATTCCGTCTTCTAGTTTCATCTGCAAGCCTACAAGCATCATGACTTATTCAGACTGTTCTTCAATCAGCTAGCTCTCACGTATGCCCAATCTCATCCAGACAAGTTGTTCAATAGCAATGATCACATGAGACTGAAATATAGACTGGGGTGTTATCAATATACTGAGATGACCATACCCATACCTCCTCACTAACCTTCCCAATGGCACCATATACATGCTGAACAAGAGCGGGACAGGACATACCCTTTTAGAACTCGATCTATACAGGTGCTGTCATATAAAGACAATTGCCCAAGACCCTCCTCTGGAAAGACTCAGCAAGGATGGAATGGAGTCATTGAGAGTAGTTCCATCCACACTTGTTACAATCCACAGGTAAGACAGCAGCTCACAATCAGAAATATGCATTGCAATGAGGACACCAGCTACTAACACCATTGATGCAGTCTTTGATGTTGACCCAAATCTGTACTAACATTGACATGGGTAAAGATAATTGAAGGCATGTAAGTACTCAGGGTTGTCTTGTCCAGTCCTTTCTATAATCTTTATCAAAATTGTAGACAGTGAATTAGACAGCTGGCTGGATTAGCAATGTCAGTGTTGGTTTCTTGGGTGAAAGCCCCATAGCAACTTCCATAAGAGAAATTGACTACATGCTTATCCTGATGGCTGCATTGACTACCTCCATAAGCAATGGACTCTGTCTTCCCCACTTTCACTAGCCAGAAAAGACATGAGTCCAAAGAATAGTTTGTAGAATGATATTAGTGGGATTAATTGCAGAGTAATGTACTCGCTAACAGTGGTAGAACTGGGAACTATATGATTAAGAACATAAGAATAGGCCTACTGGGTCAGAACAACAGTCCACCTTGCCTAGTATCCTGTCTTCCAACAGTGGCTGGTACCAGATGCTTCAGAGGGAATGACCATAACAGGGCAATTTTTGAGTGAGCTATCCTGTCGTTCAGTCCCAGCCTCTGGCAGACAGAGTCTTAGGGACACCCAGAGCATGGGGTTGAGTCCCTCAACATCTTGGCTAGTAACCATTGATGTACATAACCTCTATGAAATTATCTTATTATTTTTTTGAATCTATTTATACTTTTGGCCTTCACAACATTCCCTGGAAACGAGTTCCGTAGGTTGACTGTGAGCAGTGTGAAGAAGTACTTCCTTGCGTTCTTTTTAAATCTGTTACCTGTTAATTTCGTTGGGTAACCCCTGATTCTTGTGTTACATGAAGGGGTAAATAACACTTCCCTATTCAGTTTCTCCACATCATTCATAATTTTATAGACCTTTATCATATCCCCCACTTAGTCGTCTCTTTTCTAAAACTAAAGAGTCCCAGTCTTTTTAATTTCTCCTCATATGGAAGCTATTCCATACCCCTAATCATTTTTGCTGCCCTTCTCCCAATTCTAATTTATCTTTTTTGAGATAGGGCGACTGGAACTGCATCAATAATCAAGGTCTGTGCCCTACCATGGATTTATATTACAGCATTATGACATTTTCTCTCTCTTTCTTAATGGTTCCTAACATTCAGTTACTTTTTTGATATCTGTTGCACATTGAGCAGATGTTTTTAGAGAATTATCCACAATGACTCTACCATCACTTTCTTGCGTAGTAATAGCTAATTTAGATTCCTTCATTATGTATGTATAGTTGAAATTGTATTTTCCAATGTGCACTATTTTGCATTTATCATCATTGAATTTCATCTGCCATTTTGTTGCCCCGTCACCCAGTTTTGTGAATCCCTTTGTAACTCTTTACAGTCAGCTTTGAACTTAACTATTTTGAGTAATTTTGTATTGTCTGCAACCTTTGCCACCTCACTGTTTACCCCTTTGTTGAACAGCACTGGTCTGAATCCTGAATCTTTGGAGGACCCCGTTATGTAACTCTCCACTGTAAAAACTGACCATTTATTCCTACCCTTTATTTCCTATGTTTTAACCAATTACTGATCCACGAGTTACCTTTCCTCTTATCTTGTTTGTGAGCCTTTGGATTAATTTAAAAAAAATGAATAAGCCTAAACTTATTTAAAAGATTAAAAAAAAGGTACCAGAGTTCACTTATTTTTGACACTCATTTTAATTGAATCAGTAAGTAATGAATAATAATAAAACCTTTAAGTATTGCCTAATAGCAACACAAAGAAATGTTTTGGGTCTTTCTGCATTAGAACATTTCTTCATACATTGTTGCTATAGAATATTAATCACATAAGACAAAGTTTTGCCATAAAATATTAATACTTATTGCAAGAATTAAGAGGCCAGATACTGTGAGGTGTTGACTATCCTGACCTTTCAGTGGAGTCAAGAGTTGAGAATGCTCAGCACTTCAAAGGATTTAGTTCAAAGTGAACTTGTTTATTGTCAGAAAAATATTTTTTTCATGCCATTCTGTCTGTGCAGTAAGGATATTTTTATCTTTCCAGTGCAGGCAATCATGTTTTTAATCAGTAGCATTAGGTGACTATGTAGGTCATTATAATAATTCATTCTTGGATTGGTAGAAATGGAATCTTTAGACATTTTTGAAAAACACTGCAACCAAGGATACCACCACCACCAAAAAAAAAATAAAAATAAAAATAAAAACATAAAAGCAATTTACAAATTACATTCTTCTCTTTCAATTAAATCCTTCCTGAATAGTAACTTTTAGATTACAGCATGGTTCATAGGTCAATTTTTTAAAAAGTAAATTAAATCTATGAAATCTAACGTAATTTTTCCTCTGCTGTGGTTCAACCTTTTTACATAGCTTCAGGCCTGAAAAAGAACAAAAACCTACAGTCAGACAAAGGGAGACTCATTTCTATTTACTGAATTTTCCTTTTTGAGCTCCTGGAGTGTGGTTCTCTACACCAGTTTCTCAAAGTATTTATTAACACTAAAACCAAATAGAAATCAAATATTTGGGGATTACATCAAACATAGGCACTTAGCAAACAATGTCTTAAAGATTGTTTTGTGGACTTCAGTAAGATTTTCCTTAACATTTTTTTCACGTATTAAATTCAAAGGATTTTCTTAAAAAAAAAAAAAAAAAAATACATTGAATGTATGCTGCCATCTACTGGAAAGTACTACTTAATCAAGCAAAGCTGAAACATTCCTCTTAACGCAAGCTTCGCTTTACTCCTATGAGTAGCTATTTTGTGTCAATGAGACCACTCGGATGCTTAAAATTAAGCACATACAGAAGTGTATGCATGACTGGGGCCTAAATTAGTGCCAACTATATTGGAAAAAACACAATTCAAAATCTAATGCATAGATGTGGAATCTTATAAATTCCTTGAGATGTGGACTGTCTCTTTCTTTGCACAGGGACAGCACCGAGCAAAAAAGAAGGCTGGTCCAATTGCCACCTTTAGGAATGGCCACAATATAAACAGTAATAGTAAATAGTCTAATGATACAATCAATATCACCTACCCTTCCATTAGGAAAAATAAGTAAATGACACATTATTTCCTAGAATATTTACACAAGCTTTTGGTTAAAGGAATAATACCTGGGATTCATGTTTTTCAGCCTGCCTACTCACTATTTACAGGGTTGCCAACCCCAGAGATTTAAACAGCCCTACCATAAAAAAAAAAACCCACCACCCCAAAAAAATTTCAAACAAACCAAAAAAAACAAAGGAAACAAACAAACAAAGAAAAAAATCCACAGGACACACATAAATCCCCCCAATAAATTGCTAAATGGGAAAGGCTCATGATTTTTACCCCCCTTTCCTGAGTGGGTTCTCTTCATTATTAATTTTTCAGATCCTGCACCTGTCCAACAAATATGGCCAGCTAAAACAGTCTCACTAAATAATAACAATTGTAACAGAATATCCTTTCCAGCTGTGGACCTGAGGCTTCATTCCTTGCACATGTAAAATGATGTGAATTATAAAGATGTTTTGCCTGAGCAAATAATGAAGAATCACTCTCGGTATTTTCACATTAAAATCATTTTCTACATTTTCCCTTTCCACTCACCGTCACTGGTAGGTCTTACCTGAACACCTAGCTGCTTAGTAATTTCCTGAGAGATGCGGACATGTTAGGCAGGTGAAAGAGGCATGCAGACTAACACTCAGACAGTACTGAGAGCTCATGGAGGCACCTCCATTAGTGTGAGATTTACCAATCATGCTCCAGTGCCATATGCTTTGAGAACCACTGCATAGAGTATATGCTGTTTTGTGTAAGGCTGATAGCTCTGTAGGATAACAACATGAGCCCACTGGTGAATAAAGATATCTCTACTTCTATTGCTGTCCTGGATAGGGCACATAACAGGTACCCCTTGTCCTATTTAAAAGGAACCCTCCATCTACTAGTGCCCTAATTCAGTGGTCCCCAAATTGTGGTCCAGAGACCACTGGTGGCCAAAAGACCACTATGACTATGTCTACATTACAAGATAAGGGTGGGATTCCCCTGCTCGCACACATATATTTGTGGTAGCTCAATGAGGATCAATAGCAGCGTAGCTGCAGTACCATGGGCAGCAACAGTGGAAGCATGGTTTAAATCATGAGTCAGGGATTGGTGTCTTTCATGGCATGGAGCCATAATGGCCGCACCTGACTAGGGTGAAGTTTATGCCTATAAGGTAACATCTGAGTGCCTCCCTGGCCTACATCACAGTCTAACCTTCTTTTTCTAACACAGAGTAGGCTTTTTCTCTTGGTAACAATTTTCCGCATAGGTTGAGGACAGGATGGTCCCTGCTAGCCAATCAGGGGGGAGGGATAGCTCAGTGGTTTGAGCATTGGCCTGCTAAACCCAGGATTGTGAGTTCAGTCCTTGAGGGGGACCATTTAGGGATTTGGGAATTGGTCCTGCTTTGAGCAGGGGGTTGGACTAGATGATCTCCTGAGGTCCCTTCCAACCCTAATAATCTATAAATTATTAGGACAAGAATGCTCTCAACCCAATTTCAGAGGCATCAGCTGTAGAAGACAAGATCACTCCAGAGGTGAGCCTTTAGAGTCTGAAAGGCTCTCTCACAGGGCTTCATCCAGTAAATGTTTTTGGGCTCCTGTCTTGGAGCAGACTGGTGAGAAGGGCCACAGTAGATGAGAATCCCAGTACAAACCAGTGGTAGTATCCCACCATTCCCAGAAACCTGCATACCTCAAAGACTCATAGACTTTAAGGCTAGAAGGGATCATCATGATCATCTAGTCTGATCTCCTGCATACCAAAGGCCACAGAACAGCACTCACCCACTCCTGTAATAGGCTCATAACCTGAAGTCCTCAAATCTTGATTTAAAGACTTCCAGTTACAGAGAATCCACTATTTACTCTAGTTCAAACTTACAAGTGACTCATGCCTCACACTGCAGAGGAAGGCGAAAAACCCCAGGGTCTCTGCCAGTCTGAGCTGGGGGGAAGATTCCCTCCCAAGCCCAAATATTGTGATCAGTTAGACCCTGTGCATGTGGGGGAGTCCCACCAGGCATATATCTGGGAAAGAATTCTCTGTGATAATTTAGAGCCACCTTATCTAGTGTCCCATCTCTGGCAAAGGGACATATTTGCTAGTAGCAGACACAGATGGACCAATGCCATTGTAGGCAACCTCATCATACCATCCCCACCATAAACTTATCAAGCTCAGTTGAAACAATTTAGGATTTTTGCCCCCTCCATTCCCCTTGGAAGGCTGTTCCAAAACGTCACTCCTCTGATGGTTAGAAAATTTCATGTAATTTCAAGCCTAAACTTGTTGGAGGCCAGTTTATATCCATTTGTTCTTGCACCTGCTTCTTTGAAGTCAGAGTGTGGCAGGTCTGGACACTGTCCACCAGAAGTCATACCTTGCCCTTCCCCAAGGTATATCTCAGGTAGATTGCTTTGTCTTTGCCTATGTTGCATCTGTTGGAGTTTGCTGTTAGTCTGACCTCTTTGAGGGTCCAGAATATAGCAGTAACCTGCTTCAGGTGTCATCCCAGCTCTGGCTATAAATCATGACCAGGACCGGCACTAGTGTTTTTAGCGCCCTAGGTGCACGGCCATTTCGCTGCCCCGTGCGCTGGTCCGCGGCTTCGGTGAAGCTGCCGCAGTAGTGCCTGTGGAGGGTCCCCTGGTCCCGCGGCTCTAGTGGAGCTGCCGCAGCCGTGCCTGCAGGAGGTCCACCGGAGCCGCGGGAGCAGTGGACCGTCCGCAGGAATGCCTGTGGCAGCTCCACTAGAGCCACGGGACCAGAGGACCCTCCGCAGGCACGACTGCGGCAGGTCCACTGGAGCAGCCTGCCGCCCCCCACCAGCAAAATGCTGCCCCCCAGTAATCCTGGTGCCCTAGGCAATTGCCTAGGCCGCCTAAATGGAAGTGCTGGCCCTGATCATGACATCGTCATGGAATGCGGTGGCATAACTACTATGAGGATGGAGGAGTTGCTCCATTAGCTGTTGAAATGTTGCTGGAGCAAGAGGTAAGTCAAACAGCATGGTCTGGAACTGATACAAGCCAAAGGGGTCAGTAAAGGCCATTTTTTCTTGAGCCTCTGGCATGGGTGGAATTTGCCAATATCCTTTGGTAAGATCCAAGGTGGTAATATATTTGGCTTCACACAAGTGATCTGTTCGCTCATCAATGCACAGCATGAATTATGTGTTAAATATTGACATGGCATTGACTTTTCTAAATTTGATGCAAAATCAGGTAGTTCTATCTGGCTTACAGACCAACACGACTGGCCTTCTCCAATCACTACTGGATTCCTCATTTACCCCAAGGTCCAGCATAGATTGTAAGTATTGCTTCATGATCTCTCATCTTTCGGGGAAGCAGCTGCGCATTTTCCCTGACACAGTGTCCAGGCTCAGTTTGGGTGTGGTGGGTGAGGTGTATTCACCTGGGCTGGGTAGAAAATACAGACACCTGACAGAATTGTTGCATATGGTGACATGAACACCATTGCCTCAATGAAATTTAACAGAAAATTGTGAGTTAGCAGAAGGGTCCTGTTATAGGTGTTAGTACTGTTATACAAGGCACTGGTGAGACCTCATCTGGAATACTGTGTGCAGTTCTGGTCTCCCTGTTTAAAAAGGATGAATTCAAACTGGAACAGGTACAGAGAAGGGTTACTAGGATGATCAGAGCAATGGAAAAACCTGTCTTATAAAAGGAGACTCAATGAGCTTGGCTTGTTTAGCCTAACCAAAAGAAGTCTGAGGGGAGATATGATTGCTCTCTATAAATATATCAGAGGGATAAATACCAGGGAGGGAGAGGGAATATTTAAGCTCAGTACCAACGTGGACACGAGAACAAATGGATATAAACTGGCCATCAGGAAGTTTAGACTTGAAATGAGACAAAGGTTTCTAGCCATCAGAGGAGTAAAGTTCTGGAACAGACTTCCAAGGGGAGTAGTGGGGGCAAAATACATATCTGGTTTCAAGACTAAGCTTGATAAGTTTATGGAGGGGATGGTATAATGGGATAGCTTAATTTTGGCAATTAATTCATCTTTGACTACTAGCAGTAAATATGATCCAATGGCTTGTGATGGGATGTTAGACGAGGTGGGATCTGAGTTACTACAGAGAATTCTTTCCTGGGTGTCTGGCTGGTGAGTCTTGCCCACATGCTCAGAGTTTACCTGATTGCCATATTTGGGGTCGGGAAGGAATTTTCCTCCAGGGCAGATTGGCAGAAGCCCTGGGGGGGTTTTGCCTTCCTCTGCAGCATGGGGCACAGGTCACTTGCTGGAAGTTCCTCTGCACCTTGAAGTTTTTAAAACCATGATCTGAGGACTTCAATGGCTCAGACACAGGTTTGATACAGGAATGGGTGGGTGAGATTCTGTGGCCTGCATTGTGCAGGAGGTCAGACTAGATGATCATAATGGTCCCTTCTGACCTTAAAGTCTATGACTCTATAGTGGTACAGCTATCAGGAGAAAAAGAGTGCTACTTTAGTATAGATATGTTGAGGAATAGCATAAAAAAGAGAAAGGCAAGCATTTCGGTGTAAAAGAAAAGAACAGTAAGACAAACATAGCTAAGAAGGTTAATAATACAAATGAAACAAAAATAGAACTATGGAATATATAAAAACAAGGAAGACTAAGTAAAAACAAGAAATATAGAGGGCAAAAATAAAGCACAGTAGAATCATGCTAATGAAGAGCACTGAAGGAAATAAGAAAATTTCTACAAATACCGTATTCCACAAAAAAGATAAAATTAGAGGAATGAATAGGGTCTATTAAATAAATTTCAGGGTGGAATAATAGATGAAGAAGTACAAAGGAAGCTGAAGTAGTAAATAACATTCTTTTCAGTTTATAATAAAAATTAAAGTGTTAATTATTGAGTTATCAAACTTAAATGAGTATTGAAGTGATCCAGAGCAAATTAGCAATAAAGAGATGGTACAGGAATATCTATTAAAATTAAAGATACAAATCAGCAGGACAGAGCAAGATATACCCAAGAGTGGACTAAATAGAACTATTAGCAATCACTTTTGATAAATGTTGAAAGACAGATTAGGCACCTGACAGGAGAAAAGCCAACATGGATCCTATCTTCCAAAAGGGAGATGGGGGAAGTATTGACCAATTAATTTAACTCTGTTCTATGTAAGATATTAGAACTAATAATAAGAAAATCTAAATGTAAACATTCGACTTGCAACAGAGAGGAGATGCTGGCAAGGAAGCATATGGACTAATCAAACAGATTTTGTCAAACAAATTTCAACTGATGCCTTTAAAAATGTTTTGTTCTATGTAACATTGAGCAGCAATAATGAAGTAGATACAACTTAACTTGAGTATATTTTTGATACAATAACACAAACTTATTAAGAAGTTGGAAACAGGCTGTATGGTTTGAACATATATTTGGGGAAATAAATTGGCCAAGAGCCAACTAATTACTATTGGGGGTAAACTCCAAATACAGGAAGGTATCCAGTGGGGTTTTGCAGGGTTCTGATCTGAAGAACAATGTAAATTTCACATTAAATAAAATCATATGAGGATATTAAAGTAGAAGGACAATGCTTAATTTGTAATGAATTAGGCTGCAGCAATTTTTTTTTTTTTACTTTCATAATGGACGCAGCAAGCCCCGAGGTGGCGGGACTATGAACTACAAAGCCTAGAGAAGCTGGGCAAGCCCTGGGCACAAATTAAGCTAAGCGCTGTAGAAGGGAAAGTACACACTCCAAAGGGGACTGATCAAAATTACAGAACAATCTAGCAATCTTAGAGAGATGGACAAATTATATATATGTATCTTGGGAGACAGGCCAGTCCTCGCCCACAGACAACCCACCAACCTGAAGCATATTCTCACCAGCAACTACACACTGCACCACAGCAACTCTAACTCAGGAACCAATCCATGCAACAAACCTCGATGCCAACTCTGCCCACATATCTACACCAGTGACACCATCACAGGACCTAACCAGATCAGCCACACCATCACCAGATCATTCACCAATGTAATATACGCCATCATGTGCCAGCAATGCCCCTCTGCTACGTACATCGGCCAAACTGGACAGTCCCTACGTAAAAGGATAAATGGACACAAATCAGATATTAGGAATGGCAATATACAAAAACCTGTAGGAGAATACTTCAATCTCCCTGGACACACAATAGCAGATTTTAAGGTAGCCATCCTGCAGCAAAAAAACTTCAGGACCAGAATTCAAAGATAAACTGCAGAGCTTCAGTTCATCTGCAAATTTGACACCATCAGCTCAGGATTAAACAAAGACGGTGAATGGCTAGCCAACTACAAAAGCAGTTTCTCTTCCCTTGGTGTTCACACCTCAACTGCTAGAAGAGGGCCTCATCCTCCCTGACTGAACTAACCTCGTTATCTGTTGCCTGATTCTTGCTTGCATATTTATACCTGCCTCTGGAAATTTCCACTACATGCATCCGATGAAGTGGGTATTTACCCACGAAAGCTCATGCTCCAATACATTTGTTAGTCTATAAGGTACCACAGAACTCTTTGCCGCTTTTACAGATCCAAACTAACACGGCTACCCCTCTGATATTTTACATTGTCAGTTTCCTTTATTTTTATTTGGAAAGGGATCTTCAGATAAAATATTGAAGTGATACTGTCAAGGTTAGTAGGACCCAAAGTTGATCTACTTTATATCTGATTACGAATTAAACTCCTGCACCAAAACAAAGAGTTCAGCATTATTTTTCTGTTAATAAATTCAACCCAATAATATCAGTGCGAACAAGCAGAGTTCCCAGACTACCCTGTACACAGCACACATATGCTGAGTTAACATCCAAATGCCCAGCCCCCTTTCTTGGGCTCTACTTTATCCCCGGTTGTAGAATAACACAACATACATTGTACCCTGAGTTTCCTCCTGAGTTGTTTTTTCTAAAGAGCTTCCCTCACTGCCCAGTCTCTCATTCCCCATAGAATAACAGGCAAACCCTTTTACACCACAGATTGGATCTAATGAGATCCATCTGGACCGGCTGCTAGCATATGTCAATAGAATAGCCCTGCCTTGCTCTTCAACACTGACATTCTATTAATGCCAGAAGACCAGTGCTAGTGAAAGAACTGAACATATTAAATTGGTCCTGTACATGATGTGCAGGAAATACAATTTTAGTTTTAAAAAAAATAATCCAACCAGATTTCATTGTTATGCTTCCAAGGAATTATACTGAGCAGTCTGCACGACTTTAAAAGATACTTGGCTCAGTGTCCCTTAAGGCAATAATGGGAGATGTTTTTAATGTGCCTTTCTGAAAACCAGGGAAGATTTTGCACTGTGCCTTCAAAGGGTTTTAATCCAACTTTGGGCACTTTCAATTCTGGTAGCCCTCAATACCTGTGAGTGCTGGTGCTGCTCAGAATCCCCATAGTACCTCATACTTTACCCTTCCACTCCCAGCATGTCCCCGCCAGCCTCTGATGTTACCCCTGGAACACCCCTATGCCAGGTTTTGTGAGGGGGCCTGTGTACAACACTTATAGCTGTCTTATCCAGTGCTAACTCTGGGAGAATTCTCCCCCAAACTGATATGGGGTTTTTATGGCAACATATAGGGGATGTGGTGGGGTGAAAATCTCACCCCATGTGATCACCAAGCTCTTACAAAAATTAGTAATTATTACACATATAAGGAGTACCATAACCCATTCCATATATACCTTTATGCACATGAGATATCTTTACTCAAACAACATCCCAGTGAAATCAGTAGGATTCCTCATGTAACTTTTATACATCCATTGGGTTTTTAGGGGTCTAGTGCAGGGGATCTGCTCAAGACACTTTGCATCATGAAAGCCCTTAATATTGGGCTGAAGTGGTATGACGGACAGTGCATAGGCTGTCTGCACTGGGGTGAACTTCACCCATTGGCAGAATTAAATCAGTGAGAATTGGGCATGCGGAACTCCTGAAGGATCAGGAGTTTATTAAAATGCTATTGTTACATGGACTTAAAAGAGATCTGCCCAAAGGAAAAAAAATCAATAGTTCTGACTTTTGTTTTTAAAATTCTTTATAGTTCGTACTGCTGATTTTTTCCTGTTAATTTTCTTGTTTCATTTGGGAAATATCAAGGATTTTTTGCAGTTTGAGTGGAACAGAAATGTGCTTTTGTTTAAATTTGAGGTAGGTCAAGTTTAAGGCTAAAAATCTTCACTCCTTGTTTATGTTTAAATCAAATATAAAATTAACTATGAAATGATACTGAATACTAAAGTCTGTCCATCACATATGGCTGGAAGCACCAAAAGCCACAAACCTGCATATTACAAGGTCCAACAGCAAACTGCAATTTTTAATAAATAAAATATAATTATTAATAATTATAAACAACATTCTGTTGCACTTTGCATCTAAGGAACTCAAGTGTTTATGGCCACTATGATTTACTGCTACATTTTCCTCAAGATGCTTTACTCCTTTGACATTAGTATTGCCACATCCCTTCAGCACCTTATATCTGATATAGGGGAAGCAAGAAGGCTGGAAAATTAATGAATCAAGTGATTATACTACAGACCAACCAAAACAAGAAAATGAAAATCTCCTTGAAGTGGTGACATTTGTTTAGAATGTATGTCTAATATTACTAACACAATCCCAACATAATATACTGAAAGAGAAAATCATTAAAAGTAATAGATTCTGGGACAGATTTTCTTGTGTTCCAAAACATTTGCTCAGCTCAGCATGGGAGTGGCAGAGGACCTGTCAGGGGACCAGTTTTGGCTTCAACAACATGTAGAGATCCTGACAGGCATCTCTAAATGCTAAATGGAACACATCCCAAAGGAGAATAGGCTTAGTGGCTTCCCCAGGGCCCTCAGACCCTGTTATCCTTTGGGCAAAAAGTGAAAGAGGGAAGGGTGGTAGACTCTATGCCCAGAATCAGAATTTTTGCACCAGCAGGAAGTACCCCTAGGATTGGGGAAATCTCTGTTAGGTTTTAGAGGCCAGTTTCCAGCCCCTTTCTACTTCCTAATGGCACAAAGGGATAGGATCTGATTAGAGAATCCAGCTGAATGTCTGGTCTTCTAATTACTCCCCAGATATGAAGCTTCAGGTTCTCTGCACCTTCTCTACAGACACATAATTACAGGTCTGGCTAGCAGAAAATCAATTGCTTGTAATTTTGTCAAACTTTAGCTGACCAAGCTGAAAATGGGCATGTTTGCTCTGTTTCTTGAAACTTTCAATGAAAATGATTCAGTCTCAAAAATCTGAGAAAGAAGTTATAGGAAATTTTTTTGCTAATATTAAAAAAAATCTAAGTGGTTTTTGTTTGTTTTTAAAAAGTTCTAATGCCTTCATGCTTTTCAGCAAGAACTTGATGTTTTGAAAGGCGGTAGATATGTGATCCCAGGACTGCCAAGGTGAAAACCTATCTAGACTTGACTGGGTTGTAAGCGTCTGGATATCATCATTTGCACAGTATCAGTAGAGCTTGTTGCTAAAATCTCCAAACTTTTAAGCAGCCCTTAGCATGTTCCAGCTTCCTACAGACTAACTGCGCTGAGCATGTAGCCCCCACAGATCCTCTTAATTGGTAGGCACACCACTAGAGCCCTAGAGGAAGGGGGAATAGTGAATGCTGCTTCATTAATAGCCACTTTGGCCTATGAAAAGGTGAACTGGATTAGGAGCCAAGATGAGACCATGAATGATAAATTTACCTCTCTTGATAATTAGTATTAATAATCCAGTGAACTGCACAGCCCTTATTATTGAGTACCATCTCCTATCTTGACCTCCACAATCATTCACCCATTTTAGAAATTAGACAACTGAGAGATTACAAAAGGTCACTTCTGGAGAGCTGTGAATAGGAACTGGGTCTCCAATATGGCAGACCAAACACTTAACCATTTAGTCATACTGCCTCAGAATGAATATGTCAAATGTATGTGCTTGGCCGTACTGACTGTACTCCCCTCCAGAGTGAGCAATAAAACCCAGGATTCCTAACATTTCTTTGCTATCTAGCAAAACTATATAAGAAGATTCCGGGACTGTTACTCTCTGTGTGACTCTGAAGCCTATTTTATGTCTGTTGAACCAGCATACATAATTAATCCTCAACACACAAAAGCCCTCAATGCAGCACTCAACCCTCCAAATCTCACTCACCCCTCCTAATCTACATAGAATCCTCCAGCACAATCCCCTCTAGATACAAATCAACACAATCAATCACACAACAGAAGCAGCAAACCCAACAACCCCAGGACATGTACCACCTGACTGCAGCCCCTGCCATCATTTACCACCCACACAAATCTTCCTGCACAATACAAGTACTGACACAAATCAACACAAACACTCACACAACAAACCCAAACACACATAACCCCTTACCACAATGCATAGCTCTCATTTTCCACACACATATCAACAAAAATTTAACAGGACAACACAGACTCACTCACCCTCTTTTCATACTTCCCATAAAACAATATACTTGAATACCAAAACCATTTTGACTTTATGAATTACACATATGAGATAGCACAGGCTTTCAGCTACTTGTACTTCGGTGCAACAGGCTATCTTTCTCCCCCTTCAGTAGGTAGTTTGCATATATTATAGCAGCCTACTAATGCTACCAGTTACCCCTTTATCTCATGCAATAAAGGCCTGCACTGTAGTTCTAAAGGAGCTGGGTTCTATCCTTACAGATGCCAATGTAATTCCACATAAAAGAATTTCTCATGGCTTTTTCGTGTGTTTGATTTATTTAAATCTAGGAAATTAAACACAAAATAGTAGCTTAAAAGAACATTATTAAGATTGCAAAGTCAAGCATTCAGAAATTTAGAAATTTTAGAATAAAGGCAGACCTTTCATCCTTAATTTGCCCTTCATGCATATACATTATGATACAGTTTTTAATTACATGATCACATATTATCTGTTCTCCAAGATCCCTGTCTTGTTCAGCACACTGGATGAGACAGAGGTTTGCAACAAGAGAAAGTAAATAGTCTTGCATTTAAGTCACTGAACTGAGTTTTTTCTCTGGCTCTGACACAAACTTCCTATGATGTTGGGCAAGATTATCACAATACATACACACAAAGGGCAGGAGAAAGTTGTGTAGGCAACTTTTATGTCATTTATTAACTTCAGAGTGCTTGGAATTGCAATATTAACATTCTTTTACCTTTTTGTGTGTAAGTCATAATATAAAATGTTTCACGCAGACACACACTCATTCTGAATTTTCAAAACCTTTAGACACACATCCAGGTGCAGCCTTTGTGGCTGACATCTCTTGGCAGTGGGAAATCCCACAGTCCAATTGTGTTGGCCCTGAAACTAGCATATTCCTAGAGTTCTGTCGAAGCTCTGGACCCTCTCTGATTTACTGTTTTCCTCTTCAAGGATTACGTGGCAGCATAGGCAAATAACAGATTCTGCAAAGGAATTTCTAGCTCTCACACTCAATTCTTACGCAGCATTAGATATATACTGTGCTAAGAAACAAAAAGAACAGAACCTATGCGCTAAATCCCTGCCTCAGTTTCCTCTCCAAGAGCCCTTTGGGATTTGGACAGTGTATTTTCAGGGTCTTAAGACCCACCTCTCTTCCTTTTTCTCTTACCTGCTTCTGTTCATTTTTCTCTAAAATGGTTGTTGAGAGAATCCATCTTTTATAAAGTGGTCACCCGAGAAAGGGGACAGCAAATCTGAGCTGCTTGCAGTCCCTCTAGATGATCTACTGCTTGGTACAAGGCCACCTGGGAGAAAGGGTTTCTCTGGATGGTACTTAACTCGTTGTCTATGGATGCTTCTATTTGAATAGGAGATTCTCAAGGTTAGTAACCCTTAGTTGCTCTGCACTGTTCACCCTCTGTCAATACTTCAGGATATCCCAGTCCAAGATGGAGGTAAAAAGGAAGGCACAGAACAATTGTACAATCAAAATGACACTCTCAAAACAAAGTCGAGATTATAGTCTCATATAGACACAGACATATACTAAATCATCCTATATGCTACTGTCCCCTCATAGAGAAAGAGTACAGCAGAAGCATAGGGGAGGGTGATCAAGCCAGTTGCTTATAGAACTATCCTACCAGAGTGGAGCAGGGACATCAAGAGCAGTGGAGAGAGACAGTTTGCCACAGAGTGGGTGCTTCCTTTTTCCCACTGATCTCAGTCATCCATGGAATCAGAAGGCCATACTCCTTGTATCCTCTATGGCACTGTTTCTCAAACTGGGGTCGCTGCTTGTGTAGGGAAAGCCCCCGGCAGGCTTGACTGGTTTGTTTACCTGTCCCATCCACAGGTCCAGCCGATCGCTGCAGTTAGCTGCTGCAGGCCAATGGGAGCTGCTGGAAGCGGTGGTCAGTAAGTCCCTCAGCCCGTGCCGCTTCCAGCAGATCCCATTGGCCTGGAGCAGCAAACTGCGGTGAGTGGGAACCGCGATCGGCTGGACCTGCAGACAGGGCAGGTAAACAAACTGGCCCAGCCCACCAGGGGCTTTCCCTACACAAGCGGCCATCCCAGTTTGAGAAACACTGTTTTAGAGACAGACCTTCTCATGTTTTTATTTATGACAAGGTTTTAATGTACTTGTGATTTAATATATCTTCTCCTTATGGGATTCATTAGCAATTTAACTCAACACATGGCCATACACACTGAGCAGATCAGAAGACAGAAATTAGAAATATTGTTTGCCTAAGAAAATAATCTAGATGAATGAACAAAGATGAATGAAAACTCTTATACCACATCAAAGAGTGAAAACACTATCAGAGACAGGCCCTTAAATTTTACATAAATGTCTAAAATTGCTGGAAAAGCTGAACAGCAGATATGATGAAATGTTTCTATCCTGATCAGTAAATTCTACACTCCTGCTAAAATGACCATTTTTCTTAGGTTGGGTATTTCACTTGCTTTTTTCTCTCCAGTAAATTACAGATATTATTTTCTACTAGTTACTAACCAAAGTTTAGAAGTTTCAAGTACTGTTTAAATGCTTTCAAAATTATGTTTAAAATTGTTTAAAACATGACTTTTATAAACAATTTGAATCTCAGTTTTCTGTAACTGCCTATTTGGGATGATTTCTGTGTTCTGTAACTGCCAGTGTGTGTGCAGGATTTCTGTGTTCTGCTAATTAATTAATTGATGCTACTGAGCATCATGATTTCAAAAAAAATTCTATTCAAGGACAAATTTTCAAGTAGCCTCAGGAAATGGGTGTACAAAATTTAAGACTACTTGAAATTTGGCCTTTTATTAAGAAGACTTAGAGAAGATTTCTATATTATATAAGGAATAAAATATACAAGCTACCCACAAATCACAGGTGGGTTGCAAAGTATGAGACTGAAAAACAAGTGCTTGCAATTAGCTCAGAATTAATCCCACTTCTACAGGGACAAATTAAAGCGAAGCAGAGCACAGATCCAGAAAAATATCACCAGTCAACAGACTCTCCCAGTATCACTCAATGTTTCTTTCTTCTGTTGCTGAGATCATAGTCTTATTCATCAAAGAATCAACCCACGCAGTCTATCCCAGTTAAATGGCCAGTCAAAGCAAACAGCTGCGCTATCCCAATGCCTCCTGATCTGATTCTGACTCAGACTCCAGATCCCCAAAGATTTTGTCTTAATGGATGCCTACATTTATAAAAGATCCCTAAAAAGTTTGCTATCACCCCACCACTCATTCCCCCCCTCACACACAAACACGTACCCTCATCCCACTTTCTGGCAAACACACACATATTTAACTTTAAACATAACCATATGCATAAATATTTACAAGTTTGGGGTCATACAAGAATAGCTCCCCCTCCACAACAAACTGTAGCCAAATATGGAGTTAGAATTACTATAAATTGTCTAGATCTTTTTTTACATTACATTGTTGGGAGCTTTCCTGTACGTGTCATCTAAAAGATGTCCCTTCCATCCAACAACCCCTAACATGACGCTGGGCAGCTACACCAGCCAGTCTCAGAGAAAAAAGTGGGACTTACATAAATGCTGGCACCACTTCCTACTGCACCTTGGTTTTCCTTGGAAGTCCCCCTGTTGCGGTGTGGCAGGAGCAGAGCGTCCTTGTGGAACTTCTGGGCAGCCTGTTGTCAACACAGATCTTCCTGAGCAGGAAGAATTCTCTATTTCTAATGTCCACTGAGGTGGGCTCTGCCCCAACAGCTAATTCTCCCTTTAGCATTATCTCCTTGTGGGTGTGGCTGAGGGGCTCTGCTGCAAAAATGTTCTACAACAGCGTTTCTCAAACTGGGGCCCACAGTACTCCAGGGCCCCACTGATCAACTCAACTCCACCCCCTCCTTCCCAGTGCTTCTTGCACACCAGGGTACAGTTGTTCCGCGGCGTGCAGGAGGGGCTGGGAGGGAGGAGGAGGAGCGGGAATGTGGTGCGCTTGGGAGAGGAAGCGGAATCATGTCCGGGGCCACCGGTCTCACTGATCAACTCCTCCCCCTCCCTCCCAGTGCCTCCTGCATGCCAGGGAACAGCTGTTCAGCGCCATGCTGGACGACCGGGGAGGAAGGGGGTGGAGCGGTGATGGGGCATGCTCAGGGGAGGGGACAAGGAAGAGGAGAGGCAGGGGTGGAGCAGGACGGGAATAGGTGGGACAGGGGTGGAGCTTTGAGGGAGGGGTGAAGTTGGGGCAGGGCCTGCGGCTGAGCGGGGGTTTGGAGGTCTCTGAAAATTTTTAAATCCAAAAGGGGGTCTTCAGGTTGCTAAAGTTTGAGGAAGGCTGTTCTACAGCAAAAAGCAAATGTAACTCAATACTAGGCCATCCCCCTGTCTTCTGGGGGCCTCTCTACACAACTCTGCAAGCAAAGTTCCTTTCCTTTCAAAGTTCCTTCCTTTCCTAAACAGTTTGCAAGCAAAGTTCCTTTCAGGCAGAGAGGTAGAGCTCCTTCGTAGCCAGGACAGCCAGGTTCTCTCTTTTTATTTTCCTTCAAGGTTTGGCATTGGCTGCAGGTATAGTGAGGCAGGGCTAGCAAAGAGCAACGGCTCTCATTAACCCCTTCTCTGCTGCTATAGGGCCTCTCTGCCTCATCACTCTCCCATACAAGAATTGACTATGACTTATCCTGTTTAGCTTAAGAAATCACAGCCCTAGCTAGTACTCATGTACAGTCACACAAGAGTATTGGACACTTATGGCCTGCCGACACAAACAACTAGATTGTGGGGAGCTGGGGTGTGAATCTACTCTTCACTTGTCTGCCATGATCTAATGGTCATTGTGCACTCTGCTTCCACACACTAACAGTTCATTAGAATGCTTTGATCTAGCCCTTTTGTAACAGGACTAGCTCAAAGTGTGTTCATACGTAAGAACATAAGGGCATGATAGTGCCCTTCTGCTCTATCTTACCAGTTAACACTTAAGTATTAAAAAATATTGTTTCTATATAGCTGTGGCGTATACACAACTAAAGGAAGAGACGAATTGGCAATAGGAAATATCATGTGGAATGAATGAAAGAGACAGAAGAGAATGAAAGAAAACTGCATAACTTCACATAGTAAACAATGGTACAGTAAGGAGGTTGTCTTTTTTTTAAGCAATCATAATGATTTTGTTTTAGGGGATGTCAAGGTTTTTTTCCCCCACTTTGAACTTTAGCGTCCAAAAAGTGGGGACCTGCATGGACCCTTCTAAGCTTAATTCCTAGCTTAGATCTGATAGCGCTGCCACCAGCCAAAATATAGTGTTTGGCACACTTTCTGTTCCCCCAAAACCTTCCCTGGGGAACCCAAGACCTAAACCCCTTGGGTCTTAAAACAAGGAGAAATAAACCATCCCCCCTCCTTTCCTCCTCCCAGACTTTCCCCTCCCTGAGTTACCCTGAGAGGCTACACTGATCCAAACTCCTTGGATCTTAAAACAGAGAGGAATTATCCTTCCCCTCTGCCTACTTTCCCCCCACCAATCACTGATGAGTTCAGACCCAATCCCCTTGGGTCTTAAAACAAGGAAAAAATCAATCAGGTTCTTAAAAAAGAAAGATTTTAATTAAAGAAAGAAAAAGTAAAAAATCATCTCTGTAAAATCAGGATGGTAAAATGCTTACAGGGTATTCAGATTCATATAAACTAGAGGGACTTCCCCCGCCCCCAGCCTGAGATTCAAAGTTACAGCAAACAGAGGTAAAATCCTTCCAGCAAAATACACATTTACAAGTTAAGAAAACAAACATGACTAATCCCCCTTTTCTAGCTAGTACTTACTATTTTGAAACATGAGAGACTGATTCATAAAGATTGGAGAAAACCTGGGGTGCACGTCTGGTCCCTCTTAGCCCCAAGAGCGAACAACTCCCAAAACAAAAAGCACAAACAAAGACTTCCCTCCACCGAGATTTGAAAGTATCTTGTCCCCTGATTGGTCCTCTGGTCAGGTGTCAGCCAGGTTTACTAAGCTTTTTAACCCCTTACAGGTAAAAGAGACATTAACCTTTAACTATCTGTTTATGACAGGGGACCTACCCACAAGATATTTATTTAGCAAAATTAATATACTAAAGTTTATAGTTATCCATCTCCCTCATGACCTGTTAGACTATTTATGTTTGAAACATTGTTCTCACTTTCCAAAAAACAACTTTAAAGTGTTTTCTTGCTGCTATATCAAAGTTTTCGGGATCCTGACTTCCCAAAACTGGTTTTTACCACCATGTAGAATGAAGGATCAGCAGTGTTCCCTACTGAGTAGCCATTTTTATCAGAATGGTAGCCTGATTCTGTTCTTTACCCAGTGACTTTTTTTTTTAAATTAGGCTAGGTGGTTAGCTGTGTTATCAATCCTCTCAACTTTATCCAGGCTTGGGACCTACAGCCACATCAAAGTGCAGAAGTAGCAGCAAATGAGAGTACTGGAAGAAACTAGTTTCTGCCCTGCGTGCCAACACTGGCACAAGGAAGATATAATTATAATTATAATAAAAATTACTATATTTTATATATGCAGTGTAGTTGTTTCCGTGTTGGTTCCAGGATATTAGAGAGACAAGGTGGGTGAGGAAATATCTTCTGTTGGTGAGAGATCTTCTCTCTTAGTCCAATAAAAGATATTACCTCACCCACCTTGTGGTTCATATTTTATATAGACATACACAGAACTATGTATAAAAAGAATCTAAGTAGAATAAACTAGAAACATAATTAATTACATGTACGAAAGTAGCTAATGAGACTAATCAAAGTACACAGCGTGCTAATGAAAGTTAGCAGCTAGGAGAAAATGCACCAGGGGTTGCCAGAATGAAACAGAAAATACATTCTACCTAGAGATAAATGTTTATGGCATTGTTGTATGTATACATTTACTGAGGCAAAGCTTGAGCAGCACTGTCTGCAATAACTGTAGTCAAAATTTTAATTGCACTCTTGCTATTTGGTACATTAGCAACCATAAAAACCCTATTATTTTTGTCGCACTGAATAATTTAGTTTTCAGAGTAAGTACAGATGATAACTGTATGCACACTTGTAGTCCTCGCCATTTAAAAGTAAACATTTACCACCAATTGCCACACAATGCAATCTGAAATATCACAGTCACTTCTAAGGTTAGGAAAATACTGAGCTATATCATACACTAGGGTGTGGTATCTAATAGTAAATGTTGATTTTTTTAACATAAGACCAAGGTTGAAAGTACACTTAGCATTACACTTTTATACATTCTAGAAGTAAACAAACATAACTGTCTCTCTTCGTTATGTTTTTTTTCTTAAATGAAGGCCTGGAAGTTCAGTTTAAATGATGAGAGTACAGACTTCCACATTTAGCATTTAAATAAAAAGACACGCTTTGGTTTATATTCACTTACAATGTTGCAAGTTAGCATCTTAAACACTGGAGTTTATTATACATGCTTTATTGTACTGCAGCTTAATGGCAGCCTGATCATAATGTTCATATTGGCTTGACGATCCTTTACAGCTGCAACTTTTGCCTTGGCTTGCTGTAATCTCTCACTAGTCTTTTGAGAAACAATGGAACCCAGAACTACTTTTTCTGCTAAGTTTTCTTTTCGTAACATCAATTGCCTGGAGAAAAATAAAGGAAGAGACTTCAGTCTTATTCATACAACTTGCAGCCATGGTTTACCATTCACAGATCAGCTGAGCAAATTTCCTGATAAAAGTCTTGTCTCTAAAAGTTAGACTCTTTCATACTTATATGCTCTTGGCTTCTTCTTTATATTTTACAACTGTGTCTAGCTTCTTTGTTCTCCAATTAAGCTAGATTAATTAAATTCATTTTAATGAAAATTTCTCCTAGATTTGGAATTTGACGTACCACACCAGTGATTCTCAAACTGGGGGTCGGGACCCCTCAGGGGGTTGTGAGGTTATTACATGGGGAGTCGTGAGCTGTCAGCCTCCACCCCGAATTTTGCTTTGCCTCCAGCATTTATAATGGTGTTAAATATATTTAAAAGTGTTTTTAATTTATAACGGGGGTCACACTCAGAGGCATGCTGTGTGAAAGGGGTCACCAGTACAAAAGTTTGAGGATCACTGTACTACATCCGTGCTCCTCTTTTTTCACCTCCTTTCCCATAGTAATTAATTTATATATAATTTAGACAGTCCGTAGGAATAATTTTTGCTCCTGTAGGCTGAAGTTTGCCTACAGTGCAGAGGACTATCACAAGGCCCCCTGCACCAGGGGTTCTCAAAGAATCTTCCAGAAACTATATCAATTCACCTAGATATTTGCCTTGTTTTAAAAAAGGCTATATAAAAAGCACTAGCAAAGTTAGTACAAACTAAGATCTCACACAGACAATGACTTGTTTATACTGCTCTATATACTATATCAGTGTTTCTCAAACTGGGTCACAACCACAAAGTGGGTTGTGAATTCATTTTTATGGGGTCGCCAAGGCCAGAGTTAGACATGCTGGGGCCCAGGGCAGAAAGCTGAAGCCCAAGCCCTGCCAACCGGGCTGAAGCCAAAGCCCGAGCAACTTAGCTTTGCAGGGCTCCCTGTGGCATGGCGCCCTGGGGAACTTCCCTGCTTGTCACCCCCTAATGCTGGCCCAGAGAGTAGGAATAGACTCAATGTGGAGAAAAACTTAATTGTTGCTGTCACTTCATTGCCTCCCAGCATGGCAGGGCTCACAAGTGAAAAACAGGCTCAAGTATCATACCAAAATGGAAGTACAATATTTATATTATATTGTAAAAAATGAGAAAATAAGCAGCTTTTCAGTAATATGTGCTGTGACACTTTTGTATTTTTATGTCTGGTTTTGTAAGCAAGTACCGTAGTTTCTAAGTGAGCTGAAATGGATACAGTAGGTTGAGAACCACTGCTCTGCATGACTTAAATTCTGCACAGGAGCAAAGACACCACAGAGGGGGCTGTGCACAGGGATGACAGCCATGGAGAGGGTCTCTGTGCCAATTCCACAGGCCAGTACAGAATGCTTTGACATTGGCAGGCCAGGAATGGTGCCACATGATTCACACTTATAAACAGTCCCAGCACTGAACACCATAAGCACAAAGTGGCTGTGACTAACTATTCCAGGCCATAGGAACAGTAACCACAAAGACTGCAATAGCATCACTCACTAGCTGCAAATTATGGATTTCACCTTCTTAAACCTTACTGCACTTCACTTGCATAGAGCCCCTTTATTTGGATTTTATGCCAGTGGAGGGATTCTACCATCAGAAATTAAAAAGACACCCAAAAAGAGTAGGTATTGTCCTGTTCATGAGGAATCCTCATGGTCAATCTATTAAAACTTGCACTTATTTAGAATGTTGCATTGTGCTCTAGTTTTTAAATTTGATTAAGCAGTATAGCTGTGGTTAAAAGCCTATATCTATATCTATATCAACTATATCTATTATCAACCAATTTATGTGGTTTATAATTTGACCATAGTGCATTTCATCAAACTGAACATCAGTAGACAACCTAGCTTTCAAAAGAGGCCAGTATATTTTTAAGGAAATATAAAAAATAAATCAATCAATTAAACCTCTAGGTCTAGTGCATAAAGTAAGTTCCTCAGTCCACACACAATGTAGATCTCTTTTTTCACTGCTGTACAGAAAAAACATTCCCCCAAAACAAAAACAAAAAACAAAGCAAAAACCCCAAATCTGATCTAAGAAACAACATAATTACTAATCTTAGTTATTAATTTAGGGCTCAATACTGAAATCCTTACTTAGGCAAAATTCCTCATGAAAGCAGTGGGAGTTTTGCCTATACAAATCTTGAACGGAGAATTCATAACAAGGGACAAGCATGCTCAATTGTCCTTCAGTTCCTTTGCCAATACAGAATCCAGAAGGCATAGGACTCCACAGTAGCAAGGAAAGAGTCATGGAATCCATGTGGACAACACTTCTTGAAGAACCACAGTTACTTTATAGGCCACATCCAAAAGCCTGAGGCATACTCTCATAGATGTTTCTGGATAAGCATGTAAGCTGCTGATGAAACTTACCATGGTCTTGAATCTTTCCTGTGCTAGATAAGCCCTTGCTGGTGTGGAATTTAGCACTGCACCATGAACTGTTCTCTGCATTGGCAACAGTGTGATCCTGAGACTCAGAGTAGTGGAAAGATGTGGAATTAGGTGAACTGAATAGTTCACCTGCTGTGGTGATTTTCCTCAAATGAGTTAATTGTTAATGTACAGATATACCTGGATCCCTTGTCTCCTGTAAGCCACCACAACTGCCAATCACTTGGTGAATACCTTTGGTGCTGATGAAAGACAAAGAGCAGAACTCTATACTGGTAGATGCTCCCACTTGGAATCTCAGGTATTTTCTGTGTGTCAGTTGAACTGATAAATAAAGTAAGTGTCTTGTAAAATAGTGAACCAGGAGGCAGGCCTAGGGATTTGGGAATTTAATAATTGGATTATAGAGGCCAACATTATCATCCTGCGTTTGAAATGACAGATGAACCTGTTGCAGGGTGGATTGATTTAAATCAGTGATTTAAATAACCAATTTTAATCATGGCTTAAATCAGCAAGCAGGAAACCTTGATATAAATAATCAACTTTAATCTTGTTTTGCATTTATACTTTTTAGTTATTTCCTAAAGAAAGGCTGATTCTCACTGTCTGGTAACCTTTAAAACATGTTGATTTGCAACTCAAAATAGCATATATGCTAAATTTGGTGCTTCTTTTTGTTAAAGCATACATTATATCTACCTATATTATTTATTTACATAATTAGATGACAATTTACATTTATTCACTTTCTTAATTTTTACATTTGTCTTATGTTAGAAAATGGTCAGTGATGCATTTCTCATTTGCTAATGATCATTAATTTTTCATGTGATTTGTGTCAAGCTCTATTTTTATGGACATGAGAATTCAGTTAAAAGTGAACCAAAACAGAATTTTAAAATGGTATTTTTATTATTTAGGTAGCTTTATCCAACTATGCTGGATACACAAGAAAAAAAGTTTTACAAAAAGAAAAACAAGTGTTCCTGCTTTTTCAATTCCAAAATGGTTTCTTATCTCTGAATGTACTAGCCATTGAATTGAGCTAACTAACTAACTAAACTGAATTGAAGAAAATATTCTCTCTACACCTGTAGTAGAGGTCTCTGCTGTCAAAAGGTGGTTTCGCACTTTAACAAACTTGGCTTTCAGGTGCTTAGCTATTGACCTCCACTAGTTTGGAGGCTTGACTTTCTTTAAAACTGGACAACAAACATGGACTGCTCGATATTATTTTAAAATTAATTTAAATAATTGTAATAGTTTATAATAAGTTTAGTCCTTAACATAGATTGTCATAATTTCAGTTAATTTTAAATAAGTTTATCTTATTTTAAAAAACTATATATTTTCAATAAAAAATCCAATTTAAATTAAAAAAAACCAAACCACTGATTTTTTTCTACTTTGACTTGTTGAGATATCTTAAATCCAGGATTGGATTCCAGATCTTTCTTCTTCCAAGTTAGAAAATAAAGAAAGTAAAGCCCCATCCCTCTGAACTCCAGGGGCACATCTTCCACTACTCCAAGATTCAGAAGAGAGTCCACTACTTGTCTTAACAACATCTTATGAGAGGGATCCTTAAAGAGGAACAAGGAATGAGTTGGGCTTGGAAAGGACGGGGACTGAATAGAATACCCCACACTGACAATCTCTAAAACGGTGTGGTTTGAGGTAATTCCATTCCAGGCCTCTCAACAATAAAACAGTGGCTGCCAGGGCTGGCTCCAGGGTTTTGCTGCCCCAAACAGTCAAAAAAAAAAAAAAGCCACAATCGCGATCTGCGGCAATTCAGTGGGGGGTCCTTTGCTCCAACCGGGAGTGAGGGACCCTATGCCAAATTGCCACCGAATAGCTGTACCTGCTGCCCCTCTCCGGAGTGGCAGCCCCAAGCACCTGCTTGCTAAGCTGGTGCCTGGAGCCAGCCTTGGTGGCTGCCTACGAGGGGTGGAGATGGTAAGACTATATAATGTTCAAAGGCTATTTATGGCTTTCATGCCATAAAATTTGCTATTATGAGATGGACACAGTGTGCAGTAGAGGAGGAAAAGGTAGAGGGCCTTCTGTATTGCTCTTCTTCCTTGGCAACTCAGATCCTCATCCAGTGAGGAAGAGGAGATATTTGCTGGGATGGAGCACTTTTCCTTCATCACTTTCCTGTTCTTCCTGTGGCACAGTGAGAGCCTGTGGCAGTGTCTCCTCTTGACCAACACTACAAAGTTTCATAAAAGAAGGAGATGTAACACTAGTTAGGGGTAAAAGGCTGGGGCCAGAGAGGTATGTGCTCTCTCCAAGATCTCATAGGTCTGTGGCTATAGTGACAGCTATTAGAGTCCCTGTCAGATCAGCAGGGATCAGACGAATGGGAACAAGATGAGCAGGTGGAGGATATCTCCCTCCATACTATACTCAGAAGGGTAGGAAGAAAATGAGTACTTCTCTTCTAGTGGTGGGTTTACCCTATTCAGAATTCTAGGGTGAGCGTAAGTTTCCTCAGCCTTCCACCAATGGAGCTGAAGAGTTCACTAATACCACAACATTACTGGTAGTTGATACTTAAGTGCAGGGCAGTCCAACAGCTGAGGACAATTGTGGTGATTCAGATTGTACTGTCATTGCAACATCACTGAGTACCAAAAACAATATTGGTGCTGAGAAATCAGTGGTGGGAGAATCTGTATCATAGCAGTCAACATGATATCATGGGTGCCAGTGTCATCAGCACCTTGTACACAAATGTCGGTACCAAGAGGTCAGTCCTGAGTGAAGTGCAGACTACTGCCTAGATGGTACTGTATGTGTTCAGTGACTGGGTTTTGCCAGGGTATTAGAGGGACCAAATTTGGGCCATGAACTACCTCTTTGGCTGAGTAATAAAATGACACCATCAGATCTACTTCTATGTGTAATCAGAATCACATCTGCTAACTTTAGAGATAAAAATAAGCATTTACTGATTCACAGATTTGACAGCCAGAAGGGACTATTATGATCATCTAATCTGATCTCCTGCACCACACAATACATTTTCATCCAGTAATTTCTGTATCAAGCCCATAATTTCTGTCTGATCTAGAGCACAGACATCCAGTCTTGATTTAAAGACTTCATGTGATGGAGAATCCATTACATCCCTAAGTATGTTGTTTCAATGGCAAATTAATCTAATTGTTAAAAAGCTGTATCTTATTTCTAGTCTGACTTTGTCTAGCATCAGCTTCCAGACACTAGATCTAGTTATATCTTTGTCTGCTAGATTAAAGAGCTTGACCAGAAATCTTCCCCACGTATAGGTACTTACAAACCATGATCAAGTTACCTCGATCTTCTCTTGGATAAAATAAATAGACTTAGCTTCTTTAGCCTCTCACTGTAAGGCAGGTTTTCCAAACCTTAAATCATTCTTGGAGCTCATGATCCGTTGGGTATCCATCACGACCTTGAAGTCATTTTCTGAGTCACTGCTTTCCAGAATCCAGTTCCCCACCATGTAAGTGTGACCTATACCTCTTTGTTCTTAGGTGTACACGGTGGTTATATTAAAATGCATGTTGTTCAAGTGAGCCCATTTTACCAAGCAGTCCAGACTGTTCTGTAGAACAGATATGGTCTTTTCATTCCATTATTGCTTTTTATTCCCTTAGCATGGCAGAGCCAATAACTAAGAGGGAGAGAGCTAGATTCTATTCCATCTTGTGCATCATCCACAGAATCATTTACTAAATTTCCAATCAGTTACACAAGTTCAAATCCATTGAAGACAATGGAATTGCTCAGCTGTCACTAATGGCATAATTTGAGACAATAAGATTACACAGGTGCAACTGGGGGCTTAATACGGATTGCAGAACTTTTGTTTGTGGTAAAGATGGAAATTGGCTCACTCACCTCTCAGAGTGGAGGTTGTGTTTGTATTTAAAGAAAAACATTTTTACTCTAAATTTAGCATATTTCATATGGATGTCATTGGAAGCTAACAAACATGGACCCTCACAAGTCATTCTTCAGAGCAGAGCTATGCTTTAACGTGAATGGGTGTCTTTAGGGATTTGGAAAAAAATTACTTTAATAAAGATAATGTAATTGCCTGAAAAATGTAGTTAGGATGTGGGCAGAATAGTTATATTGCACAATAGAATTTACTTTTCCCATACACTTACAAAATCCTAACTTTCATGGTTCAAGGCTCAACTATTTCAAATTGTATCAAGCTGAATTCTAATGAGTGCATTGACATCCTCAATTCAATTTTTGTCCCAAAATTGTCTTGGGCGATAAAACTGTTGAAGATTTATTTGCAGCACTCATTTCAATCTGACTCTGCTTAGTAAAAATAATATGGCCTTGTGCTACACACAAAGACACTGCATTGTAAGACAAAAAGGTTGCTGTTGTGTCTTATCTGAACAGGGCATAATTAAGCAAGTATATATTTTCTACTATGAAAAGTCTCAGAGGAAAGAATAAGAAATCTTAATCACAATGCTGAAGTCTTGAACTAATGAATACTTTGATGCGTTTTGTTTGCTTTCTATGGACTTCTGGCAGTATAATCCAGCACAGGTGATGCTGCATAGTAAGAATAATGTACTGTCTGCTTTATTTTGTGGGCAAAAACAAACCCTAATGTTTTATTTGTGGAATTTTCCCTTAAAAAAGTCACATTAGTATTGAAATGTGATTATGGTCACTGTCCTCACTTTATGTAAATGGACAAATCCTTCCCTGTCCTCAGCCATGGAAGGCGACACGCACAGGAAATTTCCACGCTGCTGCAGAGCTGGGTGAGCTGAGGAAGGTGGTTCTGAATTCCACTATTTTGTGGATCTGTTGGATTTTTCCTATGGGAGGCAAACAAATCACTATACAGGCCACTTCAGGCCTGAGGTCTCCCCACCTTCCCAAGTACCCAGGACATGTACCTAGCACTTGTACTGAGATTTGGTGCAAGGGACAGGATTGGCTGAGAGGTATTAAGGATGTACTTATGGTTCCTCTTGATTTTGTGGTTCCACTTCTAGAGGAACACTTTGTTTACAATACTGTAACTCTGATATTTGATCTGTATTTGGAACTGAGCAACGATGTGATTTATTTGTGTTTCTGTTTATTCTACAAAAAAAATCCCAAACATTCTAAAATATGGATGTATTTCAATCTAGAAAAATGATTCAAATCCATTCCAGCATTCATATTATAATACTGAGTATTGAGAAACATACCTCTGCTCCTGAAAATTTTTAACCAGCTCCTTCCATTTTTCCATATCTTCTTTGTTTTCCATAACAATGTTCTTTCTTTCCTTTATGGTTTCCTCACTTTTTCTCAATTTGTCAAGTCTAAACAAACTCTGTGTCAAAGAAGCATGCTGAATGCTGAAGTCTTGAATTAATGAATACTCTGATGCTTTTTGGTTCTTGGTTTCTAAAAACCGACCATGCCTTTGCCTTACTTTTTCAATAAATCCTGATCTTCTCAATTGATGTTGTTGTAAAGCTTCTTGAATTCTAATGTCTTCTTCTTTGCATCTTTTCTGAACACCATTCTTTTTTTCCTCAAGAAAACCCTTAATACAGTAGTCAGCTTCACCTTTGGCAATTTGCATCTGCATAACCCTACATATCTTTTTAGTTTGGATCTCGCATCTCTTACTCTCTCTGTAGGTTTTATCAATAACATAAAATGGTCCAAGTCTTACAGATCCATACATTCTAGCAAAAATCCTCTTCTCTATACTTACTGGGTGATTCACAGTTTTAAGCTGTGGAGCAGGATGAACAAGAGAATGAAACGGGTGTACAGCATGCCAAATTTCTTCCTCTTTCTTTTGAAATATCATCAGCTTATCCTTCACTGAATGAAAAGCAGCTTTACAAACTGAAAGCCTAAATTTAGTTCCCACCTGCTCTTCCATATTAGGTTTCTCCAGGTCCAAGACACCTACAATACAAAGAATGCAATATTTAGTCTGTGATGCGTATTTGATTATAAAAAATTACTATTTCTTATTATTTCAGACTCTTTATTAGATTTTAATATCTACTGATGATAAATGTCCTCTTTAAGTCAATCTATCCTCTTGTGAGGTTGAATTAAATATTATATTACCTTGAAATAAGAATTTAAATTATCTGTAATATCAGTACAGTATTATCATCTGCCAAAATTTGCTTGTTCAACACACCTAATAATGACAAGCAAAGGCTCAGAGTTAAGTCTAATAGACTGCTTTTTATTGTGCCAAAATGGCTGTGCAAAAGTTTTAAAATATTTAATAATAGTAGTAAGTGCCAACTTAACCAGCTACTATTCTTGCTGGCGCCTAATCCAACCCCTCAATGAACTCAATCAGAATCTTTCAATTTACTTTAATAAGTTTTGGATCAGCACCCTGTTCTATTACCTATCAAAAGAAAATTATGATATTTTTGAAAGTTTCACAAGTTTCTATACTTGCTATCTTTTTAAAGGCAGAATTTTTTAACCTACTGACATTAAAAAATCACAGCATAAAATAATGTAACAGTTAAATAATATTATTAGAAATAATACCAATTTTTATTCCCATTTTAAAAAATATATCCCTTGCTCAACCTCTATTTCACTGTGTCTCTTAAAATAAATATTAGTCATATTCATAGAATATCAGGGTTGGAACAGACCTTAGGAGATCATCTAGTCCAACCCTCTGCTCAAAGCAGGACTAATCCCCAGACAGATTTTTGTCCCAGATCCCTAAATAGCCTCCTCAAGGATTGAACTCACAAACCCTGGGTTTAGTAAGCTAATGCTCAAACCACTGAGCTATCCTTCCCCCCAACTGAGTACTCCATCTTCTATACTCATGTCCACAACAATTCTTCCTCCCTTTTATACTCTTAAGTATAATACATGTTCAAATATTGTCATTGGTATTATTTATATGAAAATGTTTACAGGAGAGGTGTATACAAGGCAATTAATTGTTTTTAGAGAGAATAAATCACAAAATGAAGCTAAAGCTTGTCTGAGTACCATAAATGACTTTCACGTCAAGCATGTTCCAAAGCCATGGATATTCTTTTTGTTGCGTGGTAAGAAAAAAAGAAAATTCAAATAAAAATAAAATAAATGATTATCTTGCCTCATGAGGATTTTAAAAGTTTTTTCTGCTACATTTTTGGACTTTCCACTGATGTAACTTGGATGTAGTGGGAACTATTGTTCAAGAGAAGGTTCAAAAACAGGTAAGTATCCAAGGGAATGGCCTGGGTAGAAAGAAGTGATGGGATGAGACATATTTGTGGCAAATGGTAAATGAAGGCAAATATGTGACATGGTATCAAATCTGAATACGTTTTTATTTCATAACTAATTCAATCAAATCAACTGAACTAAATTAGATAGGGTGATCCTTGTTGAACTGCAGCCTGACCCACGTGCCTTGATGACCCATGCCATCACAGGTTTCAGCAAAAATCATGACACTCTCTTGATCTGTGGCTTATTCAGCTGGACACCCAACCTCCCCATGAAATGGTTCACCTGAGCACGCATCCATCAGGTTCCAAAAGGTTCCATTTTGGAACAGGCTATGCAAATCCCAGCAGTGACACAACAACCCACTACACTGGCTTTTGTACATGTGTGGTCCCTTCCCTCATCAGTTGCAAATGGCACGACCCTATGCTGCACATACTAATCAGTTTAAATTTGTGCCCTCTCCCCATAGTCTATGTACACAGGGGCCATGTCACTTAATCCAGCTACTCTCTCGGAACATACTCAATCTGAAACACTACCAACTGGCTATAGTCAGAGTAACTAAATAAACAGCAAACAAGCTGTGACACAAACATGAAACACAAAATTAAACATGTATATGATGAAAACCCACTCAGTAAGCCAGAAAATTCTTCAAGGGATTCTCCAGGACTTCAGAGGTGGTCAGATCTAATTTCACGTGCTCCTGGGATGAATACAATGTAGAGCAGGGATGGGCAAACTTTTTGGCCTGAGGGCCACATCTCAGTATGGAAATCAGATATCTTCAAATCACCAGGGCCTGATGAAATCCATCCTAGAATACTCAAGGAGCTGACTGAGGAGATATCTGAGCCATCAGCAATGATCTTTGAAAAGTCATGCAAGACTGGAGAGATTCCAGAAGACTGGAAAAGGTCAAATATATTGCCCATCTATAAAAAGGGAAATAAGGACAACCCAGGGAATTACAGACCAGTCAGCTTAACTTTTGTATCCAGAAAGATAATGGAGCAAATAATTAAGCAATCAATTTGCAAACACCTAGAAGATAATAAGGTGATAAATAACAGCATGGATTTATCAAGAACAAATCATGTCAAACCAACCTGATAGCTTTCTTTGACAAGGTAACAAGCCTTATGGATGGGGGGAAGTGGTAGATGTGGTATATCTTGACGTTAGTAAGGCTTTTGATACTATCTCGCATGACCTTCTCAAAACAAACTAAGGAAATACAATCTAGATGGAGCTACTATAAGGTGGGTGAATAACTGGTTGGAAAATCATTCCCAGCGAGTAGTTATCAGTGGTTCACAGTCATGCTGGAAGGACATAATGAGTGGGGTCCCGCAGGGATAGTTCTGGGTCCGGTTCTGTTCAATATCTTCATCAATGATTTAGATAATGGCATAGAGGAGTACACTTATAAAGTTTGCGGACAATACCAAGCTGGGAGGGATTGCAGGTGCTTTGGAGGATAAGGTTATAAATCAAAATGATCCAGACAAACTGGAGAAATGATCTGAAGTAAACAGGATGAAATTCAATAAGGACAAATGCAAAGTACTCCACTTAAGAAGAAACAATCAGTTGCACACATACAAAATGGGAAATGAGTGCCTAGGAAGGAGTACTGTGGAAAGGGATCTTGGGGTCATAGTGGATCACAAGCTAAGTAGGAGTCAATAGTGTAATGATGTTGCAAAAAACCCAAACATCATTCTGCGGTGTATTAGCAGGAGTATTGCAAGCAAGACATGAGAAGTAATTCTTCTGCTCTACTCCGAGCTGATTAGACCTCAACTGGAGTATTGTGCCAGTGCTGGGTGCCACATTTCAGGAAAGATGTGGACAAATTGGAGAAAGTCCAGAGAAGAGCAATAAAAATGATTAAAGGTCTAGAAAACATGACCTATGAGGGAAGATTGAAAAAAAATGGGTTTAGTCTGGAGAAGAGAAGACTGAGAGGGGACATGATAACAGTTTTCAAGTACATAAAAGGTTGTTACAAGAGGGAGAAAATTTGTTCTTCTTAACCTCTGAGGATAGGATAAGAAGCAATGCGCTTAAACTGCAGCAAGGGCGGTTTAGGTTGTACATTAGGAAAAATGTCCTAGCTGTCAGAGTGGTTAAACACTGAAATAAATTGCCTAGGGAGGTTGTGGAATCTCCATCATTGGAGATTTTTAAGAGCAAGTTGGACAAACACCTGTCAGGGATGGTCTAGATAATACTTAGTCCTGCCTGGAGTGCAGGGGACTGGACTACATGACCTCTCAAGGTCCCTTCTAGTTCTATGATTCTATGTTCAGCTCATGCACTTCTCTCAGAGCTTTACAGTGCCAAAGAACATAGTAAGAAGTATGAAGTGAATTTTTTGGCCTTTGTGGCTTTCATTTAATGTTATTTTTATGCAATAATTGCATTTGCAATATAGCCATGGTCACAAAAGGATTTTTTGTTTTACCTGTTTTCTGATCAAATCCACTTCTTACATGTGTGCCAGTCACATTGCTTCATTTACTGATACAATAAGTTTCAGTACTGTAAGAACTTCAAAGCCTATATGCCGTAGTTGCATAGGAGCATGCTATATTTTGTTCTGCCTCACGCATCATCATGCAAAACAAGCCATATGCTGACTATAGAATATTTATTGTTGACAATGTATGAGGGTAAAAAGAAAATGGCTTGATTTCAAGATACTTGAAGTGCTGTCAATTTAAAAAATCTTGTTTTGATTTGAAAATTGAGCAATTTTGTTACAGAGTGACTTAAGAAGAATAAATATCAAACACCAAAATGTCATTTTACAGAATCATTTTTCTAATCATAATCATATAAGAAGCGTGCATAAACATTCTCTCTTTTCAAGCTGAGAACGTTTTTTTGTGGGTGAAAACTGGAGAAAAGTTTACATGAAGTTTTCTTTTGAAAAGGGTATATAACTACACGTCAGTGATAGAATACATGAGTTTTACCTAAGATTTGCAGCAAACAATGTGGATCAAGCTCATGTCTCATATTTCAGATATTTTCCCCCCTGCCATCCTCAGTACAATAATCCTTTGACTACGTCAACTGGAATAGTTCAGTATGTCTATTAGGATGTTCTCCTACTCTTTGAGGTATGTGGGAATTCAAAAATGCTTTTCTTGAAATAATTCTATTCATTGTTAAGAGGGACTCCCAACACACATATAAGGCAGATAGAGTGGCCCCCTGTGTTTATTTAGCACATCACTTACTGAGTCAACATTTCCTTGTGTATACTTGATTTTTTAAATGTCTACAATGCTTTAAAGACTTTGTTCAGTAACAAGATGTTGTTATAGACATTATTTTGATTTCTTGGAATGATCACACCACTATGGTTGCACAACTCTCTTATGAAAGCGCTCAGCCTACATTGCGTACAACTAATCGTAACTTAAATTAACCACTTGAATTAACAGAATAACTAATAGCAACAGTAGGTTGTACTGGGGAGCAATTAAATACAATTCAATATCATGAATTATATTAAAATAAGAAGCACCTAAAAATGCAACCGGTAAAAGTACTGACAAGGTCCTTTAAATAATTTACAAACTTGACATTAACTGAGTAAAAAGTCCCCTGAAAACCCATGTTTGAGGAAGATAAAAATTGTTGATGTTATAGGGTACCATATTCTCCATAATTTCACCATTCAAATAAAAATTAAAGATTATGATATTAAGAGAGACACGGTGGTTGAGGTAATATTTTTTATTGGACCAACTTATGTTGGTGAGAGAGACAAGCTTTCAAGCTACACAGAGCTCTTGTTAAGGGCTGGGAAAAGCACAATGGCTATGTCTACTGGCAACTGAACAACAAAATGCTTGTCTTTCAGAGATGTTAAAAAAAAACCCTACCAAAAGACAAATGTTTTGCTGATGACAAGCACCAGTGGGAACAGCACTTTGTTGGTAGGAGTGCTCTCCTGCCGACACAGCTAACACCACTCTTTGGGGGTAGAAGTTTTTGTCATCAGGAGAGATGATAAACAGTGACCACACTGAGTGCCTTTTAGCAGCACAGCGGTAACGACACAGTCCTGTTGTTAAAGGCTGTGTAGTGTAGACATAGCCTAAGTGCGTCACAGCTAAATACGCGATCAAACAGATAGTTTAGCATAAGTATTTAGCACATATTTTAAGGAATCATTCAATCTGAAGTAGCCCATTAGCACCTCTGCAGACACAGGACAAAAAGGGGAGTTAGTGGGCTGCAGATTGTTGCAATAAACCATAAATCCAATGTCTTTATCAAGACCATGATTTTTAGTGTCTAGCAAAGTTATGAATTTAAGCTCCCAAGCTTGTGTTTTGAAAGTGTTGTGCAGGTTTCTTTTCAGAATGAGGACTGATGGGGAAAACTGGATTTGTTTAACATCGTTTCACTTAAAAGTTGCATTTTTCAGGAACATAACTACAATGTTAAGTGAGGAGTTACTGTAATATGGTTGCTAAAATCTTTCCAAGTAGCTTTTTCTCATTTATGGTTAGTTAGATTTTATTGTATGAAGTATTGCAAAAGGATTACATTACTAACCCTTCCTCAATGGAATTCTTTGTTCCTCTAGTTTTTTCTTTTTTTCTTTTTTTCTCAACGTGGGTGAAATGGAGAAAACCGGTTGTTTTTTTCTTCTCAGACATAAAATAGGAAGCTTTTTAAAATTATTCATATATAAGACCTGTTAACAAAACAATTTTTATTTTAATTAAACATGCCATTATAATCAAGAAAATGAAGACTTGTAGCAAAAATACAGCATATAGTACTTTTTCCTATAAATAATTAGATAGCCTATATACTTTTTTACTGATTTGACAAAAAAAATCCTCCTTTTTTTGTTGGCTGCTACCCCTTTTTTTGCAAGACTATTTGTTACTAGGCAGAGTCTCTATTTGATTGGCGAGGTGAATACTTGTTCCAACCCCACACCTCTGTAATCCTAGAAAAATATCCCAGCTTTTAGTCTAAACAACTCTTCACTCATCATCGGTTATACCAAGATGCATTCCTTTGTAGTTTTTCAGTGACAAGGACACCTTATCTTTAGCTGTGTGAACAAACAAGGAGCCCTAAAGAACAGCTTATGATATTCTCAGTTTTTAAGTGAATATAGCGCTTGCTTGTAAAACACATTTGAAGCTCACATCCTTTATTTATCCACAGAACTGGTACATGATATGCAGTAGCAGTTCATGACACGTTGTCATGCAAATGCGTCTAATCTTGACCTACTGTTTCCAACTCCAGGGTGAGAGGCGGTTTTTGTTTCTGTGCCCACTGCATTCTGGCTTTTTTGTTGAGACTGTCATACAAGGATGTCAATTGATACTAATGGAGGTGATGCATTTTATGATGTAGATACCAGCCAACTGGAAATTGGACTGAAACTCATTTCATGTACACTGCGAAACAGCTATCAGATAACATTTTTCTCTTTTAGAGCCATGAGTCCTTTCTTGTAGGGATTAGGCCCAGATGCACCTAGCAAATCACAGGAACAACACTACAATCCACAAAACCTGAGTTAAGTGGCCAAGCTCCCTATGCATTAATGGGGAGACATAGGCAATCCACAAAAGCCAACAAACCAGGCAGAGAGCCTCCTAAACTAGCCAGTGGGAGATGCAAACGAGAGAAATGTGTCCAAAGTCATGCCCCTCTCTCAAAGATTGGTGCCTAAATCCGAGCTGCAAAGAGGTGCCTATGTCTTTAAAACACTTTCAGTAACAGAACACCTATCAGTAGCATCGCATTTATTTCATTGGTTTTGTAAAATCAGACAAAATGCTTGCATATTTCTACATTATATCAACAGACTGACAGCAGGTAAATACTTGAGTTTCTTTCTTTCTCCTGGAGTTTCATCAGTTATTAATGTGATCCAGTTAGCTTCCTAAATTACTTCTGAAATACTTGCAAATTTTCACCATTATCACTAATATTTCCTTTGAATACCACAGGATGCTATTCTCAATTTAAACAATTTGTTCAGAACTCTGGCACTATTGCTTCACTGCTTTAGTAGATTGATAAGTCTGCCTTCATCATGTTCATATTCTTATAATATTCCTTCTCTTTCAAGAAACTACAATTTATGTGTATGATTATTTTAGAGCAGTCTTAACATTATCAGATTAGTATTTTACTTCACAGTTCTAATCTTCCACAGTACTAAGAAAATATAACTCCTGGACAATTTAATAGGTGCCATAACTTAAATTCATAAAAGATGTTTTTATTTGAGAATACATTTTAACTAGTTAAAAACAAAAGTTAAACACAACTTGGTAAGATACAGTACATATTTTTTTTAATTAAAAATCATCATAAATTTGGAGTAAGAGATTTTAAAAGTTCAGTAAAAGATTTGGCAAAAAGGAAGAAAATATGGAATAGAATTACAAATTGCTCACTGTAAAACTTGTGGGGCATCACCACTATGCCGAATAACAAGGTATGAAAGAAAAGAAAGCATGTCCTGCTGATAGGCATTGAATTTGAAGATGTGTGCACAGTGTCTCTACAACAACTAAATGATGCATGGTATAAAGCATCTTTTTGTTTAAGTCCAACTGATGCAGTAGTATTCAGAGACTGAAAAGCAAACCTGAACTCTACAAGGTCAATGGTTTCTACATTCTTTTATACCAAGCCAAGACTAAATTTGACCTTGAGTGCTTACCCTGGCTTGGGTATGTTGGTGGTTTAGATTCTCTGGTTAAGTTTACATGAAAGAGAGCAGAGACTTCTGAATAGCCTAATCAAGGTTGGAATCTTATTATGACATTCTGAGTTTCCCAGAGCAACTACATTGTTAGTCAGTCCCTTTCAAGAGGCTGTTGGTAAGATTTTTTAATATTAGGATAGCTAACAAATAGTAATTTTTCTTGTTAATAAGTTGTTTTTGTAATATTTTATTTTACTGTATGTTTGCAACACATATGGAAATGATAGCCACATAAATTGCACAGCAGGGTGATAATTAGTTTATCCCGCTCCCCCAAATTCCAGACGATTGAACAGTTTCAAACAGCCATTAGTTTTATAATCCTTACTGGAGAAACATTTCCTCCTTCCTCTAAAATGAAAATTCCTCTCTCCCCACCACCAGACTATGCAAATTCACAGGGTAAGAATCAATTCTCACTGAATAAACTGAAATACATATTTTGTAAACAATCAGTATTTCTGAAACCAGTGGTGGAGGCAGCCATGTTATTGAAAAGTAGGATCATCTGCAATAATGATGACTGTGATCTGCTGTAATAACAACTTAACAATCACAAGAACTATTTCAATATGTATAAACATTAAATATATATGTTCTAAGGGAACTGAAAAAATTATGTACAATCTTACACCAGGCTCCAACAGTATTAAGGTCAAAAATGACACATTCTCAACAAAATGTCCACCTTTGGCCTTATTCTATAAAATGTCAATCTTAATTAACTGTGAAAAAAAACTATATTATAGTTCATTTGCGATGAAAAGTATTTTTACCTCTTAAAAATGTAAATGTTTGTGTAGCGGGGTGACTACCCCACTCCTAAAATACAGGGGTTCAAAGCAGCTCTGGAGATGGCTGTGCCTGGGGACAGCTGACTGGGGAAGCAGTTGCAGCTGGGCCATGCCTCAAGCAGGCCCCAGCTGGCCTGTATAAAAAGGCTGTGAGTCAGAAGCCCAAGGAGTCTTTTTCCAGGCTGGGAGAGAGCAGGGCTTGGCTGCCTGAAGAAAGTGTACTGGAAGTGAAGCAGGACTAGGGAAAGGCCAGGGGAGCTCCAGACTGGCAACTCCCCAGGCTGCAGGGCCTGGTCCAAGGCCCACAGAGGTACTGGGAGATAGGAGGCAGCAGGTCCAACCCCCCCTTGCCTATGATGAGTGGCTTTTACACTGCAGTCTGCCCCGGTGAGTGGGGGCTAGATGGCGACTGGCAGTAGCCCAGAACTGAGGCGGGGTGGGGGTTCCCCTGAGTGGGGAGACCTGGAGAAACAGTAGGGGTACTGCCAGGGGGCAGCACCCCAAACACAAGGGGCACTGGGTCCTGGAAGGGACATGGGGGGGGCAGCGGCAGCAGGACATTGGCCTGCAGAGGACACTCTGTGCTGGAAAGAGCTAATTCCCAGAGACAACCAGCAGGCGGCGGCGCAAGGGTGAGCCCTGCACTGCTACAGTTAGGCTAAGGAAAATGAGTGCAGTTTTCCTGTCTTTCTCTCTAATTCTTAAAATCACTATTTATTAGCATCCATCTACATTTGTTGTAAACTAGATGTTTAATTTTGTTACACTTCTTAAAGAGAAACCAAATGCTAATTGTGTGTAGGACACTAACCTAACTATGTCCATTTGTTAAACCACTCAAGATTCTTAGTTTTTAGAAGACTTCTTGTAAATTAACATTTATAGATTCATTAGCAGAACCAAGAAGTATTGTAACAGAAGTGAAGGGCTAATTTCAGCTCCAGTTTAAGAGGAAGCAATTTTGCAGGTGTCAGTAGAATTCCACTTGCTTAAAGGGTCTGACTCATCACAACACTTGTGGAAGAATCGTCAGCTCAGGGTGTTTGAAATTCACTGCACTTTGTCATCACAGTCACACTGTTTTATGGAGTTTTCCATTCTGACCTGAGCTGAGGATGATTCATATTTCCCCCCCCCCACACACCCCATGAGACCTGCTATGTAACAGAAAAAAATACATAAAAATTTAAAATAGTATACGTTTAGAATAGTACTTTTCATACACTTATGAAATGACAAAATGCCTTAGACTCTAGGCCTGAGCCTCATTTTCATTCAGGCCCTGGCATGGTAAAAGAGTTTTAGCATGGTTTAAAAAACTTTACTATAAATGAGAATCAGGTCCTCTATGTACAGTGATCATATCATCCACCACTAAAATGTATCTCTCTCCGGAGTGCAAACCAAGCAACCACTCTGCTGAAAGATACAACCCTCAGCAGCAGTTTCCTCTGCGGTCCAAAATGTCCCTTTCCAAAGTTCAGACCTTTATTTATGGGCATTTCTATGGAGATCTGCCATATTCATTCTAGACCAGTGCAAAAAGCACTGCTAGATTAAAGGATCAGTGAAAGTTTTAAAGTTCAATAACTCACATATGATCACATCTAGACACTAATGCTGTATATCACAGGCAAGTTTTTTCCACTGTTATATATCATGTGTATCTAGTGCCGGCAAGTCATATAATTTCAAGTTCCAGGATTCTATTATTCTGGCTACTTGTTTGCTTTTCCTTTCACTTCCACTCCCTTACTTCAACACCAGTTATACCAAATATTGCAAGAGCTAAAAGCTAAAATTGGAGTTGTAAACATCTGAAACCTTTGAACCAATCCTTCAAATGTTATAGAGCATGACCCATTAACTGAAAGGCCAAATTCCCACAGATCCTGAAAGAAGGATCACACCAATAAAGCATAAACTGTATTACATGTTCACCAGATATTATCTGTTAAAATCTAACTGCAGATTTTAAGGTTGTGTATCTCACACTACTAGGAATGGAAATACTGTGTGAGCTTCTCTAATTACTGCTCCTAGACCAGTGACCAGAAAGGAAAGGGTTAGATCTATGGCTTTCACTGGAAAACAGATGACAAGGAAAGCACATTGTTTAAGGCTATAAAACTGATTATTAAAGGAGCTCTGTGTCAGGCCCAGGATAAAAGAAATACAAAAAGCTAGAATTAGATAAGGAAATTTACAGGCAATATCAGATCGCTGGCAATTGACAAGTACCTTTCCAGACTCTTGGGGTGCCTGCAGCTATGATTGGAACCACCTCTGGTAATGTATCGTGTTTTTTTTAAGTTCAAATTAACAAGATAGGTGGTTTAAAATTGATCAAAATAATATTAAGAATTTTTTCCACATTAAATTCATTCAGTAATTAAAGTTGTAACATACAACCATATAAAAAGAGGCTGTATAAAAAGAGGTTATTTTGGATTTAACTCCAAAAAAGAAGACTCCTGATTCTCTTCTATGAGGAGGAAAACTACAGTTACGTGCAAAAGTGGGACATGGCATCCTATCTAGTATCTGACAAAAGTAAGAAAGCACAGAGAAGGCAGGAAAACAGAATTCTATTTGTAAAAAGGAAACAAATATGCTTTTCTATTCATACAAGTGGGTTTTCTAATGCTTTTTACTTTTGTACCACAGAATAGCAGAATAGTACTTTTAAACTGTGTGAAAAGATTTTGCATTCCCTCTAGGTGAAGAGGAAAGTGCTTTTGTTTCCAGGACTGGGAACGGAGAGGGGGAGTCACTCTGTTTGGATTCACAGAGCTTGTGTCTGTGTATCTCTCCAGGAGCACCTGGAAGGGGGAAGGGAAAAAGAATTATTTCCCTTTGTTGTGAGACTCAAGAGATTTGGGTCTTGGGGTCCCCAGGGAAGGTTTTTCAGGGGGAGCAGAGTGCCCCAAAACACTCTAATTTTTTGGGTGGTGGCAGCAAGTACCAGGTCCAAGCTGGTAACTAAGCTTGGAGGTTTTCATGCTAACCCCCATATTTTGGACGCTAAGGTCCAAATCTGGGACTAAAGGTATTTAAATAATGGAAGTGCAGTGAATGGCATGTAGTTTTTACAAAATTGCACAGCACTATCAATCAACATAGTATAATATTTAGAACTACAGCATGTACACTAAACATTAGCATTCCTGTCTTTATCATGCATTTGTATCACACCAGCATTTTATTATTTGTTCTGGACATACAGGAAGAAAGACTAGGTGAGGGATGTGGTTTAATTAGGCCATAACTTTATCAACTTAGTTCATCTGGGAACTATCCATCAATATACTGTACAATACAGGTGATGATTCCTTCCTTAATCATTTCCACCTTGTAGAGGGCTGCCATCCTCCTTCCACTGCTGTTCCCCAGCCAGCTGCTGGGACCTCAACACCCTTTCCTCAAATATGGGTTATGGGACTAGCTCCTCATAATACCAGACATCAGGCACCCCAGCATACCCTACATCTACTTTCAATTCCAGTTAATCTGGGACCTGGTCCCTTTATAGAATAAATACCTGCACTGGACACAAGGAGATGCCAGTAGTTAGCTTGGCTGCTTCCCTCCCAACCCTCAGCTGGTTTCCCAGATAGTTAATGTTTCTGTCACTAACTTGAGCCAAAAATATACCCACTCCCCAGTCAGAGAAGTGTACCTCATTCTTCCTAAGGAAGGAGGCTCCTGCTGGAAGGACTGGGTGTAAATACTCTCCCCTGGATGCGCTGGGGCCAATGTTTTACCTGCCCACCTGTTCAGTTGATGCCTTCCCTGCCTCTCTCACAATCCCTAAGAGAGGGGGAACCCTTAAAGGACCCATACTCGTTTCCTCCTCTAGGTCTAGACAAAGACCATCCTGTCTTTGAGGCTGTATGGTTTGCAATATAGCTTGTAAAACAGAACCTTTAAATGTCAAGAACAAAAGTTTTTCAATAGATGCTCTTTATTCTTAACAGATTTTCCTGGAATATTTAGAATGATCCTTGGCGCTATATGCAGAGTCCAGATTTTTCTGAAAATAGTTATTAAAGTTATTTAATAGTACACTCACTTGTTTCCCAGATGTAAGCTTTTTGTCCTCAGTATTCTGTTCTGGCTTAATGATGTGATACATAAAGCTTTTACTATCACATACTGGAAGTATGCTTTGACTGTAAGTTTGTTTCACTCCATCTCTGATATGTCTCTGTGGAAGAACTTCATCCAAAGGAATTTTGCTGTAAAAACAGAACTTCTGTTACATTAGTTCACAGTAAATAAAAAAGTAGGTACTTCTGAATAATCTGGACAGTTGATTCGTTTATTGTTGCTAAAGAACACAGTGAACCGCAATACTTATAATTTCCTCCTGTACATCATTATTACTTAAGAAAAAGAGAGGGAATTATATGCCAAAAACAATGTTAATTAAATATTTAGGTTGAAATCTTATTGGCATAAAAGACAGAAAATGCACAGTTAAGATTCCCACTTCTAACTTAACTCGGTTTCCTAGCTGATATATGCAGTAAAATCTTATTTTACTATACACAAAATAAGAAAAGCTGGAAAGGCCCTTGAGATAAATGTAAGTCTCGCAGTTGTATTAAGAGGGTTTTCAAAGGGGGGAAAAGCAAGGAAAGGTGCATTGGGCTGATTGGCTGAGGTGAAGGAGAAATAAGAAAAAGGCCTATACCAAAAGGCTTCACAAAAAGGCCTAACAAATTAATCCATGTTAGATTCCATTCAGGTCAAGATTTTGGCAAAAGCTTTCTAATGCTGTAAAACTAGATATTTAGAGGTGTGTTTAGATGTATAGAATCAGAGAGGTAGCCGTGTTAGTCTGGATCTGTAAAAGCAGCAAAGAGTCCTGTGGTACCTTAAAGACTAACAGATGTTTTGGAGCATGAGCTTTCGTGGGTGAATACCCACTTCGTCGGATGGCATCCGATGTCTATTAGTCTATAAGGTGCCACAGGACTCTTAGCTGTATAGATATTACCTGATTTTTATTAGCTAAACTTGCAAATTAGCTAAACTTGTATTTTATTGCTAGTTAAAACATACATTTAGATATACACATGGATTTCTGACTTTTTTCTCCTTTTCCTCTCTATACTGATTTAAAAATGACTCTACTACCCTCAATTCCATGCTATATATCTTTAATTACATTTAGATAATTGGGAGAATAAGGTTATTTTAATCATTTTGACTTCTAAAATTTATTTTTAATTTTTTTTTAGATTTTTAAATATCAGAGGGGTAGCCGTGTTAGTCTGGATCTGTAAAGGCAGCAAAGAATCCTGTGGCATCTTATAGACTAACAGACGTTTTGGAGCATGAGCTTTCGTGGGTGAATACCCACTTCGTCGGATGCATGTAGTGGAAATTTCCAGGGGCAGGTATATATCTGCAAGCAAGCTAGAGATAACGAGGTTAGTTCAATCAGGGAGGATGAGACCCTGTTCTAGCAGTGGAGGTGTGAAAACCAAGGGAGGAGAAACTGGTTTTGTAGTTGGCAAGCTATTCACAGTCTTTGTTTAATCCTGAGCTAATGGTGTCAAATTTGCAGATGAACTGAAGCTCAGCAGTTTCTCTTTAAAGTCTGGTCTTGAAGTCTTTTTTGCTGCAGGATGGCCACCTTAAGGTCTGCTATTGTGTGGCCAGGGAGGTTGAAGTGTTCTCCTATAGGTTTTTATATATTGCCATTCCTAATATCTGATTTGTGTCCATTTATCCTTTTCCGTAGCGACTGTCCAGTTTGGCCGATGTACATAGCAGCGGGGCATTGCTGGCATATGCTGGCGTATATTACATTGGTGGACGTGCAGGTGTATGAACTGGTGATGGTGTGGCTGATCTGGTTAGGTCCTGTGATGATGTCGCTGGTGTAGATATGTGGGCAGAGTTGGCATCGAGGTTTGTTGCATGGATTGGTTCCTGAGCTACAGTTACTATGGTGCGGTGTGCAGTTACTGGTGAGAATATGTTTCAGGTTGGCAGGTTGTCTGTGGGCGAGGACTGGCCTGCCACCCAAGGCCTGTGAAAGAGTGGGATCATTGTCCAGGATGGGTTGTAGATCCCTGATGCGTTGGGAGGGGTTTTAGTTGGGCACTGTATGTGATGGCCAGTGGAGTCTTGTTTTCTTTCTTGGGTTTGTCTTGCAGTAGGAGGCTTCTGGGTACACGTCTGGCTCTGTTGATCTTTTTCCTTATTTCCTCATGCGGATATTGTAGTTTTGAGAATGCTTGGTGGAGATATTGTAGGTGTTAATCTCTGTCTGAGGGGTTAGAGCAGATGTGATTGTACCTCAGTGCTTGGCTGTAGACAATGAATCGTGTGATGTGCCTGGGATGGAGCTGGAGGCATGCAGGTAGGCATTGCGGTCGGTAGGTTTTTGGTATAGGGTGGTGTTAATGTGACCATCACTTACTTGCACCGTGGTGTCTAGGAAGTGGACCTCCTGTGTAGATTAGTCCAGGCTGAGGTTGATGGTGGAGTGGAAGCTGTTGAAATCGTGGTGGAATTTTGAAGGAGACAGACATTGAAATTCAAAAAGTTAACATTTTAATGGTTATAAAATGTTAACACAAATTGTCAAAATCACATCAAAATATACAAATTCTTAAATCTAATTCTAATAAATTCTCAAGCAGCATTTTTCTAACTTTGCCTACCTGTACGTTTTGATTATCAATGGAAATATTTGTCTATGTATGTACAGTGAAAATCAATGTTTACAGATAGTTACCAAAGCCTTCCAAGCCTAATTATATTTACATTCACTTTCAGGATACTTTATAGCCCCTTCACACCACACTGACAGTATAATGTAAATGAAACTCAGACTCACTGTGTATTGTAAACATGAGCTCCTTTTCCCAAAGCCGATCTAACTCCCACTGAGATCAAGTGAGAGGTCCCCCATTGATTTAAATGGGTTTGGGCCCTAAACATAGGGTTCTCTTCTTTGTTTTAGGTCCTATATAGTATTTCTACTTGTCATGTGGAAAAGTCAGCCTGTTCAACCATGACACTGTACAACTCAGAAGATAGTAATTTCAAATGCATAAGTAAGGATACAATTCTGTCAAGGAATTCTTCCATTCATTTTTGTTTATTGCCCGTGACCTGTCCATGACTCTTACTAAAAATAACTGTGACAAAATCAAATTCTTATGCATAAAGCCCAAAGTGGTGGTAAATTTTATTAATAAATATTTGGATAACAGCTAACTCACACTCTAGAAGCAAGCCCCAGATCCAAATTTACTGTGTCAATTTATATCTCCCATCTAACTAGGAAAAAGACCTCCAAATAACTGTACAAATTCCAGTAATATGGTATGTTGTGAGTTTTCTATTTAATGGATTGAAGAAAACAAGAACAAATATATTTTACCTCCGGTAAGAGGGTGCAGGGTTACAATTTTGAACTCTTTCAGAAAAGGAAGTATTTCAGAGGAATAGGCTTGAGACAAATTAATTTACATCTGTGGGGAATGAAGAGAGGATTTGGAAGGGAAAATGTAATATTTATGTTGAATCGTAGGATCAGCAAAAACAAGCTTTTGCTTGCTACTGCTTTTCTTTTTATAACAGAGGGCAAATGGGGGCACCATCCATTATCACTGACTTCAATGGAATTTTGTATCAGCACTTAATGTTATGTCTTCACTGCAAAAAATAAAATGTGTATTTTTACATCAATATAGCTATCTTCAAGCAAAACCCTAGTGTAGACATGGCATAAGAAGTCTTCATGTTAATGCAGCTAGTCAAAATCAACCTCCTCTACCTGGAATTTGTAGTTAGTTGACAAATCACAGATAGGGGATATAGCATTGACCTCAGCTACACTGAGGTAAAACCACATGTGACTTGTCTACACTAGGACTTAACATCAAGATAGCTATCTCAAGTTTTCTATGTTAATATAAAAAAATACCTTTTTTGCAGTGAAGATATTCCCAAGAGCCATTTAATAGATGTCTATACAATACAAATCATAACACAAGTAGGAATGACTACTGTTAATGTAGAAAGAGGTGTAATATAGGAGGAAGTAATTATAAGCACTAGGAAATTAAAATCCTTAGACCCAGCATGGAGGTGATATAAAGATACCATTAGAGGTAAGAAATACAGTATAACTAAATGGCAAGGTTCAAGAGGATTATTCAGGCCAAACAAGTATAATTACAAAAATGGAAATCCAACACTAGTGGAACTTAAGACAACATATACAATGGAAATTAGGGGGGTTAAAATGGAATTTGAACAGCAAAAAGCCAAAGGTATAAAAACTAAGAAAATATTCAGTAAATCAGGCATTGGATCTCTGCAAGAGAATTGGTAGTTCTGCTGTTGTCCGGCTATGCTGAAAGAAAGACAGGAGACACTTGATATGGTTTTAATCAGGCTGCACCTTTATTATTTGCTGTAAAAGTGTACACTGTGGGTAACCCCCGCCCGCCCCCCACACTCCCATAAAGCATCCTCTCCCTCAGCAAGCCAGACAACACCCCCCTCACTCCCCGGTGTGGTGCGATCAAACTAACAAGTAAAGGGGACAAAAAGGAGGATAACAACATTGCAGGTAAGCTAACTGACTTATATGCATCAGTCTTCGCTATAGCTGACATTGGGGAAATACCTCCCATGGACATAGTTTTTCAGGTAATAAAAGTGAGGTAGTATTTGACTGAAATATTAAAAGGACTAAAACAAATTGATAAATTAAGGAGGAACAAATTATAATGTTCAGATAGAACAGGAGTACTTGAGGCACCTTAGAGACTAACAAATGTATTGTTGAAAGAACTTAAGAAAGAAGTGGTTGAATTGCTAACAAAAATAAATCTCTTACTAAAATCAACTTCTATACGGTGAGCTGGAAGATAGCAAATGTTCTACCTATTTTTAAGGCACAAGTGGTGATCTTGGGAATCACAGACAAGTGGGACTTACTTCAGCACCAGGTAAACTGGTTGAAACAACCATTAAAAGCAAAATAATAATATGCCTAGATGATCATGTTATGTTAGGGACAAAAAAAAATAGCTTCTGATAAGGAAAAAAAAAAAGCCTCGCTACTTACTATTAGAATTTTCTAAACACATCAACAAAATAGTACATAAAGGAGAACTGATTTACATCATTTACTTGGATATACACAATTTTTGTCGAAGACTTATTTATGATCTGTAACAGGCAGGAAGTAGCACGGTGGCAAAACTTGCAGACGACAAAAAAATTATTTGGGTTAGGAAAATCTACAGGCAACTGTGAGTAATTTCAGAGGGCCCTATGGAAGATGTATAAATGGACAGCAGATGAATTCCAGTGTTGATAAATGCAAAGTGATGCATATTTGAAAGAAAAATCTGAAGTATTCATAAAGTTTACTGGTTTCTAAATTAACTGTAACAGTTTAGGAAAGACGTAGATGTAACTGTAGGGTGGATGGATTTAAACTGAAATGATTTAAAGCACCAAATTTTAAATCATGATTTAAAACAAGCAGGAAACCTTGATTTAAATAATTAATTTTAATATTCTTTTGCATTTGTACATTTTAGTTACTTTCCCAAACTAAAAATGTTGATCCTCATTGGTTGGTAACAGTTAAAACATGTTGATTTGCAACTAAATATAGCCTTTACACTAATTTTGGTACTTCTTTTTGCTAACCAACAAGATATGCTATATCTATACATCTTTATTTAAGCAATTACATAGTTTAATATACATTTATTCAGATTCTTAATTTTTAGATTTTATAAATTGTTAGGAAATGGAGAATGATGCATTTCTTATTTACTAGATGATGTTTACTTTTTTTACTCACAATTTGTGTTAAAGCATTTGGATGGAAAGAGAAATTCAGTTAAAAATGAACAAAAACAGCATTTTCAAAAAAAATGTAATAGTTAAATAAAAGTACCTTAAATGTGTGGGATATGTAAGGGAGAAAAAAACATTTATCAAAATATATTTTGCATTTGAAAACTGATTTAGAGAACAAAGGAAGTGCTACAGGAAGCATGCCCCACACCCTACATGTTACTATGCAAGCAGTCCTCACACACTCCTGTGTAGTTTCACCACAGTATGCTTTATTTACGTCTTGAATAGTTTTGTGGCCACACAGCATAGGATTTTCCCCAAGCTTCTCCCTACTTCTATACGTAAGGCTGGGAGATTCCCACCTGTCTAAGATCCTGGGCTTTGTTGCCTTTCCTTTTCCTTATGCTTTCTTGTCTCTCTTTTAACCGACCCCAGCTGATGAGCTGGATTCCCTTATTAACTGCTTAATCAACCAGTCTTTAATCAATTTTCTCCCAGTTTAGCCCACGGGGGGGGGGGGAAGCTTCCAGATATTCCTACTCTGTCATAGGAAGCATTAGGCTTATTTTGTTGCTCTTTTGACCAGAAGGTTGACAGTTGACGTTTGGTCACCGGTTGGACGTTAGTCCTGGTTTCTCACTTAACAGGGTGGATCACATGACGGTCATCATTTCCCACTCAGAATATGGACTGGCAACTTACATAAAACAGGAGATCAACAAATATGTGATTCTACCTCCTACAGCACACAAAGAACCAACTGCAATCTCTGTGCATCAGCAAGCTAACCATCATTAACGCATACAAACCAGCTGGCACATAGCAGTTTCAACCAGCTCTGAAGAATGCATAGGAACCCTGCTATATTTGTAGGCGATGGCACTATGATTTAAACAACATTGCAGGTGAAGAACTGACACACTGAGCACTGGCAAATAATATGTTCTTCCTTTTTGATACAACACAGTGCATCACTTTCTATTCTACAGGATACTATCCTGACCTGACTTTCATCTCTAAAGATGATACAGGCACACCTATAGCTGCATTATGAATTGTCCTCAGTGACTTCTGAACAGCCAGCACAGACCAGTACTGACCCGTATTAGCATTCAAATCCCAGTTCTCTACTCAAAACCGGTGGCATGCTGAAATTTCTAACAACCATACTGGGCCACTTTCACTATGACTATGAACAATAAAAACTCCCACATGAAATTCGGAAAAGCAACAGGAAGAAATGGTATCTATCCTGAGTTTCTATATAACCTGGGTCCACCGGCATGGAAACGGATGATAATGGCATAACGTTGGGGTCTCACAGAGATCAGTTTTGGGTCCAGTTCTGTTCAATATCTTCATCAATGATTTAGATAATGGCATAGAGAGTACACTTATAAAGTTTGCGGATGATACCAAGCTGGGAGGGATTGCTTTGGAGTATAGAATTATAACTGAAAATGATCCAGACAAACTGGAGAAACAGTCTGAAGTAAATAGGATGAAATTCAATAAGGACAAATACAAATTACTCTACTTAAGAAGGAACAATCAGTTGCACACATACAAAATGGGAAATGACTGCCTAGGAAGGAGTACTGTGGAAAAGGATCTGGGGGTCATAGTGGACCACAAGCTAAATATGAGTCAACAGTCTAACACTGTTGCAAAAAAAGCAAATGTCACTCTCAGATGTATTAGCAGGAGTGTTGTAAGCATGATACGAGAAGTAATTCTTCCGCTGTACTCCATGCTGATCAACTGGAGTATTGTGTCCAGTTCTGGGCACCACATCTCAGGAAAGATGTGGAAAAATTGAAGAAAGTCCAGGGAAGAGCAACAAAAATGATTAAAGGTCTAGAAAATATGACCTGTGAGGAGAGATTGAAAAAATTGGGTTTGTTTAGTCTAGAAAAGAGAAGTCTGAGAGGGGACATAAAAGGTTGTTACAAGAAGGAGGGAGAAAAATTGTTCTTCTTAACCTCTGAGGATAGGACAAGAAGCAATGGGTTTAATTGCAGCAAGGGAGGTTTAAGTTGGACATTAGGAAAAACTTACTGTCAGGGTGGTTAAGCACTGGAATAAATTGCCTAGGAAGGTTGTGGAATCTCCATCATTGGAGATTTTTAAGAACAGGTTAGACAAACCCCTGTCAGGGATGGTCTAGATAATACTTAGTCCTACCATGAGTGCAGGGGACTGGACTAGATAACCTATCAAGGTCCCTTTCAGTCCTATTATTCAGCTTTTCACTAAGATCCTGGAGACTAGTGAAATCCCCCATGTGTGGAGAGAAGCTAAGGGCATTGCACTCCTAAAGCCTGGAAAATTATAGGCCATTGTCCCTTTTAAGCAACATCTACAAGGTGATGGAGTACATGATTCTGAATCAAGTCAAGCTCACTGTGGATGCCAGCCTACCCAAGGAGGAAGCTGGTTTTTAACCACAAAGAATTTGCTGTGACCAGGTCCTGGTTCTTACTACAAACATTAAGGCTGGGTTCCAACAAAACTCAAGACTGTACTGCTTTCATCGATCTGTCAGCAGCATATGACCCAGTCTGGAAGGATGGTCTGCTACTGAACTTTCCAAAGTGATCCACTGTGTGTGGATTCTCAGGCTGCTGAACACTATGCTTAGCAGCTGAAGGATATGTGTTTACCTTGGTCAAACCAGCAAATCGTGCACTTTGAATAATGGGCTACCACAAGGCTCTGTACTTGCTCCGATGCTCTAGATTCATGAATGATATGCCTGAAATAATAGCACAGAAGTTTGCACATGCTGATGATTTTTCACCTGCAATTGAGGCCTGTAGTTTTAAAGAACTTGAAGTGATCCTTGCATCTGACTTTAAGATCATGGAGGAGTACTTTCAAAAGTGGCAGATGAAACCAAATCTGAGCAAATCAGTAGTCTCTGCTTTCCACTTTGACAGGAGAATCGCACAAAAACTGTCAAGTTGTGGTGAAACTGCGTTATGACCCAAAGCCAACATATCTTGGTGTCATTCTTGACTTCACACTGACCTTTCATAACCATCTCAAGAAAGTAGCCTCTAAAGTGAAGATTTGTGGCAACATTATTCAAAAATTAGCAGGAACAAACTGGAAAGCAACTGCCCTAATGCTAAAAACATTGGCCTTGGCCTTGGTGTACTCAGTTGCGGAGTACTGTGCATGGGGGTGGACAAGAAGCTGTCATATCCAACTTGTGGATAGGCATCTAAATCTGACCATGTGAATCATCATGGGAACTTTTAAGATCAACATCTCTACAATGGCTTTCTGTATGAGCTAATAACAAACCCCAACCTATCCATTGAAATATAGCCACAGTACAGAATTTAAACACACCGAAGACTACCCAGAACTTCCCATCAGCAAGTAATGGATAATGTATCTCAACAACGCCTGAAATCATAAAAACCACTATGGACCACACATGAACACCTCATGTCTCTGGATCCGGCCGGGAATGGCAAAGTGTCTGGATCCTCATCTACCATTTCAAACAAGCACATTATTACTGACCAACAAGTCACCCTCCCGGTTTCCACCTGCCATGGATAAACTTTCAAATGAAGAGAAAGTGAAAAGATTGGAACTGTTTGGAGAAGAGATAAATAAGAGAACATAACAGAAGAATTCACATAATGAATGCTATAGATAAGGTAGACTGAGCACTCGTACTCACTTTCATAATACAAGGAAAAGGAAACATGATGTAATTTAAATACTACAAATTCAAAACTGATAAAAGGAAATGCTTTTATTTTAAAACAATGTATAATTTAGCCTGTGGAACTCTGTCATAAAATGTTGTTGATGTCAAATACATAGCAGGATTCAAAAAAGGTTTGGAAATTTATCTGAATGAGAATATCTAGTTATATTATATAGGATTTTTAAAAAAGAAAAAGGCAGAAAGGGATATAAATCCTTGTGCTTCAAGGAATAACCCAATTCTAACTGATGAGTGGTTGCGAGGAAACTTTTCACGTGAGTGAGTAATTCCATAATTGTACCTCAGGGTTTCTTGCATCTTTGTCCGAAGCACCTGGTACAGGCCACCATAAAAAACAGATGGACCACTGGTCAAATACAGCACAGCAAATCCTATGTTCCAACAAAACACTGGGTTTGTTATTACAGAGTCATCCACCATTCTAATTTAATTTTTTACTCGTGTTTCTTATCTAATTGAGAAAATTTTAGGCCTGACAACTTTGACACTAGCCCTTTAAAAAAGAAGTTGGGGTGAAATTTAACTATAATAAATACTGTTTGAAAGTGATCCTCAAATCTAAAGGAAACCCTTGCTGGTCACAGTAATTACTTAGTACAAAGAATAAGTGTATAATTTTTAGAATGTAACATACAGTACTTTAAAAAGATTGACAACACATTATCTGCAAAGGGCTTCATATTAACATATTAATGAAAGAGTTTTCAAGCCATTATGGAGACATTGAAGTTTTTATGGTAATATGTAGTGTGCCATTAATAACCTGTAAAATGCATAAGCATGAAGGACAAAATTTTTAAAGGTCTATACTTTGAACAGCTATTATTTTAAGAGAGTACAGCTGTGCTATATGTTTAGGCATTAGGGTTACTTGTCTCTATCTGAAAATGATTAGAACATTGCAGCCACTTCAGAGCATTTCTCTTCCAGAATAACAATAAGAAACTCATGCAGAAAATGCTGAAAAGCAAGTAACTCAACAGTATTCTTTTGTAATAGAGAGTGAAATTACTTTAAAAAAAATACAAAACTGTAATAATAAAATAGCACATTCTGAGGCAAAGATTTGAAAAAATGTACAGGTTTTGAGAGCATGGGAATGAAAATATACATCCCTGGTATGTTCTTTAAGCTCCCAATGTAGCTCATTAGTGATGTGCAGTGCTACTGTAATCTATGTTGGGTATTTACTAGCAGAGATAGATTACATTGCAAAAGAGTATTAAATTGTATGGCCTTTCTCAGGGGCATAATCACATGTGGATGATCTCTGAAGCATAACTTTAAAGTGGGCTGCCTTCCTACCCTGCCTCTTCTCTCTTTCCACCTCTTATTATAGATGACAATTTACTAACTCAAAATGTGTTACATCCAACACAGGGGAATTCTGTATTAGACCTTGTCTTGACAGATAAAAAGGAACTAATCACAGAACTAAGAATTAATGGTAGCTTAGGCACAAGTGATCGTGACTCAATCACATTTATAATGTGCAAACAGAAGTCTAGACTAGTAATCTATGTACTTGGTGTTTTAAAAGGGCTAATTTCACCAAGCTGAAAACAATTATGAGCCAAATCAGTTGGGAGGAAGAATTAGAAAAATATGAATTATACACCTCTACCCCGATATAATATGACCTGATATAACATGGATTCGGATATAACGCATTAAAGCAGTGCTCTGGGGGAGGTGGGGCTGCGCACTCCGGTGGATCAAAGCAAGTTCGATATAACGCAGTTTCACCTATAATGTGGTAAGGTTTTTTGGCTCCCGAGGACAGCGTTATATCAGGGTAGAGGTGTAATTAGAAATAGTTTAAGAGGTCTTTACTAGAAACCCAAAAAACTCACAATCCTACAACTGAGGAAACCAACCTGATTTAGAGGGAAAGTAAAGGCAGCTATATTATATAATAAATGAAATAAAGGAGAAGTTGATAGTAATGAATATAAATCAGAAGCTAGGAATTGTAGAAAGTTGGTAAGGGAAGACAAGGGACATAAGGAAAAATCTGTGGCCAGCAGAGTTAAGGACAATAAGGAGTTTTTTAAGGATATTAGAAACAAAAAGAAACCTAACAATAGTGTTGCCCCTTACCAGATGGAAATGGTAGACTTATCAATAATAATCCACAAAAGACAGACATGTTCAATAAATATTTCTGTTCTGTATTTGGGAACATAAACAGAAGATAATTATATCATATGATAACACTCATTCCATTCCACTAGAATCTCAGGAGGATGTTAAACAGCAGCTATTAAAGTCAGACATTTTTAAATCAGAAGGTCCATATAACTTGCATTCAGGACTTTTAAAAATGCTGGCTGAGGAGCTTGCTGGACCATTACTATTGATTTCAATAAATCTTGGAATACTTGGGAAGTTCCAGAAGACTGGAAGAAAGCTAATGTTGTGCCAATATCTAAAAAGGACAAAAGAGATGACCTGGGTATTTATAGGCCGGCCAGTCTGACATCAATCCCAAGCAAAATAATGGAGCACTGATCCAAGGTTTAATTAATGAAGAATTAAATGAGGATAATAGAACTAATTCCAATCAATGGGTTTATGAAAAATAGATCCTGTCAAACTAACTTGATATCTTGTTCTGATGAGATTACAAGTCTGATTGATAAAGGTCTGTCACAGGGTAGCTAGTCCCTGTGGACAGACTAAATGGAGCTCTCCTGGACCAGAGCAGATAAATCCAATCCAACCAATTAAAGGGGCCTGGCCTACATCTGGGCCTATAAAGGGTTGCTAATATGCAAAAAGAAAGAGGGATTGATTGAGACAGGCTGTGTCTGGGGAAGGAAAAGCCATAGTGAAGCAGAGCTAACTTGTGTGGTCAGTCTCCTGGAACAAGGGGCCAGGTGCTCATGGAGACAGGTCTGAGGTTGCTGCTCTAGAGAGGGCAAAGAGCTGGTTGAAATGGGAAAGCTACTAGAGGCCCCTGATGGGAAGAGCTGAAACCTGAAAGTAAGGATTGAGTTTAGACTGTTTTTCTGTTTGCTTCTATTAAGAAAATAAACCTCCTTGCAAGAGACTGGGTGCGGCAGCCTATATTTTGGAGCTAGGAGAAGCCCTGCACAGTGACAAGCTCATAGTGTTGATGTAATACACTTCTGTAATGTGTTTGACTTTGTACCACCTGACATTTTCATTAAAATAACTGGAACAATATAAAATTAAATGGATTAAAGTTGGCTAACTGATAGTCACAAAATGTAATTGCAAACAGGGAATGATCATCCAGTGGGTGTGTTTTTAGTGGGGTCCCCATAAGTATCCGTTCTTGGCCTTATGCTATTTAATATTTTTATCAGTGATATGGAAGAAAACATAAAAGCATCACTGATAAAGTTTGCAGATAACACAAAAATGGGGGGAGTGGTAAATAATGAAGAGGACGTCACTGACCCAGAGTGATCAGGCTCGCTTGGTAAACTGGGCACAAGCACACAATATGTGCTTTAAAACAGTTAAGTGTAAATGTATACATCTAGGACAGTGGTTCTCAAACTTCATTGCACCGTGACCCTCTTCTGACAACAAAAATTACTACATGACCCAGGCGAGGGGGACCCAAACCCGGCTGGGGGGCATGTAACCTTAGTACTTCTGCCCAGGGCTGAAGCCCTTGGGCTTCAGTCCTGGGTGGTGGGGCTTGGGCTTTCGTTTCAGCCCCGGTCGGTGGGGCTCAGGCTTCAGCTTTAGCCTTTGGCTCCAGCAAGTCTAACCCCAGTCTTGGCGACCCCATTAAAATCGGGTTATGACCCACTTTGGGGTCCCAACCCACAGTTTGAGAACCCCTGATCTAGGAACAAAGAATGTAGGTCATATTTACAGGATGAGGGACTCTATCTTAGGAAACACTGACTGAAAAAGATTTGGGAGTCATGGTGAATAATCAGCTGAAAATATGTGGTGATGTGGCCAAAAGGGCTAATGCAGTCCTTGGATGCATAAACAGGGGAACCTTGAGTAGAAGTAGGGAGGCTAATTTACCTCTGTATTTGGAACTGGTATAACTGCTGCTGGAGTATTGGTTCTGGTGTACACAATTCAATAAGGACATTGATAAATTGGAGACGGTTCAGAGAAGAGCCATGAGAATGATTAAGGAATTAGACAATATGTCTTATAGTGATAGACTCAAGAAATTCAATCTATTAATCTGAACAAAGAGAAAGTTAAGGGATGACTTGGTTACTATAATTGACTATAATGACTATAATGATACAGGGGGGTTGATAATGGTTCTTCAGACTAGCAGACAAAGGTATAACTGGCTGGAAGTTGAAGCTAGACAGATTCAGACTGAAAATAAAGCATACATTTTTAACAGTGAGGATAATTAAAAATTGGAGAAATGTACTAAGGGTTGTAGAGGTTTCTATACCATTGGCAATTTTTTAATAAGATATGCTCCAGAATTTTTTTTGGGGTAGGGGGAGTTCTATGGCCTGCATTATAGAGGAGGTCAGATTGGATTATCGCAATGGTCTATTTTTGTAGATATCTTGGATTGATTAATAGATTATATAATAAACTATTACCCTATTGTGGGCTGATTCTATCCTAATCCACTACCTATTGCTAGCTGGTTCCAGGGCTGACTTCTGAACCCTTGTCTCCTAGCATGGCTCCCCCTAGCTTTATTTCCGAGTCTTGACTCCATCACTCTTTCTTCTGGTTTCCCTAAATCTCCTGGCTCTTCCTGCTCCCACTTTTCTCTAATTTTCTCATTATCTCCTCTGACTTTCCTCTTGTTTTTCCAGTATCTCCACTGCTTTCTCCCCATTCCAGGGCAAGCCCCTGATGGGCTGAAGAAGTGCTGCACTGTGCTATCCCACACACCGCTGGCTAATTCAGGCACGTTGGTCACACATTGCTGCTCTGATATTCAGCTGGGAATGGACAGTCAACAGCTCATTGCAGTAGGAAGGAGAAGCAGCAGTTTTCAGGGTGGGGACTGTAACATATATGTGTTTGTATAGTACATAGTACCTCATCCTGACTGGGGCTTTTAGGAGCTATCGGAACAATTAACAATTCCTTAGAGATTTCTGAAAAGATTGTGGTACAGACTTTCTGAAGTACTGTAACTGGGATGGCAGTTCCCTGAATTCCCCTACAGGTAGATCCTAATGGATTGCCAAAAGTCTTTATTCCTCCAACACCATAATGACTGCAGGGTCATTTGCTGAATCATTCACTTTTCTTTTTGTGGATTAATATCTGAAGGGCAGTTGGGAATTCCACTTGAACAGGGGTCATTAGAAGCCAGAGCAAGTTATATCAGCCTTAAGGTTGCTCCAACTTGCACCAAGGCACCCAAAGTATTCCGGGCACTGGGGAAACACGAAGATAGCTTTAAGCTACCTTTTCCCCCCAACCCAGCTAGGTTAAGTGGAGCCTGGAACACCTAAGGATCTGAGCCTGAGTAATTTTTTTCCTGAGTCTTCAAGTAACACACAGCTTGTGCATTCCTGCTGACTGGGAACATCAATTCAGTTATATCGCAGCCCAAAGGCCTCTGTTCTAACATGGTGTCCGTATGGCCAATTGTTGGTCATCTAAAGGTCACACTGGTACCATGTGCAACTCCGTGGTGCTGTGTGCTACCTTAAGGTGTGGTGTGCAACATTACAGTGCTGTGTGCATTTTCCTGCTCTTTTTGCCTGGTCACCTAGGGGTCAGGCTAGTGCTGTGTGCATAATATCAGCGTGCCGTGAGCAAAGGGATCCAATCTGACCAGTCGTAGTTCAGTTCAAACGGTCAGATTAGGGTCGTGTGCAAAACCATGCTGGTGTGCTGGGTACAGCTTCTAGTAGCTTCTAGTGTGCCGTGTGCAGATTCTATCTATGTAGAGGGCGCCAACTCGGAACCTGGAAGGTGAAGGAGCTAGGGACCAATCAGATTTTGACAAGTGTAAAAGAGCCTTTGAATAAAACTATGCCTCGTACCAGAATCTGCAGGAGTATCCACATACTGACTGCAGGACCTGATCAACCCTTCAGCCAGGGGTTTCCTCTGGATATAGCCGGCTCAGGACGTGACATTTATTTTTCAAAGTTATCTTCTACGGATTCGATATGCTTCTGGTGTCTGTACTGCTGGTCAGCTGCACCTGGAATACGGTACTTGCTTTCTGTTTTTCTGTGAATACTCTGTGCTTTGCTTAGTCTCTTCTGCAGAACTGTATATTATTGTTATTCGGTATAAAGTGTGTATATATAGCATATGAAAGTTGAATTGTATTAATAGCTGTTGTTGGTGTATTTTATAATATTTGGTTAATGTGCGCACAGTTCATTTAATTTAGTGTATTTATTTTACTTTTTTAAAGAGCAGTTAATTTTGAAATATTTGGCTCCTTGTTAATGAATGTAAATAGATTGCTTCAAGTTGTGTGAATGTTTTGTTCTAATAGTACTGCTAGTTGGTAAAAGTGCTCCTCCCCAGCCCAAGTTGTGATTTTCTCCCTGTTAATAAACGGCCACGTGGTGTTTTGAAGTTTCAATTTGTCTGGTTTTAATTTTCCTCTCTCAATTAAAAAATTCACCGAATCCGCATTAGGGATGGACAAGTTACAAAGCACTTGTTATCTTTTGTGTTTCATTACTTCCAAAGGTCCCAGTTAAGCTCGGGGCCCCAACCCACTATTAAGACATATAGAAAGTTCCTGATCTAGAAGAATTTACAATCTAAGAAGACAAAAAGAAACCTACCGCCTACAAATGAAAGCTGAGATGAAAAAGTAGAGCATATTGTTCAAGTACAAGCAAAGTTATCAGGGAGATGGCAGATATAGTTCTGCCACTCTTTTCAAGGTTGGATAAATGATGCTGTCAGGGGGCCACATTTGCAATTGTTCCTCATGTGTGGTGTGGGGCAGGGCACTGGGCCTTGTACCTTGTGTGAGTTTCTGAGTCCAATAAGACTATTAGATAAGCCTGATTTAACCATTAGATGAGCCTGAATCCTTGGCTATTAATGATGCTTCAATTAAAAATGAACCTGTGTAAGAGGGGTAGAAGTTATTATTTTAAGTTAATGAAGTTAATCACAAAAGGCCACACTGTGACAGTTTTACTCAAAAAGAACAGTGTCTTACTGATTTCAGTAGGACTACTAGGGGAGTATTTTATTTTATCCGAGCAAAAGTATTGCCCTCTGATCCCAGAATCAGTTAAAACAGGCTTTATTTTGTATGTTACTAATTTTTGGTTCAGTTACATATGGCACCAAGGGGACAAAGGAAAGGTTAAAAGTGGCCTACATCGCATAAATGAGCCCAAAATTACAGCTGAAGAAGAAATTAAGACAAGGTTCAGTTGTTTAGGGAACAAAAGAATAATTGCAGAAGCAAGTATGAGAGGACAGCATGCTCGCTGATAGATTCAAACATAACTTGTTCTTCTTAATGCAATTAAATGGTAGAAGAAGGAAAGATTATTACAGGACTACTCAAATCTAAATTGACCAAGGAGCTAAAAAAGTTCTGGGCTGATGAACATGTCCAAATAAACAAACACACTGCAAGCATCAGTAAGTGAATCAGCTCTCATGCCTTTTGTTGTTCACGCTTCGCTAATCATTATAAGGACCTTAGTGACATGCATTCATTCTTCTACCATAAAGACACCTTGGTGTCGTATCTGGTTCTTCTTGCTAAACTTACTTTCTAGCATATTGCAATGAGGAGGAAATTATCCAAAATTTGGTTTAAAATGTTCTTAGAGCTCTCATGTAATAAAAATCTCATTAAAAGTAGTACTAATCCTGTGTAGTAATTTTTCAGCCTTATAGTGATATGCTTTATCTTCCATATTACTAACAATGAGCTAATAAATATTATCTTGGATTACTCTGTATACAATGATTACCAATAACTATAGGATGATACAAAACATGAAGAAAAATCATGAGGCCTGTTACAGCACAGGAAGCATTATTTCTCCATAGTAAAATAATTTTTTCCCAAACTATCAAAATGCCATTTTTTAAGTTACGTTGGGTCAAAGAAATTACATTTGTTAAGTTTACACACAATTCACCTACTAGAAAGCCATAAGTCCAAAAAGGGAAGAGAATAACTTGTTTCCTTCATTTCAACTTCCGCTTCTGAGGAATATGGAAGACCACACTTGTGTCCCTCGGAGACTCTCAATATAGCAGAGATTGACACTGAAGCATACCTAACCACACCAGCCCCACCAACACAATTTTAATGTTTTGGGAATGCTTAGTCCACAGACTTTTTCTTAGTTGAAAAGTGGAAAACTGTCACTTTCCCAGAGAAAAAACTTTATCTATGTCCCAAATCACACAGAACCTGTCACTCTTCATAAGGATAGATGATCAACAAAATTATCCTTGGAACACAGAAATGTGTTTGCTTTTCTTCAACCTCTAAGTAAAACTGGATCAAAATTTCACTGAAACAAATTGAAATAAGTGTTTGAACTGAGGCTCAAAATCCAGAGAAATGTCACAATCCTATATCAGTCCTCGTTATCACCCTGATGGATAGAATATAAAGAAATAATTGATTCTCAAGAAAGAAATGTGAAGCTGCAAAAAACCCTAAAACCTAAAAATATTTCTTAACAGATATAATCTAGGAGATATTTCTGCCTATTGTATGTTCTGCTAAAGGAAATTTTAAGACTGAGGATACAGGGGGATGGTCTCAGCCCAGATAGTTAATGTTCATACTCACCCTCTTCCTTAGGAAACTGGTAACTCAATAAAAGAACATATAATACCACAGGCTAAGCTTCTAACCCAAGGTTGGTTGTTCTTAGGTTTCCTTCTCTGACCTAGCTCTTAAGGTCCTTTAGCCAAAAGAGACATTCCTAAACCTTCTATTTCTTTGTTGGAACTAACTGGACCCAGATAGCAGCAGTAGTTACCCTGAATCTTAATGCAGGGCCTAGGACAAATTCAGTCCCTAACTCAGAGAATCCATAAACTCCATTGGTGAAATCCTGGCCCTAGTGACTTCCATGAGACCTGGATTTAACCAGAATGTCTTCATGTCGCTATACTACTTCCTTCTGCCTCTGTAGTTCCTTATGGATACATTCAGATTCCATAAGATGGCACTGCGCCATAGCATGTGTGGTACCATCATCTTAGTCCTCCAGAATGCAATAAAGAGCTCAGGATCCCTAAAAAAACGTCTTAGAGTGTGCAATGTTATTACTACACATTTTTCTCTAGACAATTGTGTAGTGGACAGCAGTAACCAACAGATGCATAACTGATTGCAAGGAATTGGGACAGGGACTGTCTTTTTGTTCTGTGTTTGTAAACTGGTTCGTGACGATGGCTCCTAAGTGCGATCATAATACAAATAATAATAATAAAATAAATAACTGGGGGAAACTCCTATTCTTATAAAACATGCCATGGGCTCTTTTATGGCCATACACAGCAAGCAGGATCATGGTTTTTAATGTGTCACCTTAAAATAACACAGAGAGTACACTACTCACCTTGTCTACTACAGAAGGATGAAGAATAAAGTTGACACCACTGTAATTTGAAACTGGAGTTCTATAGAGTCTTGATATTCCAAAGCTGAGGCTTAATGAACTAATGAGGATTTGTTTGTTTTATTTTGCTTTGTTTTCTGTCTAGTCTCAACACTAACCTATATTTGTCTGTTTCACTATTTTAATATTGTATCTATTGTATAGGGGCCTGCCTTTGGTCTTTCTCTATGAAATCATGACCTGGATAAGAACTGCCTACATATAGTTTATTGTACTTGACATTGCATTCATTGGAACATCTCAGGATAACACTTATTCATTCCAGAGATAAGCAGGCAGAGGACAGTGCATAAATATGTAAGAGCAATCCAAAGTTTATGAGAATTACAAGTAGTAAATTCTATGTGATACACCTAGTCCCTTTGAAGCTCCTTGTGTTTCCTGCTGGATAAATGTATTTTCTTCAGAATATAATCTAAACATTCAAGAGAGAAGATTTTTTTCCCTTTTGATGTAATATTGCTTTGATGATCCATGAATACATTCTTATTCTAGACATCACGAATGATAAATAAAAACTTTAAAGGTATAACCGTGTTCTAGAAGATGATGAGAATATAACCTACATCATGACAATGATAGAAGAACAACTGTATGCTAAAATGCCAACTATGCAAAAGTTCGAGGCTCAATAAAATTATTGCTCGAAGAACACAAAGAGTAAGAGAATGAATACAAATTATCACAAGCCTGTAAAAACACAAATAAAACACACAAACAACAAAGTGAAACCAAAATATGTAGTATTACCTAGAGAACCAAGATGCACCATACTGTATTTTCATAACAGACTTGAGTGAAGAAGTGATTAAGTCAAAAAAAAATAAATCTACTAATTGAAACAACAATTCTTTTGCCAGAGTAGAGGATAGAAGTCAAGTGGCTTAGAACCAAATTCTGCCTTCAGCTACCCATTTGACCCATCACTAAAGTCTGTTGGGATCTCATGGATGTGATTGAGGGCAGAATTTTCCTTTAATAATAATACTCTGCACTTTCATACATAGATCTCATAGTGCTTTAAAAAGGTAGGTATTGTCCCCATTTTACAAATGGAGAAAAATGCTGGAGCACAGTATGATTAAGTAACCTGCCCAAAGTCACACAGCAAATCAGTGGCAAAGTTTGGAGTAGAATCCCAATCTCCTAACTTCCAGCTTCACACTCGGTCCATTTCTAGACCACAGCTTCCCTAACCCTTCAACAATAATTCAAATGTTGGTAAGGAACAGGGAATTCTGTCAACTTTTCCTCTGAGAGAAGAGCTTACATCAATTAACTCATACTTCTTCACTACAATGGCCGCTGAATAGTTCTGATAAATCAAGGTGAGATGGCTATTATATTTCAGAGAGTACCCACAATTATCAATCGCTCTACGTAGGAAAAAAATTACTGGATATTGCCTCACGTTATCAGGAACCATAAGAGCAACTGTGCATAACGTTTATCAATATTGCCGTTAAATGAAGGTACAAGTATTTGTCTATCAAATCTTGTATAAAGGTTTGTAATGAGGCCCTAGAAAGAGACAGATGGATTGATTAGATGGACCCAATTGGGATTCCAGTACAACTCCTATCAAAACTAGGATTTGGAATTTAGGAAGTATTTATCTCAATTTGTTTTAGTTTTCTCCAGGAAACTTGGCTTTTTACCTATTGGGCTTTGACTCTTTTTAAAGGGGAAATAAGTGTGCAAAGGGGGTAGACTTGTAAATGGTCTGGCCTTCTGATTTCTACTAAATTAAATGTTATAATTAGCAAGTTAACACCTGACAAATCATGTTTTCAGGCCTTCAACAATATTTTCCCAGATTAATGTATTTTATTAGTCCTGCATGTTTATTTGGTCTCTTTGGTTTCCCCTTTTTATAATGAGTCTGTCAGTAGAGCTTGAATCTTTCATTAAACTGCTTCTTGAATCTCTCATTAAACTCAGCAATCTTTGTGCTTTGGGGAAATTTTAATGCCTAACTAGCCCCTGGAGATAAGGATTTTTTTCATTTTTTCCTCCAGCTGTTGTTGCCTTTATTTTTCCCTAGTCATTCTATGGGCAGGGTGAGATATATCCCACAACGTACATTTCTTTAAATTTTAAATAAATTTTGGATGGAGGTTTTGAATAATAGAAGACGTGATGATCTGAAAGGTTATTTCACATGCACCTTTTCTAGAGTGAGCAGTGTGATTGATTATATCACAGTTCTATTTTAAAATGGTCTTGTTTCTCAACTTTATAGTAGCTTTTAAACCAGACAGTGACCATCAACTGCTATACAGGTGCATTTCTGCTCTTTCACTACCTTAGCCTCAGATAAATTGTATCTCACCCCTGATTTTGAAGCCAAATTAAGTGGAATCCAAGTCTAAAATCAGAGAAAAACTCACATCCAATTATTTGTCAGCTTTGGAGAAACAGCTTTTGGATCTTAATGACCCAGCAAAAGCCCATACCATATTTACTGAGATTATTAAAAAAAATTACAGGATGACTTGACCAGTAAAAATGGTATATTTTCATCATTCAAAAGATAAAAGAATGTGCTATGATTTGGATTGCTTCTGTTATGAGACACTGCTTCAGAATATAAGGACAGTTAGTAACAATGGTTCTGCTGATTCTATTATGAAATTATTTAAACTTAGAGAGGACTATAAAAATTGCTGGAAAAGAAAAAATTGGATTAGAGGGCCCTTTGGAAGGAATTTGAACTTGCTGCCTCAAAGAAGAACATCATCTCTATTTTGGAATTGTTGGGAATGGGATTCAATCTTAACACCAAACATGCTTGTGAGACCCACATTTTTCTGCCTTTTGTAATGACATTCCATCTATCAATCATTTGTTATAGTCTATTTCAGTGGACCTCATCATCTCTAGAATGGCCCCTGTCTCCACCAGGGAAGCTAGAATACTGATCAACCAAAAATACCATAACAAAGCTTATAGGGGGAGATTTTATCCTAGCACTAGCTTACAAGGACAATATTGACTGGTGGGACCTGTTGTAGCAAAATTATTTACTAATATAAATAGTACAGGGAGTTTTCCTCCATCTTTTGAGAATCCTTCAAAGCCAGTGGCTAGAGTTAGGACAGCGTGGAAAGATAACCTAACTGATCCCATCACAAAGGGCGTCCACCAGGTAAATTTATTGGCCCCTTTTCTTTCTAATTTCTTAAAGAGGCTGTGGCTATTTTAGAAGGGTTGCAGTATTTTACCCTCAAAAAATTTGGACTGATTTGTGTCCAGTATTTCCTTATGCAGATGACAGGATTTTGCTTTCCCAAACTCCTCTGGACTTGAAGCATATGTTAAGGGATTAGCTTTTTGCCTCACCATAAATTATAAGAAAACTAAAGTAATTTCCTTTGACCACCATCGACAGACCAAAGCGGAATGAGTGGAAGACTGATGGCCATTATACTGAACAGGTTAGTTTTTTCCCACCTTTTGGGTATTTGTTTTACATATCATGACCAACGAGACAAACATACAGAGGAGAGCTTTAAGGTATGTGCAAGCAGTGCTTCATTTCATCCATGTCCATGGAGGCAATTTAATTGCAGTGACTGGCTGGAGTCAGTGCCCAAATATTATATGGTTAGGAAATCTGGGGATGAAGAGATTTTAATTGCTAAAAGTTTGTGCAAAACAAATTTTTAAGAAGAATGCTTGGCCTCCCAATTTACAGCTCAGCTGCTTTACTTACAGTACATGTAAGAGAATTCACTACTTTGATCAAAGTTCAATACATTTATAGCACTTACAGGCTGTGTATTCTGCATATAAATTTAGAGCACCTAACAAGGTAAAATCTGGAGGAACAGATTAATAAGACACAAACTTTAGACTTCCTCTGGTTTTTGCCAGCCCATTCCTTGGGATTCTGAGAACCTGACTAGGACTGTGTGCAAGAGTGTGAAATCCATAATTAAGCTTAGAATAAAAGATATTTACACACATCTAGATATGTCAGTCATCCATAAAATAAATATGTACCCTTGGCTTCCTCCTCTAAAGAACATACATAATTTTGAGAATATTTGGCTATTTTAAACAACAATATGTTACGGATGGTCTTTACAGCTGTCCATTTTCTACCTATGCAGTTGGCCTATTTAGAAAGGAGGTATGCTGGAATTGAGAGACAAAATCATGTTTGCCCATGTAGGTCTGGCCAAGCTGAAGATTTACGAGACAATCTACTTTCTTTTAACCTACATAACTTGTCTTAGAAGCCTTTCGCTACACCAGTTCAAAAACTAGCATACTCACTATGTAATGAAAATGTTTTGGTTATATGGGTTGCCACTCTATTTGCCTCATCAGCAGCAAAAACAAGAAAAAAAATATGTGAAGGAAAGGTTCCTTATAAACTAAATGAACCAATGAATTTCTAACTGTTATCATCTTATTTTCATATGTTGATGGGGGGAGAGAGAGCATTCTTAAAGCATGTAACTGATTCTTGGAAAAGGGCCAATCTTGTGTTTTTATTTATTTTACTGAGTTGTGTTGATTTTAAAATTTTTATTTTGCTAAAGCTAAAGGTTCTAAATTAATAAACTTGACTTTGCCTAAATAAGTAACATTCAAAAATAACAAACAGTGTTAAAGAAATACTTGTGGAAATGTCAACGTTTCTATGTCAAAAATGGCTATTTACTTCAGCATGGCTGACATGTCCTTGTGTCAGAACGCTTTAGTGAGACAGAGAATTGTTTCCCATTGCAGAAAACAGTGAACTTTGAATAGCATTTTAAAACAAGTTATATATACTTCAAATTGGAAGGTTTGGGGAAAAGGGGTCATTTAGTGTACCAATAGTTATGTTTTAAAATTAACTTATTTTTTATTTAGTTCACAGATTGAAACTTCCATCCCCAGAGCACATACACACACTTCTATTGATATAGTTCTCCTAAATTCCTTCCCCATTATCCACAGACAGAAAGATTGGGCTATTGGTACTTAAATTAAGCATGTCAAATTTTTGCATGAATATTTTGTTTTCTTTTGTACATTACTACTCCATACTACAGACAACTCTTTTATTAATTATTGTGGAGTTAGAATAAAAGCAGTGGGAATTAAAACATTTCTGTTAGCAACTTGTTTTCCTTTCTTCTGCCACGAGACATGAAACTTGAACAACATATCAAAATTCAGAATTTACAACATATACGGTGCTCCCAAAACATAAACTATGCCATGCTGCACATGCTGTAATTATAGTATACATTAACACACAAAAACATGTTAAATTACATTTAACAAATGAAATGGGAATAGAAAATACTGCATATGTGCAATGCAGCTGAGTTAACATTACAGAAGCAGGCTTAGTTTTTGGAAATTCCTAACCTGATATATCTAACTTCAGCAATGCACAATTACCAGTTTTTGCACTTTAAGTTATTCATACTTTTTTTCCTTTGTTTGTATACCATGTACACCTTTAGACACTTTTGGGAAAAAAAACACTTGATTTTTAAAGAATTAAAATATTATATGTCCCTTATACCATAACTTCATATTTTGTTTCTCTCAAATACTTCGTCCTCTCTGCTTATGGATAGTGTGTACAGATTAGTCATACTGATTGCCAGTTGATGGTTAATCTGTGTACTTTTCCTTTATTTTAAATTTGGATTTAACATATTCCATAAATATTTAATGACAAAATGGTATGAGAGAGGTGGCAGTGGAGGAGAGTTTTCTTCACAGGCCAAATCTCTAATTTCAAATCAAGGTCAATGACTGGAATCTGCACTATGCCTGTTTCTGGTCTGCAATATTCCCTAAACCGATGTGCTACTGGTTTTCAGTGGAGGATGCTGCGGAGCCACATTATCAAGTTTCAACTAGTTCACCCCATACCATCACCTGCCAAATGCTACATGCTTGTACCCAGGAAACGCCCTGGAAAAGAGTTCAGTGGTAGAGCCTAGAAGGACTGGAATCCTGTGGGTCCCACATGACTGGCTGCCATAATAGCAGAATCGGGTAAAATGTACTTTGTTGCAGGCAGGATTGGGGGAGAGGGGGAACAGAGTGCGGTAATTTGTGGGAAAATACTAAATCTCTCATCAGTTTGTCATAAATAGAATTTCAGGAATTTACAGGAAGTTTTTCCTTTATCTTAAATAAAAGATTTAATACTTAAATTTAAGCAAGGGATAAAAAGAGATTTGATGTCTATTATAACAGGAGTTAAAGTATTTTTAAATAGTTTAAGCAACATTTCTTTTATTCTTTTAGTGGTAAAAATTGTGTGTGAATTCTGTTTATATACAGACACAGTAAAAACTGTGTTATCTGGCACTTTACCACCTGGAAAACTCTAGAACCCAGCATTTCTAATATCTCTGATTTCTCACCTCAGACAGCTCCCTGCAAGCAGCAACATGTCCCTGCTGTTCCTAGGCAGAGCCCCCCCCGAGCGCTGGCTCCACAGTTCCCATTGGCTGGGAACCATGGCCAGTGGGATTTGTGGAGACGGCGCCTGCAGATGGAGGCAGTGTGCAGAGCCTCCTGGCTGCACCTCCACCTAGGAGCAGTAGGGATATATTGCTGCTTGTGGGGAGCTGCCCAAGGTGAGTGCCACCCAGATCTGGCACCCCAAACCCTCCTGCACCCCAATCCCCTTCCCCAAAGCCCTCACATACCCAAACTCACTCCCTCCATTCGTATGTATAACTTGTAGTTAACTGGAATTTTTGACTAACCGGAACCCCCCTTTGCCTCAACATGCCAAATAAAACTTTTCCTGCATGATACATTAACCACATTAACATTGTGGGGTTTGAGGATTTTCTGTAGCATGAAGGAATCTGTCTCTCTTGCATGATTTGCGTGATCTAAGCTTTTTGCAAGTGGGAGTACGATAAAGTGCAAGAAACAATAGAGGAGCGGGTGGGAGTGGGTATTGTGGGCCAGGACAGGAGTGGAATTAAAAATAATAGTTCCACACAGGACTCTACTCTGTGGTAGGCCAGATGTATACACCATTATTGGATTCCCAAATCCTGCTCAGGGTCAGCTCCAGGCACCAGCTCAGCAAGCAGGTGCGTGGGGCAGCCAAAGGGAAGGGGTGGCACGTCGAATTCTTTGACAGTAATTCAGTGGTGGGTACCTCTGTCCCTCTTGGAGCAAAGGACCTGCCACCAAATTGCCATCGAAGAAAGCGGCATAGTGGAACTGCCGCTGATCGCGACCACGGCTTTTTTTTTTATTTTTTTTTTCCACTGCTTGGGGTGGCAGAAACCCTGGAGCCAGCCCTGATCTTGCTCATCCTTTTATGGTCAAAACCTTCCATACTTCTGGAAGACTGAGGAGGAGTTGGCTCTCTAGCAGACCCACATCAAGGAGATATGTCCTCTAATACCTAGGACTCTGGATTCACTAAATTTTTAAAAACCAAGTGGTTAAATCAAAATAATTTGTTCTCTTGTAATACTGATATTGATATGATTCACTTCTCAGATAATACCCACATATTACAATCAAATTTAAAATAAAAAGACTTCTGCCACCTTAGTGCTTCATGATTTATACTTTCTTTCTTCGACCATTTTCCAAAGAGACGTGCATGGTGGACATTATTTGCTCTACAAACATTTCCCAGGTTAGGCTGCAATTTCCAACCATTATAAATGCAGAGCAGGTATAGAATCAGAGTGTGAGAGTACGATCTGAGAGCAGATTATTTCAGCAGATAGTAAAAATGAGCAATTGTGAATAAGTGCTCTGAATACTTTCAACATTAGCCCGGCTCACTTGCATAATGACAAAACCTCTGATATACTTATTTTGGTGCAATCATCCAAGCAAACATTCTACAATATAAGTACCAAACATCTTGTCCTAATTATCATTATTATTGATTGGCTGAGTTGTACAGATGTGATGTATAGACAACTCTATATGAAAATGAATTTGTGTTACATCTTTCCAAAGGAAAATTCAATCAACTTGTAAGATATATAGAGATTAAGATAAAAAGAAAATAGTCTATAAATAAATAATGCACTAGAAATGTTATTTGCAGTGCAAAAACACTATTTATGGCAGCTGTGCTTTCTGCCATTTAGTTGATTGCTATACAGTAAACTAAGGACACATTCAGAGACTCTGCACTTTAGCCATCAAGCAGCACAGAAGAATTTTGTTGAATGATTTCTTCAAATACTGTATATTAAAAGCACACAGAACCTTTTTTATTTGTTGAATAGCCATAGGTATATCATTCTTGAATATACCTTGGTTGTCCTTAAATATTTACCTGCTACATAAAGTATCAGAGGGTAGCCGTGTTAGTCTGGATCTGTAAAAGCAGCAAAGAATCCTGTGGCACCTTATAGACTAACAGACGTTTTGGAGCATGAGCTTTCGTGGGTGAATACCCACTTCCTCAGATGCATGTCATGCCATGCATCTGAGGAAGTGGGTATTCACCCACGAAAGCTCATGCTCCAAAACGTCTGTTAGTCTATAAGGTGCCACAGGATTCTTTGCTGCTGCTACATAAAGTGATTACAACTCTGATAAAGTATTTTAAAGGTTTTCTAAATATGTACTTATTCTTCTGCCCTAAAAAAATCTCCATTTCCATCCTGAAAAATTAAATAAAAAAAATGTACATACCCAAATCTTTTTCTAGTTAAATATCCCCTTATCCATCTTTGAACAATCACAACTGGTGAGTGATGAGCTAGAATGTGATTGATTTTTGCAATGATATCTTTTACCACATTTATCTCCTCCTCAACGGTTGCTTCCTGTATGAATTCAAATGAAAATATGTTGAATATTGTGCCTTTAAATCTGTATTTCTCTAATAAATAATTTTGAAACAATGTATTTTAAAAGGATTATTATTTTAATTTTCATTCCATAGCTAACGATTGAAGGGGAAGAGCAAGGTATTTTGCTTGAAGAAAACTTAAAACAAGCAGAATAAAAAACTGTCAATTTTTATTGAAACAGAGCTGAGAAATAATTTATAACCCAAAGCTGAGTCACTACCCTCCTTCCCATATAAAATAAACACCTGTCGGTAAGACTATACTGCCTATTGTAGAAAGGTAATTCATTTTAAATTACAGAAAAGCTAGTTAGTGCTCTGAACATAAAGGTAACCCTAGATTATTACAATATTATTGTTACTGTAGGACAATGAAAAAATACTGTTTTCTTTCTTTAGTAAAATATCTGAATAACTGAACAGGTATGAATTATTAGGAATTATAAAAATGAGAATATAGTTTGATTATAAATACAATAAAAAGTAATGTAAAACAAGACACAGCTCACTTTTCTATAGTACTTGATCAAGCCAAAAATGAAAAAAATATACTTCTCATTTTTCACAAAATTCTCACTCTTCTCAGCTACAGGCTCCACCTACTAAACTGTTTATGCCTAAACCCACACGGAGTTGGCCTAAAATACAGGTTGCTACTTTATTCAGCCTGCAGCAGTTACAAACATTCAAATTCAGAAAATGTTAACTACAGTCAAACATATTGTCAGCAGTTACTCAAAGGGGCTGACAAAATTGGTTGTTTAATGGAGATGGTCTTCTACCATAAGTGGAGTAGAATTATGCATAATACATTTGGATATGCTTAGAAGAGGTCTCTTAAATCAGAAAGATGCCTTATATGGGTGGATTTCAAACAGATTTCAATATTAAAGCATATTAAAAATTTTCAAGCATGGTTTTATTACAATATCCTAGGTATAATTTAGAAAAAATGGTAGAAGGTAATATTTTCAGTATCTATCCCTCCCAAAAATAGAACTGGTTCCTATTTCAGGGCCTAATATTCTAGCTATTACTAATGTGGGTAGTGCCAATGAAATCAAGTGGTATCACCCCGTTCAGTAGCTTGGTGTTTGAAAGGTTACATTTTCTATTGTTTTTAATTTTTTATTGTAAACCATCCAAAGAAGCTGTGAAGTTAACTGCACAAATGTTTAGTCATTATAACCTTTTGCTATCACCTTCAGTAAGACATAGTCCCATCTCCACTAAAGTAGTTCCATAAGAAGGAGGGGAAAATAGCATTCTTGAGGGGAGTTTTCCTATTGTCTGAATGCTTTTTCTCAAGATACGTTAATACTTTAAGTACCCCAGATTGTTTTCATCCAAATATATTTTGTCACCTTTGGGATTCTTTCTATGATTTTGGAACTTCTGACATGGTGCAGTTATTATCCATAGCCACTGTACATTTAGAAGTATTGCATGGCAAATCAATGCTTATTGTTCTATGTGCTGGTACTAATAGATAGGTTTTCTTAAATATGTGTGTCGTGACCGAAGAACCTCTTAATGCCAACTGCCAAGTGCAGAGAGGTAGCTGGAATCTCCTGATTCTAGCACATACATTCTTGTTCACGAAACAGGGCTGGCACCAGCTCAGCAAGGAGGTGCTTGGGGCGGCCAAGGGGAAGGGGCAGCATATTGGGCTTTTTGGTGGCAATTCAGCAGCGGGTCCCTCTGTCCCTCTCGGAGGAAAGGATCTACAGCAGAATTGCCACCGAAGAAGAAAGTGGCGCAGTGGAACTGCTGCTGATCACGACCGCGGCTTTTTTTTTTCTTCGCCACTTGGGGCAGCAAAAACCCTGGAGCCAGCCCTGTCACCAAAGAATGTCATATGAGGTCTCAAATGAAAGCTAGTGTCATACTGGTCATCAGTATCATTATGAAATGTATGCACAAGTACTACTGTAAGGATTTATGCATCTATACTAAAAATATATTCTTAAAACTTGTATCAAGATATTAGTCACTATCAAAGGTGAAAAACATGTTGTTTTCTGTCAGATAGAACATATCTCTCCATTTATCTGTTTATGTGTAAATTAAGTATTGTCTCATTCACAATGGGTCCCCTATCACTAGTCTTGATTGAATACTGAGTAAGGAGGGTAAGAAAGAACTTCAGAAAGGATCTAATAGGAAAAGAAGTACAGTGGGGGAAGAGAACCTTATTAAGCGGTATATTAGAGGTTTCCTTGACTGTATTTGAGAGACAAAATAGACACTCTGGCACCCTTTACTAAGGAAGAAAAAGAACCATGGTTTTGCATCATGCAAAAGGGGTCTCAATCAGTGTCTGAAAATGCTAAAGAGCATTTTGGATGAGTTAAGCCTCTTTAGACAGATAAGTAACTTGTTAGTTGAGTTTAGCCTCTAGAAAGCATGTTATGATATTGATTTACATATAATCATTTGTTTCCAATATTCTTACTCACTATTATTGAATCTCTATTTTTTAACAATAAACTTGTTTTTGTTTTCACTATAAATATATCTAAGTGCTGTGATGTAAAGCAAAGTGTTGAATCTTATGAGCTGGTGTGTACTGTTCCTGTGGGAATAGCAGGCCTGGTAATTCTGTGAGTGTTCACTGGATAAGGGGCTGGACACTACAGATAACGCACCAAATATTCGGGGGTTAGTATGTGCCTGTCGCTACCTGTACAGAGAAGGGGAGACCTGGAAGGTAGTACTTGTGCTGCCAAAGACTGGAGGTTTCAGGGAGCTGATCTAGAGCTGGCACAGACAAGACTATGCTAAGGGCAGGTAGTTGTGAGATGCCTCACAACACTGGTACTCGTGAGGAGCGACACAACCTGTTGGAAATGTTCATATTACTGTATAACAGATAACTGAATTTTGGTTTTGATCAAAGCATAGGAATACAATGGCAAACCAAAGAGAGTGTACTATATAGATAGACTAAGCATTTTGATCATATACAACTGTTTTAATATATAAATGCTTTATTTTAATCAAAAAATATGGAACACAGTTTTAACACAGCTATCATAAAATATATATAAATCAGTGCAACACAGTCAAATAAAACATTAACATTTTATTAAGGAATATCTAATATAATTTGATGTAACATAATTGCTTACCTTTCTAGGAGCATGGCAAAAATCAAGGAAAAAGCTAGGGTTAAATGGTTTATATTTTGGGGGAAGTTTCCAGTTCTCAACAATTTCCTGATCAGAAATTACATAGTAATCCAATGCTTTGAGAGATAAAATGCTGTTAACAACAATATGCCTATATGCTATTCTTAGACTCAGTGGAGTATCAAACAAGGTGAGGCCAATCAGATTAGGGCAGAAAGATAACGAATGCACATTATCCAGTTTTCCAATTCCATTGTCATGAAGATAGAGTAGATTTAATTCCTTCATGCCTTCCCAAAACGTTGGGGCAGGAAGATGCTGTATCTGAAATAATGATGAAAATGAAATTTTGAATTATGTAGTTTATTAGATCCTAAATTATAAAATGCCACAGTGAGCAATACTCTCTATGTAAGTAGCTGCAATTCCACTGACTACACGGGGGCTATATCTGGACCCTAATTATTATTTTGAGCTACTGCATGATGTGACCAGGATGCCACCAAATACATAACCTTCCCCGGGCATCAAGGCTATGAGCTATAACAGTGTAAAAAGGTTAAACAAGTTGGAGTTAATTATTATTTATAGTGTCATAAGTTCACATATCTATCAAACTCAAGTCCCTACAAACCACGTTAGGCAGCAATTTTGGATTTGCTTCTTCTGAACTTTGTTTTTCAGCATCTTTCTGTTTGTGGCTTGTCTCAACAGATCTCTATCACACAAAAAAAGATCAGAAGGTCAAATCTACTTGAAAACTTTTGCTCCATGAATTGAAAAGACATTTCCAGTGCCACACGCCAAAGGCTTTACTCCCAATAGATGACACTTTTTCAACTCAAGGAGAATAGATTTTTCTATTTTCCCCAAAGAAACAAACAAAAAAAATCCAGTTCAAATCTATTATATTTTAAGAGTATTAATGGAATAGAACCATGCAAAGGAAGATACAGACCAAAGATAAACAAAAAAATCTTAAAAGTAAATTCTATAATAATCTGAATATAAGAACAGCCATATTGGGTCACACCAAAGGTCCAACTAACCTAGTATCCTGTCTTCCAACAGTGGACAATGCCAGGTGCCACAGAGGCAATGAGCAGAACAGGTAATCATCAAGTGATCCATCCTTGTCACTCATTCCTAGCTTCTGGCAAACAGAGGTTAGGGACACCATCCCTGCCCATGCTGGCTAATAGCCATTGATGGACCTATCCTCCATGAATGTATCTAATTCTTTTTTGAACCCTGTTATAGTCTTGCCCTTCACAACATTCTCTGGCAAGGAGTTCCACAGGTTGACTATGCGTTGTGTGAAAAAAATACTTCCTTTTGTTTGCTTTAAATCTGCTGGCTATTAATTTCATTTGGTGGACCCTAGTTCTTGTGTTATGAGAAGGAGTAAACAACACCACACCAGACATGATTTTATAGACCTCTATCATATCTCCCCTTAGTTGTCCCTTTTCCAAGCTGAAAAATCCCAGTCTTATTAATGTCTCCTCATACAGCAGCCATTCCATACCCCTAATAATTTTTGTTGCCCTTTTCTGAACCTTTTCCAGTTCCAATATATCTTTTTTGAGATGGGGCAACCACATGTGCACACAGTATTCAAGATGTGGGAGTACCATGGATTTATATAGAGGCAATATGATATCTTCTGCCTTTTTATCTATCCCTTTCTTAATGATTCCCAACATTCTATTTGCTTTTTTGACTGCTGCTGCACATTGAGTGGATGTTTTCAGAGAACTATATACAATACTCCAATATCTCTTTCTTGAGTGGTAAGAGCTAATCTAGACCCATTTTATATGTTTAGTTGGGATTATATTTTCCAATGTACATTACTTTGCATTTATCAACACTGAATTTCATCTGCCATTTTGTTGCCTAGTCACCCAGCTTTGAGATATCCTTTCGCAGCTCTTCGCAGGCTGCCTGGGACTGAACTATCTTGAGTAGTTTTGTATCATTTGCAAATTTTGCCACCACAGTGTTTGCCCCTTTTTCCAGATCATTTATGAATATGATAAATACGACTAGGCTCAGTACAGACCCCTGGAAGTTACTGCTATTTACCTCTCTCCATTCTGAAAATGGACCATTTATTTCTACCCTGTGTTTCCTATCTTTTAACCAGTTACTAATCTATGAGAGAACCTTCCCTCTTATCCCATGGCTGCTTACTTTGCTTAAGAGCCTTTGGCGAGGGATCTTATCAAAAAATCTTCTGAAAATCTAAATACACTATATCTACTGGATTCCCCCTTGTCCATGCTTGTTGACCCCCTCAAAGAATTCATTTAGTTTCTCGGCAATTGCCTTATCATCCTTGAGTGCTCCTTTAGCATCTTGATCATCCAGTGGTTCCACTAGCTGTTTAGCAGGCTTCCTGGTTCTATTGAGATATACCTTTAAAAAATTGCTATTATTTTTTGAGTCTTTGGCTAGCTGTACTTCAAATTCTTTTTTGGTCTTCCTAATTATATTTTTACATTTTATTTGCCAAAGTTTATGCTCCTTTCTATTTTCCTCACCAGGATTTAACTTCCACTTTTCAAAGAACAGCCTCCCAAAGGAAGCAGTGAAAGCCCTAATGTTTTAATCATTTAAAACTAGACTGGACAAAGCATGTTAACATACAACAGGGAACAATCCTTTAATATTGGGAGAAAACCAAGGGTAAGTCTACACTGCAATTAAAAACCCACCGCTGGCTCATGCCACCTGATTCAGGCTTGCAGGGCTTGGGCTTGGCCTGCAGCCCAAATTCTAGGACCCTGCAAGATGGGAGGATCTCAGAACTTGGGCTGCAGCCTGAACCAGAACATCTACACCACAATAAAACAGCTCCAAGTCAAGAGTCAGCTGATAGGGGCCAGCTGTTGGTGTCTCTAATTCCAGTGTAGATATACCCTAAATGGCCTATCTTAGTGAGTCTTTTCCTCTGCTAACATCTATGCATTAGACAAGGCATGGAAAATTTTTACTGGGAAAAACTCCATTTCATGCTATCATTCATCAGTCAACCAAATTCCATATTTATATAATCTTGACATACCTTTATAAATTAATGTGCAGATGTGTTGAGCTATTATTATCATCATTTAAGACTTAAGTTACAGTAATACACAGAGGCCCCAATAAGCATCAGAACCTCCTTCTGGTAGGTGTTGTGCTAGAAAATGGTAGACATAGGGTGAAATCCTGGCCCTATTCAAATCAATAGCAAAAATCCAATTGTCTTCAGCGCAGCCAAGATTATGCCAACTGTTCCTGAACAGATATTTTTAGAGTAAAAATCTAAAATATTAAACCAGAAGAGCAACTTCTTTGTACAAGTAATACTGTTAAAGTCTGCATTTAAAATCTAAATTGCTTCTAAGAAATAGTGGGAAAACACAAACGTTTGCAGATAAATTTACTTCACTGAACTATTCTATTTTGCATATTTCTAAAACAACTATTTACCTGATTTCCATGGAGATCCAGCTTAACTAAATTAGTACAACATTCAAGTGCATCAATATCTGTAATATAATTATTAGACAGGATGCATACTTTAAGCAAAACACAGTATTGCAAATGTCTCACATTCTTTAAATATAGCCCATTTAATTGAACTATAATGATATCTTTCAGCTTCTTTAGGTGGGCTTGACTGGTAGTTTGTCCATATTTGAGTAACAGATTTTCAGAAGTAGAAACAAGGTGTTCTGTTAATTTCTCCATGGCTGGTTATTTGCTCTGTGGTTCATCCACAAGAGATCTAAGAAAAGAAGAAGGACTACACAGTAGGTTGCATTTATTCAACTTTCAAAAGAAAAACTTCAAATACCCCAAATAAATTTACAACTGTATGTTACAACACTGCTTGCTCTGTGCAATATTACACATCCACGGGGGAGGAGGGAGGATCTATTATGGGATTAATTTGAAAACATAAAAGTGAATGAAAAAGTGCAAGTGCATGTTACTAGTATATAGTACATTTTATTCCAAAGGAACCCAAAAAGTGCTTTGCAAACTGTAGGCTTGATTATGCAACCCTTTATATTTTGTATTCATTCAAACAAGCAGTCAATGAATAGTACATACATAAATGTACTGGATGTTTATTAGTTGATCTGTTAACATGAGTACGGGTTGTAGGGATGAATTCATCAGCTGCTAAATGCAGCCACTTTGGAAGAGAGACAATGTTTAAGAATGCACAACAACACAACAACAATAAATTAGACAGGAAAAAGCAAAGAATAACATGAAGCATTGAAACTGCATAGAGAAATTTATTGGCAGAATGCAACTTCCTGTGTTACAATCTAGATAGGACACTAGTGCTAACAGCCCTGCTCTTACAAAAAAACTTCTATGAATTCTTTAATAACCACAAATGGTGAACAACTCTGTTTTACATCTTATCCAAAAGAGAGCACCTAAAGCAGCACAAATGTCCCTGCGGCTAGTATTTCTCATGAATCATCAATACCACTTGTTGCATCAGCTAAGAGGTTTTCTTTTCAAATACTGAGACAATCCAACACTATTTGCTGTATGACATTTGCTGGAATCAGGTGCAATTTGATGTGGTTTTATTGATAAAGGTAGGAATGTCCCTTTAGTTGAAATTATCTTTTTTTTTAAAAATGTAACTGCAAAGAACAGCTGGATTCAGCAATATTTTTAGACTTTGATTATTGTAACATAAGGAATGCACACATAAATGTATGAATTATCAAAATCAATTAATGCCACAATATTAAAAATAAAAAATAAGTACAGAAATATTTTACTCCAATATTAGGGATCTAATTATAGATTCAAAGATTTCAGTTGAACAGAAATCAGTAAACCTTTCATGAGTTTTATATCTTCAGCAGTTTCCTAAATTCCTTGTAAATTATTATACATTTTTAATCACACTGTAAAACTATGCCTCTATAGAGTATAGTGCAGGACTCGGCAGCCTTTCAGAAGTGGTGTGCCAAGTCTTCATTTATTCAGTCTAATTTAAGGTTTCACGTGCCACTAATACATTTTAACATTTTTAGAAGGTCTCTTTCTCTAACTCTCTAATATTTAACTAAACTATTGTTGTATGTAAAGTAAATAAGGTTTTTTAAATGTTTAAGAAGCTTAATTTAAAATTAAATTAAAATGCAGAGCCCCCTGGACCAGTGGCCAGGACCCAGGCAGTGTGAGTGCCACTGAAAATCAGCTCGTGTGCCGCCTTCAGCACACGTGCCATAGGTTGCCTACCCCTGGTACAGTGCATACTAGTTACAACAGACACCACTCTACTCTCAACCTTTATTCATTATATACAATTAGGTGAAATACATGTGGCAGAGGTGTATGTGAAGGAAATAAGGGTTGAATAAATGAGAGTCTATGATAAAGTATTAAACAGCATTGCAAACTATTCTCCAGTTCAGAAGGATGGGAATTTTCACTTAAAGGAACTATTCCACCTGGAGAGAATACAATATATGAAAATTTGCTGGTTATCTGTTGAGAGTACTACACTGTTACAAGAGGCACTTATTTCTAGCTTCTTACTTAAAATGTCAAATGTTTATCTATTACCAGGGACATGTTTTAATCCATTTTGTACGGTGTACTTTTGAACAAGGATATAGTGTTCATGAAACATGGCAAATTAATGGGATCCATTAATAATATTATATTTCTGCCAACTAGCAGAACAGAATGAAAATGGTACCAAGAACCTAAAACTGCAGGAATATTCACCTTAATTAAAAACAAATTGTGTAATTATATCTGCAACGGTGAATGAAGGATCCAAACTTTCTCTCACCGACGTGAATGAAAGTTTTGCCACTGGCTTCAATAGGAGTCTGAGTCTGGAAAAATAAATAAGTTAATTCCAGATCAGTAGCACTTTGATATTTTAGGGTCCATCAGCATTTACTCTCTAAGCCACCACTTTTAGCGCTTTATAACTAGGTGATAAAAAATTGGCTTTTTGGTAGAACTAGGATACTTTTCTCATGATATACTATTGTTTCCTAAATTCTTTATAGCAGTTTTTGTATTACTTTTAAGGCTTCCTTTATTACAAGATTTGTGTATGGTGAGACTTTATCAAAAGATACCACCATTTCATTTTCCTCTGTTTATATTCTGCACCCGTAGAATCTAAATTCAGAAAAACAAATGAAGGTCGCAGCTCAGGAGCCATAACATCCAAAAGAAAGTAATGAGGCAGGAAAAACTCTCAGCAATGTGGGTTATACCAATACTAAACTGTTTGTAGGTTAGGGGACAGCTAGGTGTGTAAAATTAAGCATACGTGTTAAGTCTTTGAAGGATCAGGACCCAATTCCTTACCTGTAGTATCTATATGACATTAACAAAGTATAAATAACTAGGGCTGTCAATTAATCACAATTGAGTCATGCGATTAACTCAGAAAAATTAATCGCAATTAAAAAATGTAATCACAATTAATCACACTGTTAAATAGTAGAATATCAATTGAAATTTAATAAATACAATAAAAGCTGTTTTATCCAGCATGTTGAGGGAATGGGTGGTGCCAGTAAGTGAAAAATGCCAGTTAACCAAGACTGAGGGAATGTAGGTGCAGGAGGGGATGCGGGCCAGTGGGTTGGCGCACAGGAGTGGGTGCGGGATGCTGGATCTGGGGAGCACTCACCTCAGGCGACTCCCCACAAGCGGTGACCGGTCTGCATGCTGCCCCCACCTCAACCTGCCACGAGCACTAGCTTTTCAGCTCCCATTGGCTGGGAACCTTGGCCAACGGGAGCTGCAGGGGTGGTGTCTGTGGATGAAGACAGCGTGCAGAGCCACCTGCCATGCCTCTGCCTAGGAGCAGCCAGGACAGGCCACTGCTTCTGGGGAGCCGTCAGAGGTGAGTGCCTCCCAGATCTGGCACCCCAACCTGCCCCTCGAGTCCCCTCCTGCGCCCAAACTCCGTCCCAGAGCCCACGCTCCACACCCACTCCTGCGCCCCAACCCCCTGCCAGCCCACTGCCAACCAGACTATAAACTGGAATTTCAATGAAGATTAGAAATGCCAGTTTATAGAGCTATCCGGTTGATGAAGTGCTGGGTAAAACAGTTTTTACTGTATTTGTAGATGGTTTTTCAACATTTTCAAATATGCTGATTTCAATTACAACACCAAATACAATCTGTACAGTGCTCACTTTATATTATTATTTTTATTACAAATTTTGTGCTGTAAAAAGATAAAAAGAAATGGTATTTTTCAGTTCAGTTCAAACAAGTACTATAGTGCAATCGCTTTGTTGTGAAAGTGCAACTTACAAATGTAGATTTTTACTTGTTTGTTACATAACTGCACCCAAAACAAAACTTGTAAAACTACAAGTACACTCAGTCCTACTTCTTGTTCAGCCACTTGCTCAGATGAACAAGTTTGTTTACATTTATGGGAAATAATGCTGCCCACTTACTATTTACGTCACCTGAAAGTGAGAATAGGCGTTCACATGGCATTTTTGTAGCCGGCACTGCAAGGTATTTATGTGCCACATATGCTAAACATTCACATGCCCCTTCCTGCTTCGACCACCATTCCAGAGGACATGCTTCCATGCTGACGAGGCTCATTACAAAAAAAGTGTTAATTAAATTTGTGTTGGACCTCCTTGAGGGAGAATTGCATGTCTCCTGCTCTGTTTTACCCACATTCTGCCATATACAGTATTTCATGTTATAGCAGTCTCGGATGATGACCCACCAAATGTTGTTCACTTTAAGAACACTTTCACTGCAGATCTGACAAAACACCAAGAAGATACCAATTTGAGATTTCTAAAGATAGATATAGCACTTGACCAAAGGTTTAAGACTCTGAAGTGCCTTCCAAAATCTGAGAGGGAAGAGGTATGGAACATGCTTTCAGAAGTATTAAAAGAGCAGTACTCCAATGTGGAAACTACAGAACCTGAACCACCAAAAAAGAAAATCAACCGTCTGCTAGTGACACCTGACTCAGATGATGAAAATTAACATGCGTTGGTTCACACTGTTTTGGATTATTATCGAGCAGAACCTGTCATCAGCATGGATGCACGTCCTCCGGAATGGTGGTTGAAGTATGAAGGGACATATCTTTGGGGCATCTGGCACATAAATATTTTGCGATGCCAGCTATAACATTGCTATGCAAATGCCTGTTCTTACTTTCAGGTGACATTGTAAACAAGAAGCGGGCAGCATTATCTCCTGCAAATGTAAACAAACTTGTTTGAGAGATTGGCTGAACAAGAAGTACCAGTGAGTGGACTTGTAGGCTCTAAAGTTTTGCATTGTTTTATTTTTGAATGCAGTTATTTTGTGTACATAATTCTACATTTGTAAGTTCAACTTTCACAGTAAAGAGATTGCACTACAGTACATGTACAAGGTGAACTGAAAAATACTATTTCTTTTGTTTTTTACAGTGCAAATATTTGTAATAAAAATAACAATATAAAGAAAGCACTGTACACTTTGTATTCTGTGCTGTAATTGAAATCAATATATTTGAAAATGTAGAAAATATCCAAAGCTATTTTTGGTATTCTGTTATTGTTTACCAGTGCATTTAATCGCTTGACAGCCCTATAAATTACTAATTGAGTACTGAGCAAAACAACCTCGCCTCACAATGATGCATTTCTTTTGGACTGGTGTTGATAAATTAATAGCAGTTTACACTAGAAAATTAAAACCAGCCTATCTGGTCTACACTAGAAAATTAAGTCATTTTAGCTATGTCTCTCAGGAGTGTGAAAAATCCAAACCTTTGAGCAGCATAGTTAAGCCAACATAATCCCTGGTGTAGGCAATGCTACATCAACAGAAGAATTCTTCCATTAGCCTACCTACCACTCCTCGGGGATTCCCCACACAAACGGGAGAACCCCTCCCATCAGTGTAAGTAGTGTCTATACTGAAGCGCTACAGCAAAGCAGCTGTGCTGCTGTAACATTTTATGTGTAGACATACCCTTAGGCTTGTAAGTAAGTTTACAACTCCTGTGAATAAAGCTATTTATGTGCCCAAGGCCTGGTCTATACTAGGAATTTACTTCAGTATAGCTGCTTCTCTCAGGAATGTGAAAAATCTATACCACTAAAAGGGCAAGTCTACACTACACCTGAGATCAGTGTTCTGAGATCGATCCACCAGCAGTCGATTTAGCAGATCTAATAAAGACCCGCCAAATCGACTGCAGATCACTCTACAGTCAACCCCTGTACTCTACCCCTGATGAGAAGAGTAAGGTAAATCGATGGGAGATTTTCTCCAGCTACGTTATTCATGTAGCTGGAGTTGCGTAGCATAGGTTGACTTACTGTGGTAGTGTAGACATAGCCAGAGATGTAGCTATCCCAATCTAACTCCCAGGGTAGACAGCACTGCCCTTGAAGAATTCTTCCATCAACCTAGCTACAGCCTCTCAAGGAGGTGGATTATGTATATAAACAGCTGCACCTCTGTAGCATTTTAAGTGTAGACATACCCCAAGCCTTTGTAGGTTTGAGCCTATGCACAGAAGATACATTCATAGGTTCCAACAAAGTCCACCCATTACTAGAACTGGAAGGAAAGTTATTTTTCTCTTTAATTGATAATCCTTGTTTGCACTGAATAACCAAAATACCACTAAATTTATATACAAATTGTTGAGCAGTATTATTCAAAAAATTGGTATGAGCAGTCACTGAAGAATGCTTATGATTTAAATGCTTAGTTTGTTTTTTCTTGTAGATGTTTTTAATCAAACTGAATAAACATTTTAATTCTTTATCACTTGTGACATCTTTAGACACTAGAACACAGCAAAAGGAACAACCCTTTCTTTTTCAATAAATAACAAAAAGCAAGTACAAAGGGAAAATAAATGATACTACACAGCATGAACACATTTTAATAAATTCCAAGTTTCCTATCAGTGTGCCTCAGAAAGAGAATCGTACAATCTACTCAGGTTGTTCTTGAAATTCAACTAGTAAAAATAGAAAACTAGGGCTCTGAACCACTTAGGCAGACTTTTATGTGTTCAGGTGCACTCAAGTGCACCCACATGAATCTAGTTGTAAGATTGGGCCAAAATACTGAGACGTATGTGAGTACTATAAAAGATTTCAGAACCAGATAATTTAAAGACAAGTTACTGTGCCACTTTAACATATCATTTATTACTTTACTTCTCAGCACAGTACACAGACCATCAGGTATTAGGTCATATTTTATAACGCCAAGTGTTAAGAAACTTAAACCAAGACACATGGATCCTTTTGTGCACTACTGACATGCAGCCAGTTCTGGGCCAGAACACTGCTGCTTGACCCAGGAGGTGAAGAACACTGCAGCTATTGGAAGGTGTAAATTGGGAATTAGGGAGCTATACCCTAGACACTTCGGGACGTGTTGTCAGTTTCAGCGGCAGACTTCGACATTAAGGGTGAAATTTTCAGCTACAGACTCTAATTTGCCCCCAAACTCTGTAGTGAGAAATTACCGACCGGGACTGCACAGTTAGCCCTTAGCGACCAGGAGGGCCCTGCTTTAAATAAATCTTCACCCATCCCAGCCTGTCGGACACGCTGGGGATCAGCCCCCCGCCCAGGAGAGACCCTGGGGCTAGGCTCCTGGACCTTCGGTCCCCCGGGGTTCAGAGCCCCCCTGGGCCCGTTAAGAGACACGCGGGTTCAGCCTCTCGCCTAGGCGAAACCCTGGGGCTGGGCTCCCTCGGCTCTCGCGGAGTTCAGCCCCGCCGGGGTGCAAGCTACTCCGCCTCCCACCCCACTGCACTCACCCGCGTCCCGTGCCCAGCCCGGCCGGCGGCGGAGCTGCAGGGAGCTGCGACCTTGTTTGTCTGGCGGTTACCATGGGAACCGGCCCGCGAGACGCCGGCCGGGCCAGGCCGGGGAGGCGGGGCCGCTTGCCGAACCCGGAAGGCCCCTGCTAGGCCAGGCCTTGCGGCGGCGAGATGCCCGCGCAGGCTGAGCTCGATGTTTTGCTCCAAAAGGCCACTCGGCGGAGACTGGCGAAGTTTGACGAGCTGAGAGGTAGGGGCTGGACGGGCGGCGCCGGGCCGGGGTCGCTGGTGGCCTCTGGGGCGGGATGTTGGGGTGGAGCCGCTGCCCCGCAGGCTCCCACACGGGCAAGGCCCCCCTCGTCCCTCCCCGGCTTCAGCAGCGGGGCCTCAAGCTCAGGGGAGTCACCCCGGAACTGCAGTGTCAAGCTCCCCTTCCTTAGACTAACTGTCCCAAGCATAGGCCCTGACCCTGCAAAGTGAGAGGTGGAGAGTTGTGTCCAATGAGCACCCCATAGGGTCACTCAGCAAGACCACAGTCATGCAGACCCTTACACATATGCTTAACTCTAAGGATGGGAGTATTCCCACTGACTTCATTGGAACTGCTCACATACTTAAACACATGCATCAACGTTGTCAGGATCAAGGCCCAAGTCATTTGTAAAGATGGGGATAGAACTCAGGTCTCCTGATTCCTAGTTCCATTTCTATATTCACTGTTTTACTCTCCAGTCCTTCAAAAGAATCCACTTGGTAGATTCTTACATCAATGTGACTCCGCCTGCGTAGATCCTTTGGCTCCTTCACAACTTCATGAAGTGTGGTGTTAAAAGTCGGGGAGAAAAAAGGTTCAGATCTGGTCTGAAATAATGAGTTCTGAGGGGAAAACTTCTGCAGATTCTACAAAGTTTTAGGGGACGAGGAGAAGAGTAAGTAGGGAGAGTTGCACATTATTTTTAAATTTTTCCATTTTATTGTCAGTTTTTTTAAAAAGCCACTTTTGGGGGGATTTCAAAAAGGGGCGAGAGGAGAAATACAGTGTTTCCTACAACTGCTAGTTCTGCAGATCAACATGATGTTACAAGACTGAATCTGAGAAGGTTTACTGAGACTCAGATTACAGAAGAGATGCTGCATATTGAATACACCTCTACCCCAATGTAACGCTGTCCTCAGGAGCCAAAAAAACCTTTTTGTGTTATAGGTGAAACCGTGTCATATCTAACTTGCCGGAGTGCGTAGCCTGCCCCCCTCCCTCCCGGAGCACTGCTTTACTGCGTTATATCCAAATTCATGTTATGTCTGATTGTGTTATATCGGGGTAGAGGTGTATATGAACTGCCCTATATGAATGTATCAATGTTTTATAAAACAATAATTCCATTAAGCGTGGGTTTGAATTACAACGGGTTGATGAATAGCTCTGAGCTGAGAACATCACTCATGTGTTAACTCTAAGGAACAAATGTAGTATAGTATTGTCTTGTTATTTAGGGTCTAGTTAAGAGTATGCTGATTCCTTGGTGTACCCATAAAGAGCGAGATCAACACTGTACGCCACAGTGTTAAAAGTGGCTAGAATGGTTACATGAATAAAGCTATAAGGCCATGTCTAGACTAAGGGCTTGTCCATACCAACAACACTTAGTTCACAGCAGGCTGGGGGATAAATCTACTTGAGGTTAGTCTGCTGTGCACTAAGTGTTCATGTGGACCCTGCTGACACACACTATCAGTTCCTTAAGCACACTAAGGTTTTTATAACAAGATACATACATAAAATCCTAAGATGAAATCCTGGCTCCACTGAACTCCATAGTAAAACTCCCATTGTCTTCAGTGAAGCCCTTATTTCATCCCAGTGTAAATAGGGCAAACTGTTGTTTAATCTTAATGTAGCCAGTCGAGGGAAATCGTAGTAGGAAGTTTAAGATTTCTGGATTTCCTAAGCATTGTTGGGAAAGTCTGTCATAATGAATATTTATGAGGCAACAAAATTAACATATATGGCCACTTTTATTTGGACATTTAATAACATTTGAGTGCCTGATTTTTACAAATGTAAGTTCCTTTAACGTAGTTTTTGTATGTCGTACTACGGAGAATGTCATTAATCTCTCACTATTACACCCTGCTGATGGTCTCTCTTGTTAACTCACTTTTCAAACAGGTAAAGTCACACAAACTGGAGAATTCTGGGATGTTGTTGTAATTACAGCAGCTGACAAAAAACAGGAATTGGCTTACCAGCAACAGCTATCAGAAAAGTTGAAAAGAAAGGAACTCCCTCTTGGAGTTCATTATCATGTTTTTGTGGATCCTCCTGGACCAAAAATTGGTGGGTATTTTATTGCCAAATTTTCTGTTTTCTCTTACATGACATAGTCGTTGATACATACCTTTTTCTGACAATCAGTCAAAGAAATTAACTTCGCCAGTCTCTGACTACGTTCAGTATAAAGCCAGAAGGCACCATTGTCACTATCTGGTCTGTCCTGTATAATATAGACCATAGAACTTCCCTCAATTAATTTATATTTATGCTAGTACATATCTTTTAGAAAAATTGCCCATCTTGATTAAAAATTTCCAGTGATGCAGAAGCCACCTAAGCCATTGGTAAGGTTCATAGTTTAAGATTTCACTATAAATTGACTAATTTTCAGACAGACAAAAAGAGCTCATTGTAGTAAGTATTATGACAGTTGTGTCTCTTATAGCGAAAGATTTCCAGAAAGCTGTTAGAAGCAGCATTATATTAATTAAATCACAAAAAATGTTCTAATGGCATTAAGCAGTGTATTTTGATTCAAATGTGTAATTAATAGCATTAATGAGTCTGGTGCTCCTTTGGACTTCGTATCAGTTCAGCTGATTATTAAAATTTACCTAGTAACATTTATATATTGCCCTTAAGGTGCATTCACAGTATATATCATGGTGGTTTAGACTTTGATTGTATGTTAATAATATAAGTGCATAACACAGAACGTCACTGATTCATGATGTTTCTTATATATTCATATTGTACATCATAACAGATCCATTATGGTCTATAGTGGAATACGTTTACACCCTATTGGATTCGTAACACTGAAAACCCAGCAAGAGTCTTAATGAAAAGTAGCCACTGAGCATGCACATGCACAGTGTCATCTTGTAAACTTCATTGGCTCAGCCATTTGTTTGTTTAGAAAGTAACAAATCTGATTAGAATATAGTATAGTCTCCAAAGATTAATTTTCAGAAATGAAATTATTTTGTTATAGGAGAACAATAAATATCAGAATACTGGTAAATGTCTATTTTTTTCCCTTTTCTGTACTTTTCATGTCAAAAAGGTCTTTTGAAAACTTTCTTAAAATCATTAGTGAGATTTTGTATGACAGGTTATATGTCAGAGCCACTTTTTATGGCCTCTGGAACTGACGACCGATCTTTAATTATGTCACTCAGAGGATGAATTGGAGGGGGAGAAAGTGCACCCACCCCCCAAGACCTGCCCTTTTGAGATGCTGTTTATAGTGGATTGTGCAGAGCATCACTAGGTTACTGCCCAACCTGCTTGCTGAAAGGTTTGATCAACAGTATTGACATGGAGATGAATAGTACCATCCTTTCAGAGTTGTTTTATGCAATCTCAGGTAGATATCATTGCATCAATAGACAGTTCACAATGTAAAAATTACCTTTGCAGCCATGAGGACTAGAGACTTCATTTAAAAGTAATTGACAACTTAGGCTCTGGAGCAAGAGGTCAGCATCTTAAAAAGCACTTACATGACCAGCTTCCCCAAGCCAGCCCAGTTCAACCCCAAGCACATGAGTTTAGTACATTTGACATGTTTATGTAACTAATATTGATGTTCTTAATTTATGTATTGAATATTTTGTAGGAAATGGTGGATCAACTCTTTATGTCCTTCAGTGCTTGGAAGAGGTATATGGTGATAAATGGACTTCTCTTATTATCATAATAATTCATTCTGGTAAATCCTTTTCCTGTTTTAAATTTTCTTTGACACTATGCTATTTCTTTCTTTTCCCCTGAACGAAAATGTTTGGGTGGTGTTGGGGAGAAGCAGTTGTCAAATGTGGTCTCTCTTAAGTGAGCTCAGATTTGGCTGGCTGATTTGGCAATCGAATGGCATCTGAATGCGGGTTTGCAGTTCATGTCCAACTATCTCAGCTAAAAGAATCTGGAAGTGCTGTGAAACAGCAACCTCAGCTTTTTGAGAGAAAGAAGCCTTATGTCATCATACAGCAACATCCTCTGGAGGAGATGGGTTGTTTGGCTCATCTATGGCTTGAAATTGCAAAAGGGACTGCTTACATGTAGAAAGAAGAGAGACTTGAATGCCAGTTGCTTGCTGACAGAGTTTGGCTCTATGCCAGATATTTGCTGATTTTAAGTGAAGTGAGAGAAGTAAATATAAAAAATGGTGACATGGGAGAAAAGGACAGGAGAGTGGGAGGGTTTATCTACGAAATCAAAGATGAAATGGAAGTAATTCAGTTTTCTTGTTTCCGTTGTATGCAAAAAGTCCTTCCTAGTTTACTTTGAGCACAAACAGTAGAGCAGTGTTTCCCAAACTTGGGACGCCGCTTTGTAGGGAAAGCCCCTGGCTCGCCGGGCCGGTTTGTTTACCTGTCCCGTTTGCAGGTTCAGCCGATCGCGTCTCCCAGTGGCCATGGTTCGCTGCTCCAGGCCAAAGGGAGCTGCTGGAAGCGGCCCGGGCCAAGGGACATGCTGGCCGCCGCTTCCAGCAGCTCCAATTGGCCTGGAGCGGTGAACCGTGGCCACTGGGAGCTGCGATCGGACGAACCCGCGAACGGGACAGGTAAACAAACCGGCCCGGCCCGCCAGAGGCTCTCCCTACAAAGCAGCGTCCCAAGTTTGGGAAATACTGTTGTAGAGGATGAAGTCAGTAAATTAGGAAATGCTCTCTTTAACGCATACTGTCTTTTGGACACTCTTGAGGACCAAGATCAGGATCCATCAATAGTTCTGTCTGAAAGAGTTGGACTGACATTAGAAATGTCAGTTCTTCAAATCTTCATTTTTCTTTTTAAAGGCATGCTTAAAATACAGCCACGTGCATATGGAAAATAGCCAGTTTGATTTTGTAACTCATAACTAGTTCTTGATAATTGTATATACCAATAAGAGATCTTTTAAGAGGTGTGTGTGTGTGTGTGAAACTTGTATATAATAAAACTATCATTTTTTTAAGGTGGTTATAGTCAACGTTTACCACATGCAAGTGCACTGGGAAAAATTTTCACAGCTTTGCCTTTTGGTGACCCTATTTACCAGATGTTGGAGCTGAAGTTGGCAATGTACATTGATTTTCCTACCCATATGAATCCAGGAATTCTCATTACTTGTGCAGATGATATTGAACTTTATAGTATTGGAGCAACAGAAGTCATCAAGTTTGATAAACCTGGGTTCACTGCATTAGCTCACCCATCAGATTTGACTATTGGTACCACTCATGGAGTATTTGTGTTAGATTCATCTGCTTTATCAGAAAAAGAGCTTGAATACAGATCTTGTCATCATTTCCTACATAAACCTAATATTGAAAAGATGCATCAGTCTGGTGCAGTATGCATAAGGAGGAATTGCTCTCAACCAAACTCCTCTGGAGAACACAATGACTTAAAAATGGACTACGAGTATGTGTATACAGACAGTTTATTTTACATTAATCATAGCATTGCAAAACAATTACTAACATTTTTTAAGCAGCTGGATACTCTTTGCTGTGAAATAGATGCATATGGTGATTTTCTCCAAGCTCTGGGACCTGGAGCAACTCCTGATTACACAAAAATCACAGATAATGTCACAAAAGAAGGATCACCATTAGGAGAAATAAGACAGAAGCTATTTTCTCTTCTTAAAGGAACATCACTTAATGTTATAGTCTTAAATAACTCCAGGTTCTATCATATTGGGACTACACAAGAGTATTTGTTTCATTTTACTTCTGATAGTAAATTGAAATTGGAGCTTGGCTTTCTATCTAAAGCTTTTAGCATCTTTCCAGATAAAGCAGAAAACTCAGATATATCGGCATGTATCATTCAAAGCATACTGGATTCAAGATGTGTTGTAGCACCTGCCTCTGTTATTGAATACTCTAGACTGGGACCTGAGGTTTCAATAGGGGCAAACAGCATTATCAGTGGTTGTTGCATAAGTGCTAATGCAGATGTACCACCAAACACTTTTGTGAGTTCATTGAGCATCAGGGTTAACGGAAAAGTAATGTATGTGAGTATAGTGCTTGGTGTAGAAGACAACTTGAAAAAGAATGTGAAATTGTTGTCAGACATACATTCTCTTCAGTTTTTTGGACTCAGTTTACTGCAGTGCTTGGACCTCTGGGACCTGAGAGTTTCAGACCAACTCTTCTCTGGTGACAAGACAAGTTTGGGTTTGTGGACTGCTCGGATTTTCCCTGTTTGTTCTACTTTAAGTGATTCAGTTAGATTGTCATTAAAGATGTTAAATGCTGTGCAAAACAAGTCAGCTTTTAAACTGAATGGTTGGAAGCTCCTGTCTATTGAAGAAATGCTCTTCTACAAAGATGTAGAAGACATGTTGAAGTTCAGGCAGCAAATTTACGAAGAAATCACTCTACAAAGACACAAAGAGAAATCTGATTTGTAAATGTACAGTATTTTTCACCCTTTGTCTTTCTTTAATATGAAGATGATTGATTGTTTTCAAGCTTGTAAAACCCAGAAGCAAAAAGTATACATCTTTTTTTCTGATTTCATTGAAGTAGAAATAATGAAATTGCATTAGCAGTGTTATTGTAGCATAACATTAATAATGCAAAAACTCAGATAAACTATTCTTTTGATGAATGAATTAATGAAATAGTTTTTTCATAGTTTTGAAATAAGAGCTGAATTTTCTTGGGGTATCCATTGTGTGGGGGTTTTTTTTAGTTTTTATTAATAAAAATATGGAATGAATGTTAATTAGTTTGAAAACTACTTAAAACTTCGAAGTACAATGTTGGCTCTTGCAACAGTGTGTGGCATAGCAATGAGTTACATTTCCCTCTTTTCACGGTATCCTTTTAAAATGGGTATTTTAAGAGGCTAAGGTAATCTTTCATTATCTTAAGCGAAACAAAAGATTTTTATATATTTGTTTAAACTTTAGCTCATCATCACTCTCACAAGTAATGGGAAATTTTGTGTATGTGTGCTGAATGTGTCTTCTTGCAGAATACCGAATAATTTGTGGAAAGAATTTTATTTAAAAAGCTGTGATCTGAAATATTGTATCATAAGTAAATTGAAGTAAATACACTTTCCATAATTCTGCATCATAGTTCCTTCTGAATCAAAGATTTCCAGAATCTAATGGCTCATTAACTTATGGTTCCAATTCTTTGAATACCCTTATGGTGCACAAGTATCTCTCAAGTCTCTTACATCTTGTGGTCATTTCATAACTTCAGTTCTCAAAGGAGACCAGGGCCAATAGAATGTTCTGGTTCAGTATCAACATTGAGTATCAAGCTGTGGTAATGCCTCCTTCATTGTCCCATGTTCATCTGTGTCCACTTGCCACCTGCAGTCTCTCCTTCAAAATAATGTCCCTTTTCGTTCTATAATACTGAGGCTAGGTCTACACTGGGAGGCAGGACGGGGGGAGATTGACCTAAGATATGCAAATAGCATAGCTGAAGTCAGCATATCTTAGGTCGATTTACTTGGCCATGAGGACGGTGGCGAGTCGACCGCTGCCGCTCCCCTGTCTACTCTGCTTCTGCCTCTCGCTGTGGTGGAGTTCTCGAGTCGACCGCAGAGCGATCAGTGATCGATAAATCGATCCCCAATAGATCAGTCAGTGCTTGCCAATCCAGCGGGTAGTGTAGAGGTACCCTGACATTCACAGTATTCAGTGGCACTGGGAACAGCTGTTTTGCCCAGAATTTAGAATGTTGTAACCATACACAGTCTCCTCTCTGACAGCTCTTCCCCCTTTAGACCTTGCACACTTTCCAGAAGCTTCTTAGTTGATGAATATACCTGCTTTTTCTTTTTAATAATCTGGGAACATGAAGTAACATTTCCCAACACACATCACCCCTTCCATCATGCATTATTATTCTTATGTTGACTGTGGATGATCTTGTGCCCTGGCTGTCTACTTTGTGTCTGTGTGCTGAGCTAATTAACTCTGCACGCTCCACAAAATAATTTTAACTATATTTTTTCTCAGATTGCTTTACTACATTGTTACAATTTAAACTATTTTAACTTTTTTCCCCTTAGAATGTGCCCATTAAGCTGTCACAATGCTAGGGCAAATGAGTTAAAACAACATATGACTCTGCTATGCATAAGTGAAAGGTATTTGTTCAGTAGCTGGAAATATGAGCAAAAAATAGAACTGCATTTCTCAAGAAAAATATATTTGAGGTCAAACATGAATTTTATGTTTGTCAGTCTCCAGCCCCCTAAAATTAATTTTTATATTATAAGTATGGAGCCAGACTCTGATCTCTGGCACTAGTGTAAATCTGGAGGAACTCCTTGGATTTCCTTGGAGATCAGAATTGAGCCCAATATCTTTAATGTTTAACAATAGTTTTGATGACTAAACAAGGCAATGTATACTGAGTGCAAAATAATGTTGAGTACATGTAGCACTGATCATATCATGGAATGATCAGTGATAAAACTATCCCTTTTTGAGTTCTCCAGAAGTTTTAGAGGAAGGGAAAGCATAAGGTTATAATGTGGAATTTGAGGTTTGGCTTGTTAGGGTAGGGAGCCTAATGAGTGAGTGTGCCATGGTTCACAAAAGCTCCTGTGCTTGTGAGTGGTGTTGTAATCAAAGACAAGAATTATCAGATTAAATTTGTACCAACCTTTTTGACATCTCACAGTAACAAAGTGCTTGTGGGCTGCTCTCTTAACACCTATTGATACACCTCTACCCCGATATAATGTGACCCAATATAACACACATTTGGATACAACGCAGTAAAGCAGCACTCCAGGGGGCCAGGGCTGCATGCTCCGGTGGATCAAAGCAAGTTCAATATAACGCCGTTTCACTTATAACGTGGTAAGATTTTTTGGCTCCCGAGAACAGCGTTATACCGGGGTAGAGGTGTATTTCTTGATTCCAGTTCCAAGGCGATGGAATGTTTCACCAATGTTATTTAACATCAGAGTTTTCCTTAACCTTCATCACGTGCTGCTGGTAAGACACTACTTTTGGAAGGTTTATCTGCTTGAGTTAAAAGGCTTCTGCGTGTGAATTGGTATGGAAGAACTAGACCCCTCGCAGGCTTGCAGGGGGTGAGAGTGTGGATTTAATTTGCAATGGGGATAAGGATGGATGCCAGGGAAAAATGGTCTTAGGCAATAGGATTAAGTGGTAGTGGCATATTTTTTTTAAAAATGGCTGCAGAGGAGTATGTTCGTGAAGACTGAGATTAAAGATTACAATCAAACACCATGCAAATCAAGAAGTAAAAATAGTCATAGAATATGGTGCACGAAGTCAATGCTTAATCTAGCTTCAAATTTGCATAATCTTTGTGTCATTAACTATTGTGATGTTATACAAAACATTGTGGAAAACACAAATGTTTGACATACAGACTTTGCATCTACAATTAGAGACCAGACTTTGCTCCTAGATCGTTTTCATGCTGAATTGCCTCATCAATATAAAGACTTAAATACACAGTGAGCAGTAATTGTATTCTTTTAACCTGCTCATTCATTATTAACTATTATAAGATTTATTTTAAGAGGGTCCCCAAACATAATGCATTAATAACCACTTTGTTCACTGAAATTAGTTTTAGTGTAAAGACAGAGCTTTTGGTTTTTGTAGACACAGCTGGTGTTTGGGAATGAGGAGGTGAGAGAGAGGCACACTGACCAAATAGTCTCTGAAGAGTTCTTAATGGAGTGGCAGCTGCAGCATTCCCGAAAAGACTGCAGTCTGTATTCCTCCCTACAGGGAGGACAGTAGTAGTAGAATCCTGGTCAGAGCCCACTTCGCCCAGCCATGCCTCTGTGGTTTGTGGAGTGCCTCAGAGCACTCCACAACATTTGGGCTTGGGCTGGAGTCCAAATGTCTACAGCCCCATAGCATGAGCCCCACAAGCCCAAGTCAGCTGACGCAGGCCAGCCGTGGGTATTTGATTGCAGTGTACACATATCCCAAGTCTGTAGTAGCCCACCTTTCACTCCTCACACAGGTGCAGGCATAAGCAAAAAATCTCCCTGAGGGCTCTTCTTCCACTTCAGAAGAGGAAGCACAATCTGTCCCACAGTGTTTAAGCATGGATGTGCTGCTTACTTGCTGTGTTTAATAGTATTTCTGTTCCCGGCATTTATGCATGCTTCCCGACACTAGCCAGAGGGTGTCTGTTAAAACATACTGCTGGGTTAAAGGTTGATCTTATCTCTATTTTTCCTTTGTGTTGTTATAATCCACACAGCTTCCTTTGCTTCTGCTAGTTAGTTCTACCAGCAGAACTGTTGATAACAACAAAGAAAATAATTGTCCCCAACAAGGTTTCTTATTATGTAGAGCTGTTCAGCCAGGATCCTATTAGCAGTACTAGCTATGAAATAGTGCATTCACGGTGAGAGAGCTGGTGGGATGTCAGGCTCAATGTAATTCATCACAGCACTGATATAACCTATCAAGGCCAAGTTACACTGAAATCTGTTGATGCCAAAATATGCTCACAAATCTGTGCCTAATATTTTTTCCTAACATGGAAATATGTATATTTTAATTATGGTGTCACGGTAGAACAGTAATTGCATAGTTTGTAAAACAGTGTCTGGTTTAAATCTGATTTTTGAAGCCCACACACATCCTTTCCTCTTTTTGTTTTGCTTTGTTTTTCATTTTGTCAGAGAGGAATTTTTTGGAAAAGGCAATAGCACAAGCTGTTTGAGCATGTTCCTTGAGGAAAAAATTGTGGATTTAAACAGTTTGAAAATTTGTGTTAACACTTCTGTGCAGGGGTGTAAACCCCATATTGGCCTACAACGGGTTTACAAAAGCTTGTGGGTTCCAATCAGCCCCATTCTATTACATCTGCAGTAGGTGCCATGCATGGAGGTTGGCCTAGCTCAGTTGATAGCTGATGGGGAAGGGAAGCAGATCTCCAACTTGTACTGGGTGGTGGAAGCCTGGGAGCTGAGTGAGACTGCTGTCTGTCAGAACCTTCCTAAGGAAAGGTTGGCTGAAACAGGGATCCCAGATGAGTATTAACTGTAAAAGACAAACTGAATAGAAGGGCTGCCTTGGTCCAAGACGGATGACTGTCAGATTTAGTTTTGTTGTATTTGTTTTGGAGCTTGGATACCCCCGAAGGAACTTCAGTGTGATTTAGCTGGAGAGCTAAGTCAGCATGAGGCCTAACCACATTGGAGGCAGATGCTGACTACTGAAGAACCGGAAGGAAACTGAGACATGGTGAGTAGTACTACAGCAGGCCACAAACGAATGCTGAAGCACATGACCTTGCAACAATTACTTTTTCCGCTTTTAATTCAAACAACGTGGGCTAAAGATTTCAAAACTGTTGTACAAGTTCATCCCCCATAAAAAGTAACAGGCCTAGTTTTACCTGTCTGCCGGAAATTAGTCTGGCGTAAATTTCATTCAGTTTTACAGAACTTGGCCCATTAAATGGACACAGTAAAAAAGAGTTGCACTTAATTGTAGTATACTTCATAACATAAGAATGGTCATACTGGGTAAGACCAAAGGTCCATCTAGCCCAGTATGCTGTGTTCTGACTGGCCAATACCAGGTGCCACAACGGGAATGAACAAACAGGTTATCATCAAGTGATCCATCCCCTTTCGCCCATTCCCAGCTTCTGGCAAACAGAGTCTAGGGACACCATCCCTGCCCATCCTGGCCAATAGGTCGATAAATGGCTATCCTCCATGAATGTATCTAGTTCTTTTTTGAACCCTGTTATAGTCTTGGCCTTCACAACATCCTCTGGCAAGGAATTCCACAGGTTGACTATGGCTTCAGAATATTGAGGAATCTCTCCTATGTAGGATCTCTACTTTTTTTTTTGTAGTACTACTATTACCAAAGAAGAGATTGCTTAAACAATAGTCTGTATTAAATATACTGTATGTTGCATTCATTGCTCAAATGTTAACTTGCGTCTACATCTCTTAAAATATGTGATAGCCACAAACTGTTCAAGGTTAAGTAATTTCCTATTTTCCTATCACTTTTGAATAGATTCGGTAAATGTCCACTCTTTTTTTCCCTTTGCAAACCAGTGAGGTGTTTCATGTCCAGTCCCATTTAATATGTAGCTTGTCAATGCATTGCCCTGAGAGGAAAACAAAACATTTAAATGTTGAAGCAGAGAGCTTAATAAAAGCAGATCTTTGGTAACAGAATAAGTCTAGATTTCTTTTACGGGGTGAGAAAGATTAGACTTTATGGGCTTGTGCCAGTCCATGATTGCTTTCTACACTATATATTTTGGCCTTGAGTTTTCAGAAAGCAAATTGGGATCGATAGAGCCGTGGTTAATAAAATTGGGGTTCCTCACGTATTTATTTCATGTTTCTAGTATTTAAGATACAATTAGGTTTAGTATAATACCTCTGAAAAGCAATCATTTACAGAGGTATGTTTTAAATAAACTATAGTTTTCCTTATACTACTTCAAATAAAATATATAAATATTTTATCATATGCAGTGTTTTGCTTTATGCATACATATATAAGTATATATGGCTGATGCACATACTTTGTGCGGTCAATTGCAGATCCATCATTAAGGCTACAATGTAGTCATGGGTATTTTCAGTAAAAGTCATGGACAGGTCACGGGCAATAAACAAAAATTCACTGCCAGTGACCTGTCCATGATTTATACTAAAACTATCTGTGATTAAATCGGGCGAGAGGGGGAGCACTGCTGGGAGGGCTGCCCAGGGCCAGCGGCTGCTAGGGGCCGCAGACCGCAACTTCTCCGGCCAGCTGGGGACCGCTGCCTGGGGTCGACAGAGCAGCAGCTGGTGTGGCTGTCCTGGGGGCCACCTGAGCAGCTGGCCCCAGAGCCGGCGGCTGTGGGGTCAGCCACCCTGGCCCCAGCAGAAGTCATGGAGGTTGCGGAAAGTCACAGAATCTGTGACTTCCACGACCTCTGTGACAGATACGGAGCCATATCCATCATTCATGATGAAGCACTTACGTATGTATCCATTGATTTCAACTCAGTTATGATAACAAATTTTTGCCTAGTAACTTCAAGAAATCCATACAATTATGTGGACTTCTTTACACTAAAATGATTGTAATATACAATATCAGATTATTATATTACTGCATTATTCAAAAAAGGGAGGAAAGGAATTATGAGATAACATTTCTGTATGAGAAATTATGATTAGTGGGGATAAAAAGCATACACGTGACCATACCCAAAGGGATCTCTATTAGTCCATTTAAAAAAAATTAAAGCGTCTGTTAATTGCCAGCTGCTGGATTCTCTTGAATATTTGATTGTTTAAAACTATATCCTTCCATTGACTTCAGTGGGAGTTCCATGTGTTCAACCATAGCAAGATATGGCAAAGTCATACAAAAAATAGCTACTATTATTAATATCTTGGGTGAAATCCTGATTTCCACTGAAGTCGCTGGGAGTTTTGCCATTGATTTCAATGAAGCCAGGATTTAACCTCTGGTATTTTGTTGATGCACATCAAAAGTTTCTTCACTACCTTAGGAATATGATTTCTTTAAACAAAGTGTAATGGGGTTCATGGTGTTTCTGTTGACCAGCTTGTCAGCAAATAGTATAAAGCTGCTGAAGCTCTACTGACTTATTGGGGCTAGTGCAGCTCCTGACTTCCTGTGGAACATTAAGCCAGAGTGGCTCACTAGAGTAAGGAGTGAAGACACAGGAGCCTTGGAGGAAAATATCAAGGAAAACATTTGTTTTCAGGCTGATGTGATCCCATTTTTGAGTTAACAAAGCCATACCCCAGAGGGGGGTGAAGGTGGACACTAACCAGTGTCTCAGTGCTCTGTTGATAGTGTAGGGTTTAAGCATCTTCAACTGGGGATGAGATTATTCTTTGTTGATATTATAATGATAGAGTGCCATGGGTTGGGGGAAAGTTGTATTGCTTTACAGGCATAATATAACGCATGGTTCCAGCCCTTTGGGCCTTTACAGTCCTCTCTAGATAGCAATCTACAGAAGTAAAAGCCTCACCATCAGCATGTTTTACGATCTGAAGAATTAGTAGAATGAACAAAGAAAAGGAGAGGAGGCAAATGCTGGGAGACTGTGCTGTGGGTCAGCTTGTGAGTCTTTTCTCACACAGAGCAGTAATTACTCACATGAGTACTACCAGTGAATCCAATGGGACTCATGACCCAGTTAAGATATGTTAATTTTGGGGGGTTTAAAAATAATGAATTCTATCATTTTAATATGACGAGGCAGATGGATTGCAGTGGGATTAAGTGAGCTGAGATTAGTAGCAGAAGACTAGCTAAAAGTAGTAAAGTTCAAAAAGAGTATTCAAAGGAAAGGAGGTTGTTAGGCCACGCTGGGGGATGGGAGATGGCAAAGGCCCAGGTAGGGACCGTCGAATTGTGGAGGTGAATGTGTGGTTACGCTGATGGTGTCGGATAGAGGGCTTTGGATTCTTTGATCATGGGATATTGTTCCGGGAAGAAGGATTGCTAGGAAGAGATGGGATCCACCTAACAAAGAGAGGGAAGAGCATCTTCTCGGACAGGCTTGCTAACCTAGTGAGGAGGGCTTTAAATTAGATTTGCCAGGGGATGGTGACCTAAGCTCAGAGGTAAGTGGAGAAGTGGGATACCAGGAGGAAACAAGGAGAGTATAAAATGGGAAGCCTCCTGATTCATTCTGAGAAAGTAGTAGTGCCGCTCCAGGAATATTTACTAACGTTTTAGGGTATAAAGAATCCACTGATGAATTCTTCATTTAGGCAGGACTAATTAACGCTTCACATTCCATGCAGCAGAAGCTTTCCATTAAATAATGAAGAAATGCAGGAGTTGACCTAAATGAGCATATGCTGGATTTGTTAGACAGATATAGAATTTATAGACCCCTATAGGGCTGCCTGGCTTCCATCCATCCTGAAATGTTACTGTGCAGGACAGTACAGACTGTAATAAAGCTGAGATGAGTGTTTAATGATTTTATTCATGTCAGCTTTCTTTATTTAATTAGATTTGCTGTGTAGTGCAATAATGGGGCTCATAATGAACATCATCCTAATGATTTCCCTGAATGCTTTGAGAGCATGGTATAATGAAGAGATTTGGCCATACTGTATATATTATATTATGAAATTTGAGAGGGGAGTATTATTTCAGTAACCTTTTAGGCAGGAAATTGAAATCTGAGAAACTGAGCACTTAAAGAAGAACATCAGGAGTGGCAGATGAAAAAACAAATGAAAGCCTGAAAGACATAAGTGCCAGAAAGATAGGGGAGATTGAGAATAGCAGTACAGAGAAGGGTGAAAATGATTTGGATCTCAATAGAAACTACTATTGCCTTGGAAAGAGAATTTATCTGTAATACAAGAGCTCAGTGGTTCCATCCTCTTATTCCTAAATCTCTAACGCACACTTTGCTTTCTCTCTCCTTTCTACTGGCAGCTCAATAGATGGCATGTGGAAGATTAATCCCTTTGCAAATGCCAGTGTTACACTCTGGTAACAAAAATAGCAGTACTTTTAATCCACTGTCACAGAGGAGCCATTGTAAACACCTGCTTCATTTTATAGGCTATTGAGTCCCATGTCTTTCATTTTCATAATAATGTGCCTTATTTTAAAGTTCTTGTCATTATCAGTGATATATCTGGATGTTACTGGAACAATATTGAAATGGATAATAGTGACTTACAGCCCTTCCACACAGATATTCTTAGAATGGGAAGAAATTAATCTGAAATAAGGATAATTTCAAAGGGCCAAATCCTGTAAAGACTCCATGAAAACAACTTGTATCAAATTAAAATGGGAAATGAATTTGGCATGCAGCGCTCTTGCAAGGTCGAGTTTGACAGTTGTACATTTTCAAATATAAAATTTTAGAGAAAACTTTAAAAATTAATCCAAGAGTTGTACAACTGAATGTGCTGTAGATATTATTTCTGAGGATAATGTTCACTGAAAAATATTGCTCTTGGCTTTTTAATGCTACCTGTATGGATGTTAATTAGAACTGGTCTAAGAGTTCAATCAGTGCATTTACAACTTTTTAAATTTGCAAATTGCCTGTGAACCAACTATGATTTTTCTTTTTTACCATTTTGGTCATTGTTTTCTGTTATTGAACAAACTCTTAATGCAAACACAATTCATCTTATAGGATGGGTGGAGAAACAGCAGTCCCAATCACACTAGGTAGGGGAGCAGGACCACTGGGACTTCCCCCAAAGATGATGACAAGTATTGTGGCTCCAGGGCTACTCAAAGGAGGGGGTCGCCCAGGCCTTAGGTGAACTGGTATATGGTCAGATAAGAATCCAAATTTAAGGGCCTGAGCCTGTGGGGTTCCCCCAGTACTGGTTTTAGTTTTGCTATTTTGCCAGAGTGGTTTCTTTCATAGATCTCAAAGAACTCTACAGTAAGCATTAATATTCTGATTTTACTAGGGTAAAAACTGAGGTGCCCTTGATCAAGGTCATAAGGCTAATGAATGACAGAGCCAGGAATAAAACGTGTCTTCTGACTCTCCATACAATACCCTACCATAATGCTCTCCTGGATTTCTTTCACTGATCCCAAACAGAACACTTGGATGTTTGCAGCCTGACTCTGCTGTCTATGTCAGTGATCTGGAAACTTCTGGTAGTTTACAGTTTTGGGCCCCTTTTATCAGACTGTTCCTCTGATAGGGATATTTATGCAGTAAGCAAGGCCAGATCCTGCCTCCACTGATGTCCATAACAAAACTCCCAACAATACAGACCCCCAATACATAGGTTATTCAGCAAACTATCTTCATAATTTTCATTAATACCAACAGACATTGATCTATTTACTCTCTTTTTCTCCTTTGAGGCTTCTAAGGAAGTGGGGAGTAGGGCAGAAGTGAATATGTTTATGGGTAATCCTTTGTTTATGTTGTGTTTCTAAATTATGGGCTAAGTATTCACAGAACCTACATTTGGATGGGTGCCCATAACTGCATTTTGGGAATCTGAAGAAAAATAAATAAATATGAAGTTAATGCAAGCTGGGAAATATAGACACCCATTATGGCATTAGGTTTGTAGCTTTGATAGTTGTTTGGAGGTGGAATATCAGTTATGAGACCAGTGTCTTCTCAAATATTTGGGTGCATATCACAGGGTGTATTGTCAAGGCAACTCAAAGTATTTAAAAATACATCCTTTAGTTTGTGTGCAAATAAACTGGTTTGGTCATGCTGTGATAGAAACTACAACAGGAGTGCTAGTTTGTTTACAACGGGATGTAGCACATTAGAAGTTTTAGGTACTGTGGCAGAGCTCTGACCTTGCTCCCGTGGGTCCTGTGCTTCTAGGCAGTTTATGCTAGCCTCAGTGGCTCACTGTGACCCTCCACATAGCCCTTCTCTCTCTAGGGCCAGTGTTATAGTCTACTGAGCCCTTTTCATCATAGGCCTGCAAGGAGGTTGGTGAGAGAACTCCCAGTCTCTGTTCAGCCTCCTGTCCTGACAGGGGCCTGACTTCCCCTCTCAGGAGATGTTCTTGTAGTGGTGGGTTGGGGGGAACCCAGGCCCACCCTCTACTCCAAGTTCCAGCCCAGGGACCCTAATGGTAGCAGTTGTTGGCAGACAACCTTTCACTGCCAGAGTTGCTACATTTCCCTGGGCCACTTCCCCACAGCTCTCCTGCTTCTCCCTTCTTCACCCTTACCTTAGGGCTCCTTTAACAGTAACCAGTCCTTCAGTTACACTTCCTCACCTCTGGCTCCTCTCTGTCTGACTGAAGTGAGCCCTTTTTATAGTAGCAGCAGGGCCTTAATTAGAGTCAAGTGGTCACATTAACTGAATGACCTCATCTGACTCTTTGCAGGTTAATTAGAGTCAGGTGTTCTCATTAGCCTGAAGGAGCCCCTGCTCTGGTCAGTCAGGGAACAGAAAACTATTAACCTAGTGGCCAGTATATCTGCCTCCTGCTATTCTGCTGTACCCAACTGGCCTGGGTCTATAACAGTATGTATGTGCGTATATGCATGCATGCACATATTATCTTGACTGGAATCCTTGAGGTAAGAAATTTTATAAAACAACTTTTATATTTTTAAATTTTATACAGAACAACTGTCAAGGTCAATTGCTGTGCTTTCTAACCTTGATTCTATCACTTTAAATATTTATTTTAAACTCCCAGTATAAAAACTAAATAGAAGATTCACAAGTGCAAAGATCAGAATGAATAAAATATTGGAGTGAGAAAAAGAATGAGAGGGATGGGGGGTGGAGGTTGGGAGGAATTGGGAGAGAAAGACAGACAGACATAAGAAGAACATAAGAACATAAGAACGGCTGTACTGGGTCAGACCAAAGGTCCATCTAGCCTAGTATCTGTCTACCAACAGTGGCAAATGCCAGGTGCCCCAGAGGGAGTGAAGCTAACAGGCAATGATCAAGTGATCCCTCTTCTGCCATCCATCTCCATCCTCTGATGAACAGAGGCTAGGGACACCATTCTTTACCCTTCCTGGCTAATAGCCATTTATGGACTTAGCCACCATTAATTTATCCAGTTCCCTTTTAAATTTTATTATAGTCCCAGCCTTCACAACCACCTCAGGTAAGGAGTTCCACAAGTTGACTGTGTGCTGTGTGAAGAAGAACTTCCTTTTATTTGTTTTAAACCTGCTACCTATTAATTTCATTTGGTAACCCTTAGTTCTTATATTATGGGACTAAGTAAATAACTTTTCCTTATCCACTTTCTCCACATCACTCATGATTTTATATACCTCTATCATATCCCCCCTTAGTCTCCTCTTTTCCAAGCTGAAGAGTCCTAGCCTCTTTAATCTTTCCTCATATGGGACCCTCTCCAAACCCCTAATCATTTTAGTTGCCCTTTCCTGAACCTTTTCTAGTGCTAGAATATCTTTTTTGAGGTGAGGAGACCACATCTGTACACAGTATTCCAGATGTGGATGTACCATGGATTTATGTAAGAGCAATAATATAGTCTCAGTCTTATTCTCTATCCCCTTTTTAATGATTCCTTACATCCTGTTTGCTTTTTTGACTGCCTCTGCGCCCTGCGTGGACATCTCTTCAGAGAACTATCCACGATGACTCCAAGATCTTTTTTCCTGACTCATTGTAGCTAAATTAGCCCCCATCATATTGTATGTATGGTTGGGGTTATTTTTTCCAATGTGCATTACTTTACATTTATCCACATTAAATTTCATTTGCCATTTTGTTGCCCAATCACTTAGTTTTGAGAGATCTTTTTGAAGTTCTTCACAATCTGCTTTTGTCATAACTATCTTGAGTAGTTTAGTATCGTCTGCAAACTTTGCCACCTCACTGTTTACCCCTTTCTCCAGATCATTTATGACAAGGGAGCAGATCATTGGTAAGTAGAATCCAAAGCACTAAACTGCTTATTTTAATTCTTTCAAAGCCTCAAGGATAACCAAACTACTCTTCTTCCTTCCTCCTTAAAGACACTGATCGATGTCAAGTTGCAGTCCCTGATGGCGGAAAATCCACCTACAGCAGGGAGGCAAGCCACATATGTGGACTGCATCTCCCACTCTTCTTGGGGTAAGAGAACTGGCCAGTACAGCATTCTCCAGGGCAACCTCTTCCATTAGCACTCCATCTCCCACTCCAATAGAACCCCAGGCTGGACTGCCCTAGCAGAAAAGATGGCAGTACAGCTGCTTTTCTTGTCCCCAGGGTTGAACTCCTGTGGGGTGGATCAGGAAACAAGGACACAAAATGCATACATACACCATGACCTTGAGCTAACAGGTGAATCAATTTTTCTGTTCAATTCTATGATACTTCATTGGCATAACAAGCTGGACAAGCGTTGCCAAAGAGTACAAAAGAGGCGTACTCAGAGGTAAACACAACCTACCCACAATGGATTACACGCTGTTATTGGGGGTCAATTCCATGTCTATTCCTCATCACTGATCTGGAGGCAGTTTGCTCACCCTTCCCTTTGCATGGGTAGTCAACAGATGGAAGCAAATATTTCTGCTGAAACATTTGCAATTTATTCTTGACACTGTATTTTAAACAGACTGATTAGTTACCTTTATTATTTTACACTTCATAGCACACACTGTTTTGCTCTGTGTCATTGTTGCATGACATTCCATTTGGCACACGGTTTATTTTTAGCCATAGACTATCAAAGTATTTTTCAGTAGGACTGTCACTGTACTTGAACAAGGAATCATTACTGCAGGAACTTTACTGAAACGAAGAAGAAATATTGAACAAATGGGGAATTATAAATCTAGACCAACCCAAACTTGCACTGGTAATTAATGTTGCTTCTTCAAATGCAATATGATAGAAATCCATCAACCAGCAGCAAATGTAGCTTTAGCAAATTTACTCATTTGCTAATTTACTCTTGAGTTCAAGGATAAGGTATTGTATTGCTCTGAATCTATATGAAAATTGGCTTGACACAAATCACATACAGTATCTATGAAAGAAAAAGAGGAAGAAAAGCCAGCAAATTTATTCAAACCGTTAAATTAGATTCTTTTGTTGATTTAATTAATATTTAATTAGAACATTACAAAATTTAGAACTATTTTTATTCTGTACTTCTATACTGCTAAAACTTAGATATTTAGAACTAACAAATACAACTTTATGAGCTTAGCTTTTCACTATTAAAATGAGAAGAGTTTTCCAGAAAGATTGATGTATCTAATATGTATGTCTAGCATAGGTATGTGTGTGTATATATATTGTTTTACACAAGGAAAAAACTCCTAACTCTTTTTGCATAATACATATAATATTATTTAAACTGCAAATGTCCATAATTTAAAATGAAAGTAACATTTGGTAAATTTGATAGTGGAGTTGTTTTGATTACTGGGAAATTGTGATCTGTGTGCTAGTTTTTTACAGGGAATGAAGTATATTGTGAATCATATTTGCTTTTTCTTGTTAGATGAATGGAAGAAGAAAGTTAGTGAATCATATGCTATAATCTTAGAAAGATTAGAAGATGACCTGCAGATCAAAGAAAAGGAGTTCACAGAACTGAAACATGTCTTTAGGTAATTATTCTGGAAACTTGTTTATTGTATTTTGAAACAATAATTAGCTTTTAAATGTTGGTGTGGTTGGAAATCTTTTCATATATGTGTCAATGAGTGTTGCAATTATGGATAGTCTATATCTGCATTCTATTTATATCTGCTATCTGTTTTCAGGAGTAAGTCCTTATAATTCTGGGCCAGTGTCCTACATCCTAGTACCAAGATTAATGGCTGCTTATTACTAGAGCTGGGTGAATACTGCCAAAATTTTACTGCAAATGTGTTTGAATTTTTTAAGGAATTTGCTTTAGCAGTGTACATACCTCCTTTTGTTCATTATCCAAAAATACTTTGGCAAACAAGTCTACTGGCAGGCATATTTGCAGATTTTTACACAAAGATGCAGGCAGAATAGTTGCTGAAAGTAATTTCAAATTCCTAATTGTAGTCACTTTGTCAGGACACCTGGTTCTAAAACTCCTACTCATCCAATAAGATAACATACTGTTATGGGTCAGGCATGACCACTGCCTAACATTCAGAATAAATGTAAAGAAACCATTGTAATCAGGGCTCAAACAAATAGAATCATAGAATAGACGGGAAGAGACCTTGAGAGGTCTTCTAGTCCAGTCCCCTGCACTTAAGGCAGGACTAAGTATTCTCTAGATCAGTGCTTCTCAAAGCCAGTCCACTGCTTGTTCAGGGAAAGCCCCTGGTGGTCCAGATCGGTTTGTTTACTGGCTGCCTCCACAGGTTCAGCCTATCGTGGCTCCCACTGGCTGCGGTTCGCCGCTCCAGGCCGATGGGGGCTGCAGAAAGGGTGACCAGCACATCCCTTGGCCCACACCGCCTCCCACAGCTCCCATTGGTCTGGAGTGGCGAGCTGTGGTCAGCCAAACCTGTGGATGCATCAGGTAAACAAAACAGCCCAGACCTCCAGGGGCTTTCCCTGAACAAGCGGCGGCTCGACTTTGAGAAGCACTGATCTAGAACATCCCTGGCATGTTTGTCTAGCCTGCTCTTTAAAATCTCCAAGGACGGAGATTCCACAACATCCTTAGGCAATTTATTCCAGTGCTTAACTAACCTGATGGGAAGTTTTTCCTAATGTCCAACCTAAACCACCCTTGTTGCAATTTAAGCCCATTGCTTCTTGTCCTCTCCTCAGAAGTTAATGAGAACAATTTTTCTCCCTCTTCCTTGTAACCACCTTTTATGTACACCTCTACCCCGATATAACGCTGTCCCCAGGAGCCAAAAAATCTTACCGCGTTATAGGTGAAACTGCGCTATATCGAACTTGCTTTGATCTGCTTGAGTGCTGCATTACTGCGTTATATCCAAATTCATGTTATATCGGGTCACATTATATCGGGGTAGAGGTGTATTTGAAATAACAGTAGCCCACAAAATACAGACACATGGAAAAGCAGAGTAAAAGTTGAATCATGTGGGGGTTTCCAAATGCAGGGGCTGGGGCAGCTAAAAGCAGCTAGGGAAAGCCAAGAAGGCTGGTAACATAGTCCAGAGAAAAAGTTTTTTGGGAAGAGAGTACCAGATGGGAAGGCAGGCTTGGATCAGCAAACAAAGGAACTGGCTCCTGCTGTTTGTTTCCTTCTGTGTTCAGGGAAACTGGACTTTGAAAAGAAAACGTACATAAAAGAAATACCTATTGTCAATTTCTCCTAACTGGAACAAGCTACAAGATCCTGAATTTTCCACTAGCAATAGGTTAAAATAGAACCATGTGAGCTATGTATCCATTCAAGGCAGCTCGAATAATGAATGCACTCAACAAATGGCTTGTGCATGAGTTAATTTGCAGAAACTATCTAGTAAATAATTTCAAACATCAAATGCACTTGAGAAAATAATGTGTTCTGTTGCCCGACAATTAACAAATAAAAAAGACAAAATTGGTCAGCTAACTTATGAATTATGATTATTCACTCAGCTATGTTAATTACCATTGTTTGAACCCCCAATTTGAAATGAAGATTGTTGATTATATTGGGCTGGATCCTGCAAAGTACTGAACATTCTGGCTCTGAGCCAACAAAGCACTTAAGTACATGCTTAATTTTAAGCATGCAAGTACCCCATTGACTTAACTTTAAAGTGTGTACTTAAATGTTTTGCTAGAACGCTCAACACTTTGAAGCATGGAGTCCACTGGCTGCAGTAGAAAGTGTATTTTTGACTCTCAATTAGGTAAAAGAGAAGAAAATAATTCATTATGTGGCTAACTGACCACTTTGTCCTGAAACCAAGTGTAGGACCACTAAATGTGTCAGTGAACCTTCATTTGTTAGGTGGGGAACGATATTAATTCCCACTGAAGCCAATGAGAATTACTGATACTTAGTACATTGCAGGGTTGGGCCCTCTGTTACTGACATCTGAAAAGTGGACTTTTGACTTTTAATCAAGGTTGAAATATCTATCGACAGGTTCAGCTCTCCCATCCACCTTGGGTCACTGGAATTGGTCAGTCTTCCTATGTGAATCTAAAATCAGAATCTGGTATGAAGACTATAGTTTTTGTCCAAGATTAATAGTAATGGCATAATTATTCTGTGTGGCTCTGTCACTTCTGAGGAGACATTAAATGAGCCTAGTAGGATACTCCCACATAAGAGAAAATCTTTTGTTTGGTGAGGAAGAAAAATGATTTTGAGAAACTGGTTAGAGGCCAGGGAGAAGTTGGTTATCAGATTGCTGGAGAAGAAATATGGAGTGGCAAGTCTTGTGCACTCTGCTAGTACATTTTTCTTCATAACATACCACTTGCAGAAGATTTTTGAAAGAGTTCTCTTTCCTGTGCTCAGACTTGGTGGCTAAAAGGAAGGTAAGGCTAAATGCAGTTTCCCAAAAACAATGTCAAAATTATGGTGGCACGTATTTGCATCTGTGTAGATTTTTAGTGTTGTGTGTGGAATTTCACTTTATGTGACATGCTTTGCAAAGAAACAGCCTCCAAAAGCCAGAAACATGTAGCTTTATTATATAAATGAAGAGTTCACAATTCACACTGTTCATCTGTTCACACTGATGTTCTTGATATTGTCACATATGCCCTCTGCTGTCAGTCTACTATTGCACAACTTGTTACAGGGTATGCTTTGGATTGTCACATGCCAAAAATGGTGATGGTCATGTTTATTGTTTGTATTATGTCAGTGTCTAGAGGCCACAACAAACTTCAGATAGACATTGTGTTAGGCTCTGTACAAGCACATGGGGGAGACAGTACCTGCCATGAAGCATTTACTGTCTAAATAATTGAGGCAGACAAAGGGTAGAAGAAAATAAGTGTTATCATCTCCATTTTGCAGCTGTGGTATCTGGGCACAGGATGATATAATGACTTGCCCAAGGTCACACCAGCAATCTGTTGCAAAGCTGGCAACTGAACCCAGATCACCTGAATGTCAGTGCAGTGCCGCAGTGCCTTAACCTCAGTCCCATCCTTTTTGAAAGGGTAGCCGATCACAGTAACTTCCTGAAAGAGGGACTTATTTGTTCAAAAGAGGATTTGAAGCACACTCTGGGGAACTCAAATTTAGACTTTGTAACCACAAACTTCATCAAAATCTAAGACCAATGGAAATGGTTTTATGAATTTTAAAAAAATAAATACCAGGGAAGTCTTTTCAACACATAAACATTTCCTCACAGTGTTTGCAACTAAACCATTGCTGTCAGAGTATGAGAACCACTAAGTGTAACTGAGTACAAATTGACTGTAAACCAGAGAAACTGAAAATCTATTTTCCTCTTTCATGTTGAGAGAAAATGAAAATGTAAACAAATGGCCTAAGTGGTGAAAAATTAAATTTTTAGTAATATATGAGGTCTTTTTAATAGGGAAGGGAATTTGATCTTTAAAAATATGTGAGTTTTGAACTTGACAGCATCCCCTTCACTTCTACCGTTTGTTTTATGTCACTGAGCTCTAGAAGGGAGGGCCAGAGACATGATTTTCCAATATAATCATATTTGGATATTTTGAAACTTCTCTTAAAATTCAGCCATCAAGTGAATCAATCCATCTCTCAAATCATGCACCAAAATGTATTGAAACATAAATTCCAAGCATAGGGTTGGGGGTGGGAGGTAACATGTTGACAAAAAGGAGTTTTCCCCCAACCCTTGGAGTTTCTTTCCCACAGTCACCCCTCAAGGAAAATCTGAAAGAATAGATGGGCCTTACATCAGTATCATTAATCATGCTATGCCTGAGAGGACATGTATGCAGCTATAATATATTTGAAGAATGAGATTTTCTTTATAGTGAGCAAAACATTTTGTTTTCCTTAGTAAAAAGTAAGTGGTAAATGAAGAACAGTCACTAAAGAAAAAAATGTGATTGTAATGTGTGGAAGAATTATTCCATATCAGAATAGTTTACATTAAGAAAATAGAAATAAGGCCAGCAAGCTGATACTTGAAAGCGTTTCAAATGACTTCAACAAACCAAACAAGAAACATTTTGATTTGAGGGTATGTTGAAATATTTTGTTTTAATCAAAATGTTTTGTTTTTGTTGAAAATGTTCAAACAAAATGTTTCAACATTTCCAAACTGAAATTTTTTGGAAATAAATTTTTGAAAATTTAAACTTCTCAACCCAATTTGGTGTGAAACTAAATGTGGAAATGTTGGAATTTCCCATGAGATGGAAATTCCAAATTTCACTCAGCTCTGCTGATCCCAGGCCCACTGTTCTCCCCTCCCCTCGCCCCCCAAAAAATTCTAAAGATGGAATAATTCATTGCAAAAAGCCATCAGCCATGATGGTGCAAGTTTCTGGTTTAAAGACTTTTGTCTGTACTTAAAATGAATAACTTTTTAAAACAGGCCCGGGTTCTGAACTCATTTTAACAATGGTTTTACATTTGGAGGGGGAATTGTATAACATTTAATAGACATCTATGGGACTTATGCACATGTTTAAAGTTAAACATGCTCAAGTGCTTTGCTGAATCAGGATGGATTTAAGCATGTCCAAATTAAGTTTGTATTTTGTGTTCTGCTGAACCAAGTCCATAGTGACTGATCCTAATCTCACTGAAGTCATTGGCAAAAAATTCTGTTGATATCAATGGGGCCTGAATTGTCCACACAGCAGTTTTCAAAGAGATGTAACTACTTTGAATTTTGAAGGAGTAGTAATGTGATGATTTGCCCTATGAGGAGACTGGAAATTTTGGTTTTTGTCTAACATTTCTCTATCAGGGTTATTATTTAATTACCTGTAACTCAAAATCAGATTGATCAATTTCCTTCATATTTCACAGAAACATTCTCCCTTGCCTCAAGAATAAATGTAGCACTTTCCAAGCCTTCCGGAATTATCCAAGCCAAGTTACAGTGGTTGTTTATTGAGGGCTTTATAAGGGGAGATAGGTATAACTGTAACTATGCAGAGGTTACTGCCTTTCCATAATATGTCATTAATCATGAGAGGGCAGGAATGCCCAGTGTAATTGTCTATTATATTATAAAATATATTGTACATGTTTATTTGCAAAGCATGAGGCAGCTTTAATTTACTCATTAATTTTATTGTCAATTTTTCTCATTTTATTTTTATTAATGAATTCCCTTTTGCGGCTTTGACATGTGCTGTTCTGGAAAAGAGGTCACTTGAGTTGTACACGTGGAGAACAGAGCTTAATTAATCATAAAAATACATAGACTAACATTTTTTTAAAGTATGTTCTGTCTCTTTTGCAGAAAAAAGATGCAGGTTTCCAGTGTGAATGATGGATTCTTTTTTTAATGAGTCAGAATGGCTATTCATCTTTTTTGAGAGAGAGATTATTAGAAATCTATTCATAATAATTACTTCATTTTAATTAGTCACCTCACCAAGTTGCAAGCACCATAAAATCATTAGGCTATATTAAAACATAGTATGACATTCCAAAAATGTAGAGGAAAATTAAAAACTAAGCTGAACTTCCAATGTCACAATAGATAAGTGGTGGTCAGTTGCCCAAGAACTTTATGTGCGATTACTCTAGAGAGGGCAAAAAGAAAGGAAATTGCATTTCTTTCTTAGGATGGATGTGGCTTATAGCTATATTTTAATTGCACACACCCAAACCAGAAATATTTTAATAGAAGTTAATGGAACGTCTGAATGAAATAGTTCTAAAATTGATCTTAAAATATCACATTCCAGTGCAATAAACCAAGCAGAAAAACAAGGGTATTTAATTACACAATTTGTTGCTGAACATTGTGGGGTCCATATCCTTGTTGTTCACAAGAGTGAATAACTTTGATTGACATTAATGGTATTTTGAGGGAAGGAATTTATGTGAGAACTCTGTTTTCGCAGTACTTCTGCCCTGCCTGGACTCAGGCCATATCCTGGGTCCTCTCGCTTCTGCTTTTTCTTACTCTCTCAAGTCCTAGACACCCACAATATAGAGTCCTGTTACCTTCTCAAAGAAGAATATCAGGTTGGTGTGGCATAGTCTACCTTTTATAAAACCATATTGTATTTTGTCCCAATTACCATTGACCTCAATATCCTTAACTGCTTTCTCCTTTCAAAAATTTTTCCAAGACCTTGCATACTACAGATGTCAAACTAACAGGCCTGTAGTTGCCCAGATCACCTTTTTTCCCTTTCTTAAAGATAGGAACTATGTTAGCAATTCTCCAGTCATACAGTACAACCCCTTAGTTTACAGATTCTTTAAAAATTCTTGCTAATGGGCTTGCAATTTCATGTGCCGATTCCTTTAATATTCTTGGATGAAGATTATCTGGGCCCCCCGATGTAGTCCCATTAAGCTGGTTGAGTTTGACTTCTGCCTTGAATGTGGTAATATCTACCTCCATTTCCTCATTCTCATTTGTTATCCTACCATTATCTCTAAGCTCCTCATTAGCCTCATTAAAGACTGAGGCAAAGTATTTGTTTAGATATTGGGCCATGCCTAGATTATCCTTAACCTCCACTCCATCCTCAGTGTTTAGCGGTCCCACTTCTTCTTTCTTTGTTTTCTTCTTCTTTATATGGCTATAGAACCTTTTACTATTGGTTTTAATTCCCCTTGCAAGGTCCAACTCTACATGGCTTTTGGCCTTTCTCACTTTATCCCTGCATGTTCTGACCTCAATAAGGTAGCTTTCCTTGCTAATCCTGCCCATCTTCCACTCCTTGTAGGCCTTCTGCTTTTTCTTAATCACTTCACTGAGATGTTTGCTCACTCTGCTTGGTCTACAACTCCTGCCCAATTTTTTCCCCTTTCTTGGGATGCAGGCTTCTGATAGTTTCTGCAACTTTGACTTGAAGTAATTCCAGGCCTCCTCTACCTTTAGGTCCTCAAGTTCTTCAGTCCAATCCACTTCCCTAACTAATTTCTTCCCAAGCACTATCTCAGGAGAGGCTCTAGTAGCTTTCTTCCCCAATGTGATTTTTGTCTAGACATTCCATCTGTCTTATCCATTCCATCCCTTCTTATGTCTTTACAGTCTACCTCATCATTGATATACAATGCTACTCCACCACCTTTGCCTTTCTTTCTGTCTTTCCTAAACAGCACATACCCTTCAATACCTGTATTCCAGTCATGACTACTATTCCACCATATTTCTGTTATCTCTATAATATCCAGTTTCTCTTCCTGCACCAATAACTCTAGTTCCTCCATTTTATTACCTAGGGTCCTCGCATTTGGCTTCGCTCACATTCTTTGCCCTATTAGGCCCAGACATTCTGCCCCCAGTATCACCTATTAGAATCGTATCTACACTACCCTTCCTCCTTATGTCCATTCTCCTATCCATGGCAGTATCCTTTCTTACTTTGTTTTCTTCCCTCTCAATGTTAAAATCCATCGTGGCGATTACCTGGACATCTCCCAGCCATGTCCCCCCAATTCCTAATTTAAAGCTTTCTTAATCATTTGTGCCAGCCTCCATCCTAGAAGTCTATTTCACTCCCTACTCAGGTGAAGTCCATCCCAAGAAAACAGTCCTCTGTCCATGAATGCCTCTCAGTGGCCATACATCCCAAAGTCCTCCTTATAGCACCACTGCCTGAGCCATCTGTTGATCATCATAATCTTGTCACACCTGTGTTGGCCTTCTCTAGGAACAGGTAGAATCCCACTGACGATCACCTGAGCCTCAATTTCCTTAAGCATCTTCCCCAGCCTGGCATAGTCTCCCTTGATGTGTTTCAGTGAGAATCTAGCCATATCATTCATTCCTACGTGAAGGCTTCTTTCTCGCTCCCATTAGGATCCTCTTCAGCCTCAGGTCCACATCTCGTATCTTAGCACCTGGCAGACAGCACACCCTTCTGTTCTCTGGATCAGCTCTGGTTACAGGCCTGTCTATTATTCTCAGTAAGGAGTCCCCAGTCATGTAGACCTGCCTTTTCCTGGTGATGGTGCTATTCTCCGGTTTATCTTCTGGTTCCTCTGGCTGCAAATCTTCTTGATTCCTATTCACCCTTGCAATTCTCCGCAACCCATCCTGTATCCTTCTGGGGCTCATATATGGTGGTGTTATCTCCATTGACTCTTCTCCTCTTCCTATAGGATTAGCTGCTCTTCTCTTCTTCCTTGCCCTCTCACCTTCAGTGACCACCTGCTGTGCCTCTTCTTCATTTTCCAACTCCACAAACCTGTTCCTGAGCCCGATTCTCCTTCACTAGTCCGTCTTTTGCTCTGCCTGGTTCTCTTAGTCACATGCTTCCACTGTCCACTTTCCTCACTCAGCAGTCTTCCCTCAGAGTTCTTTGGTTCTGCTTCCATCTGCAAGTCTGAGCTTTTCCCTTCAGACTCCTCATGTCTTTGCTTCATCATCTGCTTGAACCCCCTTTTAAACTCAACCAGAGTTTCAACCTGCATCTCCAGTCCTTGGATCTTTTCCTCCAGCAGCTCTATCAGGTGGCATTTAATGCAGATGAAACTTTTTTCAGGTACCCCCTCCAGGATCACGTACATGCCGCTGCTTCCACATCCAGTCATCTTCATTGTCTCTTCCACTGCTTGTGTCACTACCACTGCTGCCTCTGTATCTGTCATAGGCTTCCCACCTATATCCTGTAAATCTGGGAAACAAAGCAAACCACAACACCACCACTCACAGCAAAACAAACAAACAAACAAGAAACAAACAAAAAAAGCCCCACCCCAATGAGCACCAAAACACTGCTAGAACACCGCACACTCCCTTCACTAGACTGTCTGTTCCTCTGCCTGCCTCTTGGTCTTCCCCCCCAAACTCCCACTTAAACTCCCCTGTTTACAGCTCTGTTTTCTGGCTCCTGTGCCGCTGTAGCTGAAAGATGGAGTGGAGGGGGCGGAAGGAATCTTTCTACTTATAGCAGTTTTTTTTCTTAAAAGAAGCTTTCTTCTCCCTTTGTTCTTATAATGTAACTGTTTGTGTATGTATGTATAGAAATAATATCAAAATAGAAATATAGCTCAGGAAAAAGTAAGGGTTGGAGTCTGATTTCACTTGCAACAGTAGAAACGTAGATTAATCCATTGACATCAGTGAAGTACCTTTGGATTTACAGTGTTGTAAATGAGTGAAACTATAGTGAGATTTCTCTTTTCAAATTTTTCAAATAAAAGAAAATATGGTAAAAGTTGAAAACTGGTCATCTGTAAAATCTCTTTTTTTCAGCTCTGATGAAGCCTTCAGCAAAGTCAATTTAAATTACCGCACAGAAAATGGGCTATCTCTTCTTCATTTATGTTGTATTTGCGGTGGTAAGTGTTTGAACTTTCATACTCTTTAAGCATGTTATTTACATGGTTAGTGATTTGGTCTGTTTAATAACCCACAGAAACATTTATATTTTTAAACTATTTGCTTTCTTTGCATTGTCCTTGCTGATGCTCAGGTAAGCATTAGTTACAACACTGTAAACTGTAGTGACAAGGTGGAGTGGCTCCAAGTAAACTTTGAGCTCCTTTCTAAATCATGCTTCAATGTAGCAAAAATGCTGATCAACTCTGATGCATATTTAAGTACAGATGTGCAACTAACTTTAAATTAGTTGTTATATTTATTTTGTAATCAAGAGATAGTATAATTCTATATGAAATATACACATTGTAGACTGGTATGAAGGTTGAATTTTTGATATTCTTTGCCCACAGAAATAACATTTCCTTTTTTTAATATTGTGAAAATGTTTTACAACATGGCGAATTAAAATAATAATAATGATGATGATAAAATAAAAATCAGATTTTCTAGCCCAGAATGTTCTCTGATGGAATTCTTGCAGATAGCAAACCAGGAGAACAAGAAAAGTCATGTGAGAGATCATCTGGGCACTCCATACTGCAGATCTCTTGTCCACACTGTGCTCATGCACTTTGCACTTGTTCCACAATATGCGACAGAGGTCAGCATTCAGAATCAAAGAGAATTGTACCCTAAGGCTTCAGTGCCACAAAGCACTTAAACATGCATTTAAATGGTTTGCTGAATCTGGGCCCTGATGTATAATTAGTGAGACCTTGATTATGCACCGTTGAAATCAGTGGGAGCTTTCCATTAGCTTCTAGTTCCTGCAAGACCTGAGAGAACACCAGGGTTGTTTTAGGCAGTTTTAGAGCAGTCTGTTCCAATTAATGGCTAGATTGTGCCTGACGCTGACTGGTACCATGAGGGGGCGGTGCCCTGCTACATGTTGAGAGTTCATTAAGAAATGGGTTATTGTGTAGTCACAATGTGAGCTAAATTGTGGCCACCCTTCTTCTAGCATAGCTGTGCAGAAGGCAGCCATAATATGGATCACAGCACTTAAGTGAATAAGACAAAGGTGGCAGGAGATGAGTGTCTTCATGTTATGGTTCACTAGTATTCCTATAAACTACTATCCCAGTAACAATAAACTGTAAAGGCACCGGGTGGAGCATCACTTTTGGAAGGATCAATTGACAAGGTAGGTGTCCAGGAAACCCAACTTGTAAGACAGGGAGGGAGTCTAATGCTGAAAGAGGAGTTTGTGCTCTATAGCACCTCAAATATCTCTAAAAAAGTCCTCCCTCAAAGATGTGAATGAGATTAGCAAGCAAATAGATGCCCAGTGCCACAAGTGTTCCTGTTAATGGCTAGATGGTGCCTGCCACGTGTTGAAGGTGTCATCATTCCCCTGTCCACTTTGGAGTCACTAGAAAGTCTGGGGATGCTAGGACAGAGGGCAATCCATTCTCTTCTCATTGTACACCCATGCAAAGGCCACCATAGTCTCTACTATTTAATTCTAAATCCGAGTAACACTGTCTGTTATAAGGACTATTGCTTGCATTTTCAGTACTGCAAATGTGAATAAAAGTGTTGAGATCTGATCTGAGCTTAATAATAAGAAACTGACAAGTCTGTAGCCACACACTAAGTGTGGAAGCTCTTAGCTGATTGCCTTCATTTGCATGTTCTTTCCTGTAAATGCCTTCTCTTTCCAATTTTTATTATAAAGGTAACAAATCCCATATTAGAACTCTTATGCTAAAAGGGTTGCGTCCATCCAGGTTAACAAGAAATGGATTTACAGCTCTGCATTTGGCAGCTTACAAGGTAAATTAGAAATTAGAAGTCAGTATGTTTGGTAGTCTGCTCTCTCTGAATTACTAATCCCAATGAAAATCTTTATGCCTTGCATACAATATATAGGAAAATTACGTATAAATGCTTGCACACATACTGTTGACTTAGCATCTTTCATGAATGCTGTTTAATTAAACCTCACAACATGTCTGTGAGTTAGAGAAGTATTGTTATGATTATGATTACAGAAAGAAAAACATTTTCACAAAAACTTTGCTGCTTCTCTGCCTTGTTTTTTGTCACAATTTTGTTTCAGCTAAAGTTTCCCAGTCAGCAGTAATAGTTGTTTATTTTATTTTATCTGTTGTTAAGAACTGACATTGTGTTTGGTGATTAATGAAGCAGAAATATAAAGACAACACATGCCCTGAAGCACTGTTATTATCCCCATTTTACAGACAGAGAAACTTAATACACAGAGAGAGTAAGTGACTTGCCCAAAGTTATACAGTAAATCTATTGACAGAGCTGGAACTGAAAGTTCTGGCTTAACTTTCTATTAGCTCATCACAAGACTGTCTTTTCTTTCCTAATTATTGTAATGTGATCAGAGCTATCTTATGGGTATGGCAAATCGGGCCAACTGCTTCAGGCCCCATGCTTTGGGGGACCCTGCAGGCCGGTGCAATTGACCAGCACTGGGCGCAGTTGATCCTGGAAGTGACGGATTCGTCACTTCCACCCTGGGCCCCACACCACCCCAGGGACAGCCCTGACTATGATAACTTGCTATTTCTTTGTTTATTTCTGTAATTTTTATACTAGTTTAATTTTATGACCACTGATAACAATTACATTGACATGTGCCAACCAAAATAATAAGGGTAATCAAGTCTTATGCTTCAGAATGTAAGATGATGCTCTATAGCAGTCATAAAGAAAACTTGCACTCGTGCAATGATGAACAATTAGCTAAGTGCCTTATAGGAATTTTGTTGCCTTACTCTCAAGTATTTGTTAGATGGGACTAATTTCCGAGTTTCTTTAGTAAATGCTGCATTGTCTGCTCACATTTTTCAATGCATACAGTGAAGCCAATGAAATTTAGGATTATACTTAAAGTTAAGCATATGCTTAAGTGATTTCTTGAATCAGGATCTTAGTTAGTCACCCAAGTCACACAACGCTTTTTCTGTGCTCTGACTGGATTCCATGAAGCTAAGCAAACCATTGCAAACTGTGAATTTCGGAATCAAATGTACAATCTGAAATTTCTTTTGCAGGACATTTGAAATGTTAAGGCTGCAGGATTTACCAACAGTTAACATACCATAACATCTATTGTATATGGAATGCATAGGGAAATATAGAGATGCCAGATACAATGGTGTGGTAAGTGCTGGTAAAGGATGACTTTTTAATGGCACTCCCTGTGTCTGGACTGTGGCCAGATTATCTTGTGAGATTTGATGGGATCACGGCAGAGCTTAGTAGGCTGGACCGAGTCATCACTTGGGAAAGGAATTCTCCAAGGAATTCCTAGTTTAGGCCATTTTATTTTCAGGGGTTTTTTCCTCACTAAATTCAGGGCAAAATATCACATTCAGTTATACAGAACCTTCTTTCATAGTCTTGGGCCTAAAAAGTTTGCTTTTCTTTTTTGAATTAAAATTTGGCAAGGAGGGTGGTGTTAGGGAAAACATGGAAGTTGATAATTGCTCCAATAAGCTGAACACATATATTTTCAACACCAACAAAATGGCTTGGGTCAGCACATCTCCACTGTATGTTCTGTAATGCTGATTCATTCATGGTCTATGCTCATTTTTGTATACAATACAGGGAGAAGGAGCTGTGGTGGCGGCACAAGCTTGAGCATCTCTTGCTGTTGTGGTCTTATTATTTATGATTTTTTACTGTAGCATTTAGGATCCCTAGGTATAGACAGGACCCCATTATGCTAAACAGATCAACACAGAACAGCAACAACAAAGAGCTGGTCCCTGTCCCAAAGAGAGTACAATCTAAGTCTAAGATATGAGACAATGGATGGATACAGACAGACAGTGAAGTACAAGGAAACAATGGGACAGTACTAGTCAGAATGACAGGCAATGTTGTGTGTGCTGCTATTGGATGCTGAATAGCCATTTGAAGATGTTTTATTTCCAAGATGTCCTGGCTTCTGTTCATGGTTCTGCCATTGATTCACTGAATGACCCCAGGCAAGCTACTTCATTTCTCTGTGCATAAGTTTATCCCTTTGTAAATGAGTTCAATAATATCCACCTCAATTGGATATTGTCCCTCATAACACACAGTTGGTGAACTGATCTTAGAGTCTCAATAAATTGTTGTTATTACTATGATTTCCATTGCCATTGTTATATCTCGCAGGAATATCAGCAGTGCTTTAGCCCATTATGTTGTCAACAAGGAGACTCATCCAAAATACCAAAATCATAAATCTGATATTCAGCACACCATCCTGTGTATTTGTGGAATTTCCATTGTAGATCAGGAGAAGTCCTAACGTGCCCTTCTTCTGGGTTTGACACTCTAACGGGTCTGATATTTAAAATAGTCCATCCGAGCATTTAAAAATGGTTCTGAGGCTAAGTGATATTTAAATAGCTTATAAAATCAGGGAGAGACACAGCGTTAGAGATGTCTATCGGCCTGACAAAAACATTTGAAATGTGTGCATTGTAGGACAGTGCAGAACTTGTGACAGCCCTGCTGCATGGTGGAGCTGACATTCAGCAAGTTGGATACGGAGCTCTTACTGCGCTTCATATTGCTACAATAGCTGGTCATCATGAGGTACTTTTTTCCCCTTCTGCACAGGAAATGGTGAGAGTGAATGGCATGATTAATCAGCTCATTTATCTTTTAGCGTGTTACTGCTTAAAACACAGACAAAACAGCACGTCAATAACTCAGTATATCCAAGCTTCATTTACTGGCACTTCATAACCCCTTGGAGAGGCTATTAGGATTAAAAAAGTTTCTCTTGGTTTGTGTGTACATAGAATACACATGAATAAATGTACCAGACATATTCATACATCTCCTGCTCTTTGTATAAAATGTCTTTAAAGTCTTTTTGGAAACCAGTGCTATTCCTTTATTAATATCAAATAACACTGCTCTACAGCCAAAATGCTTCTGAAATAAATGTAGTCCAACTTTACTTATTCTGGGTCACTGAGAAGGAAAATGATGCTTAAAATTGTTGATTGGCTCTAGTTTTCAAGATATGCTATTGGGTCAGTATATACGACCCTTGACTTGGGAATGGCTGAGGATAAGTGAGTTATAAAGGGAAAGGATCTCAATTTAAACCAGAAATGACTAAAATACATCTTTGACTGGATCTATGAATAAATCTATGACTGGGTTTGGACAGTACTTGCTTTTGAGGAAAAACAATGAATGATGCAATCTGAAGCTATTGCGTCATACATGATATGAATTGCATCATGTTATTCCTAGAAGTCATGAATGATGCAATCATAAGGAAGCTTACGTCACTCTGCTGAACAAATTGCCCTATATCAGCTCTAGAAATCATACAGTGTCGTGCTCTCTTATTTGTCAGTGTTTGATTTTGCAAAGGGACACATTTCTGTTTAGCCAAAGTGAGCAGAGATGCCTGGTACTTGTGTGAACAGTGCAGATAACTTCTGTTATGGTTGTGGTGAAGTGACTTTTGCATTACAAAAGCGCAGTATAAGCACTATGGTTAAGAAAGCCTATCACCTTTATTTTGGCTGCAAAATTGGAGATCAGGACAAGAGGTGGGCCCCACACATATGCTGCAACACTCGTGCAACAAATCTTGGCCAGTGGTTGAACAGGAAAAGGAAATCTATGCCTTTTGCGGTGCCAAGGATTTGGAGAGAGCCAAGAGATCATACCAGCAATTGTTACTTCTGCATAGTGCCTCCAGTTCGGAAAGGTGTGTCAAAGAAGAAAAAGTGGACTGTGCATTATCCAAACATTCCATCAGCTATACGCCCAGTACCCCACGGAGAAGGACTGCTGGTTCCTGATGCACCAGAATCATTCTCACTTGAGTCAGATGAGGAAGAGGAAGAGGATGAAACTTCTGGTCCTGAACCATCAATGTCACAGGACCCACATTTTCTCCCATCCTCCTCCTCTGAACCACACCTCATAACACAAGGTGAACTGAATGACCTTGTCAGGGATTTGGAACTACCCAAGAGTAAGACAGAGCTGTTGGGCTCCAGACTACAGCAATGGAATCTCCTGGCAGGCTATCAGGGCAAATGGAGCCCATCAATGCTTGCAGACTATTGCTGGACAGTGACAAGAGATGCTCCATTTAATGAATACAAGAGACAAGCCAAGAAGCGCCGAGTAGACACTGAATAGGACTAAACTATGTACATAATAGTTTTTTGCCTTTTGTTTCATAATAAATTTTATTTATATAACCCTTTTGCTGATTTTTAAAGTGTTACATAAACAGGACAGGTGAAATATTATCATGTAAAGCAATCATAAACACATGAAAAGACCTAGGTTTACAATTTATGATTAAAACTCTACTATCTACACAATATACATAGACATAAAATGTAAAAACTTAAATAGCTTAGAAACAGTAGCCAATCAGTTGTTTTAATTGTCATATTTGAATTCAGCACATCAAAATACATAATAAATATCACATTTTATCTCTGAAGCAGACGACTTCTCAAAAATTGTAGACCAGTGTAATTTAACAAAACATGTGTGGTGACGTGAATGCATATGAATACTCTTAGTGGGATCATTGCTTCCTCCACAGAACTCTGTATGGAAGTGTGGAAGTGAGGGTTCTGTGGCACTGTCTCATCCCCTTCTCCAGATCCTGTAGATTATGCTCCACAAGCTGAGTGCATGTTCTGCACTCAGGGAGGGGGCAGAGATTTGGCCTACTCAGATATTCTTTTCTTAGAGTTGTATTATCTTCTCTGTGAGTTCTGTCTGGGGATCCCAGCAGCAGCTGCAGTCAGGGGAAGCCCCTAGTATGTGAATGCAACCGAGCCATGCAGCTGTTGAGGTCCAGCGTCAGCCGTTGCTTTCTATGGACTCCTAGGGTTCCGCCAAGCTTGGGTGTGAGCCCTATGGCTCTCCCTCCATGACAGAATGATCTGGAGGAATTCAGTGAGGGGACCCTTGAAAGGATTTCTTCCTGCAGAATCTGCTACTGAGGTGGTGGGGGGTGGGGAGAGGAGTTCCACTGGAGGCTGCAGTCCAGCCCCTCCTTATCTAAACATGCTTTTAGTCATGAACCTGTTAACCTATCACTTTCCAGCCTCATTTCAATCACTTCTCATATCATCTCCTTTGCATTGCCCTGGCAACAATTAACTCAATCTCATTTATTTTTTTTTAAATATATTTCTTGAAGCATTTAATATTATGCAGAATTACTTTCGTAATGAAGGATTCATAATTGCAAACATAATCATAAATGCACAACTATTTGTGTTCTCAATTCTGCTGATTAAGTTGAAATTACTGACTTTTACAAAACAACAAAACTAGGCTAACTTATGGAAACAGACACTTCAGATTTCCTGAAATAGGGCTGGTGGGCAAGAAATACAGGATAACAACAAGAAGTTACAAAGAAGGTAATATAGAGCACATTGACAACTATATTTGCAGTTGTGTAATCAGTTGTGCAATCACAGTCACCTCATTTGCATTCAAAAATATCCACTTGTTGGTGTCAATATAGGAATTATCTGTGTAACTGGAGGCTTCTGCAAACAACTGTGTGATACAGTTAAGAAGCCATGTTGAGACTTTGGCTCATATTATATTAGGCTGATATTTCTCAACTTTCTTCCATATGGGGTTCCTCTCTGATCTAGCTGGGACCCACTCACAATTTATGGGGAGGACCAGGTACTGAGACTGCCCTGGGGAAAACATTTGCTTTAAGTAATGGACTTTCTTTCTAAACCTGATATTTTTAAAAGAATTTTATTAGAAAGCAACTCAGACTTCAGGTCAGTTCCTAGTAGAAAAGTGTCAACATCACCAGAATTAACACCCTGGTTTGTATTAATTGGCACCTTTGTTGGCATGCTCAGCAGAGAGGATGAAGACTGAAGAGCACAGGATCTATCTAGGTTCATGCTGAAGCACACTGGGGCAATGGTGGTAGAGGCAGAGGGAAATGTAGGTGTTTTGCAGATAGTGAGAAATTTTTTACTTCAATCCAGTCCTTTTTAAACTATTAAATTCAGAAAAAAAACAGAAGACTAAATGACTAACACTCCTCTAATGGAGGGGGAAATAGTTCTGTGAAAGTACTTATTGTAAAGCAACATTCACGATCTATCTGAAACCACAGAAAACAAGGAGGTTCAGAGGTAAGATTTAAACTCTGTCATTCATCCTGTATTGCAAACATCACCAAAATTGAGAGGGGTAGCCGTGTTAGTCTGCATCTGTAAAAAGCAACAAAGAGTCCTATGGCACCTTATAGACTAACAGATGTATTAGAGCATAAGCTTTCGTGGATGAATACCCACTTCGTCATATGCATGTGTCTGTTAGTCTACAAGGGCCACTAGACTCTTTGCTGCTTATCACCAAAATTGACAGTGCTGCCACTTGGAGAGTGTAACAGAACTGCTAGTCCCACAGGCTTTGAAATTGCAGAAGCAACAAAACTGTGCTTACACTTTCATGTGGCTGCCATCTTGGCCTCACTCCACTTGTAAACCTTTGAAACATTTCTGTTTACACTGAAGGCATAGTCAGCTTAAATATGTCTTTACTATCAAACCAAAGTTAGACTCCTATCTCCCTTTGAAATCAAGGGGAGCTTAGCGCTTAAATAATAACTACAGTAATCTTGTCCCAGGGCGATTCAAAGGCACTTTGCAAAGCCAGCCTGAGTAATCTGCACTTCCTCAACATTTCCACTGGGAGTGGAAATTCTGTGCTCTGTTAAGCTCTGTACAGATTCATGATCTGACCATACTCCATAGGAGCCCTACTGGCAAAGGTTGCCTCATGGAGGAGCTAAATCACCATATCCCAGCCACTTTCCTCTGTCACCAGCATCACTCACATTTTAAGATGTGCTGGCTGCCTCATCCCCCACTCCGCAGATCTTGGTGTGGGCAGGGCAGGATGAGGGTGCAGTGTGTTGTTTCATCCCTCCACCTGGCCAGACTTTCTGCCATTGGGGATCCTCCCCAAGATTTGGGCCAGGAGAAGCCAGTGCAGACTCTGGCTGATTCTTGCCTCATGTTTGTATCCTCTAAATATTTAGAAACGGTGAGTACAAAAGACACCAAAATGAGAATAACTCCAAATGTTACTTTTGCATTGATTGATTGGGCGCTCGAGATAGAAGCCATAAAGATAAGTCACACGAAAGCCTAGTGTTACCTCTGAAATCTGTGCAGATGTGACAAAGTGAGAAAAAGGATAAAGCACTGTACGGTTAGTCACACACGAAAACTCAATTAAAAAGCTGTTATTCTTCAATGTTTCAGTCAGCAACTCCAACAGTTATCAAGGGACAAATCAATTTGCAGCATCTGTAGGCAACTGTTTAAGTCTGTGGATGGAGAAGCATGCTAATAGAGCAGACTGACATTAAATACTTTATTTTGAAGGTTAGCTTTCCAGGGACTAGGTTTTGCTGGTGGTTTTGGTGTTTGTTTTTTAGCATTACGTTCTTAAACTTATGAGACATCATGTCATTCTCTTCATTAGTCAAGTATATTCCTGGGTCGTCTTGTTTACTCACTAGAAATGCTTCCTAGCATTTCCTGTTTCAAAAAAGTTGTTGCTGTTTACAATGTAAAAAATATATATCCAATCATTCTGTGCAAGAATTATAATAGACAAGTTATCAACAGTCTTATTTATTTTATGATCCTTTCATCTTCTCTGAAATGTGCTTTGTGTTTTGTGTGTGGACTGTGTGTTACTTGGTAATGATCCTATGTACGGAGTGATATTTTGCCTTGCTGGGAGCATGGCATTAAGGAAATTGTATGTATTTTTTAATGGAGCCCCAAGTATTTAAGGCATGGATCGGCAACCTTTGGCATGCAACTCGCCAGGGTAAGCCCCCTGGCGGGCCGGGCTGCCGCATCCGCAGGTTCGGCTGATTGCAGCTCCCACGAGCCGCGGTTCTCCGCTCTAGGCCAATGGGGGCGGCAGGAAGCAGCAGCCAGCACATCCCTCGGCCCACACTGCTTCCCGCAGCTCCCATTGGCCTGGAGCAGAGAACCGTGGCCAGTGGGAGCCACGATCTGATAAACCTGCGGACACTGCAGGTAAACAAACTGGCCCGGCCCACTAGGGGGCTTACCCTGGCGAGCTGCATGCCAAAGGTTGCCAATCCCTGATCTAAGGTACAATCTGTAGTATATATTCTTAATAAAACAGTGTCTATCTTTTTCAAAAAGTCCATGTATATAAAGTAAGGCTGTCTGATCATATTATCTTATTGATTATGTTGTCTTCCTCATTATGCTGGACGCTCATTAGATTGGGTTATTTACTGGAGTCATTTTAATAGCTCATTATATCCTATAAGTGTTATTCACAGCTGGTACATTGCTAGGTAGACCTTTTATAGAATCCCTTTTTCTACCATAAATAGGCCCCAATGTTGCACTCAGATGTGCTAGTGTGGTTCCCTCTCTCTGTGTGTAACTAGATTGACTACACTGTATCTTGATGCAGGATCAGGGTCATATTTTGCTAGACAGTCCCATAACCAAATTATTTTTATTTACATAGGGTGGGCAAACTTCACATTCACCTGAAGCATTGTCCTTGTCGTATCTGACCTAGTGCGTACCTTGTCACTGGTTTTTAAGGTTTTGACATCCAAAAAGAGGTGTCCTGGATCTATTTCATAGTCAATAGTAAAGGTGATCTTTGGGAATTGTTTAGTGAATAACTTTACACTGTACTGTACATCATTTTTGTTGATGATAGTAGGGAAGATGCCAGCTATGTAGTATCTGTACAAAATTGGATGAGTATTAAGCTGTTCAGGCCCTGGACCTAAATACCAATCCAAGATTGCTGCAAGTTGATTTGTCTATCCCCTGACAGTGTACTGAGCTAGGGACTGAAGCAAACACTCTTTTAATTGAGATTGTGGAATAATTAAGGTTTGATCTTTATGCATTTTTAAAATATTAAAATAGGTGCATGTCACAGTATAGTATACTTGTATGCATGTATGGATGTTATTCATCCCAGTGCAGAGGAACTATGCACCATTTTATTTCCACTTAGGCACTCAAAATAGGATTTACTGGGGACAGAGATGAATAATTCTTAGAGACACCCTCTTTCCAGTATGGAACTTCACCTATGTCTGAAAATATACTATTTAAAAAAATTATGTTTTTCAAATGCAGAAGGCATAATAATCAGCTGTCCATTTTTGGAAGATTCTGTTGATATGAGAGATCCCTTATACTTGAAGGGGAAATTACATTTACATCTACTTTAAGGCCACTTTACGCTACCAAAGAAGGGAGTTTTAGGGTAAATGAGAATCACGCCCCAAATGGGGAATATTGTTGGACCTGTGTGTGAAATATCAATTCCACAACAGAAGAAAGTGCCACTTCTGATGATCTAAAATGGGGATAGTAATGTGAGTGGAGAGTCCCTACCTCCGCAGTAATGGATGTCGTTGAAAGCCTATAAACATACATACGTACACATGCACATTCACTAAACAATGTAGTCACATAAAATTGTTCTGCCCTCCTGGCAGAAAATGCACATTTTTACTGGCTCCAGCAAGTTACCCCAAAATTGTTGCCAGTAGTTATTTGTTCTTCCAAAGAGTGAATCTTGATTAAAGTTTATTTTAATAGGTGTTTCAGTGGGTTTGTGCACTGGTCTTTTCCTCTGGAAACGTCAGTTCAAATCCTGACCTTGGTAACAATTTAAACTGTTTTTGATGGTCATGCCTTAGTCATTATTTGACAATATTGGGAAACTAGTCACAGTTTGGCTGTGCTCATATTGACTGGTAGCAGGGACTGAGATCCATAGATAGAACTATCTGTGGAATCTTGCATAGCATTTACCTGCACTGTGCCTGGTTCTTTCCAATATTTTAATCTGCACTAAATTCACTGACCAATAATAAACAGAAAACAAATACTATGCATTTATGGCAAAGTTGAAAAAAACCTTCTGTTTAATAAGCATTGTGAAATCTCTAGAAATCTTCCACACATCTGTGCAGATGTCTCATCCCAGAACTCTTATTTTCTCAAGAAGAGGCATCATTAAGGGAGATATCCACAGTGAAATTTTGAATAAAATTGCTCATGATGGACATGACCCCACGTTTGCACACTAATGAAGGTGCTATTATCTTGGTGGGCTAAGTGGGTAGATTACATTCACTGAAAATTCAGAAGGTTATTCTGATTATCTGGTCATCTGTTTAGAAGTTCTAAGAAGCTGTGTAGTGTTTCCCTAGAAAACAAATACATACCACCTCTAACACTTACGTGAACTCTGACACCACCAGCATAAAGAATGAACATTTCTTCCAAACTCAGGTTTCCTAGTCTGTGTCTACCCTAGCAAGCTTACAGAGGCACAGCTGTACTGATGCAGCTGTGCCACTGTAAGATCTCTCATGTAGCTGCTCTATGCCGATGGGAAGGACCTCTACGATCAACATAATTAAACCACCTCCAATGAGCAGCAGTAGCTATGTTGGTGGGAGAAGCTCATCTGCTAACATAGCATTGTGCACACTGCTGTTTATGCCAGTGAAACTTATATTGCTCAGGGGATGTTTTGCCTATTTTGTTACAAAGTAAATATCAACACCTGTCAATTTTTTGGGTGCAGTAAGTAAGAAAGAAGTGGCAAATTCATCTCTGGTCCACCTTTAATAAAAATTTTGTAGCGATATAAAAAGTGGTGTGACAATTGCAAAAGATTTTCTGATGTGACAGTGTACTACTCAATTTGATATAAAATAGGCCTAACTATACTTTCTGAAAGACATAGGAGGTGGGAAAAGACATACTGACAGGCATGTCAAAAGAAATGTTAAGTAATGTAAAGGAGGCCTTGAAATCTTGTGCGCTGGCTTCTAGTCATGTACCAGATAGCTAGAGAAGAGCCTGAAAAACAAGCCAAGATATGAACACTCAGGTCTGGTCTACACTATGTTTTAACTGAATTTAGCAGCGTTAAACCAATTTAACCCTGTACCAGTCCACACAACGAGGCCCTTAATATCGATATAAAGGGCTCTTTAAACCGGTTTCTGTACTCCTCCCCGATGAGAAGAGTAGCTCTGAAATCGGTATTGCCATGTCGGATTAGGGTTAGTGTGGCCGCAAATCGACGGTATTGGCCTCCAGGTGGTATCCCACAGTGCACCATTGTGAACGCTCTGGAAAGCAATCTGAACTCGGATGCACTGGCCAGGTAGACAGGAAAAGCCCCGCGAACTTTTGAATTTCATTTCCTGTTTGCCCAGCGTGGAGCTCTGATCAGCACAGGTGGCGATTCAGTCCCAAATCCAAAAAGAGCTCCAGCATGGACCGTACGGGAGATACTGGATCTGATCACTGTATGGGAAGACAAATCTGTTCTATCTGAGCTCCATTACAGAAGACGAAATGCCAAAGCATTTGAAAAAAATCTCCAGGCTATGATACAGAGTCCACAGCACAGTGCTGTGTGACAAGCATAACGGAAAACCAAAGAATCAAATGGACGCTCATGGAGGGAGGGAGGGGGGACTGAGGACTCCAGCTATCCCACAGTCCCCGCAGTCTCCGAAAAGTATTTGCATTCTTTGCTGAGCTCCCAATGCCTGTATGGTCAAACACATTGTCCGGGGTGGTTCAAGGTATATCTCGTCAATTTACCTCCCCCTCTTTCCCTCCCCCCCCCAGTGAAAGAAAAGTGTCACCCTATGTCTACTGCATGCTGCTGGTAGACGCGGTGCTGCGGCACTGAACAGCAGCATCCTCTCCCCTTCCCTCCCCGGTGGCAGATGGTACAGTACAAAAGGACTGATAGCCTTCCTCGTCATCATCCCATGAGTGCTCCTGGCTGGCCTCAGGTGAGGTCGGCCAGGGGCACCTGGGTAAAAATAGGAATGACTCCTGGTCGTTCCCGGCAGATGGTACAGAACAGCTGGTAACCATCCTCATCATAGCAACTGGGGGCTGAGCTCCATCAGCTGCCCCCTTTCCTGTTTAAAGAAAAGATTCTGTACTGCCTGGACTATCATAGCAGTGGGATGCTGGGCTCCTCTCCCCCCACCGTTTAATGTCCTGCCTGGACTATCATAGCAGCTGGAGGCTGCCTCCCCCTCATTTTATCTCACTAAAAACTCAGTGTTTCTTATTCCTGCATTCTTTATTACTTCATCACACAAATGGGGGGACACTGCCACGGTAGCCCAGGAGGGTTGGGGGAGAAGGGAAGCAATGGGTGGGGTTGTTGCAGGGGCACCCCCGTGAATGGCATGCAGCTCATCATTTCTGCGGGATCTGACATGGAGCGGCTGTGCTCTCTGGTTCTCTGATACACTGGCTCTCTAGTACACTTGCCCCATATTCTAGGCAGGACTGACTCTATTTTTAGATAAAATTTAAAGGAAGGAATGACCCGGGGAGTCATTCCCGTTTTTGTCTTTGCGCCCCCGGCCAGCCAGGTGAAGGCCAGCCAGGAGCACCCATGACAGCAGCAGACAGTACAGAACGACTGATAACCGTCATCTCATCGCCAATTTACAATGGCACAGCAGACGGTACAGAACAACTGGTAACCGTCTCTGCTATCTTGCAAAGGCAAATGAATGCTGCTGTGTAGCACTGCAGTACCACCTCTGTCAGCGGCATCCAGTACACATACGGTGACAGTAACAAAAGGCAAAACAGGCTCCATGGTTGCCATGCTATGGCGTCTGCTAGGGCAATCCAGGGGAAAAGGGCGCAAAATGATTGTCTGCTGTTGCTTTCATGGAGGAAGGAATGAGTGACGACATTTACCCAGAATCACCCACGACACTGTTTTTGCACCATCATGCATTGGGATCTCAACCCAGAATTCCAATGGGCGGGGGAGACTGCGGGAACTATGGGATAGCTACGGGATAGCTACCCATAGTGCAACGCTCCAGAAAATCGACGCTAGCCTCTATACTTGGATGCACCCCGCCAAATTATTGTGCTTTGTGTGGTCGCATGCACTCGACTTTATACAATCTGTTAAAAAAATGGTTTATGTAAAATCAGAATAATCCTGTAGTGTAGACGTACCCTCATATTTGGATCCAAACTTGTGGCTGGCCTCTGTCATAATTGGCTGAATTGTCTGCTCCTCATCTCAGATCTGGAAACCTGGGAAAATCAGATCCAGCCATGAATTTTGTGGCTTTTGACCATTCCTATAAATGCTTCTAGGCAGAAGTGAGGAAGATTCATAGTCTCCAGCTGTGAATAAAAAGTACTTTGCCATTCCAGATAATTTCCAAATAAATCTAGAAAAGTCATTGTTTCCCTGCACACTTTCAAAGGTTTTGCTTCAGTTCAATGTATTTCAACATGCTGATTATCTCTCTGGCATGTGGACTGAATGCGCTGATGTTTGGAAATTCCAGTCCAAGTAGCGCTAATTTTGGAGCAAGTGCAGTCATTCATTATCAGCATCATGTGAACAAGTGCTGAGCAGCCAGTTCAAACTCAAGGAAAATAGTAAGTATGATGGAACCTATATAAGGAATCTGCATTTGTCAAACAGAAACAAGAGCTGGTTTGAGTCAACTCGACCTTGTAAATCTTAAGGGTTTTTTTGCTTGTACAAAATGACAAGACAGGACATGCAGAGAGAACAACTTGTCAATGTATTTTAAAAGATATAGTGAGAGCAGATTAGAAGTTACAGAAAGGCAACTTAAAAGTTAGAATCACTCATTAGTGAAGAAATAGTTATATATTAAATATAAATAATGGAAGCCTGATTGTCATTTATACTAAGACTCCTTTCTACCACTCTAGTATTGTAAAAGATGGCTTAAAACTAGTATAAATTTATGCAAACTTCCAGAGTGGTGTAAAGGGGCCCTAATATTAATGAGACACATATAGGGTGACATCCTGACCCCATCAAAGTCAATGGGAAAATGTCCAATTACTTTAAAGTGTCCAGGGTTTCTCCCTTAATATTTTACAACATGAAAAGCCATATTTTCAGTCTGGCCTATGAATATGGGCAGAAAAATATTGCATTCACAAATCCCACATTTGCACAAATCAAATAATTTAATACTTAACGTGTGGATGTTGTTACATAAAATATTTATGAACAAATATTGACGCTGGGCTATAAATTTAAGCACATAATGTTGATTGGTTTCTTTATATTACTTGCAGAAAAATACTGTGTATTGAGTTCAAAATCATTCTTCTTGCAAATGCAACTTTTTTCATTATTTCCCCTTTACTAACGCAGAATCAGCTACACTAATAAATTTTGATTTCTGGATAAGGAGACAGATTAATTTACAGTTTGCAGGTTCTTAGCTTTCCAGAATAGATCTTTCACATACAACTTTGAGTTCTTTGTTATTTAATTATCATTAGTTGATTAAATGAAACAAAAAAATCATTGATCCAATGATACATGATTTTTCAATATATCTGTATCAGGATGAGATCTAACTTAGCTTTTTTAAGCAGGTAAATTGCAGTATGTGCTAGCGGAAAAGAATTTTTCAGATTAGAGTCCATATTTTGAAATTCTGGCCCTCCAAACCTCCATTCCTCTCCCCATTTCTATTGTTTCCCATGTCTACTTCTGTCAATGTTTTTTCCCTTAGAAAATTATACAAATAAGGCACCAATCCTACAATACACTCCTCATGACAGAGTTTATTGAAGGATCGAAGTATTAAGTGTAAACCTGTGGGGGTGGTGATTTTGCATAATTTTGTATTTTCTGTTGCTCAACAGAAAAATGCTCTAATGTAAATAATACATATGAGATGCACAAGAACATAAAGTAAATATGTGCTTCAGATCTGATCATTAAAATGAAGAACGATGAGCAGAAAATACAAAATACCTTGCTTTATTTTACTTTTTCAAATTGCTTTTTTAAAACTTTTGGGCTGATCCTATGAGTGGCAGAGCACCTCCCACAATGTGCAGAGTGCCCTCAACTCCAACTGAAGTCAATAAAAACTGAGGATACTCAGCTCCTTGCAAGGATAAAGCCCCTAATTTGATGAGGAATCATTTTTGAGAGCAATTTAGAAAAGATCCATTGTTTTCTCTGTTAGTAATGATCAGCTCTTTGCCAGAAACATCCCCTACAGAGAGTTGTACTCCATATACCTCATTTGGTTCTGTTGTTCATTTGGAACCTGAAGATTTATAGTTCTGCTTTTTTCTTTCCTTTTTTTATAGAACTTTGAAATTGTCAGTCTAGTGAGAATCTCTTCTGCTAGGCTAAATAGCTTACTTTGCACAGAATTTCATTAATATTCATGGAAATTGGAACTATAAAAAAACTAAAAAGTGCAGTGAAATGTAAGTCAGAGAGGGAAAATATATTTTTGACATTTCCTCCATTTCAATAAAATAAGAAAAAGACATTATTTATTCAGTTAAATAAATAAAAGAAACATACACACCAGCCTATTATACATATTATTTGACTTTTCCATTTCTTAAGAAAAGATACTCATTATATTTCAGAGCCAGACAAAGAGCAACTGGAGAATCTAGCTTTGATTCTCAGTTCTGCTGCAGGGCCAGTTTGTGACCTTGGCTCAATCTCCACACCTCCTGAAACCACGATGGTAATCACCTCTATAAAACTGGGAGATTAAAGGACACTGCTGTAAATGAGATGTTCCAACTCAGCTGAGCCAGCTTGGTACATAAATATTTCATTTTCTCTGTATTTTGTGTCATATTTGTTTACTTTGGCAAAACTAGTTTGCTGGTTTGTTTTATCGTTTAGTGGACATTTTCAGAGCACAGTCCCAGGACTGGAGTCCTCAGTGGGAAGTGTGCAGAATTTGAGAAAAATAAGAGATGCTGGAAACCAAATTAGATACCCAGATGAGTTTAAAAAAACCATTCCTAAGCCTGGTGTTTTAAAAACATTAAATGTTTCAAGCCCAGAGGGGTCACTGTTGAATTAATAATACATTTTTAATATGCATTGATGTGTTATACAATATTCCCACACTGAAAAACTAATATTGTGGCCTATTTCATTTTATAAATTAAAATTGGCATTTGCAGATTACAATGCAGAGAGGTTTGTGAACTTAGCTGAGATTCCAGTTGGGATAGACGAGTGTTATTTCGTTTTGCCAAATGTACAGTTGACACTCTAATGAGTGAATGCATTTGTTTTCTTGCAACAAGGACTTGTTGATAAACACGGAGTTTGTCTTATAAAGATAGCTTTCAAAGAATAAAATGTAGATTTTCACATGTAAATCCTATTTTACAATGGAATATTTTTCATCTCTACTTTTCCCTTGAATGAGTTTTATTACTAGTTGTGGGTGAACCTCAAACAACTTGAGAAACCTTGGAAAGTTTACATATTTATTTGAAACTTATCTGAATATTTCAAAGTCCTCATTTTCCTTCATCTTTCTCACCATTCCACACTAATCCTTCCAACTTCTACAGTTACATATTTTCCCTTCCTCCTAATTCTATTTGTCTCCTGACTCTCAGTCACAGGCATCTCCAGTTTTCTCCACCTGACATCCAGTATGCCCCCTCCCTTTCATATGTCATGAATGGAGAGGTCTAGTCTGAAGTTTCATTTTATATCTCTGTTACAGTCTGGCTGGCTAGAAAAATCTAATCTCATGAATTCAGGGACACTGGCTGCACTGGCGCTTTACAGCGCTGCAACTTTCTCGTTCAGGGGTGTGAAAAAAACACCCCCCTGAGCACTGCAAGATACAGAGCTGTAAAGCACCAGAGTAAACAGTGCTGCAGCACTGGAACCACGGCTCCCAGAACTGCAAGCTAATCCCCATGAGGAGGTGGAGTATGTGCAGCGCTGGGAGAGCTCTCTCCCAGCGCTGGCGCTGCGACCACGCTCACACTTCAAAACGCTGCTGCGGCAGCACTTTGAAGTTTCGAGTGTAGCCAAGCCCCCAATCTTCACAGCCCTGCAACTTGTCTGAAGCTTTTTTGTAGTCATTTATGCTGGTGCAAAGTCAATGTAAAATGCTACCAAACGAGGATAGTAAGACTATGCCCACTTTGCATAGATGTATATGACTACACAAATTGCAGGGCAACGGTGAATCAGGCCTAGGTCTTCTCCAGAATTTGCCTTTGGGTGTGGCTACACTTGCAGCTGTACAGCGCTGGGAGTTACAGCTGTCTTCGTACAGCTGTGTAGGGAAAGCGCTGCAGTGTGGCCACACTTGCAGCATTTGCAGTGCTGTTGGGAGTTGCTGAACAGGCATTCTGGGATACCTTCGAATACCTCTGGAGGCCAATTACAGCGCTTTTGGTGGCCACACTGGCGGAGCAGCGCTGCATCACCAGTGCTGCAATCGTCATACCCCAGGCAGAGCAGGAGTACAGCCAGCGCTGAAGCCAGGGAGATGCAGCGCTGTAAGTGCCTTGCAAGTGTGTACGGTGAGTATGTTGCAGCGCTATAAACCCACCACCAGCGCTGCAACTCTCCAGTGTAGCCAAGCCCGTCTGAACCCTGAGGAGTGGGAGGAGAGAGACCTGAATTAATGAGACTTGATACAGCAGCCATTTTAGCAGAAATTGTCCAGTCCCCCAGATGGATTTGATTAAAGGAGGCCTGTTGCAGACTAGGTGATGGAGAGTTTGGTCTGACCCAGTACGGTCGTTCTTATGTATCTTTCATTATTGATTTTATCTGTGACCCAACTGTATTTATCTTATCTATTCCAATAAGGCTAGGAGAATATACAGATACCTTGTCTCAATTTTGTCTTCTGTCCCCAAGTCTAACAAAAAAGAATATGTTGAAACATTTCAATAGACTTCTTCCTTAGTTAGACAGCTCCTTTAATTGTATCTTACATCTGTCAGTTAGTGTTTCACAACCATTTGGAAGCTTCTTTAAGCATTTACTGCTTCATTCTGTTTAAGGTTAATTGCACAATTCTTACAGACCAGCAAAGAGTTAAGAGACTTGCCTGTTTTGTACAAAGGATCTTTACAGGACATGACTGATTATATCTATATCTGCTCATTTGGAAAGAATTAGGCAGTGCTTGATGCTCCTCTTATTTAGGTTTTAATGGCTTAATTAATAAAGAAGCTCTGAAAAGCATTGCAGATTCTTTAGATGTGTTAACACAGGGATATACATAGGCTAATGCGGATGCATATGGCTTAATTGTTGAAGATGTCTTTCTCATTTTAATTTTACCTACTAGAAAGTCAATATCCATTGATTTAATTTTGTTAGAAGAATCCTTATCTCCTGCCCTTCTCTAAGAGACAAAATCTTGATGTAGTCCATTTTATGTTCCATTTGTTGACTCTCTCTAACCTTCAAAGTTACCTTAATTAACAGTCTCTGTTTGAAGTGGACATAATTTACTTGAATTTTCAAAAAGCTTTGGATAAAGCCTTTTATAAAAGACTATTAAGGTAAATAACAAGAGGGTAAAGGGAAAAGTCATGTTGTGAATTAAAAACTGGTTAAGCAAGAAGAAATAGAAATAGAGTCGTACTGAATGATTACTCTTCAGAGTGGAAAGCAAGTTAATAGTGGGGCACCACAAAGATCAGTCTTATTTAATAAACTAAAGCTTTGGAGGAGAAAGCGGGTAATAAGCTGCTGAAAATTGCTGATTGCACTAAGTATTTTCAATTAGTTAAGAACAATTGTGAGAAACTGCAGACATTTTTAAATGAGAGATGGATCTGTTGCAATACAGGGCAATGATGGGTGACCTCAGTAGGACAAAGTCCTTCCATCCCATCTCAGGAAGGACTGGTCCTGTCCAGAAGGTCCTGTCCATTTTCTTGATCAGAAAGAAGGACATGAGTCAGTCTAAACTCAGGTTATTGATCCAAAAGTTTTTTGTCTGTTGGTCTCTGGAGAATCTAGTTTGAACTAGTATTTGCAGGCTTCTCCAGGTGGGACTTCTCTGGAGGTGTTACAATGCAATTGAATTTGCCTATGCACTCCCATTCCCCCCACCCCTTCTTAATTCCTGGAGAAGCTGCGGTCAGTCTTCCTCCTAGAATTATGTACAATCCCTTGCCCACAATGATCAATAACTTAATACGGTAAAATCTCCAACAATATTGCAGGAAAATACTATATATATCATAGCATCAAAACTGGAATCTCAGCTCTAACTCCCTTTGAATATTGGGTTGTAAGGATGCAAATCTCCGCTCTTACTATTTTCCTTCTGGTTCAAACCTAAAACCAGAAAGAACCTAATTTCTGATTTGGTTCAAATACAGGCAAAATCTCATAGGAACGCTATTCTTGTGTGATTTTTTTTTTGTCAGTAATGATGATTTAGCTAACACTTGTGTAGTGCTTTTAATCCAGAGATTTCAAGGTACTTTACAATTCCCGCTGGTGATAGATGATGAAACTGAGACACTTAGCAGTTAAGGCTCAGTTTTTCCAAACTGGCTTATAATTTGGGTACCTTTAAATACCTGTGGTCTAATTTCCACAGATATTGAACACCCACAACCCCAAATGAAATCAGTGGGAGCTTCTCTCTCAGATCTGCATGAAAACTTCTTATGATATAAGAGTCAAACCTTTATTCACAGTGCCTGCTTCCTCTCTCTCTCTCTCTCTCTCTGCTGTTTATATGAGTTTCTGAAACTATCTTCTCATCCAGAGCTCTCTTGGAAGCACAAGCCTATCCATATATATATCACCCCAGAATTTACAATTTCTGAGAGTAATTAAAAGCTTTTGTGTTTTTCTAAGCGTCCATTCTTCTCTCTTACAAGCATTACTATCTGTGAATCTAACAATATTGTTTCTCTGTCTCCCCGCCTTATCATTTATGGGTGAGTGAGATGAGTCACAAGAAGCTCCACTGAAGTCAGTGGAGCTATATTGAGTTGCCCCTGCTGGAGGTCAGGCTAAGGACTTTAGACCCCTAAATGAATGACTCCCCCAAGATACATGAGGCTCTCAGAGGATATTCCAGAGGGGAAAGCATCTTTCATAAGGAGGCACATTGCTTCTGCACTGCTACCTACTAACTCCTTGATCCCCTGGACAATACGGCTTGAGGAACTGTGATGCTAACATCACCATCCGCCACTGGCTGCCATCTGTGTTCTCTTGGACTGGTTTCCATAGCCCTGGGGGTAAAGCAAGGCCAACATCTTCCCTCCCTCCACATCAGCAGAGCCCCTGCAGAGGGGCTTCCATGTGCTAGGGGAACATACCCTTCCATGCATCCTGTTCTCAGACCTGCAAATTCAGGTTCTCTTCTGCTCAAGAGCATTTGGGCCTTCCAGTGTTTGGGACATTTTTAGAAGGTGATAAATGCCTTCAGATCCTATTGAAGTTAATGGGATTTGAGGAGGCTCTGTACGTGGCAGGAGTAGTCCCTAAAACACTAGTCCTAGGGAGACTTACAGCCAATGTTAGTGTGAAATAATTAAACATAAGAGAAAATGCATCAAGTGTGGTATGGAAAGGGCTTTACACAGAAAATTCACTCAGTGAAGTACATTGACAAAATATTTTTTTCAATTTAAATAGTCTAAAGAAATAATCCCTGAACACTAATGTTGCCTGGTAACAGGTCTTAGTTTTGTCAGTACTTGTGATGACGGATTCAAATGACTGGCCTCTTTGTTGCCCATGTGAAATGAATTTGTGGTCTCAGTCCAGTTACTAGTTGACAGGAGCCCACATCACAAATGATTCATCATGTCTGGCACTAGTTGGGACCATCACTGGCAGTGAGGATGAGTGAATAGCAGTGGAATCGACACTATCCACTCATCCTCTCACTAGAGGTGGTCCCTTTATGTCACCCTTGAGACATATGGGTAGGTTGAGCTGGAATGTGTTTTCCATGATGCTCTCCATGCTGTGGATAATTTCTAGGGCTGTCACTCCAGCACCTTTCACAATCATTAGACTCACATGTAGGCTACATTCCATAAAACTGTATGTAGAATTATGCAAATGATCTGTGGCACAAGACCCTGAGTGGATATAAAGACACCCTTGGGCTTCAAAAAAATAACAGTGTTTAGGCTTCAATAAATAATCCAAAATGGTTTAATTCAAATTTCCATTTTGACAGTTATTCAGAAGGCCAATGCTTCAAAATTAATAGCTGCTCTACCAAACAATTGGCCTTCAGAATGACTAAGAGTGAAAATTTGAAAGAAACCACTTTGGTTATTTATTGAAGTCTAAGGCCTATTATCTTCTAAATACACTGAAGTCTTTATACATTGAGTGAATTATACTTGTGAATTTACCTGCATGCATTTACATTTAAAGGAGTCTTTTATTTTATTTTATTTTAAGAACTGTGATATGTTTATTGGTGTTTGTTCATGAAGCCTAAAAGAAAATTAAAGGCTAGTCTGAGCTTTCTGAGTCAGTCATTTCTGGGGCTTTCCCTTCACAAATCAGGCATTTTATTGGCAAATACATTTTCAGGTTATTTATAAGGCATCAGTGACATTCAGTGTTCAGTTATAGTACTGTAAGTTAATCACTTTTATATGATGTACGGAGTTCTCTGCCTTTATAGGTTGGTGTCTGTTCTTTCTTGGCATAATGTTATAGAATTTTATTATAAGGTGACCACGTACAGAGCTTCTAATTGGAATCTTTTATTTCTTTTTCCTCTAGGCTGTGGATATACTTTTGCAGCATGGAGCTTATGTCAATGTTCAAGATGCAGTGTTCTTCACCCCATTACACATTGCCGCATACTATGGCCATGAACAGGTAATTAAATGGGCAGAATCTGACAAAGATGAAAGAGTGCGCTGACACTAGGAGCCATATGTAGGTTTACTGTCAGCCAGCCTGTCTTTATATTTGGAAGGGTCCTACTAGAGAGAGGCTTTCACATCCTTAAGTTATGCCTTTAACTATATCTGACATTTTCAGGTATTTGAAGGCTCATAGGAATGTGGGTATTCATATTTTAACTACTCACTGCTAGGATCACCAGCCAAATTTACTACCCCCCAAAAGAGTTCTTGAAATTAGTTGCCATTCATGAGAGAGAGTTTTTCTAACCTATAAAAGGGCTTCTCACCCAGAGATACAATTAATACAATGCTGAACCTTGAAGCTGCCTTGTAGCCATTAGATCAGTGTTTCCCAAACTTGGGATGTCGCTTATGTAGGGAAAGCCGCTGGTGGGCTGGGCCGGTTTGTTTATCAGTACATCCCTTGGCCCGCTCCACTTCCTGCAGTTTCCATTGGCCTTGAGCAGGGAACCGCGGCCAGTGGGAGCTGCGAACGGCCGGACCTGTGGACCCAGCAGGTAAACAAACCAGTCGGGCCTGTCAGGGACTTTCCTTACACAAGCAGCGTCCCAAGTTTGGGAAACATTGCATTAGATGTATCAGTTTAAATACCTCTACAGAAATGTGTATAAATGGCTCATAGCACTCAGTAATAAACAGATTGGTGCACCTTGGATTTAATGGGTGAAATCCACGCCCCATGGAAGTTCATGGGAAAACTCCTAGTGGATCCAATGGAGCCAGGATTTCACCCAGTGTGTTGTGGCTGCAGAGGGCCAAATCTTGCTTGTCTTACTCTCACCAGCAGGGAAATTTTAAAAAAGCACTGAAGCCTTGGCCCTAAGTTATCATCAAACCCTCCTAATTCCATTTCTCTTTGCTAATATAGAAGTGTCTGTGGCTTAGTGGGCAATATACTCGTTTGCACTGCAGGAGATCCTTTGGTTCAAAAATAGCCTTGTGTCTGTGTTGGCTTATGTGAGTCAGTCCCTGTGCCTTTCTTTTCCTGGAAACATGCATATGTTGGGACATTTTCAGAGTTTCAAAGCATGACCTCTAGGTAGAGTATATTTTTCATTTCACTGAAGTTTATTTAGAGTACGTTGAAGAGTCATTCCCAGGAAAATGCTTTTGAAAGGACAGATTCCAAGAGAACAGATGATTGAAAACTCTATACTTCTATGGTTCAATAACAGTAAGGATGTGCACAAAGCATGCATTCCTGCACCCTCCTTTTTTATATATTCACCTCATCATCCAGTAACATTAAGAAACTCTTTACATGTTGGGCTGAGAGATTAGTTTGCTTATTTCCCGTGAACCACTTTTGAACAAATAGTCACAGTCTTGTGAAATTATGCTAAAATGCATATGGTGCTTTAGTGATAAGAGACTCTACTTTCTGAAGGAAGCTATGGCTCTGACATAGCTAATTTATGGATGTTAAGGACATCTACTTTATTATGCTGACTAGGTCAGTTAAACAAATGTCTTTTTCCCAACTCCTTGCTATCCATATCATTTTAAAAAATGAACTGACCTTTGATAGTGAACAATATAATATTTTATAGATATATAACTTAAAAATGGAATTTATGAGTTTAATGAAAATAAATTATATATACTTACATAACCCAGTTTTAATTTTAAAAAATAGATCTTTCTCACTCAAAATGTTAAGAAATCCAACACAGAGTAAACTTCAACATAAGAACTGGGGATTACCAAATGAAATTAATTGGTAACAGGTTTAAAACAAATAAAAGAAAATATTTCTTCACATAACACACAGTCAACCTGTGGAACTCTTTGCCAGAGGATGTTGCAAAGGCCAAGACTATAACAGGGTTCAAAAAAGAACTAGATAAGTTCCTGGAAGCTGGGTCCATCAGTGGCTATTAGCCAGGATAGGCAGGGATGGTGTCCCCAGCTTTTGTTTGCCAGAAGCTGGGAATGGGCGACAGGTAATGGATCACTTGATAATTCCCTGTTCTGTTCATTCCCTCTGAGGCACTTGGCATTGGCCACTGTCGGAAGACAGGATACTGGACTAGATGGACCTTTGGTCTGACCCAATATGGCTGTTCTTATGTTTTGGTTTCATTGAAATGTTTGTTTTCACTTGATGTTCTAATTTACATTGATGAAATATTTAGGTTACCCACCTCTTGCTGAAGTTTGGTGCTGATGTGAATGTGAGTGGGGAAGTTGGAGACAGGCCCCTCCACTTAGCTTCTGCCAAAGGGTTTCTTAATATTGCAAAACTCTTGATGGAAGAGGGCAGCAAGGCAGATGGTAAGGAAAGATTTTATAAGCACATTACAATTATATTTTGTATATAGTGTCAAATGCTGACACATACTTTGCACCAGCCTTGGATTTTGCTTTCTGATATGGTGTGTGCATGTGTGTTTGTGTATTGAAGTTGGTGACTAGTGCAAAAAAAAATTCTGGAAATATTTATTCACATTCTAAATATGCTTTGTCTATGTTTCTGCCCTCTTTGTGTTGCTTCTCTTGAATAAGCTAGAGAATTAGCTTATTGGCAAAAGTGCTCGTAGAAACAACGAGTTGCAAGTGAATACTGGAGAATATTAGGAGTAAACAAATTTGAAATTCATAGTCACAAGTACTCACAGTGGAGATTTGTTTCTAAGAGATATGCTGGTCCAACCGGAGAACAGAAAGAAACCATGTGATGTATTTGTCCAATCTAAACAATTCAGATTTTGGCTATCAAAGACCCACAATAAACTGTTAGTGAACGAGCTACAGATGAAGGATATTAAGTAGAAATTATGTAGTAAATATTTTCAAGTAATAATATAGAGAAAAACCATAATCTATTCACACACAACTTGTGAACGGAAAAAGAAATGGAATTTTTATAACTCATTATTCATTATAAAATGTTCACGTGTAATATAAGTTTGTGTGTCTGTGTGTGTTTAATACATGACCGGATGGAACAGTGTAAAGGTTTATCGGCATAAATGTTTGCATTATTCCCAAACTCAAAATCTCTGAGTGAGTTTTACAGGTCATACCAAGCTAATGCCAATAAAATTGCTACACAATTCCACATCATTATATATTCTGTATATGCCATAGTGCCATAGATTAAGCAAAAGAATAAAAATGTGTTGTGGAAATATATGTCAGGGTTTCTTTCATCCCATTTGTTGTAAAACCATGTGCTTTAGTTACCATGGACTGGATTTCTTGTTCTATTTCAGCTCCTTTATACACCTTCAATAACATAAAGGGCACAAAACTTACCAAAAAAGTCTCACGGTAAAACTCCCTGTGTAAGGAGGTTCCCTGTACAGTGCAGAGACAGGAAAATGACTCTTTATCAATCCCCTCCAAACCTTTGTTTGGGTGGGACCTATTTGGGGTGGGAGGGCAGAGTACTGCTGTGCTCCAACTGTTCTCCACTGCGGAACAGCTGCTAGGGGCTGTTGCAGCTAAGCATACAGTAGAACAGCCCTAAAGCTGAAAACTCAGCAGACACCAAAGTGGCTCAATGACATCTTCCCTACCCCACTCCCACCTCCCTCATTTCCTGAGCTTAGTGTCACGTGGGAGGAAAGGAATGGCTTGTCCCATGAGTCTGTTAGTAAAGGGCCTCTAGGGAGAGGAGTACTATAAATAATACATTTGTAAAACCTCTTCTAAAATAACCTAAGCTAGTCTTTCTACACATAAAATTGTTGTGGCATCCTCGCCATCCTGGGAGCTTCCAGTGCTAGCAGCAAGTGCTGTGTCTCTTTGAGGGGGACTCTGCTCTTGCCGAGAGCATAAAGCTCCCATGTCTAGCTCTGCAGAATCATGAGATGTTGAATCTTAATCCTGGTGTCTGTGCGGGACCAACTACTGCCTCTTCTGGACATTAGGGCTGTACAATTTTGGGAGGGAGAAAGAGACGTAAGCATTTTTCTGGTAGGCTGATTTTTGTCTTATTAAATGGGGTCTCTTTGAAGCTGCTTGGAGATTTGGGATGTCAGAGGAAGTCAGACAGTTTAAGTGGTGAGCAGAGTGTGGGTGAGACAGTCAATGGTACGTGATAACTACAATATATTGGATATTGCAATTGGATATTGCAATTCATCACGACTCTGCAGTTTATCTTGAGGATGCCTCTACTACATATCTGTCTTTGTGATACGCATGTGATAGATACTTGTGTATGTATCTGTAGCCACCTTGAAAAATATTATGAATACTAAAACTTGTAATTAACTAGCTAAAAAATGTATGTGAAATGTATTAGTTCAGATGTTCTTGTAGGCAAATTGGACACAGCCCTATATTCAAGTTGTTCAAAGGGATATTTCTCATCTTCAGATATAGGACAAAAAAAGAGCTTTCAAAATGTGACAGCATATGGTCTGAAAAAAGTACTTATTTTTAATAAAGCGATTTACTTTAATATTACTACTGTTAACACACTTATATCCCAAATACATTGCATACATTCCTGGCTCCACAGAATTCAGTGGGAAAACTTCCATTGATTTCTGTTGAGTCAGGATTTTGCCCAGGGAGACAATCTCCATATGATTTTGAGAGGCCTAATAAAAAGCAAAACGGAAGGGGACAGGGGCAATTGGCATTTGCTACAAGAATCCTACATACTATAGTAAGAACAAACTTATCAAAATTATTCTACTTCAGTCTCACAATCTAGAACCCCATTCGATGTCTTCTGCCAATCAATATTCATAGCTAGTCATTAATTAACACAATGGAGCACATCAGGCAAAGCATAAAAAGGATTCTATCTATTCATATTTGAAAATCGTATAAAATTCCAGTCTTGCAATCCTTAGTTCAGTGTTTCCCAAGCTTAGGATGCTGCTTGTGTAGGGAAAGCCCCTGGTGGGCCAGGCCGGTTTGTTTACCTGCCCCGTCCCTTGGCCCGAGCCACTTCCTGCAGCTCCCATTGGCCTGAAGCAGCGAACCGGCTGGACCTGTGGACGCAGCAGGTAAACGAACCAGCCCAGCCCGCCAGGGGCTTTCCCTACACAAGCGGCATCCTTAGTCAGTTCCTGATCCAATGCCCTTTGAAGTCAATGGGAATCTTTCAGTTAATTTCAGTGGGAAGTGGTCATTGTGGGAGTTTTGTATGTGGGAGTACTGCATTCTCAAGCCTGCAGTAAATGGCCTAAATTCTAAATCCTAAGTTCAGGACAGCACGTGAGCTTGTACTGAAATCCATCCCTATTCATGACAGCAGTTAAGCATATGCATAACTTCCATTGACTTCAGTGGAGTATGAGCACATGCTTAGAGTTAAGCACATGATTCAGTGCTGTTCTGAATAGAAATGTTGTCCTGAACTGTGTCTATATATGTGTATGGGTATATCTATATCTATTCTTATATCGATCTCGCTCTCATATCTATCAATATACTTTCCTTTGGTAAATAACCACACTGTACAAAAGGCAACATTCCATATATCTTTTTCCTTTGATCATTTCACACAGAACTCAGGTTTTCTGTGCACAGCTCCAAAACCAGTGGTTCCAAAAGCAGCATCGTTCATATACATGATTTCCACAGTGTCATAGACCTGTTCTGCAAGTTACGCTGTAACTGCATCTGCACCCACACTCCTCCTACTTACTGGTATCTGGGAGTATAAATTTAACATGTTCTCTGAGAGTCATGAATGTATTACATCCCTCCTACTCACTCATTAGGAAAAAATGTGGAAACAGTATGACTCAGATTTGTAAGTATTTTTTTGAACAGTGAGCCTTTGATATTTAAGTCTTGATATGTGCACACTGAACCAATATAATTATAATAAAGGGGGAGAGGGAGTGGAGAAGAGATGTGCATTCACCATACAAGGCTGTAAAAGGCTTATCATCACTTAGTTAATTTATTCCAAAAGAAGAGGAAATTAGGGTCCCATTCAAGATTATTTATTTTAAAATTTGTACATTCCTCAATAGAAAAATCAAAGCTGAAAATGTCTTACCCCCAAAGTAACACATTTTGAAACTTGAAATCACCATGGCAACAGAGGAAGAACTTAAACATTTAAGAATGAAAATAATTTATGATATAAAATTAGCCAAAGGAATCTGAAAACATTCTCTGAAATTCAGCAATATGTTTCATGACTTTGACCTATTCATTTTAATGTATATTGACTGCTTGGACATTCAATTCCTGTCTCTCATGTCTCTGAAATGGAGAAAGAAAAGCAGTGACCATTGCAACATAGTGAAAAAGTCAAAGCATGGCCAAACTCTACTAACATTTACAAAATCTAGGGAGTGCCAATGTTCTGCTTCATCCCCATCACAAAGATACATAAAATGAAATACACAAATGCATTATTCATGTATTTTATATTATAACCAATAGGCTGCAAGCACAGTGCACTCTCTCTCCAAATGCTAGTCCTATAGTTTGTTTACATGGAATTCCCTAACATGCAATATGAACGCTATTGGAAAGGAACTCTTAGTGGAATAACCAGATAAATAAAACATTTTTCTTAAATATTGTGACCCTACCAAGACAGTGGCTGTGCATTTTGATCAGATTCTTATAAACTCTCAATTTATTTTAGGCCACTAATACATTTTAAAAGTCTAATTTACCTTTATGAACTATTATCACTTGAAATTCCCTTAATATTGGAAACATCTAATTGCTGACCTTGATTTGTTTAGCATGAAAAATCTCATTTTTGTATGTTTTTTTTCATATTTTGATCTCTCTCTCCTCTTTTGACTCCCACTGTGCTCCCATTATTTTAATATGCAGTTTGTATTATTTATGCATTCATTATTTTTACCTGTTTGCATTATGTAGTATCTCAGTAAGTTCTATTTTAAAAAATCCAAATAAAACTGTATGAGAGTAGTAAATTCTTTATTATTAGGTTACAATACAAAACATACGGATTTTGGATCAGATCCCGCAAACACTTCTTCATGTCAGTCAATACAACAATTCATGTAACTTGATCCTTCTGTCATGTGACAATGGTAAAGAATCACTTTCTTTTAACACTGAACAAGGAACTTTCTTAGAATAAGAAGAGAGAATTATCCCTAAAATAACACACACACCCATCATGTTTCATTGTAAAACGTCTTCCTAGAATGTTCCTCATCTCCCTGCTGCCTCTCTTTCTGCTACAGATTGAAAGAAACACAACACATCTCTTCAAGAGAGTTCAGCTGATTAATTTAGCTGATCAAATTCTAGGACTGTAGACTCCAGTTTAATAATCTTCAGGTTATTCTCAACGGCATTATCTCTGTTCACTAAAGGAGCATTTCAAGTAGAGTCATATAACAATTCTGCTGGGTTTGGAACCATCTGAAGATGCCACCTATTTCTTCCATGCTCCTGAGTATCTTGGTCAATCTCCCTCTTGGGTGCAGAATGAAGACTCATGTGGAATATTGGTGCAACTGTGCCCTACAACAACAGCTGATGCTGTCCAATTTTGTTCTGTCTCCAGGATTATCAAGACTGGGTCTCCTAATTTAAGATTGGATATTCTTTCTGATGGCTGAAGAAGAAAGACTGAGACCTTTTATATTTATTGTTTCTCAGCTTCACATCCTTTAAACAGGGCCACTTAGGTTGAAGATTTGCCTCTGAGTTTGACAATATTATTCTTAATTGTGGACTCATAACCAGCTGAACTGTCTTACTTTGGTGCCTGATGTGGGGGTTTCCCTATTAACTCAGCAGAACATGGAGGCAAGATTCAGGTTATTTTTTTAGAATGCTCTCTTCTAGATCCTATTTCCTTGACAGTGGTGGGAGCTGGAAGTAATATTCTTGAAATCATTGTTTCTCAAAAGCTTGGAACTCTAAATTGGCAGATTGTGGTCTGTTATGGGTGACTATGCCTCCAAAATGAGAAAAAAATGCCTTTTATCTGTTTTGCAACCTAGTGGGTATAGTAAGAAGTAGAATCTCTACAAATCTAGAAAAGTAGTCAGTAGCTAGTAGACAAGTATGTCCTTTATCTTCACCAGGTATAATGCATTTTTTTTCTTCTGCCTTTTATGAAGCCCATATCAGTGACCATAGTTTGATCTAGTAGATTGCTGCAGTGGTTGTCAAACAGGTATTCATTGCCTGTGTAGGTCCAATGGGTTTTTAATTAACCAAAGAAACTTATCTGCCCCTTCGGACTACTGAACATTATCCTGGGTTCTGGCTCATCTTAAAAGTCTCTCTGCAAATCACAATCACCTCTGCCAATTAAGGTCAAATTGAAATTAGATATCTGATTTTAAGATTAACAGGACAAGCCTGCTTGTTTTTGAATGCTCACCCTCACGTGGGCTATTGCCTTGGCTTATTTTTCTTGATTCTGCTAGTTGGCAATTGCCATACCTGTCATATTTCTGCCCAAGTTACTTGATGGTCTGAAAGTGCTTCTCTTTTTCCCCCAATTGGAATTTATTTTTTTCTTCTTTATTTACCATGCATCTACTATTTTCTTATTGTCTGACTTGCATTTTGCTATCTCAGACTGCCATGCTAGTGGCACCAGCTGTCCCAGAGTTAGCTCAGAAATTACCTGTGATTTTTCTAAAAGTTCCTTGTTTAAAATCCAACTACTAGAAGATCTCTATGCATTCCTCTTTACTGATGCCAAAATCACAATGCTCTCCCTGTTCCTATAATTACCTTATGAAAGCTTTCACGCTTTTTCAGGGCCTCTGCTCCCTTGGGGAATATATCCCTGTTTGTCTATTACATTCCTTTTGGGAATGAAAATGCTGATTGCATTTTTTAAAAAAACAATGTCAATGTTATTCTTATCTCCCACTTCAGCAAAAGGAAATGCTTCATAAATAGTTTCAGCTTCACTCTTCAGGGCATAAATGAATGTGCCAAGCTCTGCTTCACCCCTCTCCATGCTTGCTTTTTGTTGTGGTTTGTAATGTGCGGAAGTACTCCTGCCTCTCAGGTCACTTGGTGGGCTTATCAGACTGAAAGTCTTCTAGGAGAGTTGAACGTTGACATTTTATTTCCCTCTTATTTATGCTAGTTCCAAATGAGTTAGCCTCTGGCAGGATGACAGGTGACAATAGTAAGAACTCAAAGGTGACACAGTAGAGCTATACAAAATAATGAATGGTCTAGAGAGAAATGAAATCGTAGGCTATTTACCCCTTCTCAGACTATAAAAACAGAAGGACAGTTGATGGAACTGGAAAGCAACAAACTTAATACTGATTTTGCACAATGCAGAACTAATCCATGAAACTTATTGCCACAATATATCATTGAAATCAAGAGTTTATTGGCTCCAAAAGAGTGATGGACAATTTATATGGGTACTGTGAACATCCACAGTTACTTTAGATTAGTGATACTCAGACCTCAGTGGTTCAGGAGCCAAATTAGCGATCAACATTACCCAAAAGAGCCACAGTAGTGTGAATTCATCGTTTCATTTACTATATGCAGTATATAAATTGTAAATGAAACAATTTGTTTAGACACACACACACACACATATACTCATAGCAAAATGACTGACCAAGTATTTTACAATTGGTTAATAACATAGTAAAAGCATCCTGGCTGGTTAATAACTTACATTGGTTAATAATTAAATCACAGTGTTTTAATATCATGTGTTGTGAAGAGCCATAGGAGACGCATTAAAGGTAATTTGTGGCTCCCAAGCCTCAGTTTGAGTATCACTGGTTTAGATAAAAAGAATTTATATAAACCCTCACGCTTCAGAGTATAAACCAGCTGCTAATTTGAGAGGATTAGAAAGAAACTTCCCCTGTAGAAGTTACTATTTACAGGAGGAAGATTTTGTGGGATATTGTCTTTCAGTGAAAATAGCATTTTTGCTAATCTTTTGAGTGCTAACGGAAACAAAGCCCTGATTCATGTCAATGGGAGTTTTGCCCTGGATTTCAGTGGGACCAGGATTTCACCTCAACTTTTCTGAAGTGCACCAATTGCTAATTAGTGCAATCTGTCCCCTAGTATTTTTTAAGAAAAATATATTAATTAAACTGGGAAATCATAATCCTAAAGAAGTTTAGGGCATTGGTATCACAACAGGACCCTTGGTGAATCTGAGTGATGTTTAGAGGTATTTTAAATTAATTCATTTTAATTTTGCTTTCCTTCTCAGGCTTATACAGCTGCATGGTAACTAAGGCAACTGGCTTTACACGTGGAGGGAGACAAGAAATTGTCTCAATAAATTTTTTAAAATTCTTTCTAAAACATCTGTAGATTATATCTTTTGTAAAATATATGCCACCACATAGAAAATCCATGACACTGCTATAAAACGTTCTTTCCTTTCAGGAATAGTGCAACCATATCTTCCATGTATAATTATGTACAAGAGACAGAGAGAGAGAGACTGTCCCAACCTGAAAATTTCTTATCCCAATCCTGCAAAGATTTGCATACCTGCTTAACATCACTCAAAGAAGTAGTGCCATATCTTGCACCGTTGCTGGGTGTAAAGTTAAATATGTGTACCTTTCTTTTTTTTTTTCTTTTCTTTGTTTTTTAAATCTCTTTCCTCTGAAGCATCAGGAATGTCCATGGCTAGAGATGGGACATTGGAGGTGGGAGGGTCAGGGCTCTGAAGTGGCCAAGTGTCTTTTCTCACAAGTGCTTGGCTGGTTCTTGCTCACAGGCTCAGGGTCTAACTGATCACCATATGTGGGAGTAGGAAGGAATTTTCTCCTCAGTCAGATTGGCAATGTCCTTGGGAGGTTTTTACCTTCTTCTGCAGTGTGTGGGTACAGGTCACTTGGCAGGATTATCTGAGTATATCTCACATAATCATTTCCCTGCCATTGTGGGGGCCTCAGGCTCTGGTGCACCTCAGTCCTTCCCATTCTCTGCTTGTGGCTCATAATAGTCTAGTCTCCTATGGTCCTTGGTCTAATTTTGGGATTCGGGATTAGCATGCCACTGCACCCCATATGGTACAGGAGGTCAGACTAGATGCTCAGGTGGTCCCTTCTGGCCTTAAACTCTATGACTCTAAGACTTTGCAGGATTGAAGCCTAAAACATAGCCATAAGAGAAAAGGGAAAACTTGGGAGATCCAGAAGTGGGAAATACCATTTTTCTTTGTTTGCTTTTTATAAATGATTTTTATTAATGTGCATGAAACATTATATCCTTACTTGTGTCTCCTGTACATCTTTTTTTGATTTTTTTTCTGTCACTCTGTAACTGCCCTTGGTTCCATGATTCTAATGCTGGTACTTAAGGAGCCTAATATATTATTTAAAAATAACTCTGGATTCCACAGCAATGAAAGATTTTCTTCCAGATTTTTTTAGTGAATGAATTTTATTCCACTCATTTGAAATAACTCCGGTGGTTGTTTTCTTATACCTAATGTCTTTGGAGCATAGTTTTGTTTCACATTCTTAATACACTGGCAGTAATCCATTTTCTAAGGGCCACTAATTCATTAATACCTCCCTCTTTTCTTCACTGAAAACTTTATTGAACGATTCAGTAAACCTGCTGTTACAATAACTAATTACATCCTGAATAATTGGCGTTGGTGACTTATTATGAACAGTGTCAGATTACATAGTCTGATCCTGCATCCATTGAAGTCAATGGAAAAGCTCCCATTAACTTCAGTATGTCCATAAATATTTCATCAATTAACTGTCTTGGGATTTCATAGTGTGCATGCGCAAACTCTCTCTCGCTGTCTCTGAAAAAGTGAGTATAAACAGTTCACTTTCCTCTGTCTGATTGAAATGATAGTGAATGCTCAGGACAATGAAGACCATGTTCCTCTACACTTCTGTTCTCGATTTGGACATCATGAAATAGTGAAGTTCCTACTCCAAAGCAATTTTGAAGTTCAGCCCCATGTGGCCAATATTTATGGAGACACACCTTTACACCTGTGAGTAACGTACAGAAGCACTGCTTTGCATTGCATTGGTGTAATTCATAGCATTATCAATAATACTCTGCTGACTTTGTCTTCAGTGCTTGTTACAATGGAAAGTTTGAAGTTGTCAAGGAAATAATCCAGCTGTCAGGAACAGAAAGTCTGACTAAGGAAAATATATTCAGTGAAACAGCTTTTCACAGGTAGGACATTTTAAACACGATTGTCAATAGAATGCTGCTTACAAATGCATGCAAAATTGGCAGTAGCAGCCACTTCAACCTAAGCGGGGGCAGGACTGCAGGACGGTATGGATGCTAGACTCATGTCTGAGAGAGAGGCAAGGCTAGAGTTAAGTGCCACAAAGGAGACAGTGGAGAAAGAGAAAAGAGGTAGAAACAGATGGTAATAGCAGGCATGAGAAAGATGTTGAAAGTTCATCAACAGCTGTATAAAGCATTGCTTCTTTTCCTTTTTCTGACCAAGGGAATCTAAGCTTGGACCACATTATACCCAAAATCCACTTGTCCTCCAGACTTTTTATCTAACAAGGTGGCACAGCAAAATTTGTGTGAAATTTTGTTTTAAATATTTTTGGCCACAATTTTATGAAAATGTAGAGTTCTTTAAAAGCACTTGCAGAACAGACCTAATTAATTTTGCACAACTGTGTCTGATATTGGCACCAGGATATTCAGGATACTTCCAATGTAACAGAAAAGCACATACTTGTTTTAGTAGATAAATCCTTCATTTAGATTCTCCATTCTGTTACATGGGTTTTATGTCAATGTAACTCCCTTGAAATCTTTAGGTAACCAACATTAATTTTGCTATTTCTGGGGGCTGGGGAGTTCTTTTTTATTTTGTTGTTTATTTCTTGCAGTGCCTGTACCTATGGCAAGAACATAGAACTAGTAAAATTTCTTCTTGACCAGAATGTTTTAAGCATCAATCATCAAGGAAGAGATGGGCATACAGGTACGATCGTGAGGACTGTGATTTATTATTTGTATATATAGATAACACCACACTTTTTAACAGGTAAAATATACTAAGCAGAGGACATGTTTCCAACCTGAAGTGGTTAGGCCGAGATTTCCAAAGGTGCCTGCCTTTGGGAGTGAGGCCGTCAGTCTCCCACTGAATTTCAAAGAGATTCTCACACCCTTAGACTCCTTTGGAAATTCCAGCTTTACAGACTAAGTACCCAATTCTGCAAGGGACGGAGCATTCTCAGCTCCCACTGAAGCCAATAGGCATTGAGAGCATAGAGCACCTGACAGTATAGTGCCTTAAAGCAGGAGCAGATACAGAACAGTGACCAAACACAAAGCAGCATGTGGTTTTTATAACTAGCACACTTCACAGAACAAGTGATTTTTTAGAAAATGTTGGCAGCGTGTGTGTGGGGGGAGTAGTACATTAATTGTGTGGCTGTTCCAAATAAGCATTGCTACATGGAAGAGGGTGCAAAGAGGGCAGTGGCTTAAGGAGATGAAAGCATCATTCCTGAGAAAAAGTTGGGTGGATAAGGATTGTGGACAGAGATAGGCAGAGGGGGTGTGAAGTGCTTTGAAAGTGCAGAGGAGAACACTGAATAGATGGAGAACCTGTGCAGAGATACAAGAAGGGAGGAGACCTGCTCAAACTAGGTTGGGGGAGGTGTCATAACCTATTCCCAGATTTGGACCTTAGCATCCAAAATATGGGGGTTAGCATGAAAACTTCCAAGCTTAGTTACCAGCTTGGACCTGGTAAAGTTGCCACCACCCAAAAAATTAGAGTGTTTAGGGGCACTCTGATCCCCCCAAAAACCTTCCCTGGGGACCCCAAGACCCAAATTCCTTGAGTCTTACAACAAAGGGGAATAAACCATTTCCCTTCCCTTCTCCCTTCCAGGTTCCTGGAGAGAGACACAAAAGCAAGCTCCGTGAATCTAAACAGAGGGATTCCACCCTCTCTATTTCCAGTCCTGGAAAACACAAGCACTTCCCTTTTCACCCAGAGGGTATGCAAAGTCAGGCTAGTAAATCTAACACACAGAGATTTTCCCCCCTGACTCCTTCCTCCCACCAATTCCCTGGTGAGTACAGACTCAGTTCCCTGGAGTTCCCCCCCCAAAGAAAAACTCCAACAGGTCTTAAAAGAAAGCTTTATGTAAAAAGAAAGAAAAATACATAAAAATGGTCTCTGTGTATTAAGGTGACAAATACAGGGTCAATTGCTTAAAAGAAATATGAATAAACAGCCTTATTCAAAAAGAATACAATTCAAAACACTCCAGCAACTACACACATGTAAATACAAAAAAAACATATAAATCACTATCTGATCTTTTGTACTTACAACTGGGAAACAGAAGATTAGAAAGGCAGGAAACAGAGATCCTCTCATAGCCGAGAGAGAGATAGGCACAGGACCAGAACAAAGGACTCACACACAAACTTCCCTCCACCCAGATTTGAAAAAGTCTTGTTTCCTGATTGGTCCTCTGGTCAGGTGTTTCAAGTTACTTCTTTCCAGGTGAAAGAGACATTAACCCTTAGCTATCTGTTTATGACAGGAGCCCTTTCTCTTTCTGTTTGTTCTTACATCCTTATCAAGTTGCTAACCTCGGTTTGTGGTAGTGAATTGCACATGGTAAAATGAGTACTGTAGGGCATGAAATAGATTGGCTCTTGTAGAATAATATTCTCTGTTCTTACAGTGCCCCGTCTTTTGTCTGATAATATATTCATTTATCAAGGAAATCAATTCCAGTTTTATAGCTATTACTACAAGTTCAATTATGTTGTAACAACTGTGCTTACCACATTGGCTGTTCTTTCTTCTCTGATGTTCTAGGATTACACTGTGCTTGCTACCATGGTCACATTCGTCTAGTACAGTTTTTACTGGATAATGGAGCTGATATGAATCTGGTAGCCTGTGATCCCAGCAGGTCTAGTGGAGAAAAAGATGAGCAGACCTGTTTGATGTGGGCTTATGAGAAAGGTATTTCATTTCTCCACTTTCTGCTGCAAATATGTAGGAACACCACAGTTAGAAGATAATAGCACAAAATAACCCTGCAGCATCAGTAGATTGGGAACTCCCACCATCTGCATGCCGGCTCCTGGCATCGAGGGTTATGAAAACCAAGCTGGAGTTTATCGTCTCAGATATTCTAGACTGCTAAACATCACTTTGGTTCCACACAAACTCAGCTGAAAAATATGCTGCTAAAGTAAAAGAAATCCATTTTTTTCCAGAAAGACAGTTCAGAAAATGCAATTTCTGAAGTATTTTATATAGATGAGGGTTTGTCTTTTATGACTGGAAGACGCATTATACGAAGCAGTGCATTAGAATATAGCAGTCCTTGATTTCCTGCAAAAATCCCTCAGAGCAGAGCACTTTTCAGTGGTTCCTACTATACTTTCCCATATGTGTCTCACAGAATCATCTCACTAACATGTCATATTTGTGGTCTGCTTTTCTTTCATTTTCCTATTCAACCCAAAAGCTTTGTTTCTTGCTGAAAATTTTTCCAGTTGTGCACAACCATTGTTGGACTGGGGGGGCTGCAGGTGTAAAAATGTGTGAGTCCCCTTCCTCCACCCCTGCATATAGCACCACTCCATGGCTCATGGCACTGAGGGCTAGTGGAGTAGTCTCTCTGTGGGTTTGGTGAGCAATCAGAATTCAAGTGGAAAAATTCCTCAGGGCTTTTCCCACATGTGGACAAGCCCACAGTAGTTAGTGAACACTAGCTACTCAGCACTGTTTCCCCAAGTGGACACTCTAACTGCTCACTAAGACTGCCAACGTGCTTGTGTACATGCTGCATCAGTGCACACCAGCTGGGGTGTAAATTCTAGTGTGCACCAGCATGTCACACACTGTCTGTGTGGCCCCTGCTAGCGTCCACTGAAAGGTCCTTAGTGCACATTGATATAGTACTCTTTGAAACAGGACTACATCAGTGTGCACTAGGGAGGTTTTAGTTCATGCCTGCAGAGCCCACACACGGACAGTTAGTGCACGACACCCTGGTGTGCACTAAAATTTACACCCTTGCTAGTGCTCAGTAATTCACAGTGTAGACAATTTTTTAGTTTACTGCACTTTGGAAGTAAATTAAGCTAATCTGCCCAAGGGCACATTCAGTGTACAATAGGAGTGTCCACCTGGGGAGATAGTGCGGAATGGGTAGTGCTCTTTAAATTCACACACTAGCTTACTGCATACTAACTTCCCAGCGTAGATAAGCCCTCATGTCCTCTCCTGTGACCCCACACTTTTTCTGCCACCACTAAGCAATATGTGCAAACTAGAGCTGGGAGAATAATGGATTTTTCCATTCACTAGCAATTCTGCAAAATCCAAAAATAAAAGTTTCGGGTAGACTCAATGAAAATTTTCAAAATGTTCAGTGAATAAAAAGTCCAAAAAAAACCACCCCACCGTTTTGTTTCTAACAAAATGTTTTGTCTCAATTTTGAGCATTTTTTAACATTTGTGCATTTTTTAAATATAATCAAAGGAATTTTTCTAAACAAAAAATGTAGTTTCAATAAAAAAGTCAAAATGTTTTATTTAGAAAATGAGGAAACATTTTGGAATTTTTTTAGGCTGTGGAGGTATTGTTTTGTTTTTAATAAAAGAATTCAGCAAAATTGACATGAATTCTCAAAATATTCAATGTCGCTGAATCTTCATTTTTTTTGCCAAAAGCAGTCTCAGTCAAAAAAATTTTGCCCAGCTCTAATTCAAAGACCAGTCAGTAAATTGCTCCAGAATTATAGAATGATCAAGAAAGATTACAGCAGTTTTACAGACCAACCAAAATGAATCAAAAATAGTTCTAAATCATTAATATGTTATTAATATTTATCTGCATAAATATAATTGGTACAAAATGACCATGGCCCTTTTAGCTCCCAACATATGTTTGTTTCCCTCAGTGTAAGCACATACTGTGAGTGCAGGAATAGAGAAAATACTATAGGGCATATTCTTTTTCTCCTTGTCTTCTGTGTACGGTGCTCCTGTTGATGTCAGTGGTAGCTGTGTCCAGAGATCAAGGAGAGAATAGATTTCTAATTTACCCCTAGAGTAACTATAGTGAAGGTCAAATGATTTGTGTATAAAGGGATGATATGTGCAGTATATTCTTTTTGTTCTGCTTTGCACTGCTACTCTGGGTAACCCTCAAATTTTACTAGTTTGCTATTTCCAGAAGAAAAGGATCTATAAGCAGCTGAACAAAATACAATGCAATGTATATAGCATTTTATGGTGAAACAGACTTGGGCATGCACAGGAACAGTCTCATGAATGTATTAGAATCCTACAAGAGCAGCTGTAGCTTTGGCCCAGAAATGCCAATGAATTCTAGAGGCACTGTGTATGCAGGTGTTTCTCCTATTCTGCTCCTAACATACATTGAATCTAGTCCAAATTCACCCACTTCCTTGCCTTTGTGTTACACTATAGAACAGTGGTTCTCAAACTAGGGCCACTCCTTGTTCATGGAAAGCTCCTGGTGGGCCAGGCTGGTTTGTTTACCTGCCACATCCGCAGGTTTGGCCAACTGCATCTCCCACTGGCCACGGTTTGCCATTCCAGGCCAATGGGGGCTGCGGGAAGTTGCGCAGGCTGGGGGACTTACTGGCTGCCACTTCCCGCAGCCCCCATTGGCCTGGAGCAGTGAACCGCAGCCACTGGGAGCTGCGATAGACCGAACCTGCGGATGCGGCAGACAAACAAACTGGCCTGGTCCGCCAAGGGCTTTCCCTGAACAAGCGGCGGCCCTAGTTTGAGAACCTCTGTTATACAGCATCAAATCACAAACCTCAGTCTAAACATTTTCTGAGTTTCATTGCTCATAGGCTTGCTACCTGTAGGATCCCATTCTTATTCTTGGATTCTTCTACATTACAGAGACACTCAAACACATTTATATTCGTTGGTTGGAACTAACTGTGGGGGCAGGTGAGTCAGCAGAACTTCTCTGGTCAGAATCCTAGTGTTATCCAGGGTTTTCAGAACCCCCAACAGGGGCAACTTAACTATTTCACTATAGGCAGTATAAGGAATAAATCAACAGGAACACAGCACTTCCGTCTGATAAGATTCATGCAAGTAAGCGTGCTCTATCTAAAACTGCAGTTTATTAGATTTAAGCACACACAAATTAAGCAACAGGTTTAGAACATCCCAGATATTTACCTAACATCTGGAACAGTATTGAGTAATAAACAATAGGCTTGCAGTCGCCAGTTGCTCACCCACTGGGGAGAAAGAGTATCAGGAAAAACATTTTGCAAGATGTCTTCAGAGGACTTCTCCAAAGTACGCTCTATTAGCAAATCTTTTATAACTAACTTCTATGGAACATGTAGGTCATAATGACCCCTCCTGTATCATCACTTTTCTAACTTTCAATAAACTTTTAATATCACAGGTGTCTAGACTCAAGGTTTTCCATCCACCAAGGTTTTTCAGTCTCGGTTGTTTACTTACTTGTCCCTTCCTCCCATTCTGATTAGCAGAAACTACAGCTAGTTTTGACCTTGCTTCTGAAAGCCTATCTCTAATTAACCCTTAACTATATTGTGTTCTATATCATTACTTCAGGGTGGCTGAATGCAAACAATATGGTTGCAATGAGCTTGATCACATTCTGGGGTATACCCACCCCTCAAATCCAGGGCAACACTAGCACTGCACCACAGGATGAGTCAGCAGGACTCTTACATACAATCCTTAGGGGAGGGGGTTTATGAATATATCAAGTATGTTTTTACATGTGACACTAGTTGCCATTATACCCTTGACTTACTATTGTGTCTTTATAACCAAATTATTAAGATGATGAGTGTTCAGTTAATCTTTCTGCAGTGCAGAGTAAATAAACTATTGTCATTTTCCTTAACTCCATTTTGATAACTGTATGACCCAGGTTTTGAAGAATGCTTGCATGCAGTCAATCACTTACTGGAATTATAGGAAGTTCAGTTACAGTAGATATAGAGATACAATAGCTACAGTTATAAGTAACACCATATCATCAATCAGTAGATTGTAGGTTGTCTTGATTGATCAGCTGCCAATAGCTCTACTCAAGATTTGCTCCAAGCAGAAATTTTTGCCTCCTCAACAACTGTATTAAAATACCAGCCAGTTTTACACAAAGGTAGTGTTATGTCTGTTTCCAAATGAAATCCTCGGGATCATCTCAGGAGACGGAAAAATGTTATAGTGGACTCTGCTAGAGCTGCACTGAACTATCTTCGGGACTCTAGAACTCGAGTGAGGAAACCTTTCAGTGCTTGTGAGCTTACTGGCATTTCCTTGGCAGGTTTGTGCTCATTATGAGCCAGAATGCTTGCACTCATTAGGCTGTTGATGAAGAATATCCCTAAGAAAATGCCAACAAATTGTGCCACTGAGTTGGCAGGGAATTAAAATATTTCCAAGCAAACAGAACCAAGAGAGCTGTTCAAATGAAGGGTAGCATTTGGTATGTGAGCACTGCCTCACAATCTCATTCTGAATGAATCTGTTTTTTCTGCTCTCCTCTTTGTGAGAGGCAAACAGAAAACCTTGCTGATGCCTGGAGCAAGAAACCATGATAAAATTGCTATTTCCCCCAAACATTTTCCGTTGGACTGGAAAAAGTGGAAATAATGGAATGGGGATTCTGAGAGTCCAAAAAAGCCTTAAAAACACAATGTTGAAAATGCATCTAATTAACCAAGAGCAAAGCCTCAAAAGAATAAGAGATTCCTCCTTTTAAAAGAGTATTCAAAAATCTGAGATTGGTAAAGAGGAGCGAACAGGAGGGAGAGCTCAAACTGCAGTTCTGAGTGATCTGAGTGTGCAGAATGGAACCCCAAACGTCACTTTGAAGTGCTGAGGAGATTTTTTAATCACCAAAGCATCTGAGAGACTGAGAGTATAATACAGTGACTAATCTGTGCATGTACTATTCCCCTCTGCTTCCTTGCTGAAACAGAGTGACAAATATTCAGCAAAAAAGTGGAGAATATGTTTGCCTACTGAGACTTTAATAGCTGAAATATTTTCAGCCTTAGTTTTTTCCCCATTGACTTTAATGAAGATTTTTCTCAGCTTTTACTTGGGATTTTATACTGGCATCTGTCACTGTAGTATTTGTGGATATGTGTATACTGCAAAAAGAAACAAAGAAACTCACAATAGCAAGTCTCACAGCCTGGGTCAATTGACTTGGGCACACAGGGCTCAAGCTACAGGGCTAAAAATAGCAGTGCAGATGTGCAGTCTTGCGCTAGAACCCAGGCTGTGAGACCCTCCCTTGTCTCCGGGTTTCAGACCTTGGGCTCCAGCTTTAGTCTAATATGACTTCTCCCCGCCCCCTGAAATATGGAATGGAAGCAGTTGCTCAGTATTGCAAACTCTCATGACTTCATAGCAAATCTCGTGTCTCATGGTGTGTTTCTTGAAGTCCTAGCTCTTGAAGTCCTGTGATTATGTGAAAATCTGAACATCTACACTGCTATTTTTAACCCCATAGCGCAAGCCCCAGGAGCCCGTCAGTTGACCTAGGGTCTGAGACTTGCTGCTATGTATAGTTCTTTTTTTTTTTAGTGTAATCAAACCCAGCATGCCATTCTAACCCGTGGTGAAAAATTACATTTGTTTTATTCAGCCAGATTTTTCCCATGTTCACCTAGCTCAAAATCACATCACGTTTCTGATCACAGTCACTGAATGAGTTCTTTATATGTTTTCAAAAACAGAAGCACTGTTTATTTTAAAACTCTCCTAATTTTGTATAAATAAATAATAAGTAATGAATATTGACATTTAATATGCAAATCCATCATTCCTCCTCCTTTAGGACATGATGCCATTGTTACCCTTCTGAAGCATTATAAAAGACCCCAGGATGACTCACCCTGTAATGAATACTCCCAACCTGGAGGAGGTACAGTTTGATAAGCTAGTCACTTTATAGTCTGAAGGGCCGTTGAAAGCCCATTGAAATATATGATAATCTTTCCTGTGCCGTCAGTGAGCTTTGGATCAGGCCCTATCTGGTACAGTAAGTTTATATTTGAAGGTAATTTAATGGCATGAGTGTCCTGGTTTTTCAGGTACTGTGCGTCTCTGATGTGTGTCCAAACTTCTCCTTTATCTTAGAGCAGTGTTGTCACTTTGATACTGGTAAGAGATTAAAAACTGAACTTTGAAATAAAAATCATTCCTTAATAATCATTACGCATACCTTTCTACATATTTAATACCTTGTTTAGGCATTCTCTTTGTTTTGTCTTCCTTTGATGTCTGTCTGATTATTCGCATGCAGGAAGTTTCTGTATTCAACCCAATCCTTCATATTTTTGAATGTCTTTAGCTACCTAATTGCCCCACATCAAGGATTAATTACTCTTTTTGTTAGAAAAATATCACTCTCTATTGCTGACTAAATGACAAGTGGCAAGAAGTAAATTTGCTAATCTCAGCTGTGGGATGGGCTCACAAAAGTTTTATATTTTGTTAAGAAAAGTATCTACAGAGAAAATGAGACATGAAGCATCCTTGCTTAAATTCTATGGATTTATACCTAGGGCAAGAATTTGCTCTCAGTGAATGGAAAAATTCCCACTGATATCCATAGGACTAATATTGGGCCCTGAAAGCCCAGATCGCCCAAGTGCATTGTGCTCCTCTTCAGGTACACTGCATTTCCGAAGCATGTGTATCTCCAGAGGGCTGAGCTTGCACAAATCGTTGAATTTTAACTCCAGCAAGCTACAAACACATGCAGATACAGAAATTAAATCTGCTCGGAACAGCTAAATCCCAGGTTTTTTCATCAGTTCATCACCTCTTTTGATACCTCCATGTATACTGTATGGTGAGGGTCATGTTTTTAAAAGTTCAGCATCCACAATCAAGGCCAAATCTTAAAAAAGAGCTCAGCTCTGATTTGAGCATCTAAACAAGTGGCCAGATTTTCAGTGCAGAGTGAGTGCTGAGCTCTTTTGGGAATCTGGCCAAAAATTGTCAAAAGAGTGATCTTCTGGGTGGTGAATGTTTTGGAAAGCTTGTCTCCAGTGGTTGATGCTGAGCATGTGCAAATATGACCCAAAGCTCTTTAGAAAATTCAGTCCATATATGTAACTGTATTAGGCCAGACCTTCTGTGAGTAAAAATTACTGTAGCTCTAATGGGCACCAATGGAGCTATGCCAATACACCTGCTGAGGATCTGGCCTAGCATGTGTGTTTAAAAATACATGCCTACAGTCCTGTCAGGTTTTTTAAAGTGATATTTTTGCCCACTTTTTCTCTACTTTTTAAGTAAAAATTGCCTTACTTCTTTGATCAAGAAAGGCATTTATACTGTTCTCAGAAAAGTCCATAAACTTCATTCTCTTCTTTGATTTCAGATGGTTCTTACGTCTCTGTTCCATCCCCTCTAGGGAAGATTAAAAGCATGACAAAAGGTATTATAATGAGGGGGAGATAGGGGAACAAATTTTATATTCTGTTGCTAAAGGTGTTAATCATCCTGAATATACGGCACATGATCAATTTTATCTGCATTTTTTTTTAATTTAGAAATGTAAAGAAAATGTGATGAAACAGGAGCTGTATTCCTGTGGGAGCATTTTGGAAAGCAATTTACTTACCCTGAGTTATTGACTTTAGTGGAGACAGAGGTGCTCAGTTTCTGGCAGGAACAAAGCCATACTATTTAGGTCTTAATTTGTTTTCTTTTTACTCAGTGTTGTTGTAGCCCTGTTGGTCCCAGGATATTAGCGAGGCAAGATGGGTGAGGCAATACCTTTGATTGGACCAACTTCTGTAGCTGAGAGAGAGACATTTTCAAGCATACACAGAGCTGAAGAAGTTGGTCCAATAAAAGATATTACCTCACCCACCATGTCTCTTTATTTTCTTTAAACTTTTAAATTTCCAGAGAAATTGACTTTTTTTTTTTAAGATTCAAACCAAAATCTCTTGTTTTGAGAAAAAATAAGACACTGTGAATTGATACTAAAGAAACAAACATGAATAGATTAATGCAGAACTAACAAACGTTAGAATGAAATCTGCTGTGAAATGTTTGGGCATACTTTTGTAAGAAAGATGCTATCTGAAAATGAATGGTGTTGTATTGAAGCAGACATAGCCAAAAAATTCAGCTGCATATTTATATTTAAAAGTGTTTCATTTTTTGAGATCCTTTTGATTTTCCATTTCAAATGTTAGCTCTGGGTTTATTCTACTGCTTGTATTCTTTACATGTAATCACCATGCATATTAAAATGTTCTATTTAGAAATATTCGTATAAGCACATTGTGGTAGACGACATGGATCAACAGTTTAGAGATGTTTGGTGTGTGAATTCAATTGCACATCAGAGTTCAGATTCCAAGTGCCATTGAACAGTAGATCAGATCACAAATAAAAACCACAGCATTGGTAGTGAGTGCTGGATACACAGAATAGGGAACAAATTCCTTATATAAAGAATTTTATGCAATAATCACATGATCCAGACAGAATATGCTTATGGGACAGTGTTCTTCAGTGATAAGGCTTTACAGCCAAGAAACCCTGAGGCAGGTGTAATGTTGCAAATCCTTGTTTATTATTGGGGTATATTGTGGGTTTTGAAACAAAAAGAAATGGGATTACCAGTTAACCAATTTATGGTAGGAAAATCAGCTGCTACTGTGTAATGTTTTTGTCAATTTAAGTGCTTTTATTTCCCCCTTCACACATGCATTTTACAAAAAAGGATAACGATTTTCTTTTGCAGAAAAGGCAGATGTTCTCCTCCTCCGTGCTGGTTTGCCATCACATTTCCATCTTCAGCTCTCTGAAATAGAGTTCCATGAGATTATTGGCTCAGGTACCAAAAAGCAGAATGCATCCATTTTAGAAGTTTGATACACACAGAAAATATCTTTGTGCTTATTTATTTTTAATCATTTTAGGGTCTTTTGGAAAAGTGTATAAGGGAAAATGCAGAAATAAAATCGTAGCAATTAAACGGTAAGCTTGGAAATATTTTTCCATTTTACTTCTTTAATATCCTAATTTAGAGTACAAAAAAATCATACCACATAATTTTCATGCTACTTTTCGCTTACTTTTGATTTCTCTTCATGTAAATTATTAGCTACAGAGCCAATACCTACTGTTCCAAATCAGATGTGGACATGTTTTGCCGTGAAGTTTCTATCCTCTGTCGACTCAATCATCCTTGCGTCATCCAGTTTGTTGGCGCTTGCTTAGATGATCCAAGTCAGTTTGCTATAGTCACTCAATATATTTCTGGAGGATCACTGTTTTCTCTGCTGCATGAACAGAAGAGGTATCTGATTAACTCTTTGTATGACCCTATTATAAATAATTCTGGAGATAAAAACTCCACTGGTGCAAATATTTATTATTCACTTCAGTTAGAGGAATGTACCAAATCATTGTTTTAATCCAGACAATTTGGTATATGAAGTAAACAATCAATTAATCACAAAACTATTAGCTAGTTAATTATCATTTTACTTGGTGAGATTTTGTATTCAAATTACAATAAACCAACTAAAAAGGCAGTTCTGATTTGCATATGACACAACTTTCAGGTTACTGTGAGCTCTTCAGAACATTGCAAGTAAATTTGTCTTATATCTGTCCATTTTGACCAGTACTGTATGTTTTAAATCTAGGAATCTCGACTTGCAGTCTAAATTAATCATTGCTGTAGATGTTGCCAAAGGTATGGAGTATCTTCATAATCTTACACAGCCAATCATACATCGGGACTTGAACAGGTAAGTTTCTCTCCTTGTCCCTCAAATTCAGTGGAGGATGTAGCCCTAAAATAAATACAGTATTCTGCAGTCTGATTCTGCACACCCAGACCTATACCTGTGCAAAATCTCATTTAAATCTGTGGGGCTCTGAACAGGCACATGGGTCTACCTGTATGGATCAGATTGAATCATGGGGCCTCAGTGTGTCAGTGTTGTTGAATGCTTTAACACCTTTATTTTGAAATATTTATTTGATACATTTTATTTATCGTTTATACTAATACCTATTTCACAGCAATGTGTCATATTCTGAAATGATTTATGATTTATATGCATCTAGTAAGAATAAAATTGACATGGGAAATACACATCTGTTGTGTAATTTACACTAAGTTGCACCCCTTAATATAGTTACTTGACATTCAGTGGAGTAGTCAGCTGTTGTATACATACAAAGTGACAGGAGAGGCTCGAGTATGAAAGATCTGGTTATACAAATTCATGTATGTAAATGTTGGAACAGATTTGAAAACTGTCAACCACCCATCACACTTCTAGCATATATTCCATATCTAACCACTGCTCATGGTGATGTCTGTTGAATTCTGAAGGTAATCTTTCCAAAAGGATGCAGCTGTTCAACAACTATATTCTCTCCAATGTACAATCCTGGTCTTTTAAAGTTCATCCTCTCTTGAAGGAGGGAAGGAAATGATTTTTATACAGGAACTTGCTGTTAAGTCAATGGAATTCACCCTGTAAAACAATAAATCCCTTACATGAAAAACTGTAAAGGGTCAGGACCTGATTAGGCACAGAAAGGACTTGCTTCCATATCAGGCATATATACCTTCTTTTCTCTTCTCCAGTTACTAAATAAGCATTTTTGGTAAATGAAATTACAGTATTCATTTTCGTTTGTGTTCCCCAATGACCCACTTCCAGTCTTCCAGCCTAGTGCCACTGTAATACAGAACTGTGTTCCACACACATCTCATTTTCTGAATAATCTTTTGATCCTTGCTCAAAGCTTTCATGTCCTACTGTAACTGGTGGCTACACTAAAAGCTTCCTGTGCCGGTACTACTTTCTCTGGGGGATGGAACTGGACTTTTCTCCTCTTGCTTTGTGAAGAAATAGAAGTGTTCATTGTATTGTCTCCCAAGTCAGTGCCAACAAGAGGAGACTGACGCAGCAATAGCTTTTCTGGATGTTGTCAGGGCAGGCATCAAGAGAATTAACTGTATGGATTTAATATTTGAAAACATCTGTAATTTTGTCTTGCTTCCATCCATACTTAAACTGAGGACTTTCAAATGTAACATTTAACCCTTTGGGCTTTTTTAAGTTCTGACTTTACTTGTATACCTATTTTGAATGGTAACATATGAAGCCCAACAAAAAAAATAGACCAAAATCCTCAAGAGCAGCACTTGGCTCTCATGGGGTTCTGCCACTTTTCCAGCCCTCAGAGCTGTTCTAAACTGTTCTGGCAGATAATAGCTCATAAGGAGCCATTCCACCACATGGGATAACTGGAGTGCATTGCATTGGACTCAGGCCCTGCTCTGGTTCACCTTCCCTGACATGTCTCCATCCCACCCTAGAATACTCGCTAGACCCTGGCAGGGGTGGAGAGACGAAGTAGATATGGCGGACATACCCCAGCTGATGATTCCCCTGCCCTAGGAAAATCTTCAGGTGCTGCCTAGCAGTAACTGTAGGTCTACTTTGTGCCACCAGGCTGGTGCAAAGGATACTTAGGAGGGAGGAACCAAAGATTTATAATATGGATAATAATGTCCACACAGTATATGCACAGTACCTACAAATAATTACAAGTCAATGCAACACATTCTATCAATGAAAGATTGTAAGAGGTGTAAGCCAGGTTATCTTAGTCAGGGAAATGGTGGGGGGGGAGGATTTTCAAAGGAATAAATGGGAGTTGGATGCCCACTGACTTTCAATGGAAGTCAGGAGTCTAACTACCCTTTGTGCCCATGACAATTCCCCCCCTGCCCCCCATCCCCATCTATCAAGTTTGGTCCTTTTAAAAGTAAGCATGAGCAGTGTGGCCAACTCTCATGATTTTATCACAAGTTTCCCAAATACATTACCTGGGATTTTGTTTAAAGCCCCAGCTACTAGAGTCATGTTATCATGTGAGAATCTCACATTTCATTTTTTAAAAAATGTAATTCTGTCCCTCACAATGATAGATAAAAGCTTGATATTATGAACCATAAAGTCTCAAAAACCAGAAAACAACTGAATTATTTTTAAAATCTCATGATATTTAAGCCAATCACATGAGGCCTGACTCATTATTTTTAGATGCATCAGGATGGCAATCCTGACATAAATTCTGCCTTACACTTTGTCTCAAATGATCAGCATGCTTTGATTACACCTACCAAATGTCTGAGTGCATCTGTCTGTACATGCAAATACCTGTATTACGATGCAGAAGTGGATAGCTACGCACCAGTTGCCTGACTGCATGCAGAATCACTTGAGTTGACTGTGCAGATTTGGGGATTTCCAAATACAAATAGACCAATGTTTATAGGCATATGAGTGGAGGCCAGCTGCAAATTTGAGACTTACTGTGCAACTTTATTACTAAGTAGCAGAGCAGGAACATTGGTATCATGGGAACCAAACTCTGAGAATAAGTCGAATGCCTGTCTATTGCATTCTGTACTAATTGCAGCTCATTTATCAAACAAGTTGGAATGCTTGACAGTAAAGCTTTGCAATAACTAGCTCTGTACAATGCAAAGGCACTGATCTCTGCACCTCAAAGGGAAAGAAAAAAATGAACTGGGGAAATGTTTATCACAATGCAAAAAGCCATGTTTCCATATGAGCTATTAGAGGAAGTCCCTATGGCATATTGCACATTTGTTTTTTTTTCTCTCCCAGTTTCTCATTTGTAAACTCTAAACTCTTATATTTTAAAATCCTTATTGTTTCAAGTACAAGCTGTAGATGCAACCCTAACCCCGTGGCATCCCCATTCCGTTTCTCCAGCTTGAAAAAGTCCCATGTCTAGCCATTTTGTAATCCAGTCAGGCAGATTTCCTACTAATCAATGACTTCTCACCTTACACATTACCCTTCAGTGTGGAAATTGGTAGAAGGCATTCTTTAAAAAAAATCATCTGATGTCCACTTCACTGCAGTTTCATCTACCCTGCCAGAAGCATCCTCAGAGAATTGCAGCAAGTCACTGAGGCATGATATTCCTTTCTTGCAACTGTGTTGGCTACTCTTCACCAGGCAGTGCTTTTAGTGCAGTAAATGTTACATCTCTTGATCTTCAAAAACATTTCCAAATGTTTTCTCTACAACTGGCAGTGAACTACCTAGCCTCTAATTTCCTAGTGTGTTACTGCTCCTTTACATTGCTCTTTTCCAGTGTTCAGGGATATGTCCTGAATTAAGTTAGCTCTTGAAAGTGTCAGCTATGGCTTCTTCAGTTTCTGTCCTACACTCTCACTATTTCTCTTGTGTACACTATGCTCACTAGTCTTGACACCCTGACAAGTTTAATAGTTTTAATATTACATCTGAATGATATTCTGGACACCTAAATCATCAGTTTCTGTCCTTGTTGATCTGATTTCTGATTTAGGGAAATACTGTCTTCTCTTGTCCTGGAAAGACAGATACCAACAACTGTTAAACAATTAAACAGTTGTTTATTCCTTTACATTGCTGCCCCCTCAGAGAGAATAGTTATTCCTTTGTCTCACATCCCTCCACCCTTCACAGTCTTCCTCCTGCACCCGTATTCACTTACACCTCCCTACTCTCTCTCCCACAGTCCGCATTCCTCTGTCACCCTTTGCTCTCCCTCCTGCACTCCATATTTCCATCTTCCCCTCCATATGCTCCCCCTTCACTTCCTCTGTCTCTCACCTTCCAAGCCCTCATATTCTCTTGTCCCTCCTGTGAGTCTCCCTGAAGTACCTCACATACTTCTGTCTCCTAATACTTCCCTGTCCAGTTTCCCAACCAGAGAGCACAGAGGGGCAGCCCTGTTCTGTAAGGGAAGCACAACTGTTGCCCCCTTAGGTTCCTGTTTACAGTGACACAAACCAAAACCCCAAATCCAAATGCAAAATGACCTCCCACAAAAAGGCCATAGATCATATAATTGCCATGCTGGAATCTCTATCAAGTCACTTGCCAAAAGGTGACATTTTGCTTTCATGTCAATGATGTGAAAGGCATGTTTGCAGTTTTTTGGTGATGCCTGCCGCTGCTAGAGTAGCTTGAACTTTGAAACTTTTACTTTTACTTTTACAAGCATGCATCCCATTCCCCAGCATGAATCCCATTCAGCCTGGGGTGAAAGTCCAGGGAATGGCTCCCTGGTCGTAGATGAAGCAAATCACCAAGCGTGTAATCTTGACTCGAGTTAAGTCAGTGGAAATTTGTTCACCTCAAATTTGTTCATCACTTATAATCATCTTCGTAAATTCAGAAATCACCAGGGGTGAAAGGAACTTAAGAGACTTGCCGGTACGTAGGGCCAAGGTCCTAAGCAAGGGGGGGAAAGGGGGAGTGGCAGCTTGGGCAGAAGAGGCAGGGCCTCAAGCAGAAGGGGTGGGGCTTTTAAATCCCCAGGCCTTTTAAATCACTGCTGGAGCCCAAGGGCTGCCGGCCGCTGCTGCTACCCCAGGGGCTCTGGCCGCTGCTGGGAGCCCAGGTCTCTTTTAAATTGTTGGCCTGGGGAAGCTGCCCCCTGCCATTACGGTCGGCTGTGTACTGGCTCTTTCCAGTGCACCAGACCAGACCACCTTACTTTCATCTCTGGAAATCACACAATGTTTCACATAATAAATTAAATGAAACCGCAACATGAGGTGAGGGAAGCTGAGGATAAAATGCATCTCTCATATTCAGTATCCTGGATTAGAGGTTGTCTCCTTTGTACCATTTATAGAATAATTTGGATTTTTGATTTTGCTTTTCCAATTAACCTTCAAGGTTTTGATGGTTACCAGCATTGAGGGTGAACTCCACCTTTGTGCCAGATTGACCAAATATTACTTTTGTGAGCAAGCTCAACCAGTATGATTAAAGAACTTTAATAAAAATGTAGACAGGATATTGGTATCATTTAAACCGTAACAGCTGACCATGTTAGAATCTGTCTTTTTAGCGACTGAGCTTCATTTGATGGCTTTAACTATCTATAAAAAGTTTCTTAAGATCGGGCTTGGTGATACAGATGAAAGTGGATGGCAGCTTGGCAATAATGAGGATGGTGTCTGCAAGTCTTCTTTGTTACAAAAAGCCCCTTACGAAATCTTAAAATAGCATTGCCTTTCATTAAATCTTCAGTGTATTAAGGGTAGAAGGATCTTTTAGTGACCCTTTGCTTTGGAAAAGGAACACACATTTAATAGGCTTTGCCTGTCTTTTGCTCTGAAAGATGCTCTTGAATCTGGCAGTCCAGCACAACTACTGGATTTTGTAAAGGACAGGATTGATTACAAGTTCTTCTAATTCTTTTTCTAATTTCTTTCAATCCACAAGTGAAAGAATGAAAAAGATATTCTTGGTCTCACCATCTCGAGCTGCATGAAGCCTTGACATCAGACAATTTACTCCTGATTCCTCTGAACTCTTTATTAACCTTCTCTTGGCTCTACTGAAGTATCTTCTCTTGTCTTTCCCGAGTCTGCAGCTTAAGGATTCCTTTCTCTTTGTCTGCACTTTTCGAAGTTCTAAGTGTCATTGAGGTGGCAATACTGTTTGTGCGCTCTCTGATCTGAGCTCTGTTTCTATGGGCTATTTCTTTTTTTCTTTAAAGTAGAAAAATTAGTGCATGTAGTACTGATGGTAGGTGCCAGATTGACTCCTCTAGAGCAAACTCTTCTGTTTTTCCAGAGAATGGGTTCAGCACAGGGGCAAGACAGGTTATCCAATATTGTCTTGTTAAGGTGCCTTAATTTTAAGTTGAGGGGGATGACAGCATTGTACTGTCTCTATGTCTATTGAACCTCTCTGCATAAACTGTTATATGGGTTCCAGACAGCACCAGTTCCTGGGCTGTTTTGATGTAATGCATATCTGTCCACTGTGTTCTTACAGCTCTTAGATCCCGTGTTCTTACACTCAAAGGAGAATCTTCAAACAGCCCTTAATTGCTTCTCTGAAGCTTACAAAAGCCTAGTGCTAACTCTGAACATCGGCAGAACCAAAGTTCTCCACCAGCCAGTCCCTGGTCAATCATCAGACCCAGCAAGGAAGATCTACATCGACAAAGAAGAACTGGAAAATGTAGAACACTTTGCCTATCTTGACAGCCATCTCTCACAGAGAGCAGACATAGACATCAAGATTCTGCACAGAATTTGCTGTGCCAGCCTCGCCTTTGGCAGACTGTCTCACTGGATGTTCAACAATCACAACATCAGAGCACATACTAAGATGTTAGTTTACGAAGCGATGGTAATCCCAGCTCTCCTCTATGGCTGTGAGACTTGGGTGACCTACAGAAAACACATGAAAAACTTGGAATGCCAGCACCAGCACTTTCTTCGGAAGATCCTCGGCATAAAGTGGGAGGATCATCACACTAATGTCAGTGTCCTCACAGAGGCCAGCATCTTCAGAGTTGAGGCCCTGATTATCCAGCACCAGCTGAGGTGGAGCGGGCACTGTATGCACATGCCTGATGTATGCTTACCAAAACAACTGCTGTATGCCCAACTCACCAAAGGAGAAAGGAAATGAGAAGGCCAAAAGAAACACTTTAAAGACACCCTCAAGATAACCATCAAGAGATGTGGCATCGCCACCACACACTGGGAGACAGCAGCCCAGGATAGGGATAACTGGCGAAGACTTGTCAGAGAGGGAACATCCACTTTTGAGGAAAATCGCCTTGCCCTGATCACAGAAAAACACCAGAAAAGAAAGGAAAGACAATAGTCATGCAGCAATCGCAGTCCAACCCTATCTTCCAACGCCACCGGCAACCTCTGCCGAAAAGCCTGTGGCTCAAGAATTGAACTTTTCACTCACCAAAGGACCCATGAAAGAGAAAACCCTGTGAAAGAGATCAGCCTCGACTTTGAGGGGTCGCCGCCACTGCCAACCTATCCACTATGATCTACTGACCAAGACTAGATTTGAACTAAGAATTTAGATGCGTCTGTAATTCTATACTGATTTTTTTTTTGCTTACATTACTACCAGCATACACCATTCTTGAGTGTGTCTGGCTTAGTTTTGCATTTGATTAATATTTTCATTTGACATCTCATGGGGTCTCAAAATGATTCTACTTGTCATATTCAAATCACTTACGTATTCTGATGGAAAGTATGGGAGCTGAAATCAAATTCGCTAGACACTCAAAGAATCGTGGGAACATTGTATGAACCCATTACATTTTTATGATTAAATTTATCATCCTGTGGTTTTGGTTTATGTGATGCTAAAAATCTTGAAGACAGTGATTTGTGGGAGTCTTGGTTGGGAGAGTTTAAATTTTATCTGTCTTGAAAACTATTCTCTGGCAAGAATTTGTGTTCCTCACTTGACTGTTCTCCTATCAACAGCTCAAATATGGGCATGTTATGCTTTTTTGTGGAGACCATCAATATTACTTTCATTTTCTCTTTATCATGTATACTGGTGCCAGCTAGTTCATTTCTTTCTTTTCCAATACTTTTCACTCCCCTAAATCTACTTGGATCAGTCACCACTTTGATAAATATCATAAGAGCATTGCTGTGTCCACATTCATATCTCTTTATGTTATAATTTGCTCTGCCTTTCACAAGCCCTATGCCATGAACATATAGTACAGTAGCTGGCACATGAAAACTTTCTAAACACTTTGATCTTCACAGTTTCTTGAAGTTTTTGACATATACAATATCATTTTCTAAATCCTTAGCCATATTCACAGCTTAGGTTTCCAAATCCTCGTAGCAATTATAGTTCTAATTTCCAGAAGCCTTGCCTTTTGTGTATTTGTTGCATGCAACCTGTGTTTTTGTGCTTCCTCTTGCGTGTTCTTTGCTTCAAATTAAATCAATTGTAATAGCTTTCCCAAGTCAGTACATCAATTTTCATTAGTTTCTGTAGATGCTTTTATTCCTAAATGACGTTTTGCAAAAGGCAAAATCCATTTTAGCTGTATGGCCATGATCTACAATTTTGCACTGCCTCTTAGATACAGTACATTGCTTTAACCAGTAAGTTTTTTAGGTGCATTTTCTCTATATATGTGATTTCAGTTTGCTCCAAATTTTCCAGAAGTCTTAAATGTATGCAACCCTGACAACATTCAATTTTTTCATTTATTTTAAAGGTTTCCTCTCTCAATAACTTTCCTCAATAGAACAAGACATTTCCACATTTCATTACAGAATATTAAAATATTTGAACATGTTGTTTGTATCTGACTAGACCTTGTTTAACTGAATCTAGTACTGGATGCACAATCCTGCACAATCTTCCTCTCTCTTCCTATCAGTTTTCAGCTTTTGTGGATGCTAACATTTATAGCAGATGGCTTGTCCTTGTAGCAATACACATTAGCATTCTGTGACAGTATCAAAGTAAACCTTCTTTTTTCCAATTCACTAATGTCAACTCCTTTCATTTTATATGAATTGCTTTTGATATCTTAGATGAGATTTCTTTGCAAGTGGCTATTGCATCGCTTTTATGACTTAAAAATGGCAAACTTTCCTTTCATAATTAGAAAGATGCCATTCCACACTTCCTTTGCATATCTCTTGAGTATTTTTTTCATCCAGCGTCTGAATTAAACAAGTTACTTGATCCTGTTTTGAAGGTACTGAGAAATGCTGAAGTACATATCTAACATACCACAGAAGTGCAGATTTACATTCTGTATACTTCATTTTATTTCATCCCTGAAATAGTTCTGTTATTCATAGGGCTATGTGAGCTTGTGGTCACAACACTGCAGCCAAGACCATTGCCAGTTAGCCAGCAGGGTATGCCACATGTCCAGGTGATAAATGTTTTATTAAATATTTAAAATAATCACTTTTGTTCTGTATTAGCAAGGTGTACCCATGATTAAGGGAAGTATTGACAATGGGAGTTGAAAGTAGTATGAAAAGGTTCGTGAACAGCCTAAATATGCATTCAATAGTGGTAACATGTTATTCAGTAAATCCTTACAGTGATGCCGGAGCAATGCTGTAGTCATGGTTTAGAATTCACTTCCATTGTAAATCCCTCCTTCCAGTCACTTATAACTATTTCAGTAAATTACTGTTTAGACTGAAATTTCTCATGCTTATTCTTATCCCAGAAGAACATTTTTATGTGGAAGTTTTATAAAACACCATTGAGCAGTAGAGCTCCATTTGTATTACCCAAATGTGGGGGAAAAAAGTATTATTCAGAGTTAAGTTAAGTATTAGTCAGATGCTTTTTCTTCCTTTTTGTTTTTTCCCCTCCTTAGTAACTCAAAGGTGGTTTTGTTTTAAAGTCTGGTTCTACTTTGAAGAGGAACTCTGTAAAAAAATATTGCGTAGTGGGATTCAAAATTTATTGTCTCAATGACTTACAGGTCAAATGACCTCAGTGTACAAGTGAAAAAAAAAACATTTAGGGTTTTTTTAAACCACCAACCATCTAAACTCAACCTTAACTCTTCAAGACAAGCTAGGTTCTTTCCTTGTTGCACTTTATTGCCAGAAGTAGAACATTTGCAGTACAGGATATTTTGTAAGTGATTCTTGTGCAATTTCAGTGTTTTCCTTGAAGTGACATGGGTGTAAGCAATTGCAAGTTATAAACAAATATGTTTATGATGCACAAGAAAGAATTCAACCCAGCTTACCCTCTCCCATAGCTGCAGTAGCTCTTCAGTGTTATCTCAAGTTTAAAAAAAAAACAGTCAAAACTTATTTTTGTCAATATAGTGAGAAGGTATGAAAGCAAGAGGATCTGATGAGTAAGAAGGAGATGTTTTCGCATAGTCACTTTTTAGAGTTGAGTTCAACTTTAAATATTGAAGCTTCAAATATCCTATACATACTCCCCTTGAAAAGGAAGGATGTGCTTTGCCCTGTTTGAAAGAATTTAGTTTGGTAATAACAAAGTTATAGCCATTAGTAGGAGGATACTGTTCTCTGCTTCATAACAATGTATTGAAACATATTGCTGTGAATGCCTGAAAATGTAGTTATTGCTGAGGGCTAGATGCTGACTATAGTTAAGAAATCATGTTGACTTCAGGAAGAGCTATTAGTGCTCAGCAACTTTTAGGATCAGGTTCTGAGAGGGAAAAGGGAAAGAGCTCTTGAGTTGTATTTTAAGGATCATCTGGCAAGTTGACTTACTTATGGAACTTTTATCCAGAGTGGACATTGCCCTACATCCTCTTCTGGCCATTACAATTCTCTTTCACCTCTCTCCTTGTCACCTGCAGAGTGGTTCAGAGCATTCCCAAACTAACGGTCTACAGATGTTGAGTGTATTCTGGGATGAGAAATATGTGGAAGTCTCAAAATGTTTCAGTTGAAGTCATGTGAGCTGCACGCTTGGGGAAAGTACAGCTGTATTAGTCCAAATATGCTTAATAATACCTGGCTTTAAAACTAAATATGGGTCTAACGTTCAGGGCACCATTCTCACCCACCTATCACAGCTATGAGTAACTATTGTGCTTTAATGGGAGTTACATGGAACCTGTAGGAGAGGAGGGTCTGGGTGGGCCCCAGAGATGCTGGGATCTAGAGTGAAATCCTGGCCCCATTTAATTCAGTGGAGCCAGCATTCAACCTAGGAACTTAATTTCAGTTCATTGTAAAGAAAAGGAACCTGATTCTCCTCTCACTCATTATGCTGTGAATAAGGAGTTTCACTATGGCAAAAACAGTATAAGCAAGAGCAGAATCAGGCCCAGTGACCATTTGCTATATTCACATCCATCTGATAGTCACATGCTTCCTTACTGCAGGAAGGGGCTCATAACTGGGGTTTGGGTTCAGGCCTAATCAGTTCTTGGACAGGAGATCTGGAAGACAAGATGAATCTGGAAGACATGCATGGTTGTTCTCCCAGACTATCATAGAACTACTACTGACAGAAAAAGCAGATTCACCGTTAGCTCAGTAGGTAGCCTTTCTGTTTTCAGACACAGGTCCTCACAAATAAGCATAATCTTTTATTTGATACCTACTCATTTGGTTACTTTCCTGCATCAGGCTTTGAAGTGTTTTATTTTCTCCAACATTTCTGAGAATCAGACAGTCAAGTGAATATGTTTGGGTTTCTTTGACAAAACAGAGTGCTTATTGAAATATGTGGAGGACAGATTCTAATTTCCCCCCTCTTAATTTTTAAAGAAATAAAGTGATGGTAACTGCAGCACATTACGGGTGAGATCTTGACCCCTACTCTGGCCCCTTCGTGCCAGAAAAAGGGTGGAGCACTGTGAAAAGGCTCTAAAAGCCCCACTTCCAGCTCAGGAACTGAGCAAGACAACCATAAGGCTGCCTTCTCTGGAGCCCCTTAAATCACTGGTGTAGGAAGTGTGCCAGGGCAGGACTGACCTGGGAGTGAAAGGGGTGTGTCGGGGCAGGGCTGCAGTTTCTAGGGCAGTCTCAGAGAAGATGTCATAACTTAGACAGGCTTTCCAGACTGTCCAGATTACCCTCGCGGTCTTGCCTGCCCCCAGAGGAGCCCAGGATCAGGAGGATGCAAAAAGGCTCCAAAAACAATACATTTAGGCAAAAATGATTTTTTTTTCATGGAAAAAATGTATTTTCAACTAAACTTCATTTTTGACATCATTTTTTTGTTGAAAACATTTTAAGCAACCCATATACAATATATGTGTGTGTATATATGAGAGAGAGACAGATGTAGGCACATTCATTTGATTCTTACATTGGGAATCCATGGCTACAGAGGAATGCCTGGTAACAAGCCCACTGTGATTACGCTGTGCAGGATTTGCGGGACCATGTTGTGGGTGCAGAGTCCTTCTATGGCACAGAACACTCTACAGAGGCAGGTGCGGTTGAAGCCCCAAAGCTAAAGACTTTGCTACTCTGTGGATCCTGCCTTCTTCCCTCCCAACATTTAACTGTAAGAGTGAAGCTTGTCTGTGTGGGACACAGAACCTCTTGAATTAACTCCCCTGGAGCTGAGGACTAGCACACAAGTCTCCACTTTGCGCTCTAAGTACAAGGCACCTTTCTTGCACCTTCCTTCTCTAGCATAAACACATAGCAACAGGTACATCTAACAAATAAAATAATATTGACAAACCCTACCAAAAAGGCATTCTACTCCACATGCTTCTTCTACGGGTATGTCTACGCTACAAGATTATTCTGATTTTACATAAACCAATTTTGTAAAACAGATTGTATAAAGTCGAGTGCATGCGACCACACTAAGCAAATTATTTCGGCGGTGTGCGTCCATGTACCGAGGCTAGCGTCGATTTGCTGAGCGTTGCACTGTGGGTAGCTATCCCGTAGCTATCCCATAGTTCCTGCAGTTTCTCCCGGCCATTGGAATTCTGGGTTGAGATCCCAATGCAAAAACAGTGTCGCGGGTGATTCTGGGTAAATGTCATCACTCAATTCTTCCTCTGTGAAAGCAACGGCACACAATCATTTCGCGTCCTTTTTCCCTGGATTGCCCTGGCATGGCAACCATGGAGCCTGTTTTGCCTTTTGTCACTGTCAGCTTATGTGTACTGGATGCTGCTGACAGACGCGGTACTGCAGTGCTACACACCAGCATTCATTTGCCTTTGTAAGGTAGCAGAGACGGTTACCATTCCTATTGCTCTGTCTGCTATTGTAAATTGGCGATGAGATGATGGATATCAGTTATTTTGCACCGTTTGCATTTCAAAATTGGCAATGACGGTTATCAATCCTTTTGTACTGTCTGCTGCTGTCATGGGTGCTGCCGGCTGGCCTCGCTGAGGTCGGCCGGGGGTGCATAGACAAAAATGGGAATGACTCCCCGGGTCATTCCCTTCTTTATGTTTTGTCTAAAAATAGAGTCAGTCCTGCCTAGAATATGGGGCAAGTGTACTAGAGAACCAGAGAACACAGCCGCTCCGGGTCAGAGCCCTAGAGATCCCACAGAAATGATGAGCTGCATGCCATTCTAGCGGGTGCCCCTGCAACAACCCCACTCGTTGCTTCCTTCCTCCCCCAATCCTCCTGGGCTACCGTGGCAGTGTCCCTCCATTTGTGTGATGAAGTAATAAAGAATGCAGGAATAAGAAATACTGAGTTTTTAGTGAGATAAAATGAGGGGGAGGCAGCCTCCTGCTGCTATGATAGTCCAGGCAGTACAGAATCTTCATTAGACATGAAAGGGGGAGGTGAGGAGCTCAGCCCCCAGTTGCTATGAGGAGGACGGTTTTCAATCCTTTTGCACCATCTGCCGGGAATGACCAGGAGTCATTCCTATTTTTGGCCAGGCGCCCCTGGCCAACCTCACCGAGGCCAGCCAGGAGCACTCACGGGATGATGAGGACAGTTTTCCACCATTTTGTACCGTCTGCCATCAGGAAAGGAAGGGGAGGGGATGCTGCTGTTCAGCGCCGCAGCACCGCATCTACCAGCAGCATGCAGTAGACATACAGTGACATTGAAACAAGGCGAGAAACTATTTTTTTTTCCCTTTTCTTTCACGGGGGAGAGGGAAGGGGGTAAATTGATGAGATATATCCAGTCCCCCCTCCCTCCCTCCATGAGCGTCCATTTGATTCTTTGGCTTTCCGTTACGCTTGTCACGCAGCACTGTGTTGAGTCCCTGCTGTGGCCTCTGTCTGGAGATTTTTTCAAATGCTTTGGCATTTCGTCTTCTGGAACAGAGCTCTGATAGAACCGATTTGTCTCCCCATAAAGCGATCAGATCCAGTATCTCCCATACAGTCCGTGCTGATCAGCGCTCCACGCTGGGCAAACAGGAAATGAAATTCAAAAGTTCGCATGGCTTTTCCTGTCTACCTGGCCAGTGCATCCGACTCCAGATTGCTGTCCAGAGCAGTCACAATGGTGCACTGTGGGATAGCTCCCGGAGGCCAATACTGTCGAATTGCAGCCACACTAATCCTATTCCGAAATGACAATACTGATTTGAGCGCTCCTCGTCGGGGAGGAGTACAGATATCGATATTAAGAGCCCTTTATATCGATATAAAGGGCTTCGTTGTGTGGACGGGTGCAGGGTTAATTCAGTTTAACACTGCTAAATTTGGTATAAACCCGTAGTGTAGATCAGGCCTAAGGATGAGAGAACAAATACCTGGCATTGCTTAATGCTCTACTGGAAGGTGCTCAGATACTGTTGTGATGAGTGCAGTATAAACATCTGACTAGAATAGTATTCTAACTCCATCTGTGCATGCAGATTCTTTTCCTAATCATTAGTGTGTCATAAACGCCTTTTTAAAATTATCCTAACTTGTGCTGCATGTAAAATAATGATTGCAGTGTTAACCTGACTTCACAAATTTTTGACAAAATGCTTGAACATATCTCTTCAAAATGGGATATATGTAATGTTCTATTTTGAACATGCACTGAGCTTTCTTTTCATTTGGCTGTTGGCAATGCTTTATCTTGATCAAACATAGAGCCAAAACCAACCAAAGAAGAACAATCAAAGCTTCAGTTCTATTAATCCCCAGTATCTGCTCCTCACAAGTTTGCTGTCCATTTTTTATTTTATGTGCTTCTACAAAGTCTCTCCTAGGAAGTTAGAATTTCTAAAGCTTGTTCGGTGTTTACTGGGAAAAAAATTTAATTGTCCAGACTTTCTGCTAGTATAATAGGGAGTAAATATGATCTATCAAGTCTTTCAGTGAACCCAGTATTCTTAGATTTAGCAGTGTTTTCCTAAGCTACCACCATTATTTTATTAGCTAGACTATGTTACCTGCTTTAGCAGCAATACTTTGAGCTAAAAATGAAGTACTATTAACCTCCAACTGCAGATTTGTAATTTCAATTTTAATATTGCAAATCCTGAGAAGTCAGTGGAAGTTGCATGTATTCAGTACCTCTCAGGACTTGTCCTATGGCTGGTAAATCATTTGAGTGAATGAGTTAGTTCTCAGATCATCTTCAAGATAATTTTGGTAGCAATGCCTGCATCCTTCTATTCCATCCTACCAGTCCTGGGGAATTGTTCCAAATGGATGATCTAAGTATAAATTGTAGGCCTTCCTTTGGAATATTTCCCCACCTCAGTCCAATCCCCTGTGACTTGTTATAAAGCACTGGGTAGAACACAGTTATCTTTTTGCTGTTTCTTCCTACCTATAGGAATATGTAACTGTCCATTAAATTGTCATCTTCAAGTTATGTTGCTGCCAACATGTACTCACAGAATACAGTGAAGCAGAACTCCTGAGGAAAAAAAAGATGAAGTGGTGGATCAATCCCATTCTCTCATGGTGCACACAGGAGAAATAAACACCCCCACTGCTGATTAGTGATTGATCCCTCATGAGGCAGAAGGACAGAGAGGGGAGAAAGAAAAGGTCAAGATGAAACATCCTAAGCTCACTGGGGGGAGGGGGAAACCTGACATGATCATGGCTCTCCGAACAGCAAATGATACCCCAGCAAACACTACTGTATTGAACTGGAGCAAACTGGCAGAAATGGTAACTTTGTACCTTTCTTCACATGCCCTCTTGAACCTTCCCCTGCTGGAATATTAATAATTCTGTAGCATTCTCCCCCTAAGAATCTGGAGGTGCTTTACAAACAATCATTAAGCTTCCTGCCCTAGGTACTATCAATGTATTTTTAAACCCATGTCACATATGAACTATAAAGAGACGTAGGAAGGAAAAAATGAGTTACCAAGGATCACACAGAATTAGAGAGAGCCAGAAATAGGAACCTAGAGTTGTAACTATGTTCTGATCTCTAGTCTGCTCCCTCCCTTAAACAGACTAGCACGCAGGTTGCTACTAGAAACCTTAACACTGAATTTTCCGAATTGTTAGAAATTATATCCACATTAATGGTGCATTAACCTAGTTTCTTTGCATCTTTAAAAATGGGGGGGATGGGAAGAAACTAAGAATTATAACCACATTTTTAAACTTGAGTGCCTAGAGTGTGACAATTAAATGTATATTTAGACACTTGAGCAAGCAGCCTGATTTTCAGAGGTGCTGAAAACCCACAACTCCCACTGAAGTCAATGCGGGCCATGTGTAGAAATCAAATGTCAGATAGTACCTCATGTGATTTATTTAACCTACCTTTTTAGCTACCTACAGTCCTGAGATTTGTAATTCAGGAACATTGCCCGGGTGTCAAAAGGACAGCACGGAAATTGGTTTTAACTATTTTGAAAGCTGGACACTTTAATGGGAAGGCTATTCTGCCCACGCTTGTATAGCTTTGCAGAAAAGTCAATATTAGCAGAAAAGTAATTCAAACATTGATGAGGTCAGTATGTACTATGGCTCACATCAGAAGTCTGTATAGAATAATATCCTATTAAATGACAAGCTCCTTGCAAGGTGTTACCATGTATACCTTGCATTGCAGTTGTAATGATCCACTACTCAGTTAAGAATAAGGGATCTTTAAATGGAGTCAAGATATGAATACACTAAAATGAAAGAGCAGCAAAGAGTCCTGTGGCACCTTATAGACTAACAGACCTTTTGGAGCATGAACTTTCATGGGTGAATACCCACTTCGTCGGATGCATGAAACAGATTATCTTTTATCCTAACAAGTAATTTTCTTTTATTTGAAAGGAATTGCACATTATTTTTCACAATTGGGTGTTTTCCTGTGCCTTAAGGTAAGGACATCAGGAAAGCTTTATGCCTTATGCCTAAACATTCAACTTTTACCTCCCCTATAAAAAGAGTTCACTTCAGAGCTTCACTGTTTTTGAGCCAGACTAACCCTAAAAAAGCCTGTAAAACAAAGTCTACACTACAAAATGTCAAGCTAACTTACGTCAGCATACAGCTCCCACAGTTATTAAATCACTTGTGAGTGCACATGCTTAGCTCCTTGTCTTGGCGGTGCACTTCCTCATTAGGAGCACTTGTATCAATTATATTGTCAGTGTGGGGATTTGTGGGACAACTCCTGAAAGCCAGTAACAGTCGATGTAAGCAATGCAGTGTTTACACTGACACTGTGTCAATTACATCGATTGTAACTTTACACTGCTCACGGAGGTGGTATTACTGTATCGGCATAGAGAGACCCTCATACCAGCAGGAGCCCAATTTAAGTGAAAACACTTCCACAGCTAGGTCAACAACGCAAGGCAGTTTTCGTTGACTTAACCATGGATTGTAGACCAGGCCAAAGATCCACAGTAGTCTGTTTCTATACAGCAGGGAATGGAACCACATTGTTTATTGTATTTGGGAGGTACCACTTTCCAGTACTTGGGACTTGCAACTGCTAAATTGTACTTGTTCAGGTAGATTCCTAGACTTTAAGGCCAGAAAGGATCATTATAATCATCTAGTCTGATCTCTTGTATAATGCCGCCATAACTTCTCGTTGATCTAAATATAGATCTTTTAGAAAGACATCCAATCTTGATTTAAAGACTTCAAGTGATAGATATTCCCTTCTCTTCATGTGTCAATACATTTATGCCTGCATCTATAATTTTGACTCCATGCATCCAAAGAAGTGGGTTTTTTACCCATGAAAACTTATGCCCAAATAAATCTTAGTCTTTAAGGTGCCGCCAAACTCCTTGTTGTTTTTGCAGAAAATGCATCGAATCTCTAGCTAAGCTGTTCCAATGGTTGATTACCCTCTCTGTTAAAAATTTGCACTTTATTTCAAATTTGAATTTGTCTACTTTCAGCTTCTAGACATTGGCTCATGTTATGCATCTGTCTGCTAGGTTATAGAGCTCTTTACTATCAGAAATGTTCTCCATTTAGATACCTATTGGTTATGATTAAGTTATGTTTTAACCTTCTCTTGGATAAGTCAAAAGATTTAAATTCTTACAATTCTTACACTGTAAGGCACATTTTCAAGACCTCAGAATCATCCTTGTTGCTCTTTTCTGAACCCTCTCCAGTTTTTCAACATCATTTTTTTTTAAGTGTGGGCCCCAGAACTGGACATGGTGTTCCAGTAATGGTCTTCTGTGTGGTCTCTGCCTTAACAACTCAAGCTTGATGGGATGGTGTCACAGCACAGGCCTTTTGAGATCATTGGCTCAGCACATCTAACTTGTTGAACAGATGTTAAGGAACTGGTCAATGGTTCAGCATCCCTAATTTGTTGCAATAATGTGAAAGCAGCAATCTTTCAGTGAGGTTAGTGACTCAGTACCAATGATTAAAGTATGAAAATAGAAGATCAAGCTCTTCAATTCTGGTGACTATATGCCGTCATGGGTATTGATGTCATGTGCTCAGGACATGTGTATGACATTGGAGACAAAGGAATAAATGTATCTGAAAGGAGTTAATGTCCCCAGGCAGCCCCATAGCCGGCTGAGCAAAAGTATGTGTCTGAGCGCACATCCAGACTAACCCGCGGCATCGGCGGGTTAAAATCGATTGCTCGGGGATCGATATATCACGTCTAGTCTGGACGCGATGTATCGATCCCCGAGCGCGCTTACATCGATTCCGGAACTCCATCAACCCGAACGGAGTTCCGGAATCGACACGGAGAGCCGCGGACATCGATGCCGCGCCGTCCAGACGGGTGAGTACCTCGATTTTAGAAATTCAACTTCAGCTACGTTATTCCCGTAGCTGAAGTTGCGTATCTAAAATCGATTTTAATACCTAGTCTGAACGTGGCCTGAGCATATGTACCTGTTCAAAGGCTGGGAGATGGATAATTTGCTGGGTGGTCGATAGTTCCCTGCACAAAGCTAGTCGTTTGAGGAGGAGGTATGGCGGGGGGGTTCACTCACCGAAAGAACAAAGTTCATTATATGCTGAGAAATGGTAAACTACATCGCCAAAGGGATAATAATGTGTCACTACACTATGCCAACTTTGAATCTTAATTTCTGACAATATTTCAACTCACAGGACATAATTGAACCCACTGCTCTTATAGATCTTATATAGGATGACCAGATGTCCTGTTTTTAAAGGGTCAGTCCCATATTTAAGCCCTCCTGCAGGTGTTCCGACTTTTTCTTTAAAATGGGCAAATTGTCCCGTAGTTTCTCTCTCCCCCACGTTAGTACTGGTGGGTCCTGCTGCTGGCCGGATCCCTGCTCACCAGCCACCTGCCCGCCAGTGGTGAGTGGGGGTGGTCCAGTGGCCAACGATGGGGGTGGGTGTGCAAGGCTGGTGGCGGGGCAAAGATGTATCACATGGGGCCAGCCGCTCCCTGTGCTGGTCCGTCAGCACAGTCCCTGCTGCGTGCTGGCTCTTGGCCAGCAGGGCTTCATCCCATTTCCAGCTGGTGCTGGCTGCGCATTGTGAGCTGCAGTGACCGGTGAGTATGGTCAGATGCCAGGCTGCGGCTAGTTACGTGTCACCATTGCTGCCCACCCATTGGCCCTTTATGTGCTCCCCCTCTCACTGTCTTCTCCCTGCTTTACCTCTTTGCCCCCCTGCCCCAGGCCCCGCTGCACCTCCATATCCCCCCCAGCGGGTTGCATCCCACTCCCAGCGCTGGGTGGAGAACCAGCCATGGTCAGATTGCTCAGCTCACCAACAGCCTGGCCGGCAAGCCTTCCTTCCCCCACTGCCTCTGGCTGGGCTGGTGCCCCAGGAAAGCCCAAGACCCTCTGGCCTGGGCACTGGCCAGGAGGAGCTGAGCCCTGCATGTGCCAAAGCCCCCGCATAGCACTGGCACAGGGAAGCCTCTCCACCTTTCAGCTAAGCTCTGTAGTGTGTGGGGGGAAGCAATTTCCAGCCTATTCCTGCCCCAAACCTACAGGCTTCACAGCAGCACCCGGGGCAGGGGCTTAGCACCCTCTTCACCCTCCCCTCCCCCATCCCACCCTGGGTCCTGCCCCCAAGGAGTGTGGGGCTGTTCTCTCCCCTAGGCACCCTCCCCTGCTGAGCCTCCTCTCTGGCCAGGTTCCATGAAGCCCCTGCAGTCAGGTTCCCTGGGCCCTGGTGCACAATGCAGCCTTAGGGCTTAACCTCTTCCTGCGTGATGTACCTGGAGGCATCTGGGTTATGTCGGTGGTCAGCAGCAGCCTGAAGATGTTAGCTGCCTTTCGACACTCTGCAGGCAGGAAGGGACAAGCTGCTTCCAGCCACATAAGAGAAAGGGAGCAGGAAGAAGAAATGAACTCTGCAAAGACATTGGTCAGGTGATCCCTTCCCTCCCCTTCCCCTGTGGCTGGAAGCAGCTCCCACCCCTTCCCTCCCACACAGTGCCAAAAGGTTGCTACTGGCCACATTCTGGTGTGAACCCTGGCAGAAATCTGGGGAGGGGAGCATGTGACCCTGTGTCCACACACCCTATGTGTTGCCTCAGGAAGACACAGAGCCAGGTCTCTGAAGAGGTGGGTCCATCCCAGGCGCCAAGCCACAGAGGGAGCTGAGCAGGGAGGGTCGGGTAGGTCAGTCAGAGAGGTACATGGGACTGCGGGAGGAGGGCTCTGTGTCACCCTTCCCCGTGTGAACTCTAAAGCCTTAAAGATAAGAAGGTAAATAAAAAAAGAATCCAACTACACAGTATTTCTTTTTAACAGGGGCTCAGTCAACTTGATGTTAATTTGAATGTTTGTACTGCATAGTTCTTATTGATTGCTGTTGAACTTGCCTGAATATGAGTAATTTTACCACTTGTCCCGTATTCAGCATAGGAAATATGGTCACTCTAATCCTATAAAATGTAGGTACCATGGAATGGATCACCTCAGCTCTGAGGCCACTGCCCTTTTCTATATTCCCTACCCTCTGTGGGAAGGAAGGAAGGAATACAGCTAACAGTGCTAGTTTAAGTACCCTCAAACATTTAAAAGTCAGGACACCAACACTGATGTTGTGGGAGAAAGAGAGATCTTCAAATGAGATTAATTTTTTGAAGAATTGCTAAGCCCTACCTACAGGATCATGGTACTCTTAAAATCAGTAGTGTCTTGTAAGTGTAAATGATCACAGGATGTGTCTGTCTTTGAGGGATATAGCCAAGAGTGTCAAACAGACTGATTTCATTCACTGCTCACTCTCATCCTGTGGGGATTAAGAGATTGTGAGAAAGAGATCTCTCTCTTTTTTTCCTTTTGACAATTAAAGGGTAGTGTGCATGTGTTTCAGAGGGTGAAGGGGTTGAGGGTTTGGTGGTCTTTTTATATTTTTTTAAAAGCAGTTACACCACAGAACACCCACTGTGTGCTAAGCTTTTGATCCAGAAAAGCACTGACAAGTATTAGTGATGTGCAAAACTATCAGAAAATTACAATACTGTATATGATAAAGTAGTTGGCAAAAACATGGTTTTATCTGCTCTGACAGCTCCCAGGCTTGTTAACTGTTTACTTTGCTTCTTTACACAGCACTACTTATTATTGGTAAAGTAAATATAATTTGAAGTATCTCTCTAAAATGAACATGTTCAATTAAATTTTACAAGTGTAACTGAAGAGTATAACTAATCTATATCTTTAAAAGCACAGCAACCCATAGATGAAGAAAAATTCAGAGATAATGTGACATGCTTGTAAAGTGTGCATTGCATCCCCCTCTAGTGGCTAGTCCGCATATAAAACCTGCTCACCGCTAGTTTTCCATCAGAAAATGCTGATTAGATTAAATACATTTTGAAGGAATGTATTTCATCAAGATTTTCAATGGAAAATTATCAGAATGATTTATTTTGATACGGTCAAATGTTTAGTTTTGACTATCATTTTAAAATATGTTATTTATGAGTATTTTTATGTTTATGAAAATGCAGAACTACTAACACTTACATCTGTACCAGATGACTGGAGAATAGCTAATGTAATGCTGATTTTTTTTTAAATGGTTCCAGAGGTGATCTTGGCAATTACAGGGCAATAAGTCTAACTTTAGTACCAGGCAAATTGGTTGAACCTATAAAGAACAGAATTACCAAACACGCACATAAACATGATACATAGGGGAAGAATCAACACAACTTTTGTAAAAAGACCAATTTATTGCCTGATCAATTTATTAGAATTCTTTCGTGGTGCCAACAAACGTGAATTTGGGAGATCCAGTCGATGTAGCCTACTTGGACTTTGAGAAAGCCTTTTACAAGGTCTCATACCAAAGGCTCTTAAATAAAGTAAACATTCATGGGATAAGAGAGAAAGTTTTCTCATGGATCAATAACTGGTTAAAAAATAGGAAACAAAGGATAGAAATAAATGGTCAGTTTTCAGAATGGAGAGAGGTAAATAGCGAGGTCCCCCCCAAGGATCTGTGCTGGAATCAGTGCTGTTCAACATATTCATAAACAGTCTGGAAAAAGGTGTAAACAATGAGGGGGCAAAGCTTGCAGACCATACAAAATTACTCAAGATAGTTAAGTCCAGAGCTGACCATGAAGAGTTGCAAAGGGATCTCACAAAACTGGGTGACTGGGCAACAAAATGGCAGGTAAAATTAAATGTTGATAAGTACAAAGTAATGCACACTGGAAAATCCCAACTATGCATACAAAATGATGGGGTCTAAATTAGCTGTTACCACTCAAAAACATGATCTTGGAGTCATTGTGGATAGTCCTCTGAAAACATCTGCTCAATGTACAGCAGCAGTCAAAAAAGCTAACATCATTAAGGGCCATTAGGAAAGGGATAGATAATAAAATAGAAAATATAGTGCTATTATGTAAATCCATGGTGTGCCCACACCTTGAACACTGTTCAGTTCTGGTCACTTTATCTCAAAAAAGCTATATTAGAATTGGGAAAAGTACACAGAAGGGTAACAAAAATAAGTAGGGGTATGGAACAACTTCCCTACGAGGAGAGATTAAAAAGAGTGGAACTGTTCATCGTAGAAAAGGGCCAACTAAGGGGTTCTATAAAGTCACGAATGGTGTGGAGAAGGTGAATAAGGAAGTGTTATTTACCCTTTCACATAACACAAGCACCAGAGGGTCACCCAATGAAATTAATAGGCAGGAGGTTAAACATAAGTACTTCTTCACAGAGTACACCGTCAACATGTGGAACTCCTTGTCGGGAGATGTTGTGAAGGCCAAAAGTATAACTGAGTTCAAAAAAGGATTAGATACGTTCCTGGAGGATAGGTCTATCAATGGATATTAGCCAAGATGGTCAAGGATGCAACCCTATGCACTGGGTGTCCTTAAACCTCTGACTGCCAGAAGCTGGGACTGGATCACTTGATAAATTGCCATGTTCGGTTCATTCCCTCTGAAGCTTCTGGCATTGGCCACTGTCAGAAGACAGGATCTTGGGCTAGATGGACCATTGTTCTGAGTCAGTTTGGCTATTCTTGTGTTTAATGTTTCTGAAACAAAATATTTGGAATTTTTGTTTTCCAGTACATTTTAAAATGTTGACTTTTTTTTTCTGATTCAGGATGAAAATTCCATTTTCTTACCAGCTCTACTCATGACATGAAGCGAAGCCTGTTTCAGTAACTCTTAAAGGCTGATTTTCTTTGCGGCCTCAACCTGACTTCCACTTGTGCATTCATTATTTTCTGCACAGGCACACATGCCTGTGCACTTTTCTTCAGCATGCACATAGACACACACACACACACACACATCCCTCTGAAGCTTGATCAATTCTAACACCTATGCACATATATGATATAGCTGTGTATAAGTGGAGGCTGAATATCACAAAGAGATCCCTTAAAACAGTGGTAGGCAACCTGTAGCCCACAAGCCGCACGCAGCCTGTCAGGGTAATCGTCTGCCAGGCTGTGAGACAGTTTTACATTGACTGTCCACAGGCATGGCTGCCCGTAGCGCCCAGTGGCCACAGTTTGCCATTCCCGGCCATTGTGAGTTGCAGGAAGCAGCAGACAGCACATCCCTGCGACCTGCACCGCTTCCCGCAGCTCCCAGTAGTGGGGAATGGCAAACCAAGGCCACTAGGCGCTGTGGATGGCCGTGCCTGTGGACAGTCAATGTAAACAAACTGTCTTGCAGCCCATCAGTGGATTACCCTGACGGTCTGCAGGTTTCCCACCACTGCCTTAAAGCCTTGACTTCCATCAAGGTAAAAAACCAAAAGCAAACAATCCCAGAGTCCCATGACATTACATTTCATTGCATTCATCCAAAGCTACTCAAGATTAGACAACGACATACCTCTGACCCCAATCCTGCAGTTAATGAGTACATGGTCTCCTATGTACACATGGAGCTGACAGCACAGCCATCATCACCCTGCAGATCAGAATACAGGACTGAGGCCTTACTGAAGGCAGACTTTGGCCCATAACTTGTCTCTTAGCATTGGTGATTTACTGCTGAAATACGTTGGGTTTTATTCTAAAGACTATGTTATGTGAAAGTCCAAACATAAATAAATAAGAAAAAGTCAGGGGGCGGGAAAGCCTCCCCAATATTTATCACATCAGCAGATGAACCTGAATACAGACTATTGTGATGTAGCCAGTGTTGTGAGAATATAAAATTAGAGGTGCCTTAAAATTTTTGTTTATTACTGACATGATTATAGATTTTGAGAAGATGCATACTAATTTTTTTTGCAGTGCTTACAAACTACCATCCCTTTTTAAATAGGTACCAGGTTTGTGAGAGGCTATCAGTGCTCTGAAAGGGCCTTCATTCTCTCTGATCAAAGTCTAAGTTGGATTTTTTATTTCATGGATCATTGAGTCGATAGACAGTAACAGATCTGCTATGGAGCTGTTATGGTTTATTAGCTCAATGCCTGTGCTGGGCATGTGTGATAGGAGTGCATACTAAAAATCCTTAAGAAATTTTTATTGCAATAAAGGTACAGCATCAGGATTTGCATGGTGCTGGCTATTGTCTTTTTTGATCATACACAGCTAAGGTCGGAGGTATAGAGTCATTCTTTGTCCCCACTCATCTGCAATAGCAGAGCAATTGGCCACAATGTGACCCGTACTTTACCCTGATCACAAAGGGTGGAAACTTAGAGCAGGCGCTAGCATTAATCTCTCCATGGCAAGGAGTGCAGGGACAAGGCACATTTCCCCTGTCACCACCACCATCCCCTGTGCACTCACTAGAAGAGCTGATCAGACACTGCAGCTTCTTCAAGGATGGCAAAGCAACGGTGCTTCCTAGCACTCTGAGAAGTGTTGCTCAGCCCCACCATGGGTCAGAGGCTCTACTTTAAAGGCACAATAGAGCCCTGTGTCATTTTAGACAACTTCTCTTCATTTTGCATACATATAGCTTCTTTCCTCGAAGGAACTCAAAACTTTATACACATGGATTGAATCTCACAAGCATTCTTTCATGTTTGCAATGGAATGATTATTATCCCTATTTTATAAAGAGGTAAATTGAGGCACGAGCAGGTTATGTGACTTGCTCACATTTTCACTGTAAGCCACTGAGTAGAAGAGTAAGAGTCAGCCATAAAAAGTCAGCTAGATTCCCAGCTCCTGTTCTAACCAGTAGGTACAGTGCAGGCCTTGGATCCGGAGTCTGGTCTCTGGTGTAAATTAGAGCAGTCCGGCTGCCCACAGGACCGAGGGGCCATTCCAGCTGAGAATAGCCAGAGCTCAGAGGCACCTGACCCAGGCTTTTCTCCTTAGAAATGGTCCCTGTGCTGGAGACCTGATGCACAGGTGCCATAGAGGTACTAGGCCAGCTGCACAGGAATACTCAGGTAGAAACTGGCCTTTTGGCTGCTTTGCACCCTCAGAACAGGAGCAGCAACTTGGCCCATGAAGGTCATGTTTTGTTTTTCTAAAAAAAAAAGTATGTTCTAATTCAACTACAGCTATTAACCTTGAAGCAGGAAATAATTCAGGGAAGTCCTATGGCCTTTGCTGTGCAGGAGGTCTGACTAGATGATCACAGTGGTTCCCCCAAGTCCTTAAAAATCTATGAATTTATGTCCCAACCAATGCAGCATTGTTCCCTGTTGTCCATTTACTAGGGACTCATCCAGTCTTATTTTAAATGTCCCAGGTGATGTGGCTCCCATAATTTCCCTTCTTAAGACAAAACCATCTCCGAGTAATGCAAGCCCCCCCCAAAGTGCTAATAATATTGTTGTTCTTGAGTTATATATAGCCCTTGATATACATATGAAAGGTGCCATTGCTATCTGGCTACACATCCAAGTCACAATAGAAGTAGAAAATACAAGGGCATAGAATTTTTTAATTTAAGCTCTTATACCTGGTTGTCTGTGAACCAAGTTCCAGTACAGCTTTAATGTTTTTGACTGTGCTATAAACCATTGAAATTGGGATGTTTATGAGGGAAATGTTGGTCAACTTGCATACCGTGGAACGAAGATATCTAAAGCTTTCAAATAAAGTTATGTGTTACTTATTAAATGCAGCATCAAGCTGTTTGCCAGAGATTCAAACTCTGGCAAACAAGCTACTTTAGGGTCATAGCTGTGAACTGACTGCTGCTTGCCCATTATGTTTGAGCTCAAAAACAAGCAGAAATGCTGCCAAGAATTATCCTGACCTACCGGTGACCTTCAGAATTCATACTGCTCCACCAGCTAATAACCGTGCTGCCAAAACAAGATGAGACAGGGCTCACTCAACATGAGACCCTGGCTGTGTAATCTCATTCTCAGTCTGATTTTTTGTTTGGTGCGAGATTGTTTGGGAAAGATGAGGGAACATGTGACTTTAGCAATATTGCTAGTTTAAATCAGAACTACACAGGGCAAAGATACAGCCACAGATACTTACTCAGCTAAAAACATGAGCTCATTTCTGCCCTGTCCAGGACCCCTTTGTATTCACTTTCTGCAAATGTACAAGTAGTCAAACTGTAATAGCACAAATGCTTGTGGAAAGTGAGTTACTCACATACTTGTAGCTAGTCATTAATATGCATGTTACAGATCCCCCTCTGTGCCTGATCCACAGGAGATGTGAGCTTATCATAGTTCCAACTGGCTTGTTTTGGCTCTTAAGCTCAAGCTGTTGTAGCCTATTCTTTTTAACTCCAGGCACCCCCATTTGTATCAGTCAAGATAGAGTCCATCACTCATATGCACATGTATTCACACTGGGAGTGGGTAGATAGGTTGATGGAGCTTAATGGACAGACCATTGGACTGGGATTCAGCAGATCTGAGTTCTACTTCAAGCTCTGCCAATAACATGCCAGGTGACCTTGGGCAAGTCATTTCACCTTTGTGTGCCTCAGTTTCCCTGTCTGTAAAATGGAGATGAGGGTACTTACCTCCTTGGTAAACCACTTTGAGATCTACTAATAGAAAGTGCTATAAAAAGCTAGATAGTATTGTTTACTGAATGGCACCATTGTTAAGAATACTAAGTCTCATCTTTGAGAGACTATAGCAACCTCCCTAATAAACATACTTTACTGCTATTAAGGAAATTGAAAAGTGGGAAGTAATATTTGTATTTTGTATGAGTTTTTAAAGTACATTTGTACTATCCAGGATTTACTCAGCAACAGTGGGGGCCCTACCTGGAATTAGTTAAGGGGTGGGAGGAAAGAGTGTTTCTGGAATTTCAGAATATTATGTCTGAGATGAGTGTTCTGAAGCTGATGAGTCATCCTGGAGCCTGAGTGTTCTGAGCTTGATGAGTCATTTGAGATAATTACCTGAGAGGCCTAAGGACCCAGCCAATCCACAAGCAGGCAAGAGTCTAACCAGGTGACCCCAGTGCTGATATATAGGCTCCTAATGAAAGTAGTCTCTCTGGTCTCCTTAACCCTTGTTGGGGTTGCTCCCTGCTAGTTTTGACATACTACCCCTGCTCCAGCCACAGCTGGTTGCTTCGATGTCCTGACAGTGTCTCACCCTGTTTTTGGTGGAAGCCTTCCATAGGAGAATAAAAACTCCCAGCAAGCTCAGATTTCACACCAAAGTTTAGAAAGGCCTCCTGTAGGGAAGAATGCTTAGAAAATGTACAGGGAATAAACATTAAAGTGACACTGTTGTTATTCACCAGTATGAGAGCCTGCACCTCCAAAACCAGCCAGCCATGTTCTAGGCTTGCATGGCCTACTCCTGTCTCCAGCTCTGTGGAACAGGAGTTAGAGGTCACAGTAGCACACATTGAAAACAGTAAATCATTAGCTGGTGGATCATAGTTTTTTCTGTCCTCAGAAATCCATGCTCCAGATTGGTCCTCCACTGAAAAGGATGACCCCGGGTCCCAGACATTGCTTTAAGCCCACCCATACTTGCAATCTTGGTTTGCCAAGCTGCTTCTGGCTCTCCTAATAGAGTCTATAAGACAGAAAACCATAGTTGTGTCACTGGCTGGGATTGCTTGAGAAGAAATGGAGCTGATGGCTGCTCTCTCTACGTTTCCACAGGTAATAACTCCCCTCCTCTGCTTGCCTATCTGTTATGTTTCAAGAGAGGTTGGAGGAGAACTATTAGCTGAAGAGCTATGACTTCATGGAATCACCCCTTATTTAACCACTGCGAAATCAGACTCATGCCCTGAGCATTTTACTTGAAAGTCAGACCAGTCAGAGAAACAGTGTCATCTTTGTTTATGTAATCCTCACTTTACTTTGTAGTTATGTTCCTGAAAAATGCGACTTTAAGCAAAACTATTTTAAACGAATACAATTTCCCCATAAGAATTAATGTAAATGAGGGGGTTAGATTCCAGGGAATTTTTTTTCACCAGACAAAAGACTATATTTTTTACACACACACACACAGTATAAGTTTTAAACAAACAATTTAACATTGGTACACAATGATGATGATTGTGAAGCTTGGTTGAGATGGAGGAGTCAGCAGGTGGGATATTTCCCGGGGAATATCCCACCCAATTGGCTGAGCCCTCAAGGGTTAACTCTCACACTCTACAAGGCAGCAGGAATGGAGAGAAGGGAGACAGCATCGCAGACAGAGACACACACCGTGTGTGAGAGAGAGAAAGAGAGAGAGATGGGTATTTCCCCTTTAAATACACTGACCCTATGTTAATTAGATCAGCTTGCTGAGACTGCAGCTGCTACCAGCAAGCTCCCTTCATCCTGAGCCCTGTTGTGTGATCCCCCTGCTCTATGGAAGATGGGATAAGTGGGGTGCCGGAGCAAGGGGGAGGGGGACACCCTGACAGCCCCCCTGTCTTCCTCCCCTCCCCCCACACAGCAAGCAGGAGTCTCAGGGAGCAGCTCCAAGGCAGAGGGCAGAAGCAGCATGTGGCAGTGGCAGGAGGGCCAGTTGAACTGCCGGCAATTGTTAGCCTGCTGGGCAGCTGCTGCACAAAGAACTTGGGGGGCTGCCGGTCCAGCCTGGTTCCAAGCCCCCACCAGCTAGCTGCAACAGGCTGCTCTTTCTGCAAGCAGTGGACAAAGCAGGCGGCTGCCAAACGACATTAGAAGGGAACATTGCACAACTTTAAACGAGCATGTTCCTTAATTGATCGGCAACATAACAACATTAACTGGGATGACTTTTTAAGTGAAGAGTTACTGTAAGTGCTTAGCTTTCTTTTCTTGAAGTTTTAGAGTCACACAGTATGTCTACACTGCAGACTCAGGCTCACAGAGCTTGGACTGTGGGGCTACAAAATTGCAGAGATAGACATTCATGCTCTGAGGCCCTATGATGGGGAAGGGTCTCAAAGCTCAGGCTCCAGCTTGAGCCTGAACATCTAAAATGCTATTTTTAGCCCTGCACCCCAAATCAGCTAACTCAGGCTCTGAGACTCTATGGGGTCATAGAGTTTAAGGCAAGAATTGACCATGGAGTATCTAGTCTAATCTCCTGTATATCATGGGCCACCACCACCCAGCACCCACACACTAAAGCTAGCAGCCAAAATTAGACCAAAGAATTACAATCCACCTTTTCTTCATTGACGTTGCATACTTATAGACACAGGGCTTTGGTGAGCTAGCAGAGCTTTGCAAACAGAGTTTGCTAACCAGCCAGGTGTGTGTAACCATTCAGAACTTTAAAAAATAGAAATACAAAATTATGGCAGATTCTGCTCCCTGTTGTGTGTCCCTTGCTCTGAGAGTGCACAGGGGGCATGAAGTAGGCTCCCTGGGAAATTCCCCCAGCATTGGACCAGAGTTGGCCATCCTATGCTATCCCACTGCAGAAGCAGTGGAGTAATGTTCCAGGGTAGCAACAGACCAAACAAACAGATTACTGTACCCTCAGCCAATCTTAGGGAACCAGAGCAGTTCACTGGTGGTTCTGGAGAAAACCACTATAAATGGAGTGAGTCTAAATTATGCCAGGTGCTGCGGCTCCATAATCTATTCCTGTACTTTACTGTGACACTGCTGGGCTTCCCAAAATTGTGGCCCCTCTGTCACCCCCTCAGACTCAGCAAGTGAGAGTTTTGCTGCTGCTAAGGTATATGCCAGCTTCCTGACACCCCAGCTTGTCTGCCTTGCCAGCAGACTCTGCCCATCCAAACCTTGCCAAGCCAGTAACAATCAGTAAACCCCGATTCCCAAGTTCCTCATAGAAGTCTTTTTGCAGTGCACTGCTCCTCCTTACTGTAACGCTCACAAAACCTTATCAAATGTGCTGATCCTTTAAAGAGTACTGAGAGTAGCTTGCTACCTTACCTGGTGTTAACAAACACTCTGTTAAAATCAAAGCACTGAATTGGATAGTAGTAAAAGTAAAGTATGGTTATTAATAAAAGGAAACAGGCTTGATATCAGGAGTAAGAATAGAGATGGTTACAAACATAAGAATATGCTTCTATGACTAAAACCTGATTTAACAAACTAGAGTCTCTTGTTCAAAGAACTGTTTCTCACCAAGTTTCTTTTCCAACATGGCTGACCAGACTCTCTGGCCAGGGCCCTTCACAGAGCTCAAAGTGTTTGGTTACTTTGTCTCTTCAGGTGAAGGATAGTATAGAGGTACTGGCCCCCTCTCTTTATAGTCCAATACATTTTTGATATATATTCTTCTGAAGGGTATCCCCAGAAAAAGTTCCTTTTCTATGCTGGGTCTAGATGGTCACCATGCGGGTTCCTCCCTCACTGGTGATTTTTACAGTGCAAGTGATCTCTTCCCACAACATCCAATATAAATGAATTTGGCTGCACCTGATGTGAGCTGTTGGCCTCTTTCTTTTGTCTGGAAAAAGCCTGTTTATCAACTTCCCTAACATGCCTGGTTTAAACACATTTTAGTCACATATTTCCAGCGCCTCTGTTAAATCCTTTGTGGGTTGACAGCACATACGTCATGCAGGAATATTAATGATCAGTGAGTCATTAGTTTTCTCAATGATATATTACATGCCATCTTTGGGGTAAATATCAGGATAACAGTGTGCCCACTGGCATTGGGGTGCTCTTAGGGTCAGACTTTCCCACAACTGTGTCAAGAAAAAAACCAGCAAACAAGCACTGCAGTGGTCTGCATGTCTTATCACATCATAAACCAGCTATGTTCTAATAAAAATGTCTGAGGTCAAGCTATAATAAAATAAGTTCAGTAGTAATCTCTAATTTACCAGATGGTGGTTTTAGAAATGGAAAAGTCAGCAAAAGAGGTAAAATACACTCCACTGAATGTTCAGATCTGAGACATTTTGACCGTAATTAGAAATCTTCTGTAAATAACTGTTGTTAATTTAATTGCTTATACTGAAACCCTCCATTTTACTTTGTCGGTGATGTTGCAATTGTGTAACTGAGAGTGGGAGTTGGCCTGAAAACAGAAAGTTTATTATAAATTGACTTTGTCTGACATTTTAATTAGCTTGACTATAAATTTTCATATTAAATCTTGTAAAAAAAATAATCATTTCAATTGCATGCTTTGTACAATGTCTATCTGTGACTAGTAAGAAATGAAATGACTCTCCCTCACCCTCTGCAGCATTGCTTTGGGGATGAACTAAACCACAGATGCCTAGTAGTTTTTAGTTGTATTCAAAAACTTCATTTTTAGAGAATCAGTGGCCAGACCCACTCGGAAATCAGTTTCTAAAGTATGTGTGATGCATTCATAGCTTCAGCAGGATTATTGTATCTACTGTTTGAAGGTTAAATATCATAGTTACCAAATAAGAAAAAATAAATTCTTGGCGAACAAAGAATTCTGAACTGCTGGGTAAGTGCAGAATACAAAGTATTCACAACGTGCAATGTAGTCTGAAGACATGGACATCTTTAGAATACTAACTATTTGCAACTTGAATATGGTCTTCAAAGTCTCTGGAGCTCTGTGCAAAAAGCAGGATATAGCTGGAGAAAATGACATTGCGCTCAACTGCCATTTCCCTTCTTTGATGTAAGATTAATGCGCAACCTGCTTATATAGACAGCTAAATCGTCACCTACATGGATAGTTTCCAGGAAGGAGAATAGAAATTCCACAAGTTTTCACTCACTGGCTTTCCACTTGGTTATGCTATCAGGGGCTTGACCCACCAAAACTGAAAGGCAGCCCAGCTCCTGAAAACCTGTAGATCTTGGGCGATCTGCTGCGAGCCAGGGCCATGCTCACAGAGGTGCTTTTGCCTCTGCACTGGATTCCAAATATAGGCCATGCTGATGCTGGGAAGTGAGGCCATCCAGTCATGTGTTACAATCATGCTGTAATACTTAACTGAATGCTCAGTACAATAATCATGTGAAATGTTTATTACATTGTGAGTGAAATTCCCCCTCCCGGCATAACGGTAGAGTAGCTAGGAGTGGAAATTTGGATGAGCCCCAACTTTAGGGTGGACACGTAATGAAAGACTGTGCTAGCTTAGCTTCTCCCCTAACGCCACGCCCTCTTCCTAACCCTGGTGCCCCCAGACACAGGGTTTCATCTGCCAAGCTGGGCACACACATGGGGCGGTTCAGAAAATGGCAGGGCAGAGCTGCCAAAGCATAGCTTTCTGAAGGGTAGGTGCACCACTTCGTCCTGGATTTCAGGTGCCCAAGTGACACTCCAGGCTGATGTGTTAGCATTACACCTGTGCTCAGATTTGGGTGGGCCTGAATGCTAAGGGGTGGGCTGTGGCTCTTCTTATCTATCCTCTGCCTCAGAATAGCTTGATGCTGAGCCTCTAGTATTATGTCTTTTAAAAACTGCCAGCCCCCTTCAACTCCTTTTCTTCCTAATTGGTCTTCCCATGGGACCTTGTCTATTATTTCTCCAAGTTGATTGAATCAGAAAGTTGTCCCCTATGCATGCTAAGAATTTGCGGGATATAGGTTTTGCTGTAATAGTATTCCAACAAATATCATGGAAGTTAAAATCCCCCATTAATACTAGCTCATGTGTGTTAGCTAATCTTGTTACCTGTTTATAGAATGACTCATCCACTTCTTCCTTATTTGGTGGTCAGTAATAGACCCCCACAATACCGCCTCCTTTCCCCCCAGACATATCCTTTCGTAAAAGGCTATATGCCTCAATACTGGTATTCCAATCATGGGAGTTGTCCACCAAGTCTCTGTAATGCCAATTGTCATAATTTTCTTCATGTACCATAACTTCCAGTTCATCCTGCTTGTTCCCCATACTCCTGGCATGTGTCTACAGGCATCAAAAATATTGTTCAGACTGCTCTGTTGCCTTTCTTCTTGCCTTTTTAATGAAGTTCTGGTTTCTAGTTCCGTCTCCAGAAATTAACCTCTTTCCCTTGTCTTCATTATTTGAACCTACATGCGCATTAGCTGGATTTTTGTCACCATCCCCCCTAGGATCTAGTTTAAAGCTCAGGTTAGCCAGACAATGTCCAAAGGATGCTTGTGATGTGGTGGGACTCACCATGCTAACCCCTCCTGCTGGCTGTCTTGGAATTAGCTGTATTTGCCAGTACACCTTCTGGTGATTTCTCGCTGCTGTCACTTCTGCTCCAGGACCCACATCACTTCCAGGACTGCGGCATCCTCTTCATGACACCGCCCTCTGACCATGGCCCACTCTGTTCTCCCCCACTTCCAGGGAGTCTGCTGTCCAGCCATTTCCCTCAGTCGCAACTGCAGCCAATTGTCTGGCCATTTGCTCCGTGGTGAGGGTGGATGCAACCTGCCCACTACTCTGAGTCCCGACCCAGGAACCTTGTAGATGGCAGCCGCACACTGTATCCCCTCCAACCTCTCAGTATCTTTCCCTGGGCCACTTCCCTATGGCCTCAGCACCCTCTTTGCCTTTGCCTCGGGCCTCAGGCTGTGAATTCCTGCAGCCAGCCCAGAGTGGTCTTTAGCTCCTTGGTCTCCTTCCCCCCCCACCACTGCCCAGTCGCTGCTAGCAGCACTGCTCTATCCAGGGTGCTGGCTCTCCTTCCTCCTGCTAAGAGCCTGATCTTCCCACCTTGAGCTCCAGGACACTCCTGAACTTAATGTGCCCTGCAGCTCTTCTTATATGGGCCTGTCCAGCCTTGACTGGGTGCTCCTCACAGCTCCTTTCCTATTGGCTGCTTTTCACGCAGCCACCATAGAGCTCTGTTAACCTCTAACAGGCCAGTGTGGGGCAGGTGCCCCATCACAATGCTCTTCCCAGTATTTGATAGATGGAGCCCGTCCCAGCACAGTAATCCTCTCTCCTGGAACATCAGCTCATTGTAGAAGTCAGAGCCCTCTCACTAACACCACCTCTCTGGCCATGCATTTACTTCCATGATTCAATGGTCCCTGCCTGGGCCTGTTCCTTCAACAGGGAGAATGGACAAGAACACGCTTTCATCCTTCTTCCTAGAGCCACATAATCAATCATCTCCTCTTATTTCTGAAGATCCTAAGGCACTCCAGTCTTCCTGTGAGCTGCCTCTTAGGAACTCAGCATTGCACAACAAATCTAGGCCCCTCCACCAGGACCAATTCAGTTCCAATGAGACACCTGAACTGCATAGAGCTCAGTTGCGCATGAATTCTGTGTGTGGCAATGTATAGGGGTAGGAGTAGGCAAGATACAGGATGAACCATAGTATTCATTGCTATGCAGAATCACCCATTTTCCAATCTGCTTAACGGGCTACAGGAGTCCACCACATCCATTGGGTTGGAGTAGACACCACAAAACAGCTATGCAGCAACTCCATGACTTGTGGGAGCATTCCTACCCATCCTGCATATATCCTCAGTGCCCAGTGTGGCTACTTAGAGTTTGCGCTGGACTCTGGATTCAGGTCTAAGTAACTTAGAAACGGAGACCAATGGGATGTGCATTGGATTATCTCTGATATGTGGAATTGCCCAGCATTTACTTTTAAATAAAAGTTTAATTCTCGTATTGTTTAGTAAAAACTTGGTCCGTTATTGATAATATTTTGCAAAACAACAGTAAACTACCACCTCCATCACTGCATAACTGCACTAAATCCTGTTTTATGCACAAAGGCCTTGATCTTGCTGTCATTGAAATCAATAGGAGCTTTCCAATTACTTCAGTGAGAATTGGATCTAGCCCTCAGAACCCAATTCTAAAATCTTGATTCAGTTCAAATTTCAAGAGAAACCTACTGAGAGAACTGTAGGTACAAACATACAGTAGTTGTAGGTTAGTAGCTGTCATAAACAGATAGCTAAGGGTTAATGTCTCTTTCACCTGAAGCACCTGACCAGAGGACCAATCAGGAAACTGGATTTTTTCAACTTTGGGTGGAGGGAATTTTGTGTCTGAGGTCTTTGTTTTCTGTCTGCCTGCTTTCTCTGAGCTTTGGAGAAGTAGTTTCTGCTTTCTAATCTTCTGTTTCTAAGTGTAAGGACAAAGAGATCAGATAGTAAGTTATATGGTTTATTTTCTTTGGTATTTGCATGAATATAAGTGCTGGAGTGCTTTGATTTGCATTCTTTTTGAATAAGGCTGTTTATTCATATTTCTTTTAAGCAATTAACCCTGTATTTTGTCACCTTAATACAGAGAGACCATTTGTATGCATTTTTCTTTCTTTTTTATATAAAGCTTTCTTTTTAAAACCTGTTAAAGTTTTCTTTACTGGGAAATTTCAGGGAAATTGAGTCTGTACTCACCAGGGAATTGGTGGGAGGAAGAAATCAGGGGGAGATCTGTGTGTGTTGGATTTGCTAGCCTGATTTTGCATTCCCTCTGGGTGAAGAGGAAAGTGCTTTTGTTTCCAGGACTGGGAACGGAGAGGGGGAGTCACTCTGTTTGGATTCACAGAGCTTGTGTCTGTGGATCTCTCCAGGAGCACCTGGAGGGGGGAAGGGAAAAAGGATTATTTCCCTTTGTTGTGAGACTCAAGGGATTTGGGTCTTGGGGTCCCCAGGGAAGGTTTTTCAGGGGGACCAGAGTGCCCCAGAACACTCTAATTTTTTGGGTGGTGGCAGCAAGTACCAGGTCCAAGCTGGTAACTAAGCTTGGAGGTTTTCATGCTAACCCCCATATTTTGGACGCTAAGGTCCAAATCTGGGACTAAAGTTATGACAGTAGCATCAGCTCCTTTTGCTGGGTTATCTCTGTGTATGTATATTTAAAGATGTTACACATCTCAGCTTCCTGTGGATGGGTGAGACAAATATCCTTGAGCCAATATTTTTTGTAGTAATTCACAGCACGTCTTCAGATGTTAGCAATTTCAAATCCTTGGAGGCTGAGGAACTGCATGAGTGAAGTTTGTTTCTGAGAGATAAAGTTAAGCCATCCCAGTGTCATAGAGTTGCCAGAGTCTGATCTATTTTGATAAACTACATAAAGCCTTGTTCTTAATCAATCACAGCTCTTCTCAGCTGCTTTTCTCTGGGAGCGCTCTTACATTTGACTCTAAAACTTACAAATGCTTCTCCCCCCCATGTCTCTTAATGAGAAAATGGCTCTGTAAGAATGTTCAGATTTCTAGCATTTTAACCTGATTTCCTTCCTTTCCTTTCTCATTTCGCTATTGAACTTTCTCTTCTCTTTATAACTTTAACTGGGATGAGTGATAGTTCCAGCAATCAGAATGTTGACCTAGGAAGTTTAAGTGATAAACTGACAAACCGATAAAGGAGGTAAATAACATACTGGAAATACAGCTCACTTTATTTTGATTTTCTTACATTTTATGGGTGAGTTTGGTACTCTTAAAAGTGAGGAGCTGATGGAACTGGCTATGATTAGGTATAGTGAGAGCTGGCGACAAACTTCCCCTATGAAGCTCTATACACAAAGCTCAAATCTCTGTGGCATCCTGCATCAAAATCCCACGCTACAGCATCTCTTATCAGTCCTTGTCCTGGGTTTCTCCTAAGCAGAAACTGTCAGACACACTGAATTGAGTTGTATTTTTATTGTTTATGTGAGTAATTGTCCCCCAGGAATTAGGCTGAATTAGATATTTATTGTAAATATAAATATATAAATGAGCTGCACAAACACAGGTGGCTAGGGCCTAGAATCCTAGTTCTTCACATCCAAAAATACAGGCCTCTCCTACTTGAGCTAAAGGATGATGCCTTTAGCTAACCCTATTAGTAGGACTCACAGATTCTCTATGGGCCAGCGACAATAGCACAATATCACTCATAGACATAAAAACAGCCTATTACAATAGGATTTGAGCCAAAATCTCCAGACATAAAAGGCTAACATGCTCACCCATTGTGTCACACTGTCCCTTTTCTGTTCAGTCAAGTTCCAGCAGTGAGTTGCCCCCAAATCAAAATTCATTCCTTTCCAAGAGTGAAGTACCATTTCTTCTCATTTGAAGCTATAGAAGTGAAAATATAAAAAGAAAGCCCATTTGGTTCTTATCTAATTAGAGCATCATCTCACTCACAGTTTCAGTATCAGAACTGCTCTGCTTTGTTTTGCTTTGTGGCTCTGTTACCTAACTGCTCACGAGATCACACTCCTATAAAATAGATAAGTATTTATAACCATACATAGAAATTTACTTTGTAGCTGATTTGTTGATTCTTGGGAACTTATTTATAGGAATCCCATTATCGATAGGATACATGTGTATAGTTAGATTTATTTATAGACATTATCACTGTCCCCCGTTGCATTCCCTGGTGTTGAACAAATAGTCGGTAAAGAGGGCAGTGTTTTGTTCACATTACCCTCAATAAATGGGTTTAACTATGATACAAATCTCATAATTCACCTCTTGAATCCCAGTGGTTATTGGACAAATCCAAGGCTTAGCTGTAAGCCTTCAAATATATCTCTGCTGACAGTCTGAGGTAACTTCATAGTTCTGCAATCCTTCACATTTATTGGAGTTTTCAGTTGCTATGGTTTCAAAGATTTCACTGAAATTAAATTTTTTACATATGTCAGTACAGCTAATGAGCTTTTACAAATAACTCTGCAGTTGTCCGGCTCTGAGCAGGGATTATCCCATGCCACTAGGTGACCAAATGCCAATTATTAAGGAGTCTCCACCCCTTCATTCTGAACAGCATTATTTCCCTCTCATGAACCCTCTTTTGTAAGCCGCTGCAGCATGCTCCCGCATCCCCAGCCCCAAACCCTAGCACATAATTTCTTTGGCGCCTCTGATCTGCTAGTGTAGGCATCAAGAAATCCTGCTTCACCTCCAGACCCGAGTCTCCTGCACTTTATCAAGCTACTAACTGCCAGCGTCCATATATTGTCTTGGTTTTTAATTATATGAGTGATTTCACATCAGGCAGATGTGTTTGTAAACGAATGGCTTTAATGATGTGATGAGATTAAAAATGAAGCCTAATTAGCTCAGTATATTTAACCCTTGGAATGCTTCCAGGCATGTCTATGGCTATGCCTCTCTCATCATGCAAGTTAATCACTTTCACTGGTGTATCACAAAGTGCTCCTACTTCATTGGAGACATCATTTTCTCAGTATGATAGGCAAGTGGTAAGTGCCTTTTGGAAGTAGTACATCTGGGAATAATGAAATTGCATGATGGGTGATGGTGCCTATGAGTACTGTGAGTATTTGGTAGTAACCTCGAGCAATGGCAGAAGGTATTTTTAAAAGGGAATCTCCCCATTTCACTTAGATCCAGATCAGTGCCCTCAATATTCTTAGGTGAACAGAACCACGCTTGAGTCCTGTTGCCAGAGTCCCCTGAACCCTGAGACTGGCTTTAGAAAAAAGAGACGATACAGTGGCAGTCATCTGTGGTATCTAAGTATTGCATATAGTCCATCTTTTTCAATTGGCATTGGCTTGAACTTCCAATGGTCTGTCACATAGATTTGTCACGTTTGAGTTCAATATATTCAGAACGCATATAAATAATTGAGATCCACTGACTGATATGTTGTTCCAAAAATCAGCCAGTGCTGGTCCTTTCCACTAGAACTGTGAGACAAGCTTACTATGACAAGTGAAACCCAAAAGTGTGGCTTTTCACTCACAAAATAATGAAAAAGTAATTTTTCTTACATTGAATCCTCAGAAAGTGTAAATCAAACCATGGAAGTGCTGTGATTAAGGGGAGAGTTCTAAGTGATAGTCTAAATACTGATTCCTGCAGTGCAGGCCAGTGCTATGATCCTACTCCCACTGAAGTTCAGGGGAGTTTTGCTACTAACTTCACTGGAAGCTGATCTAATGCTACTTTGACCTCTTACATTTCATCACATCACTCCTAATTGTACTCCCTCCTGCCTCCCATCCCACGATTACTCTCTATTCAGTGTCGACGTCTTAAAAAAATGTATAGACTTATCATGCTCCCCTTTTACCTTTTGTTTAACAAGCTACGTCTTTATAATTCTTGAAATCTTTCCTTTTAAGTCAGTCCCCGAACCATTTTTGTGCCTTTATGTAATAATAATACTCAGATGTCCTGGTGTTTGGCTTGATGCAAAGACCTACATAGATACTTGAATATCTCTTTTTATCTGTAGACCTCAAAGAACTTTTCATAGACTTTAAGGTCAGAAGGGACCATTATGATCATCTAGTCTGACCCCCTGCACAATGCAGGCCACAGAATCTTACCCACCCACTCCTGTAACAAACCCCAAACCTGTGTTTGAGTTATTGAAGTCCTCAAATTGTGGTTTAAAGACCTCAAGGTGCAGAGGATCCTCCAGCAAGTAACCCTGTGACCCATGCTGCAGAGGAAGGCAAAAAACCTCCAGGGCCTCTGCCAATCTGCCCTGGAAGAAAATTCCTTCCCGACCCCAAATATGACGATCAGTTAAACCCTGAGCATGTGGGCAAGACTCACCAGCCAGCACCCAGGAAAGTAAGAGCAGAGTAAACATTATCTTCATTTTACAGATGAGGAAACTGAGGCATAGAGAGGGCATATGGTATCCCAAGTCTGTAGAGCAAGTTAGTGTATCAATGGGAGTGGAACTTGGGTACACTAACTCCCTACCATGGGTGCTAACCAGTAAGCTATTGTACCTCCCAAATTTTAAAGATCTAAGGTAAAAATTTCAAAAGTGCCTAAGAGACTTAGGATCCTAAGTTCCTTTTTTAAAGTTTCTTAGGTTTTTAAGGATTCTAAGTACCATTGAAAGTCAATGGGACATAGGCTTGTAACGAGCACATTTTTAAAAAGTATTTTGGTGCCTAAAGATGCAGATAAGCACCTAGTCGGATTTTCAAAGATGCCGAGGCACTTAATCCTCATTGAAATCAGTTCCTTTCTTAACTCCTACCTGTCTACTTCTTTGGCCCTAAATACTTTCAAGACTCTGGTTCTTAAGCATTTTTGTAAATTTATCCCATATACTGTGCTCAGCAGAGTAGACAGAATATATGGCATCTTTACTATTCTCCCCCCAGTTTTTTTCAATAGTTTTCTGGTAATGTGGTGTCCAGTAATGAATACTATATTACAAATGTAATCACCCCAGAGTCACACAGTGAAAAGGAAAATTGATTTCACTACTCAGAAGATAAAGCAGTAATACATTAAGTCAGTGGTTTTCAACCTGTGCTCCACAAACACCTGGGCGTCTGCAGACTATGTCTAAGATTCCCATTAGACTTTTTTGATGGGTCCACAAATGAAAAGACTTGAAAACCACTGCACTAAGTGGTACTAACACCCCTGAAGTCAATGGAGCAATGTCGATTTACACCAGATGTGGATTTAGCCCTTTCTGTCAAAAAAGTTTTGACAAAAGTCATGAGTTGTTCCATATTTAATTCCCTGAGATACTATAAAAATAGACACCATGGAGCTCAAACATGAATAGAGTGTAGAGGTGAAATCCTGGACTCATTAAAATTAATCGCAAAACTCCTGTTAACTTCAATGAGACCAGGATTTCACCTTGGAGTTTGTTTGCACAAGTTATAGTAGTATGAATGTTCAGTCTGTCACATTGTCTGGAGTGACTGATGACTGTGAATGCCTACCTCAGGGTAGACTGTCAAACACCAGGCAGACACCCAAAACTGGTGGTATGTTCTATAATTAGATTTCACACACCCAGTAACAAATGTGAACTCCTGGATCACTGTATCAGTCTTACCACAAAATCACAGACAGTCCCCTTAGGTTCTCCAGTCTGTCTTGCCATCCAGGCAAGCTGGACTTAGTGGAAAAAATGGTCACTTATACCAAACATCACAAAATATTCAGGTTGCTTCCAGTCCCAAGAGACCAGTTGCTTACCCCAGATCAATTGGTACACCCTAGATTTTACACCAAAGATAAAGCCTGTATCCAATCCTGTAATAAACTGTCTAAAGTTGGAAAAGGAAATGAGTTATTTACAGTTTAAAGCAAACAGGCATATAACACAAATAAGTTGCAATCTAAATCCTAAGAGTGGCAGAGTTGTAGTGATCTGTCAATTCAAAATGTCTTTCAGGGCAAACCCAGGGATAACTGGGTGATCTCTCACTTCAGTTTAGAGTCTCTGGCTCCATGTGAATTCAAACAGCAAAGAGATGTAGAATTTTTCCATGTGTCATCTTCTCATAGAAACAAAGCTGACATCAACAGTTCCCATGAAGATCCCTTCTTCATGGTGTGGGAGCGGGAGGAGGAATGCATTTAATAAAGTCTTTGATCCTTGACCTCACACAATAGCTCATTTGCATTTAATGAACAGGATTTAACTTCTTGTTAGAGACCATCATTTTGCATTTGTCATAAACAGATAAGTAAGAGTTAATAGAACAGAAGTACTTCATATCTCTTTTTCCTGTAAAGGGTTAACAAGATCTGTGAGCCTGGCTGTCACCTGACCAGAGGACCAATCAGGGGACAGGATACTTTCAAATCTTGAGGGAGGGAAGTTTGTGTGTGTGCTGTTAGAATTTGGTTGTTCTCTCTGGGATCTGAGAGTGACCAGACTTGCAACCAAGTTTCTCTCCAATCTCCCTGATACAGGTTCTTATAGATTCAAAATAGTAAGTACTAGGTGATAAGGCGAGTTAGGCTTATGTTTGTTTTCTTTATTTACAAATGTGTATTTGGCTGGAAGGAGTTCAAATTTGTATTTTGCTGAAAGGATTTTAATTTGTACTTGTATACTTAGGCTGGGAGGGTATTCCCAGTGTCTATAGCTGAAAGACCCTGTACCTATTCCATTTTAAATTTACAAAGATAATTTTTACTGTTTTTTCTTTCTTTAATTAAAAGCTTTTCTTGTTTAAGAACCTGATTGTTTTTTTTTTTTATTCTGGTGAGACCCCAGGGGACTGGGTCTGGATTCACCAGGGAATTGGTGGGGAGAAAGGAGGGAAGGGGGAGAGAAAGGTTAATTTTCTCTCTGTGTTAGGATTACTTTCTCTCTCAGGGAGAGTCTGGGAGGGGGAGAGAGAAGGAGGGAGGAAGGTGGATTTTCCTCTCTGTTGTAAGATTCAAGGAGTTTGAATCACAGTGATCTTTCAGGGTAACCCAGGGAGGGGAAGCCTGGGAGAGGCAACAGTGAGGGAAAGGGTTTACTTTCCTTGTGTTAAGATCCAGAGGGTCTGGGTCTTGGGGGTCCCCAGGCAAGGTTTGGGGGGGGCTAGAGTGTACCAGGCACTGGAATTCCTGGTTGGTGGCAGCGCTACAAGTACTAAGCTGGTAATTAAGCTTAGAGGAATTCATGCTGGTACCCCATCTTTTGGACGCTAAGATTCAGAGTGGGGAATTATACCATTACAGCATTACACAAGGCTTTTTCCCTATTTGGTGAGTTACATAGTCACAGAGGTTTACAATGCAAATGCTTGCTTTTACTTTATAACCTGGGTTATAGTTGGCTGAGAAGAATACATGTGGCATACTACGAGCATTTTATAGAACACTAAACATATTCTTATCAACCTAACATTTAATATTTATTTTGATAATGCTAACACACAGGTAAGTAAGACTGGTTTCCAGTTATGCATTTATAAGTGTTCAGTGAGGTCTCGGGCCTTGGCATGAGCTGGCATCTGGTCTGTGAGCATCAGACAGTTAAAATAAACCAGGCATAATTAGGAGGTACACAGTATATCTGCTGTTGAAGGAAAGACTGTGTCTAAACTTACGTACCTAAAACATTTGAGAAATTATACACGAATAATGTCTTCACAGACATTTTTAAAAATCTAAGGTAAAAGGTAAGGTAGCTTGTGTCTCATAACAGTGAAGTTTGTACCATACTTCCTTTGTGATCAGTGTAGCCTAGGGTCCCTTTGTGCAGAAATATGATAAAGGCCCCCATTTTTCCACCTCCTCAGACAGCATCATAACAATCTGAAATCTAGGTGAGCAATACCAATTTGGCACATTTCCATTTAGAGCTGATGAAAATCAGAGCAAAGTGGAATGTAATTCTAGGCAAATGTAAATAAGGCCTTCATGATGCAAAGGGAAAGAACCTTTTGAAAATCAGTCTAAAATATTTTCAAATATGTATTTATATTTTCTCATCCTCATGAGGCTCCAGTGCCTCCTAGCAGTTATCCCCTAATATTTAGCTTCTTCAGGCCTGCTTCTGCTCTTCCATCCATGTAAATTAGGGATTAATTTAATGGAGTTACAGTGATGTAAAACCAGTGTGAGAGGAGTATCAGGCCTTATAATTTTATTTAAAGGCTACCATTGGGTTCATCTTCAAATGTCATCTTTTTCACTTTAGTAATGCTGTGCAGATACCGGTAATTCATAAATCTGTTATATTTGCTCTACTACTAATGAGAAAATGTATTTGTTCCACAACTAATTAGAAAATGACTCTGACATTTTGATTTATAAAATTGTCAGGTTTGCCTTTTTTTAGTCCTCTGAGTGGGGGTAGGTATACTCTGTCGTACGAGGTGACAAGCCTCTGCTTTTAAAAGGGGTTGAGATACTAGCAAGCACAATAAAGAGGCTGGGGTGTCCAGATGTCCTGATTTTATTGGGACAGTCCCGATTTTTGGGTCTTTTTCTTATATCGGCTCCTATTTGCAGCCTCCCCCCCATCCCTGTCCTGAGTTTTCACATTTGCTGTCTGGTCACCCTAAAAGAGGCAGAACCTTAAAATGCACTATTGTTTCAGGGCATTATCATACTATTATCTATGCTAACAATTGTCTTTCTTTACAGCCACAATATTCTTCTCTATGAAGATGGCCATGCTGTTGTTGCTGATTTTGGAGGTGAGGTGTTGGTGATTAATCTGAAAAATGTCAGCAAGTTCTCAAAAACTAGGGCTCTGTTTTCTCTGCTGAATCAGAAAGTTAATGAGGCTGTACTTGCTTCATTATCTCTCTGAAAAATATCCCAGAGAGTAGATTTGGGCAATTGCAGTTCTGTCCTGCTGAGTTCTGCAGGGTTCCATCTTGTACTCTCTCTTATTAAAGGTGCATATAGTGTTGTATGGAGAGTAAGAGAGAAGGCAAGGCTGCAGTCCATGTACAAGCTACAGTACTTTCAGAATGCCAATAAGCCCCTGCTCCACATATCTCATTTAACTCAACCTGTGCAGTTGAACACTTTACCCAGTGTCTAGCCAAGACTGGAGCCTGGATGAGGTTCTAATGGCCTGGCCTCAATCTAGATCAGAAGGCAGTTGTGCTGGTAGGATGGAAGAAGAAACGGGGGAAAATGGCAAGGGTTTTGTCTGCCCCTTTAATTGAGGATGTGTTCCTATCTTTTTATTACTAGAGTTCACACTCCAGGGGTAGAGTTGGAGCCCTGCTGTTATCACAGAATCCTAGAGCAGCAGGGGCCAGGATAGCTTTCTTTCATCTTCATCTGGAGAAGAGATTGTGGCTATTCCATTCAGATATGGAACTTTGGGTATGTCTACACTGCAAAACAAAACCACCCATGAGAGCTAGTCTCAGAGCCCAGGTCAACTGACATAGGCTATCAGGGCTTATGCTGTGGGAGTAAAAATAGCTGTGCAGATGTTGCCACTTAGGCTGGATTCCAAGGTTCTGTGACCCACCACCTTTTGATCCACACTGCTATTTTCAGCCCCATAGCATGAGCCCAAGTCAGCTGACCAGGCTTTGAGACTCGCAGCCCCAGGTTTGTGAGGGGTGGGCGTGTTCGCAGTGTAATCGTACCTCTTGTCGTGACAAATTTTGACCGGGCTTCCCCATAATGATCTGAGGCTGATGCCAAATGCAATAGCTCACTAATTAAGTAGATTTTCTGGCTGAGGCACATGTGGCTGCCTGTAGGTGTTGAATGAAATTTAAGGAGTTGGTTTCCACCTATAAAGCCCTAAATTTCCTGGGACCTGCCTATCTGAGGTACCAACTCAGTCGCTGTGCCACATCAGTGCAGTTGTAATCAGCAGAGGTACCTGAGCATGATTTTAAAGAGAGAGAGGAGGGCGATGCTCTGGACAGCATCTGTGAGGAGCCCTTAACTTTGAAATAGTCCAAATTAGAGTAAGGCACTTTGCAAATCCCACCTACTTTCCTAGGCTACTGGAGAAGGAGGGATGCACTGGGGTCTGGTAGTTGTAGGGATGGCTGAGCAGATAAATATTTTTCTTTTCTGCTGGTTATATTCTGGTTGGGGACATTGCTAGGTGTGTTCTTGTTTGTACAGGTAGGAGTGTACTTTTAACGTGTCTCAAAGTACCAAAGTTCTGGGTAGGCGCTTATGTATCATTTACATCTAAATAAATCAATCAATATTTCATATATTGCCTTTGCTATAGTCACACAAGATTTTATGAAACTGAAGTCTACTAGAGCAGCCTGTAGCTTTCATATCACCAGCTAGCTGAAAGGAAGTATGACATTAAATCAGAGTGCCAGTCTTCTGTGCCTTTGAATTTTAGTATAGGTTTTTGGTGGTGTTTGTTTTGAATCTAAATGAAGTTAGACACACCAGTACGGTTAACCCTGAGTTTAGAAACTCTGAGATGGATCCTTAGCTGGTATAAATTGCCATGAAAGCCAATGAAGATATGCCAATTTATAGCAGCTAAAGGTCTGGCTTGCTGATGTAAGAAGTTCCATTTTATCGGGAATACCTTCATGTATCCTTGTCTAATAGTGGGATATTGTATTTCCTCTTGATTTTACAAAACCCCAATTTTATGGAAGTCCTGGGTTTCCACCAAGACTTCTGTAAAATGAGGTTTATCTATAGTGTTGTTTATTTAAAAAGCTTTCCTTTTTTTTGTCTCAGAATCTAGATTTCTACAGTCCCTGGATGAAGACAACATGACAAAACAACCTGGGGTTTCCTTCTTGTTCTTTTCCATTTAATTAGTATACTATTTATGTGCAAACTCAGCCTAGGAGAAAATGATGAGATTAGACATGTTTTTTGCTGGAATCTATGATGTTGTACAGTGACAGTGTAATGCTTTGTTTCTTTTGTATGCTAATTTTTTCTTAGTGTTTGAGATCAGCCTTTATAATAGCAGAAATTATTGGATACAAAATATGCACACTATGCACTCACAAATGAGCTCCCTACTGTGTACCCAAAAAACAATATTATTATATGGTTCTCATTTTTGCACTATCACCCCTGAATTCTTAGGCATAACATGCAAACCATCCCATATATATATATATATTGCTTTCTGATAGTCTGAATTTCCGACAGGGAATCAGTTATCCAACATGGATTTTCTTTCTGAGTTCTTTTCTCAATATAGTTATTTCAAATAAATTGCTCATATGGGCCAAACGTTTTAAAAGACAATACCCTGTAGCAGAGGAGCAGAGTAAGACCCACTACTTCTCATGAGCACAGTGGTTGGCAGGTTGTTTGTGAAGCAGCCACATAGATATGTGCCTGCAAAATGCAATGATAGCCCAGGAGAGAAGCCAAAGGATTAAGGTATACACCAATCCAGGTATACACCAATCCAGTCATTTTAATACCCTGCATAGTTGTCATTATCATTATTCCTAAATTGGAATAGTAGTTAAAGGGAGTTAGACATGCTAAATCTCTGTACCCTGGTCTCATACTGGAAGTGTAGATTTCAACTCCTGCCAGGGCCAGCTCTAGGTTTTTTGCCACCCCAAGCTCCAAGAGTGCAACTCCCCAAACAAACAAAAAGAATGGCCGGAATGCTGCCCCTGGAATTGTGCTGCCCCAAGCACATGCTTGCTATGCTGGAGCGTAGAGCCAGTCCTGACTCCTGCACCACTCTCAACGCTACTCTTCTCTTACCTAAAGCCTGATTATGCTCGCTTTATGCGGGTAAAATGAATTCCATGCTAATCCTGAAGACACAGCATGATGTATGGTGATTTACTGCACGAATTGTGTATGCTATCATAACTATTTGTTATTAGAAGATTTATCTGTTAGCTTGTGGTGAAAGAAGGAAAGAAAAATCCTCTGTAAAGGAACAAAACACTCCATTAACATATTATTGATGTTTTTTGATGCACAGAACCTACGCTGGATGGCCCCTGAGGTATTCACTCAGTGTACTCGATACACTATAAAAGCTGATGTTTTCAGCTATGCGTTGTGTCTCTGGGAACTGTTAACAGGTGAAATTCCATTTGCTCACCTCAAACCAGGTAAGATGCTCACTGAACTAACATGAACACTGCTTATATCTCTGAATTGTAATAAAGTAGCTGCCTTTCATAGAATTATTAATCCGTATTTTACTAGAATTCATATTAGGCAGTATTCACCTAAAAATTCAGCTTTGTTAAGGTAGCAGGAAACACAGGGAATTCAGTGTGCTTGTGGATTTGGGTGGAACTCTGGGGAATGAAGGAATGTCCACTCCAGAAACTGTTAAGCCATGGATATGTAGGGGATTTTTTTCTTGGAGTTGGGAGTGGAGGAAAAGGACGGTAGTTAGGACAAGAGCTGTGATATCTGCAAGGTCTATCGAACAGGGACTTCAAATAGCTTTCTTACCATTGGAAGAAGAAAGGTCTATGCATGAAATTTTTTTTGTAGGAAAAAGTAGTTTTCACTTGTATTGTATTGAATTCTTTACCCAATACAATATAACCATCAACAATTGTGTACAACCATCTATCTATCTATCTATCTATCTATCTATCTATCTATCTAACTATCATCCTGCTTGTTTCAAAGGTGCCTATCCCTGTTGTATCAGGAGTTCCTGATTAGGTCAATTACTTTATAAAATCATAATTCAAATGCTAAATGAAATCTCATACATGACTTATTAAATAAATTTCATCCCCACATTATTAAAATGAACATTAAATTAGAAGTATTGTGTGGTATGTAGCATTATATAAGCAACTTGTTAACAATGATATACCAGACAGTAATTGAAACATCAACTTTGGAAACAGTTTCCTGGAAGCTCTCTTATCTGTGAAATGGCTGTAAAGCTGTTGCTAACATAGACCTGTTTAGGTTTGGTTCTTCAAGTGCCTCCAATTTTCTGATATTCTTTAAGTTTGAAGTGATTGATGTTTTTTTTTTATGGAATCCTGTAGAAGTAATCTATCTTTTATTCCTCTTGATTACATTTTTTAAGTGGAATTTGACTAATCACTTCTTTTTTAAAACAATTGGGGTAATTATTTTTATATATAATTTATGCCAGGCCTGGAATTGGAAGTACCAAACATCACATGAGAGCTTATCTTGGAGTCAAAAGCAGTAATTGCAGGAGCTCTTGTAAGAATATCTAGTCTCACGTGATTTCTAATCTGATTTTCAGAACAAAGAGTTTGAGATAAATTCAGATCAGCATATCAAGGTTCACACATCAGTAGTTTTCATCAGTCTCTCTTTCCATCTCCTGACTTTAGCTTCGCCATATTAAGCGCAGACAGTAATACCCATCAATTCAGTTTCTTAGCAGCATCCTAGCAACTGTAGCATTTCAGAAGTCCTGCTTCCAGGCCTGCTAAGGAATGGATGTCCATTCTATTGCTGTCCACCCTTGCTGAGTTTCAGAAGCTGTGCAAAATCATCCTTTGTTCTGTTACTTGCATCATCTGCGCTGTCTCTTTCTTTTCCTGTACCACTTTTCTGGTTTCTCTCACTCCTTTACCACCTTTTCTAGCACAGGCTCTGTACACAGTAGCCACACATTGCTCCCTATCTTGGCTTATGTATTGAGGCATGGTACCCTGGTCCCTCTTTTGAGTAATGCACCTATTTTTTCCTGAATTGAAAAGCGCAATTTATTCATTTCCCCTTCCTGCGCAGTATGTTTCAGGCAGGAAGATAACATCTTGGTGTTTCATGCTGTTCTGCATCTTGGTGATGGTGACAATAAATCCTACATTACTATGTGCTGATATAGTATTAACTTTTAATTGGAAATTCACTAGAATCCATCAATGCTAAAAATATCACCTGGGTTGAGATACCTAATGTGCTTCTTGCAAATCTTCACATTCTTAATGTTCTACAGTATTAACCACTTTCAGGTGACTTTACCCATTGCTATTTAACCCTGCTTCCTCTATGTGAAATTCACCCCCTACACAGCGCACTCATGAAAAGCGTTCCATGCCAGTTAAATCCTGTTTCAGCTCTGAGGGTGAAATTCACTAATGGGCATAGGGTCGGCACAAGTGCAGCACACCACTCAGCTCATAAATGAGATTAAGGCTATAGCTACACTACAAAGTCAAGTGGATTTAAATTACGTTGATGTACAGTCGTCTCTGTAATTAAACCACTGTTGCATATCCGCACTATGTTTCTTGTATCGGCAGAATGCATCCACAGTAGCAGTTTTGGCCTTGACACAGAGAGCATTGCACCATGGGTAGCTCTAATACCAGCGTTAAGAAGTGAGGAGAGCTGGGGGAAGCGTTCTGAACTAAAGTGGAATTTATTGGAGATGGGGAAGGGAGGACTCCTTGCTAAGTGAATTAACCCAAATAGTAACAGCTCCTTTTCTTTTTCTTGTATCTATTTCTTCTCTAGCAGTCATGCTGTGGTAGCCACGCATTAACACTCCACATTTCCCTAGTCTAAGTGTAAATCCTTTGTCTCCTGTTTAATTAGGCTTTCTTGTCTGTCTTTCTCTCTTTAATAGAGAGTGCTTAACTTTTCAGGGCCTTATTTCTGATACACTTAAAGTTATATTTGTTGATCTCAGAGTCTGGTACTATTTTTGGTGTTTGTTGGGGGAAGTTTCCCTGTTCCCTTTTCTCTGAGATCTTATTAAATCCAGATTCATTTCTCCTCTGCCCTTTGTACAATTATGCTACTTTTATGCTACTTCTACAGTCCTTTGGAGGACGCTGTTCAAAAAGTCAAGTTCTCTTATACAGACGGTGTAGCTGTCATTACATCAGTAACAAGGGGCATTCCAATTCAGTATATGGTGTGGAGTTTCTGAACGGCATTAGCTATTTATAGCTTCCCAGTCATTCATTTCTATCTCTGCTGACATTTGAATATCTGACTCAATCCTACTTCAGTTTCTAGTAATATACACTATTAATTGTCAACCCAGATTCCAAACCTGAGTCTCATTCCTCCATTTCCACCAGTTGCAGTACCTTGTTTTCTGATCATTTAATTGAAGATCCATCTAGGACATAGCTCCAGTGCCCTGTAGCCCAAATCTTCATCTGCTTCTGCGTGACATGACTATTCCTGCCATTTATCCCATTTCAGTCTGTGTTAACCATTTGTCTACTGTATAAGATACCAGATGTGTGAAGAAAACACTCCAAATATACTAGGTATGTCATCGGTATTCCACTGCGCATAAGCTAGAGCGTAATACACCAACAGAATGGTATAGAGAAGTATACCTTGCTGCTCAGCAGCTACCAGAGTGATGGAAGCATTCTAAGTAGATGGATGAATAGGAGAAAGAACAAAAGAAAGGGGAAACATGAAGCCCATGTGTGATGGGATCCCCAGGGTGCAGCCTGGGACTATGGGACTACTGTGCCCACCTGAACTCTCTCCAGCCTGGGCTGTCTCTCACAATGCCTTGCTAGTGAACAGCAACAAACTCCTCCAGGTACTGTTATCACTCAGCACAACCGCATGTGGAGCCCTATACCCAGCAATATTGCATGAATGCTCCCAGAACCACTCATGAATCACACTGGGAAAGGCACCAGCCAAATCCCCAGCAATGTACCTCAAAAATATGCAAAATTTGCACACATACAAGATGGGAAATGACTGCCTAGGAAGGAGTACTGCGGAAAGGGATCTGGGCATCATAGTGGACCATAAGCTAAATATGAGTCTACAGTGTAACACTGTTGCAAAAAAAGTGAACATCATTCTGGGATGTATTTAGCAGGAGTGTTGTAAGTAAGGGCTGGTCTACACTGGCGGGGAGGTTATCGATCTAAGATACGCAACTTCAGCTACATGAATAGCGTAGCTGAAGTCAAAGTATCTTAGATCAATTTACCTCAGGTCCTCATGGCTCAGGATCGACGTCCGCGGCTCCCCTTGTCGACTCCGCTACCGCCGCTCGCTCTGGTGGAGTTCCGGAGTAGACAGGTGCACGTTCGGGGATCGATATATCGCGTCTAGATGAGACACGATATATCGATCCCCGAAAAATCGATTGCTACCCGCCGATACGGCGGGTAGTCTGGACATACCCTAAGACACGAGAAGTAGTTCTTCCACTCTAGTCTAGGCCTCAACTGGAGTATTGTGTCCAGTTCTGGGCACCACATTTCAGAAAAGAAATGTCCAGAGAAGAGCAACAAAAATGATTTAAAGGTCTAGAAAACATGACCAATGAGGGAAGATTGAAAAAATTTGGTTAGTTTAGTCTGGAAAAGAAGAGACTGGGAGGGGACATGATAACAGTTTTCAAGTACATAGAAGATTGTTACAAGGAGGAGGGAGAAAAATTGTTCTTAACCTCTGAGGATAGGACAAGAAGCAATGGGCTTAAATTGCAGCAAGGGAGGTTTGGGGTGGACATTAGGGAAAAACTTCCTAACTGTCAGGCATGGTTAAGCACTGGAATAAATTGCCTAGGGAGGTTGTGGAATCTCCATCATTGGAGATTTTTAAGAGCAGTTTAGACAAACACCTGCCAGGAATAGTCTAGATAATACCTAGTCCTGCCGTGAGTGCAGGGGACTGGACTAGATGACCTCTTGAGGTCCTTTCCAGTCCTATGATTTTATGAATATACTGTCTTGCACGGCTCATTTTGAGCCGTGCAAATTTATTAATTGGTTCACTATTTCATCAATGGAAAGTGGACATACACCAGCCTTTGCAAACCTGAGCAGATTTGCCACACACTTCAAGCAAACTCACTGATAAAAATAAAATTTTAAAAGTATCGACTACAAAAATAGATTTTAAGTGATAGGCAAAAAGTTTGAATTAATTACCAAAGGAAAAGAAAATATAAGCATGCAGTCTAACCTCTCATAGACTGGGCAACATCTAGATTAGCAGTTTCTCACCCCACTGTATATTGCAGTTCATAGTACACAGATTTCACCCTTGAAATCTGGGCCAGTGTCCTCTGTTGAAGTCTCAAGTCTTCAGTGTCCTTGTTGCTTGCAGCATAGGTGGGAGCAGGAGAAAAGGCCAAGCATGGGGCCCTGTGTTCTGTTTTATATCCTCAGTCCCGTGTGCTTGTAGAACACAAGTCCAGACATGTCTGGGTGCATTGCTGAGTCTCCAGGCAATGTTGAGCAGTTCCCCTGGTGTGGCCTCATGCAGGTGAGTCATTGAATTTTAGCTCCCTTGCTGGACAATTGCTGTTGATGGGTTGTTTGACACCCCACCCAGGTGTTGGTTACTCTCCTTGCTGTTGTCTCTGGGGGGCTAATATCTGGCTGATTCCCCAATTTACAGCATGTTTTAGTGACAACCATACAACACAATTCTCATAACTTCATATGCATTAATGATATATATGGATAGAAAAATTACATTCAGCAGATCATAATCTTTCCCCTAATACCTCACATGGCCTGCTTTATATGCAAGATCACACTCGTATATAAATGAGGACTATGGGGGTTACAGAGTGCTCTCCCAAGGTACAGAATGTCACACCATGTTTCTGAAAGGGGTCATGATTTAATCTTTTTCTTCCCTGTCCAGTATCCTTTGCTTTGGTAATTTTATTCTGTTTATATTCACCTGCTGAACCACATGCCCCTTCAGCTAGATGAGAATGGGTTCACTGATTTCTCTTTCGGTTATTGCAGCATCTCAGAGGTCCATTTTCAGTCTCAGTACACTCCTGAGTTAATGCCGTAGTCTCTTTGATGACTCCCTGCTTACTAACCAAAAGATCTCCCTCTTTGTTTGAACCCCATCTTAAAAGGTACTTCCACAAGGCTTTTCAGTGGTAAGTGCTGGCCTAATTCTACTCCCATGAAAGTCAATGAGCACTTTTGAAAATCCCATCCATCCATCATCACCATCATCATTACCCTTATATAACACTTAGATTTTTCAAAATATCAACTAATTAACCCTCCCAATTGCCCTGTAAGGCAGGGGAAATTTATTATCCCCAGCTTACAGTTGGGGAAACTAAGACAGAAAATGAAAGGACTTGCACAAGGCCACAAAGCAGATCAGTGTCAGATTCAGGATTAGAACTGAGTAGTCATATAGCCTCTTCTCCTAGACTCCACTGCCTCTCAACCCATACTGACTAAGAAAAGTATAGTATATTTAAATATGAAAATTATGTTTGAACTTCATTGTGTACATCTGATTTAGGGCCAAATCTTGCAAACACTTATTGTGGGGATGAGGCATCTTTCATAGCCTATATACAAATTCCACCCTCATTATTACATAAATTCAGATGAGTGTTTAAAACATAAATCCCATATTTTTCACCAACTATACATTTTCAGATGATGAGAGATACAAAAAAGTTTTAAAAGAAAATGTGTGCTGTCTGTGGAGCTCTGTAGCATTACTTACATACTCTTAACCTTCCGTCTGTCTAATATTGACCTTTGTACAGGCACAGAAGTATAGGAAGCCATTCAGGTCAAGTACATTGGAATACTTAGATGTTGGAAAGAATACCTAAATAAAAAACTTAGCCCTTGTAAAATCTATACATCATCCCTTGAAATGGATGCAATTTTTGCAGTAATTACACCTCTATAACTCCTAGTGTATCAAGTATATTATTCAATTCAGTAAGGGTATGCTGTATACAAAATTAGATATCCATTTTTCAGATTGTATAAAGAGTCTCGGGGCTATTCAACCAAAATCACTACTTATTTTATCAAATGGAGCGTCTATTGAATCAAACGGAATCCCCAGTGAAATCATTTCAGTATTAAGTCAAATATAATATTTGCTGAATACCATATCATGTAATTCTATAGTACCAAAGACTGCAGCATGTCCCATGGTCAGTAATGAAAAACTACTATATGTGTTCAATAATGCCAACTCCCAAAATAAGTGAGATAACAGTATACAACATAGAACTGAAATAAGTATACTGAGGAGTTATCAGAAAAATGCACTCATTGCTAGTATTTAATGAGCACAGAAGTGATCTCTGCTCTAAGGACCTTATAATCAGGGGATCGGCAACCTTTGGCACGTGGCCTGTCAAGGAAATCCACTGGTGGGCCGGGCTGGCTTGTTTACCTGCATCGTCCACAGATTCGGCCAATTGCAGCTCCCACTGGCCGCAGTTCGCCATTCCAGGCCAATGGTGGCTGCAGGAAGCAGCGGACAGCACATCCTTCAGCCCGCACCACTTCCTGCAAGTCTGTTGTCCTTGTCCAAGTATTCTGAGTCTCTCATAAATACAGTCATGATTCTCCATTTTAAAAATACCCTATTGCATTTTTAGGTGATGTTCAAAGGCAGTGAAGATGTGGGCTGATGGGCAACATCCCTAGCTTCAGAGAGTTCATGTAAGGCCTTGGAGGAAGGAATGCATCCTAATGTGGTACAAGGCCTTCTTGAATAGTTTTCTCTTATACAAATTTATTCTGGCCCAGGCCTATGAACCAGCTTTGCGTATATTTATGGGAAGAATTTGAAAGCACAGTGTCACAGGTATTTTAAACTATGGATGTGAAACTGGAAGCAGAAACTGAACACACATGTCCTGCCTGGCCCATAAGAGCACCACTATTCTGGGAGCATGAGTGCACAGGAAAACTGACTGTCATAGAATCATAGAAGTGTAGGGCGGGAAGGGACCTTGAGAGGTCATCTAGTCGTCCTCTGCACTCAAGGCAGGACTAGGTAATGACTAGATCATTCCTGACAGGTGTTTGTCTAACCTGGTTTTTAAAACCTCCAGTGAAAGAGATTCCACAACCTCCCTTTGCAATTTGTTCCAGTACTTAACCACCCGGACAATTAAGAAGGTTTTCTAATGTCCAACCTAAACCTCCCTTACTGCAATTTAAACCCATTGCTTCTTGTCCTGTCTTCAGAGGTTCACTAGAGCATTTTTTCACTCTCCTCCTTGTAACAACCATTTATGTACTTGAAAATTGTTATCATGTCCCCTCCTCAAGCTTCTCTTCTCCAGACTAAATAAATCCAATGTTTTCAATCTTTCTTCATGGGTCATGTTTTCTAGGCCTTTATCATTTTTGTTGTTCTCCTTTCTCTAATTTTTCCACATCTTTTCTGAAATGTGGTAACCAGAATTACATGCAATACTCCAGATGAGGCCTTATCAGAACAGAGTAGAGCAGAAGAGTTACTTCTTGCATCTTGCTTACAACATTCCTGCCAATTCATCTCAGAATAATGTTTGCTCTTTTTTGCAACAGTGTTACACTGTTGACTCCATGTTTAACTTGTGATGCACTATGACCCCCAGATCCCTTTCTGCAGTACTCCTTTCTAGGCAGTCATTTCCAATTTTGTATGTGAGCAACTGATTATTCCATCCTAAGTGGAGGACTTTGCATTTTTCTGTGTTAAATTTCATCCTATTTACTTCAGACCATTTCTCCAGTTTGTCCAGATCACTTTGAATTTTAATCCTATCCTCCAAAGTCCTTGCAACCCCTTCCATCTTGATATTATCTGCAAACTATAGTGTACTCTCTATGCCATTGTCTAAATCATTTATGAAGATGTTGAACTGAACCAGAACAAGGACCGATCCTTGCAGGACCCCACTCGAGATGCCCTTCCAGCTTGACTGTGAACCACTGATAACTACTTTCTGGGAATGGTTTTCCAACCTGTTATGCACCCACCTTATAGTAGCTCTATCTAGGTTGTATTTCCCTAGTTACTTTAGTAAGGCTTTTGATACTAAAGTCTAGATATTCCACATCGACTGCATCCCCCCTCCACAAGGCTTGTTACCCTGTCAAATAAAGCTATTAGATTGGTTTGACATAATTTTTCTTGACAAATCCATGTTGACTGTTACTTTTCACTTTTTTATCTTCTAAGTCAGTGGTGGGCAACCTACGGGTGGCGTGCAGCCCACAGACCGTAGGTTGCCCACCACTGTTCTAGGTGTTTGCAAATTGCTTGCTTGATTATTTGCTCCATTGCTTGCTTGATTATTTGCTCCATTATTATTTACTGAAGTTAAGCTGACTGGTTTGGAATTCCCAGAGTTGTCCTTATATCCCCTTTTTATAGATTGGAACTATATTTGCCCTCTTCCAGTCCTCTGGAATCTCTCCCATCTTCCATAAGTTTTTGAAGATAGTCACTAATGGCTCAGATATCTTCTCAGTCAGCTCCTTGAGTATTCTAGGATGTATTTCATCAGGCCCTCTCAACCTGAAGACATCTAACTTGTCTAAGTAATTTTTAACATGTTCTTTCCTATTTTACCCTCTGATTTTCAGTGGCATTACTATTTTGGACATCCAATTACTACTAACCTTTTTGGTGAAAACTGAAACAAAAAAGTCATTTAGCATTTCTGCCATTTCTACATTTTTTATTATTTGTCTTCCCCCCGCCTCATCAAGTAATGAGCCTACTCTGTCCTTGATCTCCCTTTTGCTTCTAATGTATTTGCAGAATGTTTTCTTGTTACCCTTTATGTCTCTAGTTTGTTTACATTTGTTTTGTGTCTTCGCCTTTCTAACTTTATCCCTACATGCTTGTGGTGTGTGTTTGTATTCATCCACTGTAATTTGACCTAGTTTCCACTTTTTGTAGGACTCTTCTTTGAGTTTCAGATTACTGAAGATTTCCTGGTTAAGCCATGGTGGTCTCCTGCCATATTTCATGTCTTTCCTGTGCAGTGAAATAGTTAGCTCTGGTGCCCTTAATAACATCTTTGAAAAACTGCCAACTCTCTTAAACTGTTTTTCCTCTTACAGTTGCTTCCCATGGGATCTTATCTACCAACTCCCTGAGTTTGCTAAAGTTTGCCTTCTTCTGGGTAGTTGATGTCCCCCATCACCACCAAGTCCTGTGCTTCAGATGATTTTGTTAGTTGTTTAAAAAAAGCCACAGCCACCTCTTCTTCCTGGTTGGGTGGCCTATAGTAGACCCCTTCCATGACATCACTCTTGTTTGTTACCCCCTTTATCCTTATGCAGAGACTTTCAACAAGTCTATTTCCATCTCAGTCTCAGTCCAAGTGTATACATCTTTGATGTGTCATGACTTTTTAATATGGTGAACTGCATTCCCAAGTCAGAAGGCTGATTTTTAAATACAACTGTTCCCTCAGTTTTATAGTAAAAAAAAAAAAAATGTATACCTTAGTATCTCCCATTGTTTATAATGTCAATAAAATGGTTTGTGTAACATATAGAAAGGAGACTATTCTTGATTAAATCTATGGTATTTCACATAACTTATATAGAAACCTATTTTTCATTGTTATAAAATTATACAGGACTCTTCCAAAATATCTACATGACTGTTCATGCAAGTATTTCTATGAATTTCCATGGACAGTTTCTTTCTATGAACACCTTTGAAAGCAAAAAAATATCCTATTACTGATGTCTATGGGAAATGAATAAAAAGGGTCAAGTAAGATCCAAAAATTTGCAATTTTAATAAAAATTGATGTTTATCAATGCTTTTTTTGCATCATGCACCTAGTTCTCTTTACATGCACACACATACTATCCTCTGTGTGTATGATACACACACACACACACACACACACACACACACACACACACACACACACACACACAGAGGGAGAGAGAGATCACAGTACTCTGGTGTGTGTGTGTGTGTGTGTGTGTGTGTGTGTGTGTGTGTGTGTGTGTGTGTGTGTATATATCATACCATGTGTAGTCTACTTGTGTAAACCAACATTTTTGGGTGGTGTTCTATCCCTAATACATAGCACAGTCTTCCCTGTAGTATACTGTGGGAAAAGAGAAGGAGAGGGTAGATAGATAGATAGTAGGTTATATTTATTTTTCATTAACATCTTTTTTCCCCCATCTGCTCCTGTTCACTGTCTCTATTAAGCAGAACATGAACCCAGTAATGTTTGAATCACACTTTCAAACCCACATTAGAATGGGGTCAAACTTAGGCAAAATGTGTTTCCCCATCCCTACTGCGTACTGCAACATTTCACGGAATGTATCTGATATTAACATTCTGAAACTTCATTACATTGACAAAGATTCCAATGAGAACAGACAATGGCACAAATTAATCTATTCTTGTGACAAAGACTGTAATGAGAATGGGATATGGTTAAAAAAAATTAAACCATTCTTGTTACAATCTCAAGATTGCAATCTCCTGGTCCCCCTCAAATGCTATATACTCCGGTGATGTATCACTTAATCGTGTCAGTTTAACAAAGAATTTTGCTTAGCTCCTGCAATGAGGCTGGCATACATTTGCTTTGACTTTCCACAGCTAAGCTGTTTTAAAAGAATGCAGTGGGATTAATTATGTTTTTTAAATCACTGTATATATCAACACAATTAGGGAAACATTCTGGCAATTTTTTCTTAGTCAGTCGCAACTAGCACATATAAAAAGGCACTCCAGTTTTTTTTTTGTTTTGTTTTGTTTTGTTTTTGTTAAATGAATGCTTGGAATTGCTTTTAGTCTTCAGCCATACCAGAGCTAACTAGAGGTTATTTTAGGAAGTCAGAATCTGGCACCAATATATCTGTAAGACAAATGCATCTAATGCATGTTATTGAAAGCTGCTCAGTCATTCTCTCTTTATTATTATGTCACATATGAGGTGAGGGTCAGTTGATATTTATTTCAAAGGTTATTGTTTAAGGGTTTACACCTGAATTAGATCATTTTCAGCCAGGCTAAACATCGGCAGAAATGTGTCAACATCAATGTACAGGGCAGTTGGCTGATTTAACCTGGTGCATTAAAAATAGTGCTTTCACAGAATCATAGAATCATAGAATATTAGGGTTGGAAGAGACCTCAGGAGGTCATCTAGTCTAGTCTAGCTTCGATGGTTTTGAAAGCTTTGTCCCACTCCATTTGCAAGTTTAATACTTAAGTATTTCCATCTGTTCATACGTTTTTCATTCAAATACTAAAGTAAAACGTGTTGGCATATGAATTTTTTTTATATCTGAATTGTAATTAAGCATTGTTATACTGTTTTATTTGTAGCTGCAGCAGCAGCAGATATGGCCTATCATCACATCCGGCCTCCAATAGGATATTCAATTCCCAAGCCCATATCATCACTGTTAATGAGGGGCTGGAATGCATGTCCTGAGGTAAGTACTCCCCTTCTTTGACCTATGAAGTTGTGATTATCAATGTTTGTCATGTGTAAATGGCTATTTTGCCGAGAGCCTCAGAGAGAAGGTGAGAAAGTGGGTATTTTTATATTTGCCACCTTCCATTTTTCCGGCTTTAGAAGGCTCCTAGTTATTGACCTGACAATATAAAAAGCGCTATGACAGAAATGCTCACACTTGTTTTGAGGAATCTCTTACAAATGAATTCCTGTGGACAAATCTCTATCCCACCATAAACCTCTGCAAGGAATACTGATTCAGGCTTGGAACTTATGTAGTTTTACTGGCATAGCTTGAGGTGTGCTGAATGACCCTAGCCCCCAGTGTAGACAGAACTACATTGAATAGAAGGCTTCTTCCATCGACATAGCTACCGCTTCTCAGGAAGGTAGAGTACCTACACTGATGGGAGAAGTTATCCCGTCAGCGTAGGCGCGTCTTCACTAAGCCCTACAGCAGCACAGCTGCAGCACAGTATATGTAGACAAGTCCTCAGTGTCATGAAACAGTGCAGGCTGGGACTGCTGGTCCTTACTCCCTTCACAAAGAAACCTAACTGGTATCATAATTAACATCATCTTCTGTTTTGATTCCTAAATACAAACTGGGTATCTATATCAGTAAATGGCTTTAAATCTTCAAGGCCAGGCTGTGGGACTCTAGCTCCCCATTACTGCAAGCTATTCTGCACTGGCAGACACCAAGCGTTACTGTCTTCAGTAGGGCTCTACGAGAAGCACCACTGCAGAGCAGATTGAAAGAAGTGGGTCTCAGGATTTGACCAGGTATGTAAGTGCCACACACTATCTGCTAGATATCTATCTAAGGTATTTAGATGGTGCCTAGTATCTGAGCATCTCATTATATTAATCCTCCCAGAGTTCCTGTTAGGGAGGGAAGTGCAATTATCCTCATTTTATAGATGGAGAACTGAGGTCCAGAGAGGCCAATCAACTTGCCCAAGGTCACACAGAAGGTCTGTGACAGAGCAGGGACTTGAATCCAGACCTCCCAAGTTCTAGGCTTGTGCCCCTAATCACTGGACCATCCTTCCTCCTCAGGAACTACACCCCTGACTCGTAACCTAGAATGCCTTTCAGAAACACCATTCACGGAGCACTTACAGACAGGCAGACAGCTTGTAAAGCAGCCTCTCAGTGGTTTTAGAGAAGACTGAAAGAAGGAAGAACACTTTGCTCTCTCGATCCCCTCTATGAGCTTGGCTTCTGCATAGCCCATAGACAGGATTTTGCTCTTACAACTTCTCATTAGGGCTAAATTGTGACTTAGCCTGTGTGTGCATATGAGGGAGTAAGGACTCCCATTATACCTCTGCATGGGCTGCCTGAACCAGCAGTGTGGACACATATGACTAAGAGGGCACTGTTTACTCCACCCTCCATCGCAGGGGGTTGGAGAGTGGGCTGGGAGGGGTGAGGAGTGGGCATGACCTTGGCTCTAGAAGTCCCTCTTCCATGCACTGGCAAACACAGCTGAGCCTGTATAACAGGTTTTGTATTTACTGTTGACACAAGCCATCAGCAAACTGCTAGACCTTTGCCCAGGAACAAGGTGGTAGTAAGGAAGGATTTAAGACTCAACAGCGTGTCTCTGAGTCACAAAGCCTTCTAGGGCTAATACTAGGGCAATGTTGCTTATGCATCACTCTTGCCTAAAGTCTCAATCGAGCCCTTAATTTGTTTAATATTTGAACTTCACATATAAAAGAGATTGACAGTAATGATGTGAGGGCAATCTGGGTAGATATACCATACATCTGCTACACACTAACTACTTGTGGGGGATGCTAAACACACCTTTCCTTTTGCTCATTGCGCTTACTTTATGGTTGGGGGGGGGGGTTCTGCTTTATTTTGTTTTTCAGTCCCAAATTAATCATATGTTTTGTCTTTCTGTTGGGTGGGAGAAGGAGTATTTTATTTAATCTTGCAGCCAGACACAAAAGGAAGACTAGGAGAAGGAAAGGAAAAGAAAGAAAGAAACCAAAGGGCTGAAAAACTAGAAAGGAAAGGAGACTGATTGAAATGCAGGAGAAAGGTGTGGCAGAAAAGAGGTCTGCAAAGAGAGGGGAAGTGGATCTACAAGAATCTGCAAATAAAGGAGGGAAAAGGAAAATAGTAGATGGATTATGTGGAGAAGAAAATAATTGTTTAGGCATGCAACAAAAACCTTTTGGTGTTTCCAATATGAGGCCAGTGTTGTAACTTATACCAAAGAAGTGGGAGGTTGTAACCTGTTCTGATGGCCCATTTCTAAATCCTCTTTTAAATTGTTGGGTTTCTCTTCTCTGGACAAAATGAAATCTATATATTCAAAGAGGATTCAGGTACTCCACAGGTGCTCAGTTATATTTTTACAGTGCCCTGATGCTACTGTCCAACCTCCCCTGCCTCTAAATTAGTACAGTTCTAAAAAAATGAGACATGTAGAAGTCAGAACAAGAGAAAGCAAGCTAGATGTTACATTTCCAGTTAACTTCTAGGGAAATTAATACTTTAAAGAGTCCCCAATGTGCACAATAGTATGGGATGCACTGTGAGTTGGTTGAAACAGAGTAAATGGCCAGCAATCGTGTGTTATGAGTTTTCATAACTCTTGTGTCTGGAGGAAATGGGAAACAGTATCCCAGTTATTTGGGACATATTTTTATGCAAGGGATTTATGGACTTGGCCCCTAGTGTTCTATGCTTCTGAGTGCTTTCTACTTTTCTTAACTTGATACGTCTCTTAAGTAGGATCTTTTCTTTCTGTACATTCCATGAAATGTCATTGTCATAAATATACATTTTCTTTTTTATTTTGTTTCCTGCTTTCCAAGGCCCATTCTTCGCTTGTAAGAAGGATTGCTAAAACCGAATGATAATGTGTTGCCTAGCCCAAGAGATCAGTCCTAGGAAGCTGATATGTTAATGAGATATTTATTTTTCAAAACCTTGAATTCATAACAATGAGGAGATGCAAGTCTCTTGGAGCTGATTGACCCCCTTTCTGTACAGAAACCATTGTGTTCTTGTAGCTATTCTAGTTAATTGCTCTGAGTCTGAAAAGATTGAATCAGAGATCTCCACCTACTGGTTAAACATAATTTACCATGCTTTATACAGACTGTTGCCCCCAAAGTCTGGGCCAAATTTCAATTCGTTCCTTTCCCCAAAAAATAATTCAATGGATATAAAAGGTTTTACAGCTCCAGGAGACTAGAAATCTTAGAGATCTAGGTGAACTTAAAATAGAATGTAACAGTTACAGATAAAAAGAAGGTTTTACATAATCTTCAACAAAGACTGTAATAAATGGATCACAGAAATATTTTAAATAATGTAACCTGTGTGTAGTAGGAAGCACTAGTGTTTATAGTAGTTGTAAATGTAATTTTGTACATTGCCTGAAATACACCCTATATATTCCAAATCATAAATGTCAATTGCTTCTCTGATCAGTTAACAGTTCCCTGTTTTATCTTTCTGTTGTTTGTTTTTCTGAGTTTCTTGTCCTGAATTCTACTGTTTGGCTGCTCTGACAATACCAGACATGCGTCTCTCTCTTCTGACTTCTCCTTTCCCCAGAAATGGCATTCAGTTAATCAAGTAAAATGTCTCTAGTTGGTTGGTCTTGCATTTTTTTCATCACATTCAATCAAATATTGTGTTATGTTCATTGACTTGTTCAAATTTTCTGCCACAATAATGAATTTTGAATTTTCAGAAAGGCTGGGGTTGTTTGTCTGTAGTTTTGAAGAAAGCAAAAGAGGAATGTGATTGTTGTTTGAGTTATTTTCCTCACTTTGTTCTGACTCTAAAGGTGATGTATTAGCATATTCAGCGGATGGTGGGTACAGTGTAGCTTTTGGAGCAGAGTTTTCAGCATCATTTATTCTGCTAGCAATTAAAGGCACCTCATTTTCTGCCTCAAAACTAATGTCTTTTAACTCTGGTTAAGGCTCTTTGTGCTCTCCCAGTGGCATTTCACCTTCTTCATGTATATTGTTATCTTCGTCAGGTTGATTGTTTTGAAATGTGTTGCAAATTCTGCACATTCTTCACGTGCCTATTATTGTTTGTTTGAAAATTGATGTCACTACATGGTAGTATATTTCTAGTTTTAGGAGAACTGGGGATACTGGATGTATTAGACATAATAGATACTTTGACAGTGCTTGTACAAAATAATTTACATTTTTCACTCTCCACATCATTCTGAGTTTGTGGTATGTCTTCGGCTAGACCATCCGAGTTCATTTGTGTGTCTGGGATTAGCACTTCAGCCAATGACTCACTGTTATTAGGTGGCTGTTTATTTTCTCTCTGTTCTATTTTTACCCCATTGTCTTCAGTGCTAACTGTTCCATGCGGGTTATCAGTACGGTCAGTTCCATCTTTGCTACTACGAGTTAAATGCTCACTGGCTTCAGTATACAGAAGCAAACTACTGATGTGATTTGGAGGCTCTGTGCTACTTTGTTTGGGAACAAAATATGTTTCTGTTGAAGTTGGGTTGATATCTGGGGGAATCTGTGGTATAACAGTGAAAGTATAAGAGTCCACAGCAAGTAGATTTCCGTCTAATGATTCATGTTCTTTAGCCTTTTCACAGCTCTCCAATCTTTCTATCCTGTTTAAGTTTTCACTCTGGCTTTTTAATACTCGGTTGTCCATCTGGCCTTGATTGACATTTTTCACTGTATCCTCCATAACTGACTTTAGTTCCAAATCACATTCACTGCTGGGATTTTTTGTCTGCAAGTTGCCTGTGATTTGTGTTTGGATAATAAGAGCTGAAGAAGAATCCCAATCCTTTTCCTTTCTTGTAGTCATCTGTGAATTTTGGTACCCATATGACTCTGTAGCCCCTGTGTCATCGTCTTTTACTTCTCTAGGATACAGGGATATGGAAATATCTTTTGCCCCATTTTGTGAAATACTTGCCAAATTTTGAGTTGCAAGACATACAGTTGGAGTAATACTTCTCGCAGTCTCCTTTAAGGGTGGAGGTAAGTTACTGTTGTACATAACAGCTTCTGCAAGCACAGATGTGAGATCTTTAGAATTTCTTACATGAGAAATATTCTTGAACGGCTGAGGAACACTCACTATTGGATTATTGCACTTTTCTTCAGACAATTCTGTTGCATCAGTACTTGTTATAATAGCTTCACTTTTGGCATTTTTGCTCTTAGCCAAGGTCTGCTTGTCAGAGAATTGAGAAACAACTTTTCTGGAATAAATCTCCTTCTGTTCTCTGGTACCTGGATGATTTTGAGGAACTGCAGAAGACCCTTGGTTTGATTTTCTTTCTTTTCTTGTCAACTCTTTGTTGGAAGCCTGTAACAGTTTCTTCTTGGATTCAATTGGTGGTTCTTTGTGTTGATGGTTGGATTTTTGTTGTGTTTTTTCACTGCAAGGTGATTTCTCTGGGTGGATTCTCACTTTTCTGAAGGGATGTACATTTAATTTTACAGTTAAAAAGTCTTGTCCTTTAGTTTTAATTTTACTCTTCCAGTTGGCTTCATCTTTCCTCAACCAGGTTTTCCTTCCAATATCTCCCTTGGCAGAAGACAGTTTACCTCCTTCACTTCTTGTTTCTGAATTGCTGTGCTCTCTGCTTTCCAAGGTGATATCTTGGTTTCTTTGAACATTCTTCTTATGAGATCCTACCTCACTTGAGTCCATCATCATCACATCCAACCTGTTTACTGTTGCCAAGTCAGGTACATAAAAGCTAACACTCTTTGGTATATATCTTTTCTTGACTTCTGGCGATAAAGGCATCTCTTCATCACTCATAAAGCAATCTTCTCCTACTCTTCTATTAGTTTTGGTTTGTTCTTTCTCCAACTTTAAATTTTCCCTGTGATTTTCTTTCTTTTCTTTTGTATAGCCCTGGAATTTATCACAGTTCACATATTTACAGATAAGGGAGTTGTGTAGCTGCAAAGAAATATTTTTGCTCCTTTCCAGCAATCCACATTGATCATCATGTTGTGATCTATGACTTTGTAAAATCTTTTGCATACAATGTTCCTTTGACTCCACTGATGTGTTAGGTGCTGCTGATGAGCTGGTAATAAAATATCTTTGCCTATGAGGTTTTAAACACTTGTCTTCTGCTTCTGGTGGAGACTGCCACGATTCATTTGTTAAATGCTTTTCAAGTCTCTCTTTTGCTAAGGCAGGCGTAGGAGTTGCACATCTTCTAGTAAATGTGTCCTGCCTTATATCTGCTGAATAATAAATGTTAGAATTTAGCACATGTAAGAGTTTTATTACACTGATTAAGTGCATGTTTGGAACTATGTGTATAGTGCCAAAAAGCTCTCTCTGTTTGTGGCATAACACCAACATTTAGCTAACATCTCAGTCCAGTCTGGGTAAAACATTTTAACTCTACAGTGCTGTGGCAATTACACTCACACACTGTGGTCACAGTTGAATCAGTTGAATTAAAATTAACTGATAGAAGTTTAGAAATCTTCAATCTTAATCAGATCTATCCATATAATAATGTGTGTGATTATAGTTTTGTTAAAGCAGAGTAACAGGCAGTATATTCAGAGACTGGGTATAGCAATACAAGGCTCTTCTGCTGATATGCCATACTGTCTGGCACGTAAAATACTGCATAAAGATGCAACAGTATTTTTCTGACTCATGCCAACAGGTAGATTTTGTTAGTGCCACCCAAAATATCAATGAGTTAGGTGTCTGCACAGGGAACTAGGGAGGTGATCTGCAGGGAAAACGCTAGGAATAGTCAAGCTCAGGAGAAAGCTTTGATTAAATCTTTGTTTTGTTGTTGTTATTTAAGTGAAATAATAAAGGTCAACCAAAAGAAGGGGTAGTAACCCCACTTCCTTCCAGTTTATCTTCATATTCAGTTTTCCTTTGTACAATTGTATTTGTTTCTTCTTCAATGACATTTCCCTGCTCTTACCAACCTTGTGTCTTGGGACAGCGAGATGCTTTGTCATATGGGAATTTTGAGTTTGGAAGGAAATGAAAGAATCTTTATGGCAAAATTTTCAGAAGTGCTTAAGACCCATTTTCAAAAAAGATTTAGAAGCTTATGTCTCATTGAAAGTCAATGGAACTTAGGTTCCTAACTACCTAAATTACTTTGGAAAATGATACTTAGGCTTTTAAGTCACTTAAGTGCTTTTGAAAATGTTACCTCTAGTGCCTAGACTGATAGAACTTGGCTGCATCATGCAGTCAGACTCCATGCAGAAAGTACCATAGGAACCATTTCCCCATTCCCTTCAGTGAGCCAATTCACACAATATTTATGTTTTGTCCTGTCCTCCCTGCCTGGTATAAGAAGAGAGGTGGAGAGGGTGAACCCTCAGACAATAGAATGACAGCAAGCAGTAGTGTCCTTGTAGATCATCCTTTAGGTTAGTAAAGAGCCCACAGTGACGATGACGGGGGGGTGGGAGGATCAGAATTACCTGCAGCCAGCAAACCAGGGGCCAAATTGTGAAATCTTTAATCAATAATGAACAGTTACTCAGGAGAGCAGTAGCCCAATTAAAGTCAGTGGGGCTATTTGTGAAACTTGCTCACTAATGTGAATAAAGGCCTTGGAATCTAATGCTAAATTTCCTTCTCATCAAGCCTTGAGGGTACTTCTAGGTGAAATTTTTTTCAGCAAAACTTTTTTTGGTGAAAAATACATATTTGGCAACATTGACACTTTTTTCCAATTTGTGTTGGTTTTGCAAAATCGTTTGTGTCAAAAAACCAAACCCACCACCAAACACTGCATTGCAACACATTTTGACATGAAACATTAATCTTTTGGTTTGAAACAACTTTTCCTTTAAAATGTTTTTGAAAATCCAAAACCTTTAAAGTGGTCAAAACTGAAATGAAACATTTTGTTTTGGGTCAAACAAAACATTTCTACCTAAAATCTTTTTTTTTCTACTTTTTAATTTGCTGAAAACCAGTTTTTTTCCAGATTTTTTGGAATTGCTAACAAACTGGAAAATCCATTATTCACACAACTCTATTGAAAGTTGCTGAGAATCTGCATCTGCCATTAACTCCATTTTGCTCAGCACCTCTCATGATCTATCTCCATAACTTTTACCTTTTGGAATATCTCTCCCAAAGCTCTGCCTTTAGCCCTGAATATTTCATAAAAAGCAATTAGTTTAGTGACACTTCTGAAAGCAAATGAATAAATCCAGATTTGTTTCCTGTCATAAAAGAGCTTAAAAATCCTAATTTAAAATAAGTAGCAACTTAAGAAAATAAATTAATAAACATGTGGCATCTGAAGAATAACCTGGAAGCCTTGGGTAATAAATCTCTACATTAAAAAAGGAAAGCAGATAACCAGAAATGTTGTTGTAATATATTTGTTTCATACATGTTATGAACTAAACCCATAAATTGCTGGATATGAGCTGTTGTCGTAGGAGCTCTCAAAGCAGCTAATGTGCTTCATGTTGTTCTGCGTAATTCACCTAAATAAAGAGAGATCACAAAATGAAGAGGGAGAACCAGAGAAATAGCCTGCCTAGAGTTATGTTTAATGTAGTGGCAGATTGGCAGGATTTTATTGTGCTTGAGTGTTCGTGAGGCTTCCTGAGAGCAGTGAATGTTACCATATGAATTTGCAAGTTGAGTGTTGCCTCGGTAGGCTAAGGAGGGAAGTCCATACCTAGGGAACAGTACGGAAGCAGAGAAGAGGGAGCAAAGGACATGAAGAGAGAGATCTAGAAGGACTTCATTTACTGAGAGAAAGCTCTGTCTCCAGAAAGAAGATTCATCTAGGGACCAGATTCCCTGGTTGTGAGAGGGCATGGAGACCTGGTCAATAGCATGAAAGCATTATTTTAGGATTTCCCCAAACAACAGAAGTTTGTTGTGTTTCCTTTTTAAAAACTTGCTAATGCAAGAAAATTTACATCACTGGCTGGGACTGTGGCAGATGCAGGTATTTTCCAACACCAGCCACAAAATCAGTGTGCCTTTCTTGTCATCATGAAAGGGCAATGCAAGATCACTGTATTGATTTTTCACGTTCCATGAGGAGTATTAGCTGCGATATCATTACAACAAGATGGATAGCCACTCTAGAGTTGGAGTCAGTCAAATGTCAATATCAAATACCAGTATCCTCCCATTATTGTCATTTGCGTGTGTGGGGAGGGGGTGTTTCTTCTTAAAGACAAGCTTGCTATTGAGGAAAAAGCTTTGGGAGTGTGAAGAGGTACTAGGGAGACATGATAGATGAGTGTTAGGGAGCTTACACCAATTTCAGACACAGGAAACTTTCACCATCTTGTGTCCGGGCCTGATTCTTCACTATATTGCGTTTGTTACAGTCATTTATACCCATGCCGAGTGGGTGTAAAATGTTACCAAATCACCCACTTTGTCCACTTATTAATTGCTGCCCAAGGTACATGGCAGTGGAGAATCAGGCCCAGAACACTTACTTTTGTGTCTCATATTTCATTACCATTGGATCCTGTCAGTACTGTCTTTAAAAAGGAAACTCACCTTTATCAGTCTTTGAAAGTTCCTGCAGCACTGTAGTCTGTAGATCTTCCCACTGATCAAAGGCGCTTGGTTTTGTAATGCTCCTGTGGAAATCTTTTGTTAGGGCCCCTGCTTCATTTGTTATCGACATAGTCTCACAAGGCTCTTGAGGACATGATTCTACCATTCTGCATTTAAGGCATAAAAATGAGCCACTCTTTTTATATTCATTCGCTCTCTGAATGCTTCTGAGTGGTGCGTCTAGCCCTATGGACAGAGCGTCTGCCTTTACTGTTGCTCGATGCCTGTTTTCCTGTAAAAGTGGCATTTCCCTGCCAGACCCCACAATGGATGTGACCTTTATTTCATTTTCCTGAGTTAAGTGGCAGTTACAGGCTCCCTCAGTGAGGTAATTTCTTGGCTCATGACCACACTGGGATTCATCTAGAGTTCTGCAACAGCAGTTTTCTGATGTGTGTTCATTTGCTTTGCCTTGTTGAAGTTTCCAGTTAAGGAGGGCTAAAACTAGGCAAGTGAGACCAACAGCTCCTGCGACAGATACAAGGTTCGTCAAAGACACAATCACGTACATAAAGGTATAAATCATCCAATGTTAAACATACATGTAGGAATGTAATTAATTATAACTGGTATGATAGCTTTCCTGCCTTACAGGGTTTTTAAAATATAGAAAAAATATCCAGTTAAGCAGTGAATAATTTTATCTGTATTATTCCATCTTTCTGTAGAGGTAGCTCGTGCAACTTTTTCTATAGCAATTATTCAAGAAGCAAATACATTGTAATGGCTGGGGATATGTCTGAGAGTTCTTTAGCAGAAGGGAGACGCTGAGACTCCATTCCTTCTGTGGTACAATTACTGAATTAAAGGGTGCTGTCAAGTCTGATAGGCTCAAATTCCCTTGCCTCTTTCTAGAAAGGTCATTTTACCATTTTGAAATGCCACCCACTGACTGCCAGATGAAGGAAGCTTTATATAAACTCTTCAAAATGAAGTTAAAAACAGCTCGAAAAACCCAACCGCCTAGAATGAGCAACTCTACAACAAACGCGACACGTAGACAAGAAAGGATAAGTCATATATAAAATTCTGTACTGAAAACCGACATTCAGAAAGTATTAAGGTGGTATCTTTAAGCACTCAAAATCAGGAAATGCCAAAATTAAGCCACAACCTTAACTCTGCCTGCTTCTGCAAATGCATTACCGTATTATGTTTAATTACATCATCACTATCTCCAACAGGACAGTATAAAGTCATATGAGTTTTTTACAGCCTTAGCTAAATATGTCATCTTGTATTAAATGTGCGATGTGGGGAAGCTGTATATGGGGGTGGGTTGGTAGCTCCTTAGGGCCTCAGTCTGTAGCAGGGCATAGGGGATGGTTGGCCGAGGGGCCAGGTCACAGGATTCACTACTGTGCAGACACTCTGGGACATTTCCTCCAGGCTATGGATGGGGGGTGCTAGGATTGAAGATGCCTACACCATTAGGTTGGGGTTGTGTCTGTGGTCACAGAGAAAGGATTACTCCACTCTGTTGACCCCCCGCACACCGCCCTGCTAAGATAGGGCTGAGTGTTTGTGTGTAGCTCAGTACAGTCTTTACTGAGGTTTTGCCTCTCTAGGGTAGAGGGAAAGCAGCACCTCTACAGAGCGGGGCACTTTACAAACAATGCTAATTTTTAATATAATGGCTTTCCAAAAACTAAGATCAAGTTCCTGAATTTGTGGCACATGCCTCGTGGGTCCAAACGGCCATTCAGAGGCTGGCATATGGTCATGGGTAACACATCAATGAAGCAGCAAATGGTTAATCCAAGTGATAGGTAAGCAGTTGAGGGCTTTTTCAAGGAACCTGAGCAGATGAATGTAAGCATGTAAGAATGTAATGCCTGATGGCATCTCCAGCTGCATGGTGCCCCAAGCAATATTCCAGGGCATTGGTTCTCTCTGTACTTAGCGGGAGAAGTATCACCTACCATTGCCCGCAAACCCCTTGTGATTGGTTTTGTTTGTTTTCCTTGGCAGTCTTCTATCCAAGCACTGACTAGGTCTAACCTTTCTTAGCTTGTGAAATCAAACGAGATCACAGCCTGAGGTGGTATGACTTCAGGCAATGGTATGTCTGCAGGCTAGACTTTAGATTATAAGGTAAAACTGTACATATGTATGTACAAGGACAGCAGTTGCCAGCTGCACAGGAATCTGTGTGACATACCAGGCACAATTGTTCCTTCATTCCATAGGGAGGATGGCAACACTCTTTATGTATTTGATGGAATTTGATGGAGAGGAGAAAAACACTGTTACCAACCCATTCCAATCATGTCAAATGATTTGTGACAGTGGCTGCTACTAATGTTGCCTGCTGTGTCCCAGTTTGAATCAATACCGAATATTAGGCTAAGTGATAAAATGTTCATCCAAAGTTCTACTGAATTATACAAATAAAATTCAATGTTAATAAGTGCAAAGTAATTCACATTGGAAAAATAATCCCAAATATGCATATGAAATGATGGCAACCAGATTAGCTGTTACTGCTCAAGAAAGAGCTCTTGAAGTCATGGATAATTCTCTAGAAACATCTGCACAGTGTGTAGCAGCAGTCAAAAAAGCCAACAGAATGTTAGGAAAGGGATAGATAATAAAAGAGAAAATATCCTAATGTGGCAATATAAATCATGATACCTCCACACCTTGAATACTGCATTCAGTTCTGGTTGTCCCATCTCAGAAATGATATATTAGAATTGGAAAAGTTGCAGAGAAGGGCAGCAAAAATGATCATGCGTTTGGAACAGCTTCCATACATGGAACAATTAAAAGACTGGAACTGTTCAGTTTAGAAAAGAGATGGCTAAGAGGGGATATGAAAGAGGTCTATAAAATCATGAATGTATGGAGAAAGTGAATAGAGAAGTGTTATCTCTCCTTCACAAACACAAGAGCTAAGGGTCACCCAATGAAATTAATAGGCAGCGGGTTTAAAACAAACAAAAGGAAGTGCTGCTTCACACAATGCACAATCAACTCATTGCCATAGGATGTTGTGATGGCCAGAAGTATAACCGGGTTCAAAAAAATTCGATAAGTTCATGGAGGGTAGATCCAGCAATGGCTGTTAGCCGAGATGGTCAGGGACACAACCCCATGCTGTGAGTGTCCTTAAACCTCCAGCTGCCGGAAGCATTTGGCACTGGTCACTGTCAGAGAGAGGATCCTGAGTTAGATGGACTATTGGTCTGATCCCATGCAGCCATTCTTATGTTCTTAGAACATGAAGGTTTGTAAAAGTCTGGCCAATTAATAAACACTGTTGACATAATTTTCAAAATTAGGTGCCCAAAGTTGGGTAACTAAACCCACAGTTGACAAATAGGATCAGAGTGTATTCAGCACTCCAGAAAATCAGACCGCTTATTTAAGAGCCTAGCTATAAATGTAGGCCTTTAACATTAGGCACCCAAGTTTGAAAATTTTGGCCTGTATTTTTTTGATATTAAGTTCATGTGCACAAAAAAAGAGGGCCAGAGTATACATTACCTAGAAAGCAAAACAGAGCTACCAGAATAACATCCCGCCAATAGGAATTAATCTTTTTGTTTTTTAGAACAACAGTAAAATTCTGAGGATCTGAGTTACAGTTGGCCTCAGTTAGTTCAAGCACATTGTGAACTGCAGGGTTTTTGGAAGCTCTGCAGTTTATATCATTAGCATTTTTGAGCAACCTGGTTGAAGAATTCACATAGCTCCTTAAGAAGAAAGCTAGATCACACAGTTTGCATGTGCAATTCCATTGATTTTGATCTAAGCTAAGAAGAATTAGCTGAGGGAGGTGAGAAAATGTATCTGGAATGAGCGCCAGCCTGTTTCGGGAAAGGTCCATTTCTTTCAGCTGAGGTAGGTGTTGGAAGGCATTTTTCTCAATGTAACTAATGAAATTGTTAGATAAATCCAGACTCCTAAGCCTATGAAGACATGCAGTTCCAAAGCTGCTGTCCGTAAGATTAGTGATTTGATTCCCATTTAGCTGCAGTCTCATAAGGTCCTTCATATTTTTGAACCAGGTCCCATAGATGTTCCTCAAAGCATTGTTGCTTAGGACCAGGACTTGCAGCTTTCGAAGCTCACTGAAGCTATTATCACTGATAGAAGCGCTCAATATTTGGTTTTGGTCTAGCAGTAGAGTCCTCAGATCTCGAAGGCCATTAAATGCATTTTCTTTAATGTCTGTAATTCTGTTGCTGCTCAGCCTTAGTAGAGTTACATTGAACAGGAGGGACAAGTTGAAGCTTTCTACTGAAGTGATATTTCCATCAATGACAATTAATGCTTTTGTGGTTACAGGAGCAGCTGTAAAAAAGGAATAGAGGCATTATCTACAGGCTGTAGGCATGGGCTGGGTCTCAATCAATATCTTAATACTAACAAAGGCTGTTACTGATGGCACAATAATTTTTTTTCACTTCTGATTTTAAGGAAATGCTTCATATTTTATTTATTTAGATTTCTGAAATCCTTTATAGGCACCCCTTCAATAAATTAATACTGTGAGATAAAAGACTGCTCATCCCAGCTTGACAGGTAAATGAATATTCACAAGCAAATGTATTGAGGGTATTAAAATAGATCCAAACCCCTCAGCCCTCTCCCATGCCCAGAAACCTGGAGGAAAGATGGACTTTGCAGTGTACTTGGATGATTAACTGATCCAGCCTCTGGTGGACCAAAGGGCTGAGCCCCTCACGGAGAACAGTCTGCTGCCAACTCTCTCCCAGTTACAGCAATGGCACTCCAGCTCTAGTACCCTCACTGGTCTCAGCTATGGCACCAGTGCCTGGGGGATTTGCCAGGTCTCTACATTAAATGACTAGCTTCCAAGGTTAATACCAACCCTTTGCGTTCCACCCAGAAATGTTTTGGTCTCCAGAGCATTGATGTAACATGCTTGCCGCATGAAACTCCACATAATAAGCAGGCTGCAGCATTCTGTATTAGCATCAGTTTCCAAGTGATCTCAAGGTTCGGCCCCGTGTAGAGGACATTGCAGCAATCAATCTGAATATGAAAAAAGGGGGATAATTGTGGCAAGGTCCCTGCAGCAGGGAGAAAAGGTCACATTCTTCTTGCCAGGCATAGATGGTGGGGGAGGAGCTACTGGCCATTGGCCCTGCTTGGGCATCCAGGAGCAGCCCAGAATTTAACACACCAAGTTGCACACCTGTGTTACAAACTGCAGTAACAACACTCCCTCAGTCTGGGGCACCAATGGAAATTCTGCCAGCTCTTCCAGCTGCTTCCCCCAACCCACCAGCATAATCTCTGTCTTGCCTAGATTACATTGCAGCCAGCTAGCCCTCATCCGAGCTCATCTAAGTGCTGGGTTATTCATCATAACCTGCATGTCATTTCACATGCATCAGAACATTAGATTTTTTATTTTATTTTTTTAGCTGTGCACTGACATGACATATTGGTTCAAGAAACAGAAAACCATCTGTTCCGCTAGACGTCAAAGTTAATGTATTGCTTACTACTGTCACTGTTGTTATTTTGGGAGGAACTTTTCATTGCTTATGGAAGTGCGAAACTAACATTTTTGTGCCAGACATAGTGCAGGCATAGTGCTATGCTTGCTTCCCACATACAGCTCTGTCAGCAGGCCTCATTCCTGTCCTGTGACTAAAACTAATAAACATGAAGGTGGCCTTTTCTGTTATGGATGCCCTGAGGATTTCCACATGGCAATCCCATATGCGCTGGTGAGCACAGACCCCTATCAGATACGTGTTGCATTAAATAAACTCCTCTGTGTGATAAAAGGAAAATGTCCTCTCAACTTCAAACTATGGTCAATCCCATTGGAATTATCACTTGAGAGTGACTTGGAATGTTATCTTCGGGAGTCCAGCAGTGTTTGCATGATAAAAGTGATATCACAATAAGTTATTGCAGCATCTCTCTAACATACTTACGTTATTGGACTCTTATGACAGGTTTTAAAATGACAATCAACAGACTGTACAGTAACATTCAAGCAAATAAAGTAAATGAAAAATTTTCTTCTGATAACATAAAATGGTGTAGAAAAAAGGCTCATTTTATTTTTGTTTGTGAGATTTGTTCCTGTTTCTGCATTAAGGAAAATATGCTGCTTTAACAGAAAACATTTATTGACTGACTGACTGACTTACTAATTATGTGGTAGCACATACATTATGGCAATTGTACATGGCATCAGGTGATGTCACCTTTAGACAATCAGATCCTACAAATGTTACATTCTGGGAATTCAAAATACAATCTGTGTAATAGGTTCGCATAGCAATATTATCATAGAATAGAATAGTAACATTAATAACATTAGTCTTCTCTGGCCTGGCCTACACAAGAAAATTAAGTTGGCTGAAGTCTATCCTGATTCAGGATACCACTTAAGAACCTGCTTAACTGATTCAATGGCACTTAGGTATATGTAATACTTTTCTGAATCAAGGCCTATATGACTTTGCACAAGTCACTGGCAGCCTGTTGATTTCACTGGGCTTTACATCCAGACCTTAACCTCTCTTTGATTTAGCATCCCTCTATGTAAACTGGACTTAATAACACTTACCCACCTTAGTGAAGCACTTTGAGAACTATGGACGAAAGACGGTTTAAGTGCCAAGTGTTATTTAGTTTTATGGCTATTAGTACTTCTGGTTTCTTAAGCTGATAATGCCTTTCTGTTTTCTGAGCTAGTATTAGAGGTTTGCTGCTTTTAGCAATAAACAAAGTATGTTATTTAGCATCAGTATGAAAGTCACATTCGGTTTAAATTTGTTAATAAGGTGTCTTATTAAATTGTTGACTTAAGCAAGCAATATGTAATGAATACAGTCAACATATCTTGGTAGCATTTCCACAGCTCATTTAGCCCCAATAAAAAGAAACCATTGTTTCAGAATTATAATGTCATAATGCACTTTGATTCTAATCTCTAACGCTGGTATATCACTTAATCTCACTAATGCTGTAGAATTGCCTGGCAATCCAAAGTTCGTTCAGCCAGTGTAAGGCTTGAACTTTGCACAATATGTGAACAATAACTTATTAAAACAATCTTTTTTTTTAAGTGTCTTACTGCATGAAATGACTCCTTTCTCAGTAACAAAGGTTTTCAATTACCTCTGAAGGCCTTAGAATAGTTTTGGTAAGGCCGCTAGGCAAAGAGAAATAAAACAATGTTATCACTCTTTAGACAGCATGTGCAGAGATTTGCTTTCAGAAGCAGAGTCCAGAAACAGTCAATACAATTAGAGGACTGCAGTGAGCTCACTGTATATAATAAATATCAGTTCTCTTGGAGTGTCTTACTTCATTACCTGGTATATATGTTAATCCTTGACACAGCGTTACATTTTCTGAGCGTACCAGGCATGAGGAGGGACATGATGTTATTAACTGAATCACCATAGCAAGTAGAATGAGCAATGTACCTAAAAGAAAAAGAGCATATATTTCATGGTATTGACATTTATTATTCAGAGATTAATTGCAAGTGGCTAATTAAGTACATTAGTGGCCTCTGCATTTTTTAAAGAAATTTTAGTTTGTCATGAGAGAATGGTGAATTTTTATGGCCTGAAAGATGTCCAGTGGACAGCACTTATGACTGAAATTTTCCGTTACTCCTGGTTTATTAAAGATACAGTACAAGTAAGACAACAGTGTATGTTTATGTGATAGTTTGGTCCAGTTCTTAAAAGGGCCTCAAATTTAGAGGGCACAGTTTAGCATTTGCAATTAATTTAAGGCAAACTCATGGCTCATCTCGCCTAACCACCAGACTGTATCCATGTTGCAGGTACTTAGACATCTACATGCTGCAAACTATAATTGTGGTTGTTTCAAAGGCACGTTTGTTCCTAGAAAATAAAAGACAATGACTCATAATCAGTTCTTTTTATATTTAGCTAGTTCTTGTGTTTTGATCAAAATAAAACTATTTGATTCTATCAGGTCCTGATTCAGCAAAGTACATAAACACATGCTTAACGTTAAAAATTATGGGCCTAATCCATGTTCATTGAAGTCAATGGGAGTCCTTCCATCAACTCCAATAGGCTTTGGATCATTTATGTCAACGGGATTTAATCACTCTGTAAGATGTGATTATGTGCTTTGCAGAACTACGGCCACAGAGATGATGTTGTCAGGCTCAGTACAAGAAGACAGGCAGACAGATATCTCCATAATTACAGTCCATTTAATATAATGAATAGATTGAGATATCAAGCAAACCCCATGAAATAATTTCATATCCAGGCCTTCTGTAATGCCAGGAGAATATCCTCTCCATGCTCCTGACCACTGCCGTAGAACAACTGAAGAAGAGACAGTCTTCAAGAACCATATTTGGTTTTAAAAAAAAGACTTTGTGCACTGGGGTCAGGATACATTGGAAAAATTTAATCCATTCAGTGTTAACATAGAAGAGAAAAGCTATTCAATAAAGTGAATAGGTTTTTAACTACTGAGTCTAGTTGTATTAATGCAAGGCACTCAGAAATATGAGACACAACAGCTTTCAAAAGCATCCCCACTACTTCTCAGCTTGGAGCATGTAACAGAAGCTCTTAGCATCACGCAAGTTGGCCCTTTGCTGGGGACACATTGCACAGTGTGTCACAAGGCCCTTAGATTAGCAATAAGAACCTATTAGCATAGTATGGCTACAACTCCACTAAATCTAACATTGAGATTTAGAGTCAAATTCTGAAGTCCTGCTCATGTGTGTTGTCTGGCTGCTGTCAGTGTGACTACTCATGTGAGTAAGAGCTGCAGGGACTGATCCTAAGACTCTTAAAGTGGGAAGCAGGAGGGGAGGAGTTGCCACCAGCCCAAGAATTGATCCCTGTCTTGGCATTAAAGTCTTCTTAAGTGCACATCTGATAAGTTACACACTGGCAGGCCCTATAAAAACCAGAAGTACTGCGCCTGTGACTTCAAGAAAATGCTCATGCTATAAGATCTAAACATGCCATTCATATAGGACATGCCAGTATACTCATGGTGGCACCAAGGAATGCAGAGAGAAGTGGAGAGGATCCACAATCACACCCCCCCTTTTTTATCTGTATAGTCAGGGCCGGCTCCAGCATTTTTGCCGCCCCAAGCGGCCAAAAAAAAAAAAAACAACAACCCACGATTGGTGGCATATCGGCGGCAGCTCTACTGCCACTGCTTCATAAAGAGCCGGACGTGCCGCCATTTTCGGTTGGCGCCCCAAGCACCTGCTTGCTGTGCTGGTACCTGGAGCCGGCCCTGGGTATAGTGTCTAGAAGGAAGGTTAGAACTGGCTGTACGCGAACAGGCTTATCTGTAAATAGTGTCAGCTTTCCTGGTCAGAGTCTCCTACAAACGCAGATATCCACATTTTAAAAATCAAAACTGCAGCTACAGCTCCTCTTTTATTTGCCATACAAAATGTGCATATGCTCTCTCTCTCTCTCTCTCTCTCTCGTATTCACAGGGAAGACCAGAATTTTCTGAAGTAGTCACAAAATTAGAAGAATGCCTATGTAATATTGAGGTAAGAATATAAGCTCCTGCAGTTAAGTAATGTGAATGCACCAAATGAGCAAATGTGAATGCAAGTTGCCGAGCAACACAAGTGTGAAAGAGACCATAGAATTTGTTGACCTGCTTCACCCAGTTGTAACCTCCCCCATTAAATTTTAAGGTGATACAGTAAACAATAGCCCCATGAGTGCCCTAAGAAGAAGAAGGCCAAAAGTCAGCCTGACAGAACACACTGCTGTGAGTATGATATGAGATCAGGTCTCTCACTTGCTCTTGGCTCCCTGCATTTCCAGAGATGATAATGCTGCAGAGAGAGACTATTCAGCATTGCAAGGATGTAGCTTGCAGTAGTCTTAGGCGGACCCACTTTTCCCCACCCAGAAATCCCAGGACTGGTTGGCTAGAAAGAAGAATCTGACATGGATTTTCGGGAGGGGGATTAAAAGATCAAACATAAAAAGAGAAATACAATGCTACATTTCTGCTTCTCTCTATGGCTAATAAACAATTGGATCTATCAGCAGTCAGCCCAATGAAGATAACTGATCAAACAGGAAGTGAGCTTGATTAGGGACTCCAGCCCTGAATTTTGTGTGTGTGTGTGTGTGTGTGTGTGTGTGTGTGTGTGTGTGTGTGTGTGTGTGTGTGTGTGTGTGTGTGTGTGTGTGTGTGTGTGTGTGTGTGTGTGTGTGTGTGCACAAAAATTCCCCCTTTTCTTTAAAATGTATCACTGCTCTTCAGCTAAAGATTCAGAGCAGACTCCCATAATCTATTACATTTCTTCATGCTCTGACTGCAGCAGGTTGCTTTATGTGTAGGTGGAAGCTTTTAAGTTTTTAGAACAAGTGAAGTACTATATCACAAGTAACCGTGCTGTCTCACGGGAGAACTGGCTTCTGTGATACATAGGCAGCAGTGCATGTAGGATGAAATCTGGGCTATGAACCAAAAAAAGAAGCTTTATTTATCTAAGGAGTTAGTCTTAAGCTCCATTGTCTCCATGACAAAACCTTGTTTAGGAGAGTTTTAAGGAACAAAATCTGTGGAGAGTTGTTAAGTGCTATAGGCAACAAAGGATGAAATCTAGGGTGAAAAGATTTTTTGTCCCTTTTGTTTCCTCTCCCCTCACTCCAAAAATTAATTTTGTTCCTTTTAAAACTTTTTGATGTGTCCTAGCACTACACGCTTGCCCTGCCATTCTGGGTTTGTACTTAGAGATTCGTGAATTATAAGGCCAGAAGAGACTGCTATTAGGGTGACCAGATGTCCCGATTTTATTGGGACAGTCCCGATTTTTGGGTCATTTTCTTATATAGGTTCCTATTACCCCCCACCCCCATCCCGATTTTTCACACTTGTCTGGTCACCCTAACTGCTATGCTCATCTAGCATAACTTCCTATAGAACACAGGCCATAGAATTTCACCCAATAATTCCTGAAGTGGAAGGAATTGTTGTTCCCTGCTACGTAAGTGAACACTATCAAGCCCAATAACTCACAGCTGAACTGGAGCATATCTTTTAGAAGCACATCCAATCTCGATTTAAAGACTCCAAGAGATGATGAATTTACCGCTTCCCTCGGTAAGCTGCATGCAGCCCTCATCTGCTGCTGATCAAAGTCAGGAGGCACTGCTTTTTTCAGCCAATGCAGCAGAAGAAAGAAGGGACACAAATAGGGTGACCAGAGGGCAAGTGAAAAATTGGGACGGGGTGGGGGTAATAGGAGCCTATATAAGAAAAAAACCCCAAAAGCAGGACTGTCCCTATAAAATCAGGACATCTGGTCACCCTAGACACAAATATTAATGAGAAAGAGGCGAATAAAAATAATCCAGGACTGCAGCAAAATTTTTGTGTTCTGTTGCACATGCTCAGTGCGTTGAAGCCTCTTTAACACTGTTAAGGCTCATGAGCAAATGTTAACAATGCTCTTTTTTAATCCAGTTGATGTCTCCAGCCTCCAGCAACAGCAGTGGCTCCTTGTCACCTTCCTCTTCTTCTGACTGTCTCATTGCACGAGGAGGTCCTGGCCGTAGCCATGTTGCAGCTTTACGTAGCCGGTTTGAGCTGGAATATGCCTTGAATGCAAGAGCTTATGCTGTTTGGTCACAAAGGTAAGTGAGGTTGGACTAGCTCTTACTATGGGACAGTGTGGTGGGCAGCATCAAGAAAGTGCATCCAAGGAGACATCCATCATCCTCCATAGACTGTGAGATTTCCAGATTAGGGACCACTCTTCTTGGGTGTTTGGTAAGCACCTTGTAGATAGTGGGCAATATAAATACATGCATCCGACGAAGTGGGTATTCACCCACGATGCTCCAAAATGTCTGTTAGTCTATAAGGTGCCACAGGATTCTTTGCTGCTCATATGATATATAGTTGCTGCTGTATAAAGGTTTGAAAAGTGTTTCAGAATCCTAGCTTCTCAGACAGTCCTACAACAGTATGATGAGCCCGAGGTGTTTAAAATGTGATGGACTCTATCTGATTGGGTAGGCCACAAGTGGATGCTTCATTCTAAAGGTTTCACAAAATCTAATATTAATATAGATTTTGTTTATGATGTAAAAAAATAAAAACAGTGATGGGGGTATTTAGACAATTGCCTGCACTGGCTGGACTGTAGACACAGCAACACTGCTGTACCATAGGACAACAAAGAATGATGACTGCCCATCAAGGGGTGTCATTACAAGTGTTCAGTAGGTAGACACACATATTTCCACTACCTGTCAGTGAACCCGCAGGAGCCCGTGGATTTTTACATTATAGTTTGTTGTTTGCATTTGAAATTCTGAGCGAAGAAAAGTTAAGCAATCAAAATGCTTATCTTAGCAAAACAATAGTGAATAATTAACAGAATGTATGTAAACTACAATGATAGGGGCTTCTGGCTACAAGATGGAAAAGCCAGGTTAGATAGCTGACAAACATTTCAATAGGTGGGTGTAGCCAGTTGGTGCTGTTACACATAGTTCGTCAAGTTTTTTTCTTAGCATGGGAGCATTGTTGTCTTTGAAAATAGGCTTTATCATCAGTTATATGATTCGATTTCTTATTAGGGGAACTGTGGCAAGTTTGAGCTTGCTTGAGCTAAAGGACCAGGTCTGTACCTTGGAGACAATAGCAGATTCATAAACGTCTATACATTATCTAGCCACTAGAGGGAACTGTGTTCATGTGAGACACATTCATGAAAACAAGCTAGTAGAAGTCAGGGCTCTCCTGGTGGCTTACCCAGTTAGCAGGCAGCAAAACTCTGCATAGATCTGCCAAGTAGATTCCACTGACTCCCTATGACAAACATAGCTTGTGAACTCTGCCGAGATATAAGAGACATGGGCGTGGCCTTCTGGCCAGTGGGAACTAGAGGCAGAGAGAGTCATTCCTTCAGGGAACACTACATACAGCCAGGCTTGGGGAGAAAGTTATATTATTATTTGTGTTACCAGGAAACCTTCCTCCGCCCTTGCTTAACGTTAAGATTACTTTAATATGAAGTGTGTAGCCATTATCTGGAGTGGTGTTTGAACACTCTTTCCTCACAGTGGCATTTTGCAACAGCAATAAAATGCCATCATCTCCAGTAAATTACTAGTAGTAGTATGTATGTATGTATGTATGTATGTACTAAATTTGGATTTCACAGACATAAAAAATGCCCAACTCTCTGCCTCGAACAGCTTACACTCTAAGTAGACAAAGGTTTGAGGTAGTGGGAGAAGGCTGCAGTACAAAAGCAAAGTAAGCTGCTGTGGTTTTGCAATATACTTCTTATTGCTAGGCTCTCTTTTTTTTTTGTTTGTTAATTTGTTTGTTTTAATTTAAATTGTGATCTGAGCGAAATGAAAGGACTGAAGTGAGGCCTGTGGACAAAATTATTGAGCTAATGATGGTGCACTGATATTAAATGGTATCAGCAGGGCTAGACTGTGACTAGAACTATGCTGCAGGAGAACCTGCGTGGGCCACCTGTCCAAGGGTATTCTGCCTCTGGACACATCCGTGGAGTGGGTGGAGTCTTGGCTCTGCCCAATGGGCAGCCTGCATGAAGGGTGTTGCAATTCACTGCCGCTATACGCCAGGAGCAAATTATTCTCTCCTGACCCTGCCTCCTTCCTCCCAGAGAGGGAGGAAGCAAGGAAGGAATTGTGCCTCCAGATGTGTATCCAAGTCATGGGGCTTCCTGGGCCTGCCCCTGAGTTGCCCAGGGTTCTGTCTAGAGTGAGCATTTAGTCCTTAGTGTTCAAGAGACATCAGATGAAATCCTGACCCCCTGGCAGTAATAGTAAAACTCCCAATGACTTCAGTAGGGTCAGGACTTCACCCCTAATATATGCTACAATTAAATCAAAACAGAGGAACAGTAAATGGTATAAGGACTGATGCTAATGTATGTGGTACATTTCTGTACAGAAGAGAAGCCATTACAGAATTTTCTGTGGCTGTCTGAGATCTATGTTCTCTGTGTTATTGTAACATTAAGGTTCATATCTGAAGTAGTCTGTGCTACCACTTGGGAGACCTGGGTTTGAGGGCAAATTTAACAATCTCCCTTCTCAGTCTCCTGGGGACTGAGAGCACTGCTGAAATGAAATGGCACTTAATTTCTGCTAGAAGACACAGATTTATGCTTTACTCTCTAGCACCACCAAGCAGTCAAAAACTGTAACAGCAGAGAAACCACCTGGACATCCTGCCCTCCTGGCTCTTATGGGGAGTGAAAGGCCTGAGCTGGAAAGTAGTGGCCCCAGATGGGGAGGGAGGGACCGCACACCTGCACTTTGATGTGAAGGCTTTCCATATTAAAAATAGAAATCCTCATCTGGTGAAATAAAAGATCTGCTTTAAATGTGAGAGGGAAGTGAAGGTGGGGATTGGGGTCAGGAGAAAGGAAGAGAGACCCTGCTTTAATCCTTCTTCCGTAAAGAACCAGATAGTGCTGTGGAATTTAATAGTTTTGCATGAAAAGAATGAGGGAGTGACATATTTAGGTTACAGTGCAGACACCCGAGAGAGTGAAGAAGCTATTGCTACAGCCTGCCTGCTCCTATAATTTAGTATTCTCAGTGTGCCAGCCATGCTCTTTAGTTCACTGAATGGATTCCTCTATAACCCAAAGGGTTATTGAAAGTCCCCTCTCCCCCCTCTCAATTTCTCTGCAACAAAAATTAACTAAATGCTACCCTATAAGTAGAACTTAGAAAGCTTCACCAGAGGCAAAATGTACAATAAAATGATAATGATTTCTGCAGTTTTTCAATTATACAACATACTGAGATGATTAATGACTTGACTTTCTAAAGACAAGAGTTTCTGAAGGTTTTAATTTTGGGAAATGTATACATTTGGAACAGAGAGGGGCTCTGCTTTTCTGGCTGCATTCCACTGGAATATTTCTCCATCTCTTCTACTTTCTCAGTTCTGACCACTTCATATTCTCTGAAATACTGTGCAGTATGCAGTCTGGTAACGCAGCTGAGACAATTCATCTAATGAAATCTCCCTGTCCCATACATGGAGTTAAACAGGCATGACACTGAAGTTATTTGCTTGCTTCTTGCCTTGTAACTTTAGTGTTTGTGTTTAGTGAGTCTCTCTCCTGCATGGCAGCGGTTACCATGTGTGAAGTAATAAGAGGCGGGTCACAGCGCCCTCGTAATGAATTGGGTGCAATAGCAATGCATTCTGATTGCCTGTCTAATCAGGCTGTTTAATGTATCAACCCATCACACAGTAGAAGCTTTAACAGTTGATTTTCTACTTCTTTACACCTTTAGCACTTCTTATATAAGGGCAAATTTGCAGAAAAATAACATTCCTCTTATTCTAAATAGACCCCAGACCCAATGGAGTTAGGATGAATCAGAATGATTTTGTGCCTCGTTTTCTTTGAAGTGTGAAATTAACACATTCTTAGGCATTGGTTAAAAACTGTGGTGTAGATGTGTTTGAAACCATGCTATAGGCCAGCTCAGGTGGCCAAAGATTTCTATGTAGAGCCTGGTGTGACCTGTCATGGTACTAAATGAATTCCCTCTGCATTCTGGACAGGGGAGTCACGCCAGAAACATGCTACAAGAACAGTTCCCTGGCACCATTCAAACAGAATCTTGTTTGATAACTGCTTCTGAATAAGGTTGCTACCAACATAGTTCAATCTTCAGTGTGGGCAGGACCTACATATTTGTTTAATGTAGGCATGGATAGCTTCCTCCTATGCAGAACTTGGCCCACCTTGTATTGTATTGTGTTGCGTTGGCTTGACCTGACTATAGACACATTTAATATCACTCGCATGCTACTGTTTATTTCTATATATTATTGATAGTACAGAAGCGCCAGAGACCCCAGTCAGAATCTTCACCACATTGCACTTTGTGCGATCCATGCATACATAGGAAAGATGCAGTCCTTGCCCCAGATAGCCTCCATCCTGCAAAGATATGCATGCAGTCAGACCTGTATGCCCATGCATAGCCTCATAATTAATACCCTGTGAAAGCCATAGAAATACGTCTCAAGCCAAGCCAGCGAAAGGGCTTGTAGCTAAAGGAGTCTGCTTGTGGACGTCTTTCAAAGATTGAAGCGTAAGAAGGCAGTGGTGCCACTAGCAAACCACAGAGCTTCTATTTTGAATCTGGGCAGTGTACGTGTAGGACACACACACACAATGAGATTCCAGCCACAGGATGGGAGATTCTACTTGCAGTGACTCAGCACAGGTTTGGAAAAGAAACGTGATACATCCAGGAAGCAGCTGTGCAAGACCAAGGCATTTTGAGTGATCGATCTCCTCCAGCAAGAAGACTCGTCTCTATTTTGTTAAATAGCATAGACTAAAACACCAGCTCTGTATCCCCCACCCAGCTTCTTTCCATCCCTGGCACCACTGAGCTTTTTCCCAGGTAGCTGTTCACTTGGAGTAAGGATCAGAGCTCTGATCTAAAAAGAGGAGTGAGCAGGAGAGAAAAGCCAAGTTGAAATTTTTCCCCACACAATCCCTAAGGAAAAGGCCTTACATTTTTATCAAGGGAAAGGTCATTTTTCCAAGCTTTATCGCTATTCTGCTTTCCTTAAGCTGCTGTTTCCCCCCACTCAAACCTGACATCCAGAGAGGCTGTGTTAAGTGATTTGTTAACGTTTCTGTTATTCTAGTTGTTTATTATAATCTTTTATCCAATTGACAACAACTTGCCGAGTCATCCTTTCAGTGAAGTGTCTGTGTGGATGGAGCTAAGAAAGATGTTCTAAGGATGAGCAGCTTTAGAGATTTAGCTTTTCTACCTCCTGTGAAATCAGGGCCATGGTACAGGGTTGTAACTTTTCATGCAAGTGTGTTCTTGTATTGTAGTCCTCCTACCAACAGCTGAATTCTCAGCAGCTCTGTGGTTTTTGTAGATATTTAAAATTCATGAGCTTCTCGGTCCCCTCTGGCTGCTTTGGCGTGAAAGTAGAAAGTGGACCTTCAGCCAGTTTGAGGATTTCCACTGCTAATGCTACAATGACTTTTGCCTGGAGTCTGGCCTGACAGAGATCAGGTCTTGGACCAGGGATACAAAGCTCCTTAAAGCAAGCTTTGCTACCCCTGCTCCCAACTGATTCTGTATAAAACACAGTTGGCCAGATGTGAGGATCTTGGCCCGTTTCTCTAGGCTAGTGCCTCGGTATTAATTTTGTGAGATGCTGCACTAAGTGATTCAAGCCAAGTTTCCCCCAAGTTTTGTTGGAGCTGCACCCTAATAGCAGGCAGACACACAGAAGGGTTGCTATGTTCCTTTCAGATGCATATTTATCTTTCTATGATTTTATGTTTTGCAGTAGTCTTTGCCCCTAGTGTGCTCATCCACAAACGCAAGGGGAGGTTTGCTCTAAATTACAAATTAATATTAATAATGTCTCTAGGACCACAAATGTACATGACTTTATACTGTGGTAGGTCAGCCCCAAAGATCTTCTAATCTAAAGACAGGCACACAAGCAAGATAGAGCAGAACATAAATGTGGGAGGAGGGGGGAGCATGGCCAGTATCGGATGGTTCACAGAAAAGTCGTCGTCGTTCCATGGAGGAGATGAAGAGAACTTTGCGTGCAGAGCAGAGAGCTTATCCCAGGAATATAGGGTGGCATGAAAAGACACTGTGGCTATTGGGCAAAAGGGACACATGTTGCAATGAGAAGGGATGCTGGGGCACAGAGAAGGGACAGGAGGAGCCTGTGGGGAGAGTAAGGCAGACAAAAGGCAGAAGGATACTGAGGATATTAGGCTTAAACAGACTGAGCTTTCCTTGCCTCTCTCTGTCCCTGTTCTCTTTCTGCTTCCGAGCTGTATTGGATGCTGGTGCTTAGCTTCCTCCAGAGCCATGGCAGAGCCACTCCATGCATCAGCAAGCGGTGGCACTCTAAGAAAACTGCATCTGTCAGTCCCTGGAGCAAAGTACTTTGTCTTTTTAATGCACGTCTCATAGCAGCTGCGAAAGCAAGAGCCCCAGGAACAGGCCTGAGCCTCACAACACTCACCTCAGCCCTAGAATAATATTTGCATTGAGGCTGGAAATACAGACAAACTCTAAGCAAACCTAAAACAAGCAGCCTGTATCCTGCCATTGGTAGCTAATGTTAAACATTTCATGTTCTGTCACTTGGACAAGTGATTGAGTCACCCTTTTTGTTTCATGGCTTTGTGTTTTAGAGGTTGAAAAGCTGGATTGATGAGCTTTGCCAGAGAAAAACTTTTGAAGAGTAAGGGAAGCTGATGACACGTTACTTTACAGTTTAGTGGAATTCAGCAAATCTCATTCTATTATCCTGTCAAAGTTTCACAAAAGGAAGACCTGAAAGCATATTTTTAGAAGATCCTTAATAGAAGCCAGGAGCCATGATTACATCTGCTAAGTTCAGATATGTCTAGTGGTGACAGACCTTTGTTTTTCTTTACGCTGTGAAGTAAATAATATCCCCAAAGACTAATTAAGTTTAAATAAAGTTCTATTTAGTAATGCGGCTTCTGCCTGCACTTCGAAACGTGTCAGAGTCCTAGAGCCATGGCTAATGATATTTTCAATTCAAAGGCTTCTCAAGGTTTATGTAAGCATATTCACTGAAGGCAAACCAAATGAAAAAGCTTCTTTTTTAAGTACAGAACTGAAATGCAATTTTTATGGAGCATTTAAAACCAACAGCCCTTGTTTATTCTCCCAACTGAGTATCAGATATGGTCTGATAGAGGTAGGCTCACTTTCATGCCTAGAACAGTTCAAAAGCATTTCAGTAAATTCTCTGTTTGCCAAGGGTACCCACACTGAACAGTATAGTTTGAAAACATAAAAGAAGATGATTATTTGCTAGGTTCTCACCATGGCTGGCTTACATATATGTGCATATATGTACCAATACAATAGAACCCTCGTATGGTCCTTTTTAAAATCTTCACAGAACAATTTCACATTGGGTGAAATTTCACTGTCACTGGAATTGCAATTTCCGTATTGCTGTGCATTGGAACACTTAGTTACTTTCATTCTAGTCCAGATTCTAGTCCAGTGTAAACAGAATGTCTCTGGATCTGAGGCTAAGTCTACATTACTGCTTGTGTCCGCATAAATTATGCTGCTCAGGAGTGTGAATAAACCACCCCACTGAGTGAAACAAGTTACACCAACATAAGCGCCAGTTTGGACAGTGCTATGTTGGAGGGAGAGCTTCTCCCACCAGCGTAGCTACCGCCCCTAGCAGATGTGGTTTCATTATGCCAACAGGAGAGCTTGCTCTCTCTCTCTCATCAGCATAGCGCGTTTTCACCAGACACACAGCAGCGGTGCAGCTGCAGCACTGTATGTGTAGACATGCATGTACTCATGTAGGTGACAGGCAGAAGACATGAATAAAGTGTATTAGTTCTCCAGATTGTAACATATATCCTATCATGCAATTGGTCCCTGTACAGAACTGCCATTGTCATCAGGAACTAATATGTCCAACTGTGCGAGAATAATAATTACAACTAATTGGCTTGCTTGGTATATGGTCAGGGTTTCAGCTGCTCCTCCACCTCTGCAGTCACAAAATTGCAATGTACATACTTGCACATCCAACTGCAGACAGATCAAAAATTCCAACCTCAGCATACACAGACCACTTAGAATTTGCACTGAAAAAACACATTTGCCCAGTGGATTTCATGGGTGTAAACGATAACTCTTGCACACACATTCACACGGTTTATGTATACTTCCAAGTAAAAATACCACAGATTTTCAGACCTTTGCCATTGACTTTAATGGGACCAGGATTTCAGCCCTTGAGTACTGGGTGAATTGTAGTTGTAAGACCTATTGGTGTAGGTGCTGTTTGAAATGGCTCTTGTGAGCAGAACTCAGCTGAAATTTATGAGAGTTCCAACCATCTGACAATGGCTCAGTAATAATGACAGTAAACTTCAAACGATCACTGTTTCATTCCCAGTTCTGTGTCTGAGATGAAACACAGTGGACACAGGGAGGCCAATCACACACTTGAAAACATACTACCTGTGGAGGATTTGTATCCTGATCCCTCTGCTCTGCAGCTGTCCAAAGAGGGGAGGCAAGGGAAGGAGTGACTCAGATCATATTCTGCTGGCTTTTCCTTTTATACCAAGATTCTTTGGGCATTTTTTTGCCTGGCTGTTTGTCGTGAGTCTAAAGTTGCTGCGCTCAGGCCCACAATGTACAGTGAGATACAAGACACAAATGACAGGCAGTAGACTCAAGAGCTTTGAAGAGTTTGTTTGCCAGCAGGGAGACTAGTTTACTGCAGCTCTACCCTAGGGGCATGTGTCTGCACTTTCCAAGAGCCAGACTCCAAATGAGGCAGCTGTTCCAAACCTGTATAAATAAAAGAAGTGTGTTCCTATGGGAACCTTTGCAATATTAGATTACCTATTCCTCAGCTAGGGTTTCCTTTCAGTCTAGTTTCTCATAGAGAATTGTAGACTTCAGGGTACATTTTCAGAGCAGTGCATGTGGAATTATGCTTCTTAGCTCACTGAAAAACGTACTTAAGATTTATCCCATAACCAATTCATTTGTAAAGTGACCTTACATTCTGAACAATAGGCTGACTGCCCTTCTTACAAACTAAATTATTTAAAACAGATTTGCAAAAATGTCATGGAGAAATATCAGTGCAGACACAGGTTCACCTACATTGGATGATGATGATGATGAAAGAAAAATGTGTGACATACCCACCCACCAATAAATATTATTTTATCACAGCTGATTGGATGAGTAGAATTTTGCAAGTGTAATTTAAGGACTTTCTATTGTGTGTCTATCCCCTAAAATTTCAGTGTGGGGAAAGCACCAGAAAATCATTATAGGAATCCATCTACTCCTTATTCTGCACAAAATAAACAGATTTAAAATAAAACTTTACTACTGCATATACCTAACAGCTCTTTGGGACAGGGACTGATTCTTACTATGTGTTTGAACAAATACTAGGAGTTCAAATCCTGGTTAGCACCTCTCAGTGCTACTGTAATAGCAATAAAAAATATCTATACTTAATAATATATGGGCCTTCAGGAAGTCAAAAATCTGTCCTCTGTTCTGAAGGGTTCTTAAAAATATTCTTCAAGTTCAGGGAAGTTTTCTGCTTCCTGATCTAGAAGCCGTCTCTGTGAATAGTTTGTATCCAGTATTGAGGTGGGTGCTACCCTAACAGTATCTTCTATCCAAGGAGCTAAAGAATTTCTACAGAAAAGCTCTATCATCAAAGGCTGCACAGTGGAATAACTAGTTGCAGTATGAACGATGTGCTTAGTCAATATTGCAGATATATACTTTGCTCTTGATTTGTGTATTCTAGGTGGTCTGGTTTACACAATTAAGATATTGTTTCTATAGCAAGCTCATTTTTAAAAAAATAAAATTTTGTTCTTTAGTACCAAACCAATTTTGATTTGTATTTAAAATGGAATATTAATTATACAAAACATTAGTTTAGATGATGGCATGGTAGATGCAATGAGATTAGAGCCAGGACAACTATTTGCAATTCATTAGATTAATTTAGCTTCTTTTTCTGTTTGTATTATCCATGAACAGACATAAAGTACACAAATTTGCTAGTGGTCCAAAATTGTTTAACAAATGGGTTATGCGAACATATTTCATTCTGTGGATTGCTCAGAAATGGTTCACTTCAACTAAGCCCTGATCCAAAGTCCCTTGAAGTCAATGGAAGGACTCCCATTTATTTTGATGGGCTTTGGATCAGGGCTCGGTTGCTTCAGATAATTGCTATTCATAGTTAGATTTGTATGCCTACTGCTAAATGGCATGGTATTGTTTCTGCCTCTGGGCTGGAGGATTCTCAGGGTACGTGTTCACTACCGGCCGTATCAGCGGGTAGCAATTGATTTCTCCAGGATCAATATATCGCGTCTCATCTAGACATGATATATCAATCCCTGAACATGCTCCTGTTGACTCCGGAACTCCACCAATGCGAACAGAGGTAGGGGAGTCGACAGGGGGAGCCGCAGACATTGATCCCACGCCATGAGGACAGTAGATAACTCGATCTAAGATACATCGACTTCAGCTATGCTATTCACGTAGCTGAAGTTGTGTATCTTAGATTGATCCCCCCCACCCCCAGTGTAGACCAGCCCTCAGCTCCACAAAGAGATTTTGCAAGGATCACCAAATGCTTCCTCTTTACAGAAAAGTCTTACAGGACATAATAGAAAATGATAGCCTTTCTATGTGTTTTTTAAACCAACCTATAGAATTAAATAGAAATTCATATCTTTGTGAGATAGAATTCTGTAGATTGCTCCAAGAAACCTATGGAAAGGAGCTTATTCATGATTAAAGTCTGTATTTCACATAACTTCTATCAAAACCTGTTTTTTCATTGTTATATAGTTCTGTAGGACTCTTCCAAAGGGCCTGCAGGACTGTTCATGCATGTCTTTCTATGAGCTTTCATGACATTGTCTCTTTCTATGGACACCCTAGCAACCAAAAAATCCTAAGTTCTAATATCTATGGGAAATGAATGAAAAGGTTCAAAATACAATATAAATTTTTTATTAAAATTGATGTTCATTGCTGCAGCATCCACCTCGTTCTGTTTTTGCACACACACACACACACACACACACACACAGAAAGCCATCGTAAGCAACCTCTCAAAGGACTGATAAAAATTGGTGCTCAACGGAAGTGTTATTTTCTTAAGACTGGGGGTATATTAAGAGTGATCCTTTGTACATTTTTTTGTGCAGAGTAAATACAGTAACATATATATTGTTTTCTTTTGTATGTACCCACCATACATGCATACAAAGAGAGTGAGAGAGAGAGTCTGGCTTTATAAAGTCATGTATTAATGCAAACATCCCCGAAGATTCAATATGCTTTTTACTCCAAAAAAAAAAACATTAGTTAGAAGTTTGTAGCCTCTGTGGAATAGTTCAAATACTTGGCAGTGATCCATGTTTTGCACGTTGAAGGAATTCTCTAGTTTTAAATCATTACATTCATACCAGCCTGTCTCAACAGCAAAGCAGCATGAGATTCCTTCGAAGAATTCTTGTAACCCAGTACAGGACACTGAGGTAAATAAAGATGAGTTCTCTGCGCTCAGAAGAAAAAGGAACAGTATTCTGTACAGGAAGCTCAAACCAACGTGCTTCACAGAAGTGGACTTGTGCTTTACAGAGTCACTATGTTTCTCTAAGCCATTGTATCAATGTAGGCTGGAATTTTCAAAGGAACCTCAGGGAATTTGGTGCCCCACTCCAATTGAAATTCACCTAACTCCCTTGCATTCCTTTGAAAAACCCCAGCCACAGGCTTAATGCATAATATCTGTATACCACTCACTGGACGTGACATGTCATGTATATTCAGGGTCCAACACATAGAAGTGAGGTGATCAGAGACAAACTTTTATTTCTCTCTGTGAACATACATATATGTATACACTTATAATGCTTGAGTGAAGGGAAATAGAAGGTCAAAATGTTGGATCCTAGACATACAGCACATATTATATCTGGTGAACTGTACAAATGCACCTTCCCTGCTATTGTGAGACTATATGTGATTAATATGGCAGCTGAGGAATCTAGATATCTTACTTTGGCAGCATTCCCTGGAATAGTGGGCACACACTTTGAACAGTTTGCCAACTATTTATGAGGGTAAAATATTCAAAAGCACCCTGGTCACTTATTAATCTAACTGCTATTGACTTTCCAGGGGATTTAGGCTAGGTTTGCATGGCTCTGCAGTTCATAATACAGGGCTATGACTGCAGCATGCACCAGAGTGGTGCTTGGTAACTGCCCTGTGTGAATACTGCTGGTACAAACTAACAGGTATCTAGTTTGGGTTAATGTAGTCCTCTCTGAACAGGACTAAGGGAGCATGAAGTAGCTACCTTTTAGTTTGTGCCCGCAGCGTCCACATGGGGGAGGTACAGCACATCAAGCTAGTGTGCACTGCAATTCACACCCCACAGTTCACACTGCAGGACTCTGAAGTGACTGAGGCCTGGGCTACACACCGTTTTTGTACTGATATAACAATGTTGTTTAGGGGTACGATTTTTTTAACCAACACAGTTATATTGGTACAACCCCTAGGGTGGCTGCACTGGTATAAAGGTGCCTTACACCAACCAATGTAACTTATTCCTCTTCCTATATGAGAATAAACTGTACTGGTCTAAGCACATTTATGGCAATCACACAGTGAGGTGTTATACTGCGTTAACTGGTGAGGCCTTAGGCATTTCTGAAAATGGTGCTCATTGACTTTAACAAGAACACAAAATGGTCTCTAAGCATTTATTCTTTTTTGTGACTTATGTTTCTCCATGGCTGTGCCTTCTGAGCTCATCATTCAAATGAGTGCACTTTATTAGCAGGCTGATGCTCCTGCTATATAAGTTGCCTGGGTAAATGTAGCTTTGAGACATTGTTTCTTTTATGAAAACTGCTGGGACCGATTTGGATGCTACTGAAATTGTATATTTTGCATTTTGACCACAACACAAATTAGGTATCATTGCCCAGGCACTGTTTGGGGGGCTATAAATTAGCATTAATTTAAGATACTGTGGAGATGGAGCAGTGACAGAGACAGCTTATTGTTTCTGTAAATAGCCAGAATGAAGCCATGAGTTGAGGTTAGTGGATAAATTAGTAAAAATTTCTATTCAGCTCAGAATAGGAATTTTGGAGGAAAGGTTTTCTCTTTCCTCTGTCCTACAGAACTGCACCTTCGCTGCTGGGGTCATGGAGGAGACATGCTGTAGGGAAATGTGGCGTGGAAATGTATTCCCTTTTTTAAAATATAAATCTTCCGTATACTAAGTGGATTTCTTGATGATTGTAATTGGAGTCAGGCCTGAATAAGAATGCCAGTCCTTTGGGAGAATTCAGATCTGGATCTGACGTTAATGGCTGGACCAACCAAAATCTTGGGTCAGACATCCGCAATCTTGGGGAAAGTTAGATCTGGTTCAGGTTCCTCTCTAATTAAAGCACGCTAGTTGGTGTAAGGCACAAAGTTAAAAGCCAATTGAATTAACCACCTAAAACAGTAGTTCTCAAACTTTAGCTACTCAAGGTCCCCCCCCATTTTGATTTAAAATTTTTCACAAACCCCAAAGCCAGCTTCTAGTTTTCCCTGGGGGTGCTCAACCCCCGCTCAGCCTCAGGCCCCAGCCCCTACTCCAGCCCTTTCCCCAATGCCCTACACCACCTCTTCCCACCCCCACTTCACCCCACCCCTCCTCTTCCCTACCTCTTTCCACCCCCTTCCTCGAGCACTCCCCATCCCCACTCCTCCTCCTCCCTCCCAGCACCTCCTGCACGCTGCTGAAAAGCTATTCCACAGCATACAGGAGGCACTTGGAGGGAGAGGGAAGAGTTAATCAGCGGGGCCAGCAACCCAGGACATGACTCACAGACCCCCTGGAGTACCCTTGTGGACCCCCAGGAGTCCGCGGACTCAAGTTTGAGAGCCACTGGTCTAAGATATGCAATGGTTTCACAGTTCAATTGCAGAATATTTACTAGGACATTTTATCAATGACAGCAAAGCTCTATTTATGTCCAGAGTTCTAAAAAGGCGGAGTATGGTCTAGTGTTTAGTACAGGTGCTGGGAGGCATATGTCCTGGGTTCTATTCTTAGTTCTCCTGCTTACATGCTATGTAACCTTTAGCAAGCCACTTAACTTTTCTCTGCTACAGTTTGCCCATCTGTAAAATGTGTATAATAATGTAGCTCATAGTTATCACAGTGGGCTGATCAATATTTGTAAGACATTATGGATTTGAGTGGTTACAGAGAGGCAACAAATTAATAAAGACTTTCAGGATAATGCTTATACTTTTATTTAAACTCCCTCACCCCCAAAAAGTTTTTTTCTCCAAAGAAACCATAGATGAGCTGCTCCCAAAACCAATTTTTTGTCTCCTTCCCTATAAAAGCTCATCCAATGCAGAATAAAAATGTCAAGTATCATTATACATACAAAAAATAAGTTGCTATCTATCACAGGGAAGAAAGGAACATCTTTTATGTTTTTATTAGTCAGTGTGTCCTTTTGAAGGAGAAAAGTCATTTCGTTCATGTAATAAAGGTTATAACAGAAAAGCAGAGAGATTTTAAAAATGAAAAAGATCTGATCTAAAATCAGCTTTGGTACAATGGAGACTAAAGGATAAAATATTACCACTGTCTAACCATTCTTGAAAGTCATCTAAGTTTTTCTGGGGTAAAATCAGCCCGGTTGTGACAACCTTACCTGCCATTAGTTAGCAGCTTGCCTCACTGAAATCACCAAGGAAACTGCATTGTTGCAAATAATCTCAAGTGTCCTTTCCAGCGATGTCTCCAACCAGTGTGCCTGGAGATGCTATGTCACCGTAACCAATGCAAATCACTATATATCTTGCCTTATTCTTTTATATTTCCCTGGAAATACAATTCTCTTGGGGCTTCTTGTTTTCTTTTCCCTGGGCATGCTCAATTTCTGCCTGCCTGTTATCTGAGAAGAGCCGCTAAAGGACAATCTTTACCTGATAGCTTTGGACGATCGAGGATAAATAAACCCACTGGCAGTGTGATGGTGGTGGTCAATACCACTGAAAGACAGCTTGGGGATGTTCTTTGTCAGATAAACTAATTTGCAGGAACCTGATAGCAGTGATGCATAAAATATTGATGCCTAGAATTGCTACTAAAATAGCAATTTACAAGCAGTTGTGAAGCCAAAACAAGATATTTGGAGACAGTTACTCTGGGAATGTGAGGGGTGTGTACATGTGTTTGATTCACGATCCTGAATAAAAGCCCTTCATGGCAAAGGTTTTATTGTGAATGTTGGTAGCAGGGCACCCAAGCATGTATATTTCATGCTACTGTCTTTTGCCTCAAAGTTTATTAATGGAAAATCTGATGCAACTCATTTTGGTCACCATAACTGAGGTGTCATGTCAATTTTACAGCACTGGTCAACACCCTTCTCAAGGCCTGTCCTTGGACGACATGAGGAGGAATTTCCAGTACCCACCTATTGACAGAAACGGTGAGTCCAAGCAGAATTCTCATCTTCAGCAAAAACTGAGCTTAATTGTACTTGTTTTCCTTGGGACTGATATACTTGCCTTTGAATTTAAGTGGCATGAGTGATGAGAGGCATTTTTCACCCCAAGCTGAAAATGATCAGCCCTTAGGGGAGCCAAATCATGTCAGCAAATAAGACCAAAGCTTCAGTAGCTCTTGGGGGTGGCTCTTAGTAGAGGGGAGTGCCACCTCTGCAGCATTGTCACTCCCTTCTCATGGAGGTCCCCTGGCAGATATTCATTGGGGATTAAAATTTACAGCTGAAGGAGACAGAAGCATGAGGACTTGTTCCCTAATGGCCTTCTAGATGCATTTAAGCATACAGTGCTATAGTCACCTAAGGCATCAACAAATTCTTTGAAAAGGCATTTGCTGTGACAGCTGCTTATTACAACTAATCACCAATGTCACACTGTTACCTTGTACCTGTTTTCTTTGGTCATATACTGAAACCGTACAGGCCAGATTTTTAAAGGTATTTTATTAAAGGTATCAAGTGAAATCAATGGCAGCTAGAGGCCTATATACCTTTAAAAATCTAGCCCTGAGCTCTTTTGGGGCAGCGACTGTCTGTTCATTATAAGTGTGTAAAGTAGGGTGACCAGATATCCCGATTTTATAGGGACAGTCCCAATATTTGGGGCTTTTTCTTATATAGGCTCCTATTACCCCCCACCCCATCCCGATTTTTCACATTTGCTGTCTGGTCACCCTAGTGTAAAGTCCCTTGCCCAGTATACCCTGAGCCCTGACTGGGGCCTTTCAGCAAGGCTGTAGTGCAAATACAAAATAACAATAGTTGTAAAAACAGGTTTATGGTGCTAGAGTAAATGGAAACATTTAAGGAAAGAAGCTTAAGTACCTCAGACTTGTTGCCACTTCTTGTGGTACAGCTCAGTTTGTCAGAAGGATCCTGGTATGTCACAGGCTGGTCTGGGAACAGATTCTTCTGAGAAGAAATTAGAGATCCACATTTGATATTCTCACCGTTTGCTTTAAATGTGAGACTTACTCAGAGTTGCAGGGGGGTCACGGGACAACTGTAAAACCTGGAATGCTGTCAAAAGAAAGTATGCTGCCCAGAAACAGCCTTAGCCCACTGGCAGTAGAGAATGGTTGTGTCAATAACACAGAGGTGTTATCAAGAACGAGCGCTATCGATGGCAATAGCACTAAAAAGTTCCACGGGAAATAACGCTAAGAATAAATAACATGTGGCACACTTCTTCCATAGCACTTTACTAAGAAGAGCCAGTGGGATTATCCCCCATGTATTACAAACAGGGTAACTGGAGCTCAGAAAGTTGAACTGACTTGACCAAAGTGACACAGCAAGGATGTGAACATAACCCAGGTCTCCTGTGCTTTCTTCCCCCAGACCACAGCAGCAATTAAAAGCAGCAGGATGCAGTTAAATAGCTACTGGAGACTAGACTCTCAAAAGCAGGTGCCTGAAGTGATGTTCCTGAATGCAGATCATGACATGAATAAATGGCCAGATTTTCAAACATGCTGAGCACCCGCAGTTCCCACTGAAGTCCCCTAATGAGAGGTGCTGGCTGCTCAGCACATTGGAAAATGTGCACACTTATTTAAGTGCCAAAATATGGAGTTCAGAGCCAGGTTTTAGGCTTTCATTTTTTGAAAGTCTAGGTGTAATATAAGTGGAGGGTTCATATTATTGTCACCCTTCTGGTCTGAGCGCATAGTTAATAATTGGATTTGTTTGTTTTCATTAGGTGCAAAAATTGATTATAGGAGTCTGGTATATTCATTGGTGCAATCCAGTTTATTTACAGGGAATGTACAAAGTCCCTGTTTCCCTGAACACAGTAGAAACAAACAACAGCAGGCAGTTTCCTTGTTTGCAATTTACGAGCTGCTTCTCCAGTTAGTTCTGTGCCCAGGGATGACTGTCTCTCTGCTTCCTCTCAGGGCCACACTCACAACTGCTTTTCTCACTGGCTCCTCGCTTTCTTGACTTCCTGCCTGTCCACCCACACACATCTTGCCAATCAGTCCCCTAGCCCAGTGCATCTCAAAGCCGGTCCACCGCTTGTTCAGGGAAAGCCCTCGGCGGTCTGGGCTGGTTTGTTTGCCTGCCACGTCCACAGGTTCAGCCGATCACGGCTCCCACTGGCCGCAGTTCGCCGTACCAGGCCAATGGGGGCTGCGGGAAGCGACGCGGGCCCAGGGATGTGCTGGCCACCCAGCCCCACTCCACCACCCAGACCTACTCTGCTCCAGCCTCAGTCCCAGCTCCCAGGCCCACCCCACAGCATCGGCCCAGCTGCATCTCCATTCCTGGCCCCAGCCCCACCCGTCTGTGGCTAGGCTTCCTGCCCCAGCCCTGCCCCCAGCTGCAGCCCCAGCCTCGGCCTGCTTACCCTTGTCCGTGACCCCTCCTTCCCCGCCAGGAGTCGCAGTCACACTCCTGGCTCCGGGGACGGAGGGGAGTGCAGACAAGGATAAGGGAGGGCATGACTGGGAAAAGTTTGGGGCCCACTGCTCTAAATTGCAATCAAGGGTTGTGATGGCAGCACATGTAGATGTACTCAAGCTTCAACCTAGCTAGCTTGGGTCTTGGAGCAGTAAAGCCACAGCAGCATGTGTTTCAGCAGTGACTGTACTAGCCCGCCCAGAACCCTGGGTAATAACTTGAGTGGCCAGCACACACTGTATGTGGCGTCACTGCTCTGGCACCTGAGCTACCTAGATAAAGCTAGCTTGGCTATGTCTATAAAACTGATTCTAACCCAGCTATACTCATAGATAGGGCTGGGTTGGAAATCATTTCCCTTTTAAATATATGAAAGTGTACCATGATTCCACACAAGAATTCCTTTATTAGTCCAAAGGCCACGTGGTGCTAATTACATCCAAAATGCCAATACAAGCACATACACACTTAGATTTTATGTCCTAGCAGCAATACAGTTATAAGTATTGGCCAAAATACCCACAACAGAACCAGGCCCAGGAGATTCCTTCCCGTCAAGGGGGAAGGAAAAAGCTCTGACAATAAAACTTCTCAAATCCTTGCTTTTTATACACTAAACAAAAAAGTAATTTATCACTGGTTATTGGGCTCTAGTCAAAGATACAAAAGGGAGTTTTAGGGCTAAACCCTGTCCCTGGTGCCCAGTGACCAAGTTTCCTATATTTCTATTAGATCAGCACAGAGCTTCAGTAAGATGACACAGCTATTTCCAAGGCCATTACACATTTAACGCAAACAACTTTTCTTTCATGTGATCTTATTCTTTGGTCACTTGCTTTGAGCCTAGTGCTCATTCAAATTCTCGAAATCAATTTAAAGCCAGAGTTTGCTTAGGCCCCTGTAGGCCCATTCTTCTCCAGGCTGCTAATGTGCAGTGGTGCTGAGCTTAGCTGTTGAGGTTTTTGTCTGATTATTTTTTCTCCTTCTTTACTATATGTTTTATCTTTTGCCAAGTAATATTTGGGTTATTAACTTTTTTCTGTTACATGACATCTGACTAGAGCTATATAATGCCTCAGTAGCCGGAAATCTGAGCTGATTGGGTCAGATTTAGACAAGTTACAGCAGAGCCATAAGAACAGCCATAACTGTTGGCCAACAAACCAGTTCACCTTTAATTGGAAACATAATGCAATGGCAGTAGATCCCTTCTTGATAACCTCCAAGAATTAAAGCATAAAGAATTATTCATAACAGGCTGCTTGCTTGGCCCCTTTTGGACGCCAATTTGAAAGGTCAAAAAAGATGTTTTAATATAAAACATGCACTGTATTATTAAAATACTTGGACTCAAGTTTTGTGTCAAGTATTAATATTTTACTGTGCCTGATTGCTGTGAATTCCTTGCATGAACGATAGGATCTGTAGGCTTTGTGTTTTATTTCTGAAATTTTCCTCGGAAGATTATATTGACTTGGGGTTCGTAGGCAGCAAAAAGACATCAGCATGTGCATTGCTTATTTATCTCCAAAAGACATTCGCATTATCTTTATGACATGGTCACTGGCTGGAAAGGAGAAAAGTGTTTGAGAGGTGATTGTGAATAACACGTGAACTTCTCTCTGCTTTATGCAGGTTATGTGTCTGATCCCATGAGTTCTATGCGATTTCATTCCTGCAGTAACAGTGGCAGCTTTGAAGACAGCAGCTGACAGCATGAACCATCTACCTGGAGAGAGATTCCCCATAAACTGACAGCAGCAATTCTTACTGTGTCAGCGTAGCTCCCAGTCAGCATACATTACACCAAAGATGCCTAAATTGGCTTGTTTATTTACTGACGGTGAACATTTCTATCATAAATTATGCTGTAACCAATTTTTCCTGCCAGCCTGCATAGGGTTTTCTGGTGATGCACATTTGTCTTTCCTTAATAAAAGCAAATGTCCACAAGGAATGCTGCACCTTAAACTTGAACATTAATAATTTGAGAAAAGAGATTAAAGCAAAAATAAATCTGTTCAAGTTACAGAGTTCTAGGGCAAGTTGTTTTACTTTGGACTGCAGTAAGGCTTGGGCAGATGTCACAAACTTCCCAACTGATACAAACAAAGTAACAACAAAGCCAGCCTGTATCACAGGAAAGGATCAACTCATAATTGCTGCAGCCACAGCAGGACACAGCACAGCCAATGTTGTGCCAGCTTCCTAACATTTTCCTCATTTTCTTTTAGGGTTTGTCTGTGTTTTGATACTTCCAGTTCTCCAATTCCTTATGTTGCACAGCTGTAGTTCTCCAGGCCCTCAGTCCTGTAATTCTTCTCAATCCTGGGTCCTGGATGCTTTAACCCCTCTGTATGAGAATGAAGAAATCCTCAGCTGACTGTCCTAATTGGCTCCTGAACAGATTTTTTTTTTCATATCTGCTTTTTACTTCAGGTTGTGTGCCTTACATCCTCAAATTACATAGAAAATGCTCTCTAGTTCCCTTATGCTTATGTTAAAAAAAATTTAACCAGGTAGAGAGAGATAAGAAACTAAACCCCAACCCATCTAAGTTTAATGTAGCCATATAAAATTTTTATGTCACAAATGTAATAACCTTGCAGCAAGACAAAAGGTTACATTTTCACTCCTCCAAAGCAAAACTACTCTGCAGTGCCATCTAGTGATTCTAGGATACACACATTAGTATTGGGTTCCAGCGTTTTCACAGCAAGTGTTTCAATCCGTTGATTCTATGACAAAATTTTAATTACCGGGAACCCATTTTTATTCCACACATACGCACTAAAAAAGAAAGAAAAAGAACTTCAACTATTGTTTTGGGAGCTAATGCAAGGTTAAATCCTTTAGTAACTACTTAGTATTGTTTGGAAAATAAAATTTAGCAGAGAGATTCTGTTGCTATAATATTTTTTTCTTAGCTGCATTACAGTAGATAACTGTCAGGCTGAGTAGACACTCATATTCAAGATTTGTGGCTTTCTGAGAATATTCTGTAGGTTTGTTTCTCATGACTGGTGTTTGATTTTGAGCTCTGTGATTAGGCATTGTAAGTGCTATAGCATTTAGCCTATAAATGTGTAATACATTTTATTGACTTGAGTCTTCTCTGCCTGTTGTTAGTTTCAGGATCCTGTAGCAATAAAAATGCGGAGTGTTTTGTAGGTGGCGTAGTGTTTTATTATTTGTTTTACTTCAGAGTTATCTGATGCATTCTGGGGAAAAACAAAACTGAAATATTAACATCATCAGGATGCAGCTTCCCTCCCTCACTCTCATCCCCAAGGCATCCCCTGAGCAACTACTTTGGCTTGTGAAAGGCTGAGGCTTCATTTACAGAAACAACCCAATTAGGTAAATGTAAATTTTATGGCTAGTCATACAGAGACTTGTTGAGATTCCAGCTCCTCACCAAGAGGATTAAGCATCAGAATAGCATTTCCCTCCATAGAAATGAAAGCTCTTCTCCACCAGGAACACCAGCCCAATAGCTGATTAGTCCCCTCTAGACTTCCAAACATGACACACGTACTCCTGGGCCTCTCTATCAAGACAGCCGCTTCCCTGCCTAGGATCCCCCCAGCACAAGGAAAGAGGTGGAGCAATGTTGCTTGCCATCATAATTCCCATGAGGCACGAAGGTTCACAACTCACCAATGCAGTTTGTGTTCATAAGAGCTCATGTCCTCCTGCTTATATTGTAGCTACTATCTGTTTTTACACTGATTTCCATGGAAGCCGGAGCAGGCCCACAAAGCATTGCTCTCATTTTTAACTATCTCTTTGAGACATTTTTCTAAGCCAAAATCAGAAAGCTTCCACTCCTCTTACTCATTAAATAGGTAACGTCTGAATCCTCCTACCTACCAACCTGCACTGTGTCTGCCATATCTCGGCTGAGTCACAGCTAGTTCACTTCCATCTGGATCTCTGACACTGGGAAAGCCATGAGACTGTGGACTCTGGCTCCAATGAAAAGCAGAGCTGAGTATGGTCAGCACAGTGTTGCCATTGCAGCCCTGAGTATCTCATAGCTGAACAGGAGCAGTGACATGGATATGACCCCACAGAAGGTGAGTAAGTGCACTGAACCATCCTCTGAACTATTCAGGAAAGAAAGGACTGACTCCCCCCGCACTAACAACCTGTCCCACAGCCATCACTAGTAGGCCCTAGGAGTGAGTCAAGGCCCTCATGTTGTTAGTGCTACATAAAGCCACTGCTAAAAACTAATTAAAAGAGCATGAAGTCTTCGGCCTTGTTTCTTGCTAGAAAGAGACCATTAACCCAGCAAAAGACTGTGAAATCTACATTATTGGCTTTGTATTGCTCACAGGCCTTGTCTATACTGAACATTTTTAGAAATTCTCTCCCCACTGCTACAGTCAGTGCAGCTCCCTGCACGGCGCAGGGCTAGACAACACGATGGTAACAGCTGTGCATGGTCTATCCTAACCTCCTGTAGGGAAACAGCAGAGATGGGAGAATGGCTGTGTCTGCATGAAACATTTCCAAACAGACTCATTCAAGCATAACTAGTGTGGCCATAGAGCTGGGCAAAATTTTGCTAAAAATGCATGTTTAGGGAGAGTGAAACATTTTCAAATTTGTGTCACATTCACTGAATTTTTTGGAGGAACCAAATCCAAAAGTTGAAACATGTTGCTTTGTCATTTTCAAAATAAAATGCTTTTGAATTTTCAGTTCAAAATGACATTTCATTTCAACTTGTACCTCCATTTTATTCAAAAAGCAAATAGTTACAAACAGACCCTTGAAAAATGAAATGAAAGGGTTCCTCAAGGGATGGGTGGCAGTGCCTTTTTCCAGACACAAAAGTGGTACCGGGGCTCAGTAAGGGCATTAGGGCAGAGGATGCTGAAAGGAGGAAGATGCTGAGTCTCTTAGGGAAACTGGAAGGGCACTGCTTGATTATAAAACTGTCCGGGAGTACTATGGAGGTGGGCTGAGATTGGGAGTAGGGAGTAAATACAGAGATATCACAGTCCTTTAAGGCAGTGGTTCTTAACCAGGTACAGAGGGCCCCCTTGGGGGGGGGGCGCCTCAAGCAGGTTTCAGGGGATCCGCCAAGCTGGACCAGTGTTAGACTTGCTGGGGCCCAGGGTAGAAAGCCGAAGTCCCACTGCACGGGGCTGAACTCCGGGATCCTGAGCTCCGCCGCCTGGGGCTGAAGCAGAAGTCTGAGCAACTTAGTGGCGTGGGGCCCTGGGCAATTGCCCAGCTTGCTACCCCCTAACACCGGCCCTGGCTTTTATATGCAGAAAACCAGTAATTGTGGCACAGGTGGATCCTGGAGTTTTTTATAGCATGTTTGTGGGGGGGGGAGGGGATTAGAAAGAAAAAGATTGAGAACTTCTGCTTTCAGGCATCAAGTAATTGCATTGGCCAGTGCAGTAGGCAGGATACTGTGGTAAATGAACCCACAGGCCCATCTGAAAATTCTGTTGTTGCATCCAGTAGTTTTCTCATAGATGTGAAAGTTTTCACACAGTACATGACAGTATTGTATGGTCCCCTAACTTGCAGCAAATGCTTAATGACCCTCCATTAACAGAGTGGCTCAATGTCAAATCTGGAAATGAATCTGGATTAGAAAAAGAAAAAAGGACTCATCAAGGAAAATGCCTTTGTTTTAATAGCCTTATGAGACTGCTGCTATCTGAGCTGTAGTACTACATGTGGGACTTTTATCAGTTTACCCCAATGTGTTATTTGGGGATATTTGCTAGTATCAGGAAAGTAATTTTGAAAGCAAACTTTTAAATGTAATGTATTAGACACATCCAACTGATCGAATTTATGCACAGCAAACAGTTTTTACCAGTAATTAAAATAATTGGTACTTGAAGAAAACAATCTCCCTGTTAATTGGTCTCTATAGATGAAACATCAGGCCTTAGGGGAGAAAACATAGTGATCAGTTATTAATACAAATAGAAGTTCTGCAAAATTGAAATACCGATTAGAACATTGTCCAGAAGTGGCTTGCAGAAGCCAAATTAGTATTACCTTTCCCGGACAAACCCAGAGAACCCAGTTCATTTGAAATATTTGTAAGATAAGCCCCTGCTGAGATAAATTGCCTTATTTTCAATACCATCCAGTCCATGATAGCTACAGCAATATTACAAATTGTTACATGAATGATAATCAGATAATTATCAGAGGATCCACATTAAAAACAGATAAAGGAACAAGCAGACATAGTACAAATCAGAAATAAAAACTTTCCTTTCATCGTGCGCACTTTAGATATTCCATATAAGATAAATGTTTCCATTAACTTCAGTGGACTCCTCTACACTGTTCCCCATTCAAGAAATAGAAATGGAAACAACACCCAAAAAAAATCAAGCCCACCACATTATGCTCCCACGCGTGATGACACAGGCTTGTTGTAATCATACTCTCCAGTTGCTGGAATTCAAAGAGGCTTTTTTGCATACAAAACATATAATTCACTGCTGGGATTTAACTCTGGCAAATCACACAGATTCAATTTCAGCTGTGAAAGCCAGCAATGGTACGTCTGAAGTACAGTAGCCATTGTCCACTGATCTGTTATAGCGACCGCTAAAGATTTCTTCGCTGAGCCAGGGAGGCGTTATGCCAGTGGCAACACAGTTAAATATTTTGATGGGCTCACATTTTTCATCTAATCATTAGTCTCGTTTATACTAATTTTTTTTTTGTCTAAAAGTGTCCTTCAGGTTTCCTTTGTGACCTAACTACAAGTAAGCAAGGGAGCATATAGCTAACATTTTACAAAATGCTGTAATTTCACCTGTTTTCCTTATCAAAATTCTACCTGCCTGGATTCCTGATATATCCACATTATGACTTTATCTGACCTAGCCAGCTTTACAGCCAATGGAGCACGGTTTAAAAAAAAGTCAAATGATGATCTGAATTTGAAATGATCAATTTTATCCAGCGCCATAATGATTATCCAAAATTTGAGTCAGCTCCTTTGATTTAGAAACAGAGTGCAAAATGTATTTATCTTGTAAAAATAGAGACTAAAGTAATAAGCACTGTCGGACAGACAAATTCACAATGGGCTAGGTGGCTCCCCAATGGGATGTGTGTGTTCTAAGTCCTGCATCTCAAAGAGTTCAACATCTGAATCCAGGCTGGTGGGTGGTGCTCTCTTTTTCTAGGTGAGTACCCTAATCACTGGGCTAAAGGCTAAAAGGGATGTCCTCCTGCTCCGCTTCTGTGCGGCATGAGGTGCACTCAGCATGCACCTACCGGAATGGGCCTCACAGGTGAATTAGGTGACTGAGCACCTCTCTTTCCTTGGTTTGTAAATGGTTCTGGGGCTTCGGCAGGAGACAGGCATCCAGGTGCCCAGAGTGAGGCCGTAGTGCACATGATTAGAGACAGGTGCTTAGGGAGCTTTTCCTACAAAACGTAGGGACTCAGTGAGTTTTGACATCTACAGGGTAGGCAGCAGTTGAGTGGGGATTATATGAATACCAGAGGCACCTAAGTCCCAGCTTTGGGCTCCTAAACTGGCAATTAGGCACCTATGTCCCTTTGTGAATCTAGCGCATTGTGTTCAGTAAAGCAACAACTGACGACAAAGAGACAGGGCGGCCTTGTGAACTCAGCACAGGCTTAGTTCTAGTCCTGGCTCTTGCTGTGCAAGCAAATCACTTTACTCCTGTGTGCTTTAATTTGTCTGTCCATTACATTTGGATAATGGCACATACTAGAGCTGGGAAAGACTGGAACAAGTTTTCCACGAACACATAAATGGATTTGTGTGTGCAATGCTCAGGTTCCTACGGCTGCTGCTTGCTGCAAACATTCCTGTGATAAAAATTTTCCTGGCACAAATATTCACCCCCACCACATTTTTAATACAGATGTAGTACTTGGGCACTCATTCAATCCGAGAACAGCAACAACTATCATGTGACTTATTCCTCGACCCAGTTCAGCTATTGAATGCTTACAAAGAGTTCACCAAAGAGTTTTAAAAAAACTGCTGACAAAAAAATAGCTCATCATCATTTCAAAAAAGTAATCCATTTTCATTCTCATAGACTCATAGGTCAGAAGGGACCAATATGATCATCTAGTCTGACCTCCTGCACAAGGCAGGCCATAGAACCCTACCCATCCACTTTTATAACAACCCCTAACCCAGGACCGAGTTATTGAAATCCTCAAAATTGGTTTGAAGACCTCAAGCTGCAGAGAATCCACCAGCAAGTGACCCATTCCCCACGCTGCAGGGGAAGGCGAAAAACCTCAGGGCCCCTGCCAATCCGCCCTGGAGGAAAATTCCTTCCCGACCCCAAATATGGCGATCAGCTAAACCCTGAGCATGTGGGCAAGACTCAGCCAGCCAGCACCCAAGAAGGAATTCTCTGCAGTAACTCAGTTCCCATCCCATCCAACATCTCCCCACAGACCATTGAGCAGACTTATCTGGTGATAATCCAAGATCAATTGCCCAAATTAAACTATCCTATCATAACATCCCCTCCATATACTTATCAAGCTTAGTCTTAAAGCCAGAAAAGTCTTTTGCCCCCACTACTTCCCACGGAAGGCTGTTCCAGAACTTCATTCCCCTAATGGTTAGAAACCTTCGTCTAATTTCAAGTCTAAACTTCCTTATATCCAGTTTGTACCCATTCGTCCTCGTGCCTACATTAGTACTAAACTTAAATAATTCCTCTCCCTCCCTAACGTTAACCCCACTGATATATTTATATAGAGCAAGCATATTCCCCTGCAGCCTTCTTTTGGCCAGGCTAAACAAGCCAAGCTCTTTGAGTCTCCTTTCATAAGGCAGGTTTTCCATTTCTCGGATCATCCTAGTAGCCCGTCTCTGGACCTGTTCCAGTTTGAATTCATCCTTCTTGAACATGGGACACCAGAACTGCACACAATATTCCAGATGGGGTCTCAACAGCGCCTTATATAATGGTACTAACACCTCCTTATCCTTGCTGGAAATACCTCGCCTGATGCATCCTAAAATCGCATTTGCTTTTTTAACAGCCGTATCGCACTGGCGGCTCATAGTCATCCTGCTATCAACCAATACCCCAAGGTCCTTCTCCTCCTCTGTCACTTCCAACTGATGCGTCCCCAACGTATATCTAAAATTCTTATTAATCCCTAAGTGCATGACCTTGCACTTTTCACTATTGTATTTCATCCTATTACTATTACTCCAGTTTACAAGGTGGTCCAGATCTTCCTGAATAGTATCCCTGTCCTTCTCCGTGTTAGCAATACCCCCCAGCTTTGTGTCATCCGCAAACTTTATTAGCACATTCCCGCTCTTTGTGCCAAGGTCAGTAATAAAAAGGTTAAATAAGATCGGTCCCAAAACCAATCCTTGAGGGACTCCACTAGTGACCTCCTTCCAGCCTGACAGTTCACCCTTCAATACGACCCGCTGGAGTCTCCCCTTTAACCAGTTCCTTATCCACCTTACAACTTTCATATTCATCCCCATCTTTTCCAATTTAACTAACAGTTCCCCATGTGGAACCGTGTCAAACGCCTTACTGAAATCGAGGTAAATTATATCTACCGCATTTCCTTTATCTAAGTAATCCGTCACCTTCTCAAAGAAGGAGATCAGATTGGTTTGGCACGAGCTACCTTTAGTAAATCCATGTTGCAATTCGTCCCAATTACCATTGACCTCTATGTCCTTAACTACTTTCTCCCTTAAAATTTTTTCTAAGACCTTACATACTACCGACGTCAAGCTAACAGGCCTATAATTACTCGGATCACTTTTATTCCCTTTCTTAAAAATAGGAACTACGTTAGCAATCCTCCAGTCGTACAGCACAACCCCCGAGTTTATTGATTGCTTAAAAATTCTCGCTAACGGGCTCGCAATTTCATGCGCCAATTCCTTTAATATCCTCGGATGGAGATTGTCCGGGCCCTCCGATTTTGTCCCATTAAGCTGTTCAAGTTTGGCCTCTACCTCAGTTGCGGTAATATCCACCTCCATATCCACATTCCCGTTTATCATCCCTCCATCATCGCTAAACTCCTCACTAGTCTTATTAAAAACTGAGGCAAAGTACTTATTTAGATATTGGGCCATGCCTAGGTTATCTTAACCTCCATTCCATCCTCAGTGTATAGCGGCCCCACTTCTTCTTTCTTTGTTTTCTTCTTATTTATGTGGCTGTAGAACCTTTTACTATTGGTTTTGATTCCCTTTGCAAGGTCCAGTTCAATGCGGCTTTTAGCCTTCCTCACTTTATCCCTACATGTTCTGACCTCACCAAGGTAGCTTCCCTTGCTAATCCCACCTTTCTTCCACTCCCTGTAAGCTTTCTGCTTTTTTCTAATCCCCTCTCTGAGTTGCTTGCTCATCCAGCTTGGCCTACAACTCCTGCCCATGGTTTTCTCCCCCTTTCTTGGGATGCAGGCTTCCGACAATTTCCGCAGCTGCGACTTAAAGTAATTCCAGGCCTCCTCCGCATTTAAATCCACAAATTCCTCCATCCAATCCACTTCCCTAACTAATTTCCTTAACTCTTTAAAATTAGCCCTCGAGAAGTCGAAAACCCTAATCCCAGATCTACATTTGTTTCTCCTTCCATCTAGTTTGAACTGAATCAGCTCATGATCACTCGAACCAAGGTTGTCTCCTACCACCATTTATTCTACAAGGTCCTCACTGCTCACCAAAACCAAATCTAAAATGGCATCCCCTCTCGTAGGTACTTCAACTACTTGATGAAGAAATCCATCCGATATCACATCCAGAAAAATCTGACCCCTATTATTCTTGCAAGCACTCATCCTCCAGTCTATATCCGGGAAGTTGAAGTCTCCCATAATCACACATTTCCCCTTTGTGTTTACTTCATTAAAGACATTAAAGAGGTCTCTATCCATATTCAAATCAGATCCCGGTGGTCTATAGCACACCCCAAGCACTATCTCAGGGGAAGCTCTAGTTGCTTTTTTACCCAGTGTGATTTTTGCCCAGACAGACTGTCTTATCCATTCCATCACTTCTTATTTCATTACAATTAATCTCATCATTGATGTACAAGGCTACTCCACCACCTTTGCCTTTCTTCCTGTCTTTTCTAAAGAGCACATAGCCTTCAATACCTGTACTCCAATCATGAGTACTATTCCACCAGGTTTCTGTTATCCCTATAATATCCGGTTTCACTTCCTGCACCAGTAGCTCCAGTTCCTCCATCTTGTTACCTAGGCTCCTCGCATTAGTGTACAGACATTTTAATTTTTGGCGTTTGGCATCAGTGACATTCTTTCCCCCGTCGTGCACAGACCTTCTACCACCAGCATCACCCGTTACTCTGGTTTCTACTCCACTATTCCTCCTTGGATCAATTCTTTGGTCCGCAAGGGTATACCCTCTCACTTTGTTTACTTCCCTCTCCAGGTTATATTCCGGCATGAAGATCTCCTGAACATCTCCCAACCATCTCCCCCAACTTCCTAGTTTAAAGCTCTCTTGATGAGGTCAGCGAGCCTCCATCCTAGAATTCTATTTCCCTCCTTACTTAGATGAAGTCCATCCTGAGCGAACAGTTGTCTATCCGTAAACGCTTCCCAATGACCGTACATCCCAAAGCCCTCCTTATAACACCAATGCCTGAGCCATCTGTTGATCGCCATAATCTTGTCACTCCTTCGTCGCCCTGCTCTAGGAACTGGCAGAATCCCACTGGAGATCACCTGAGCCTCAATTTCTTTGAGCGTCTTCCCCAGTCTGGCATAGTCCTCCTTGATACAGTCCAGCGAGTAACTAGCCGTATCATTAGTTCCCACATGAAGGACAATCAACGGATTCTTTCCTGCTCCCGCTAGGATCCTATTCAGCCTCAGGTCCACATCCTGTATCTTAGCCCCTGGCAGACAGCACACCCTTCTGTTCTCCCAATCAGGTCTAGTTACAGGCCTGTCTATTCTTCTCAGTAAAGAGTCTCCAATCACGTAGACTTGCCTTTTCCTCTCGATTTGTATTCGCCCTTACAATCCTCCTAGGGCTCATACTTGGTGTCGCCTCCATTGACTCCTCCCCTCCTTCTGCAGGACTAGCTGCTCATCTCTTTTTCCTTGCCCTCTCTCCTTCAGCAGCCCGCTGTGCTCCATCTTCATTTTCCAACTCAGCAAACCTGTTCCTGAGTTCTATTTCTCCATCGCTGGCCCGTCTTTTCCTCTGCCTGGTTCTCCTAGTCACATGCTTCCACCGTCCACTTTCCTCACCCAGCAGCCCCTCCTCAGAGTTCTTTGGTTCTGCTTCTATCCGCTCATCTGAGCTTATATCATAACAGAGTGTTTTGGGGCACTCTGATCCCCCTGAAAAACCTTCCCTGGGGACCCCAAGACCCAAATCCCTTGAATCTCACAACAAAGGGAAATAATCCTTTTTCCCTTCCCCCCTCCAGGTGCTCCTGGAGAGATACATAGACACAAGCTCTGTGAAACTACACAGAGTGACTCCCCCTCTCTGTTTCCAGTCCTGGAAACAAAAAGTACTTTCCTATTCCCCCAGAGGGAATGCAAAATCAGGCTAGCAATCCAACACACAGATCTCCCCTTGATTTCTTCCTCCCACCAATTCCCTGGTGAGTACAGACTCAATTTCCCTGAAGTAAAGAAAAACTCCAACCGGTCTTAAAAGAAAGCTTTATATAAAAAGAAAGAAAAATACATACAAATGGGCTCTCTGTATTAAGATGATACAATACAGGGTCAATTGCTTAAAAGAATATTTAATAAACAGCCTTATTCAAAAAGAATACAAATCAAAGCACTCCAGCACTTATATTCATGCAAATACCAAAGAAAAGAAACCATATAACTTACTATCTGATCTCTTTGTCCTTACACTTAGAAACAGAAGACTAGAAGGTAGAAACTACTTCTCCAAAGCTCAGAGAAAGCAGGCAGACAGACAAAAGACTCAGACACAAACTTCCCTCCACCCAGAGTTGAAAAAATCCGGTTTCCTGATTGGTCCTCTGGTCAGGTGCTTCAGGTGGAAGAGACATTAACCCTTAGCTATCTGTTTATGACACGCCCCCCAAAATTGCAGACAGTGGGGAAGCTCACTGGCGGCGATTTCCTTCTAGAACTTTAAAATAAACAGATTACTACAACACATGCACCTTTACATATACTACTAAGTATATAACTAACAGACTTCTACATTTTAAGAACACTTTTTAACTACTGAATTCTGGGAAACTCTCACGGGAGAGTGCATCAGCAACTTTATTAGAAGCTCCTGTGATGTGTTGAATTTCAAAATCAAAATCTTGGAGAGCTAAACTCCAACGAAGAAGTTTCTTGTTGTTCCCCTTGGCAGTATGAAGCCACTTTAGTACAGCATGATCAGTTTGTAGTTGGAACCGCCGTCCCCAAACATATGGGCGTAGCTTTTCCAGGGCGTACACAATGGCATAGCATTCCTTTTCACTGACTGACCAGTGACTTTCCCTCTCAGACAGTTTCTTACTGAGAAACACGACAGGATGGAAGTTGTGATCTGTTGCTTCCTGCATGAGCACTGCTCCTATACCACGCTCAGATGCATCTGTGGTTACTAGGAATGGCTTGTCAAAGTCCGGGGCCCTGAGCACAGGGTCAGACATGAGCGTTGCCTTAAGTTGGGTAAAGGCCTTTTGACACTCATCAGTCCACTTAACGGCATTTGGCTGGGTCTTTTTGGTCAGGTCGGTCAATGGGGCAGCGATTTGGCTGTAGTGTGGTACAAATCGCCTGTAGTATCCGGCCAAGCCTAAGAAGGATTGGACCTGCTTCTTTGACTTTGGGACAGGCCACTTTTGGATAGCATCCACCTTGGCCTGTAGGGGGTTTATGGTTCCTCGACCCACCTGGTGCCCCAGGTAAGTCACTTTGTTTTGGCCTATTTGACACTTTTTGGCCTTAACAGTTAGTCCGGCCTGCCTGATGCGCTCAAAGACCTTTTCCAGGTGTAGTAGGTGTTCGGGCCAGGAGTCTGAAAAAATGGCCACATCATCGAGGTAGGCAACTGCAAATTCTCCCAGTCCAGCTAGTAGACCATCTACCAGCCTCTGGAAGGTGGCGGGTGCATTTCGAAGGCCGAAAGGAAGGACATTGAATTCATACACCCCCGCATGGGTGACGAATGCTGACCTCTCCTTGGCAGGTTCATCTAGCGGTACTTGCCAGTACCCCTTGGTTAAGTCTATTGTAGAGATGAACTGGGCACGTCCCAACTTTTCCAATAGCTCATCGGTGCGTGGCATTGGATAGTTGTCCGGACGAGTTACCGCATTTAGCTTACGGTAGTCCACGCAAAAGCGTATTTCCCCATCTGGTTTGGGTACCAGAACCACTGGAGTTGCCCATGCACTGGTAGATGGGCGGATTATACCCATCTGTAGCATGTTCTGGATCTCCCGTTCTATAGCAGCTTGGGCATGAGGAGACACCCGGTAGGGTGGGGTTCTGATTGGGTGAGCATTACCTGTATCAATGGAGTGGTATGCCCGTTCAGTCCGTCCTGGGGTGGCTGAGAACAATGGGGCGAAGCTAGTGCACAGCTCCTTGATTTGTTGCCGCTGCAGACGTTCCAGGGTGGTTGAGAGGTTCACCTCTTCCACGCCACCGTCTTTTTTCCCGTCGTAGTAGACACCGTCAGGCCACTCAGCATCATCTCCCTGGACTGTAAACTGACAAACCTGTAAGTCTCTGGAATAGAAAGGCTTGAGAGAATTAACATGGTACACTTTAGGCTTTAGTGAGGAATTGGGAAATGCTATGAGGTAGTTTACAGCTCCCAGGCGCTCTTGGACCGTGAAGGGCCCTTCCCATGATGCTTCCATCTTATGGGCCTGTTGCGCCTTCAAGACCATAACCTGGTCTCCTACCTTGAAGGAACGTTCTCTGGCATGTCTGTCATACCAGGCCTTTTGCTCTTCTTGAGCATCCTTTAGGTTCTCTCTAGCAAGGGCTAAAGAGTGTCGGAGGGTGCTTTGTAGGTTGCTTACAAAGTCCAGAATGTTAGTTCCTGGAGAAGGCGTAAACCCCTCCCATTGCTGCTTCACCAACTGTAATGGCCCCTTAACCTCGTGACCATACACAAGTTCAAATGGTGAAAACCCTAAACTGGGATGTGGTACAGCCCTGTAGGCAAACAGCAACTGCTGCAACACTAGGTCCCAATTATTGGAGAATTCGTTGATGAATTTTCGTATCATGGCCCCCAAAGTTCCATTGAACCTTTCCACCAGGCCATTGGTTTGATGATGGTACGGGGTGGCAACCAAGTGATTCACCCCATGAGTTTCCCACAGTTTTTCCATGGTCCCTGCCAGGAAATTAGACCCTGAATCTGTAAGGATGTCGGAGGGCCAACCTACCCTGGCAAAGATGTCCGTTAGGGCCAGGCACACAGTGTTAGCCCTGGTGTTGCCTAGAGCTACTGCTTCTGGCCATCGGGTAGCAAAGTCCACTAAAGTCAGTACGTACTGCTTTCCTCTGGGCGTCTTTTTTGGGAAAGGGCCCAGAATATCCACAGCTACTCGCTGAAATGGGACCTCAATTATGGGGAGTGGCTGGAGAGGGGCCTTGACCTGGTCTTGAGGCTTTCCCACTCTTTGGCATACCTCACAAGACCGGACATACTTGGCAACGTCCTTGCCCATCCCCTCCCAGTGGAAGGACTTCCCCAACCGGTCCTTGGTTCTGTTCACCCCAGCATGGCCACTGGGATGATCATGGGCTAAGCTTAAGAGCTTCCCCCGGTACTTAGTTGGAACCACCAACTGTTTTTGCGGCTGCCATTCTTCCCGGTGTCCACCAGAAAGAATTTCCTTGTATAAAAGTCCTTGGTCTATAACAAACCGGGATCGATTAGAAGAGCTGAGAGGCGGTGGAGTGCTCCGTGCCGCCGCCCAAGCTTTCTGAAGGCTGTCATCCGCTTCCTGCTCAGTCTGGAACTGTTCCCTTGAGGCTGGGGTCACCAGTTCTTCCTCAGACTGTGGACTTGGGCTTGGTCCCTCTGGAAGCGATGTAGGTGATGGGGTTGTTTCCGTTGCTGGTGAACCGCTCTCCGCTGGTGCACCTGAGGGTATTTCAGGCTCTGGCTGAGCCTTTTGGGTATGGCTGTCTTTTGCTTCTGCCAGTTCTGGCTCGCTGGCGCCCTCTGGCGTTGAGTTTGAAGATGTGGTTGCACTTGCTGGTGCTGGTTGCTGTTCCAGTTCCGGGCCTGGGACTGGAGATGCTGTGGCTGTTTCAATGGTAGGCATGGAATCCGGGTCCACTACCTCTGTCTGGGTCTCTGGTAACACAGACGGGGCCTCTGTGGACGGCTCAGGAACAGGAATGGGTCTGGAAGCTTGCCTGGTTTGGCTACGTGTAACCATTCCCACTCTCTTGGCCCGCCTCACCTGGTTGGCCAAGTCTTCCCCCAGTAGCATGGGGATAGGATAATTGTCATAGACTGCAAAAGTCCACATTCCTGACCAGCCTTTGTACTGGACAGGCAGTTGAGCTGTAGGCAAGTCTACAGCTTGTGACATGAAGGGGTAAATGGTAACTTTGGCCTTTGGGTTGATGAATTTGGGGTCAATGAAGGATTGGTGGATAGCTGACACTTGTGCCCCCGTGTCTCTCCACGCAGTAACCTTCTTTCCGCCCACTCTCAAATTTTCCCTTCGCTCCAAGGGTATTTGAGAGGCATCCGGGCCTGGGGATCTTTGGGGTGATGGTGGTGTAATGAATTGCACTCGCATGGTGTTCTTGGGACAGTTGGCCTTGATATGTCCCAGTTCATTACACTTAAAGCATCTTCCATCTGATGGGTCACTGGGCCGAAGTGAGTTACTGGAGACTGGTGAGGTGGAAGAGTAGGGCGTCTGTGGCTTGACTTGGGTTGTATGTGGGGTCTTTGGCTGTCCTCGGTTGTAGGGTTTATGGTCTGTGTGCCCCCTGGGGTAATCGTTCCCCTTGACAGTAGCTTTCTTGCTTTCTGCCAGTTCCATCCATTTGGCTCCAATCTCCCCCGCCTCAGCGATATCTTTGGGATTTCCATCTTGTATGTACCGTGTGATGTCTTCAGGAACACCATCCAAGAACTGCTCCATTTGTATGAGGAGGTGCAGTTCTTCCAAGGTTTGAATGTTGTTTCCTGTTATCCAGGCCTCATAGTTTTTTGCAATGTAGTAGGCGTGTTTGGGAAATGACACCTCTGGTTTCCACTTTTGGGTTCTGAAGCGCCGACGGGCATGATCTGGGGTTATCCCCATTCGGTATCTGGCCTTGGTTTGAAAAAGTTTATAGTCATTCATTTGCTGCTTAGGCATTTCAGCTGCCACCTCTGCTAAAGGTCCACTGAGCTGTGACCTCAATTCTACCATGTACTGGTCTTCGGGAATGCTGTACCCAAGACAGGCTCTTTCAAAATTTTCCAAGAAGGCCTCGGTGTCATCACCTGCCTTGTAGGTGGGAAATTTCCTGTGCTGTGGAGCAATAATTGGCGCCGGGTTGTTAGGGTTGGCTGGCACATGCAGCCCAGCTTTTGCCAACTCCAGTTCATGTTTTCTCTGTTTTTCCTTCTCTTCATTCTCTTTTTGTTGTTTTTCCATTTCTTTTTGTTGTTTTTTCCATTTCTCGGTGGTGGGCCGCCTCCTCTTCTTCTTGCTTCCTTCTGTGGGCCAACTCTTCTTCTGCTTGTTTCCTTCGGTAGGCTACCTCTTCTTCTTCTAGTTTTCTTTTGTGTGCTGCCTCTTTGGCTGCCTGTTCTCTTTGGTAGGCTGCCAGTTTGATTTGTTCTTCTCTTTCTTTCATCTCCATTTGTCGCCTGTGTTCAGCTTCTTTGAATTGTTCTTCGGCCTCAATTTTTGCCTTAGAAGTCATGGTTCCTGTTTTCTTGTGTTGGGGTGCCCTCCGGTGTTTATCTTCTGCACTGCAGGCTCTGTTGCCTCCTGAAGTCTGCCTAGCAACAGTGCCTTTAGCTAATCTTCAATGTTAAGTAAACCTGAAAAACCACTTTATTTGCATGCATATAGTGCTGGAACTTGCCTCCTAATGGGAGGGCTATTGCATGACAAAAGACCCTTAACAGTCTGGTAATGGCTTCTTGCTTAACATGCAAGCCACAAACTGCCAGAGAGAGCAGAAAAAAAAATTCTCTCTGGTTCCCTTTTAAAACCAACTGTTTCTCTCTCTGCTAAAAAGCCCTTAGCAGAGAAAAGAAAAATATAATATTCCTACTGGCTTCTGGATTCTGTCTATATCCCACCCGCTGCACACCATATCATAACCTTAGTCCCAGATTTGGACCTTAGCGTCCAAAATATGGGGGTTAGCATGAAAACCTCCAAGCTTAGTTACCAGCTTGGACCTGGTACTTGCTGCCACCACCCAAAAATTTAGAGTGTTTTGGGGCACTCTGATCCCCCTGAAAAACCTTCCCTGGGGACCCCAAGACCCAAATCCCTTGAGTCTCACAACAAAGGGAAATAATCCTTTTTCCCTTCCCCCCTCCAGGTGCTCCTGGAGAGATACATAGACACAAGCTCTGTGAAACTACACAGAGTGACTCCCCCTCTCTGTTTCCAGTCCTGGAAACAAAAAGTACTTTCCTATTCCCCCAGAGGGAATGCAAAATCAGGCTAGCAATCCAACACACAGATCTCCCCTTGATTTCTTCCTCCCACCAATTCCCTGGTGAGTACAGACTCAATTTCCCTGAAGTAAAGAAAAACTCCAACCGGTCTTAAAAGAAAGCTTTATATAAAAAGAAAGAAAAATACATACAAATGGGCTCTCTGTATTAAGATGATACAATACAGGGTCAATTGCTTAAAAGAATATTTAATAAACAGCCTTATTCAAAAAGAATACAAATCAAAGCACTCCAGCACTTATATTCATGCAAATACCAAAGAAAAGAAACCATATAACTTACTATCTGATCTCTTTGTCCTTACACTTAGAACAGAAGACTAGAAAGTAGAAACTACTTCTCCAAAGCTCAGAGAAAGCAGGCAGACAGACAAAAGACTCAGACACAAACTTCCCTCCACCCAGAGTTGAAAAAAATCCGGTTTCCTGATTGGTCCTCTGGTCAGGTGCTTCAGGTGGAAGAGACATTAACCCTTAGCTATCTGTTTATGACAGCTTATCCCCTGTGCCTCATCATGTCTGTCTTCCATCATCTGCTCAAACCCCCTTCTAAACTCAGCCAGTTTCCACCTGCATCTCCAGTCCTCTTATCTTTTCTTCCAGCAGCTCTATCAGGCGGCACTTCATGCAGACAAAACTCCTTTCAGGAGCCCCCTCCAGGACCATGTACATGCCACAGCTACTGCATCCGGTCATCCTCAGTGTGTCTCTACCTGCTGCCTCCGCCTCCATCATACCCTTCCAAATCTGTGCCTGGCAATCCACGCCTCACACTGCACCACAGGCCACCAACACGCACTGGGCTGCTGGCAGACCCCTGCCTCTTCTCTTGTCTGGCTTCCTGGTTTGTCTGCCTTGGTCTCCCCTGTAACCTCCCCCTGGAAACTCCCACTGAAACTCCCCTGTTAGCAGCTCTGTTCGCTGGCTCCTGTGCCGCTGCAGCTGAGTGCCTGGCTCCTTATATAGGACCCCTAATGAGGTAAGCCCCGCCCCCAACTCAGGGCTCAGCCTCGCTCCCAGCACACGGCCCCTAGCAGCCTGCACACACACTCACTCACACACAAACTCCACAATACAATCCACAAACTACAAAAACCTGCTCCTCCAACAGCACTCCCACTGAAACTCCTGTTAGCAGCTCTGTTCACTGGCTCCTGTGCCGCTGCAGCTGTTTGTGGCTAGCCTGTGGGGCAGGAAATGAGGCTAAGTTCAGCTGTTAGGCGTACTTGTGTCACAGGGTATTATGATGATTAATTAATGTATGAGCAATGCTTTGAAGACGTATCAAACTTGATTCAAAGCCAGTTACAGGCAGTGGAAAGATCACCACTTCAAGGGGCTTTGGATCAGGCCCTGGTATGAATGCTAAGTATTAGTATCCTTACATTGAAGATAGCTCCAAAAATCCAAACAGCTACCCAGACTGAAATATGGCATCACTGAGATAGACTAAAGCAAATATGTGAGTCTATGAACATACACGAGTGTGCGCACATGTCCCCCCCCTCCCTATACCTCCCCCCGACACACACTCCCAAAGAAAATCTTTAATGGAAGGTCACAAAGAAAAGTTTTAATTCAGAACAATTAACATCCCAAAATTATTCACATGTAGAAGGCATAAACATATATTATCCATTTACTGTGCTGTTAGTATTGAACAAATTTGAAAACATAGTAGTCCATGGAAGAGACTGTTTCATATTTTATGGACATTCCTTGGATTAAAAAGAGACCAAGAGGGTCGCAACTCAAGTACATGCTTTCAAAGCAAAGTATTGCACAAATTGCACGAGAATAAGGATTTAAATTATACAGCACAGATTCACTGGACACAGTGCCTCAATTTAAATTACTGACAAATAAAATCTGGCATTATTCTTGTTTAATCACACTAAATTCCTTTTTTACTACAATAAATGCATTTAGCTTATTTATCTTGGGTACTTTTCTTTCTCAAAGTGCATATTAGGGACTCTGGCCCAGAAACACAAATCCAACTCTCTCTTAAAACCATCACAAGGTATTTGACCATGTTTACATTCATTACCACATGTGGAATCCCAAAATAATTCAGTGTAATGAAGCATTGCAAAGCCATTTGATTTTATTCCATTGCCTAAGATGGAAAATAAAACTTGTAGCATGCCCAGCATGTGGGAAGCCATAGAGAGAGCATTTCTCAGCACTCACTAGCAATGCCGAATTGTGAACGCATGCCACACATAGGTTCTTAAAGATGCTATGTGTAGCCTGGCTCACTGGTAAAGCTGCCACCAATGTGGGATGCCTTTGAAGGTAAGGCTTTGAAAAAGGAGTGGCCTGATTAATATTATGTAAATCAGAAAGATCAGTTGTTGCCAAGTGGTGTTCTCTCACTTCCACCAGTGTTATGCCAGTATAACACCCATCGGGTTATTACTGGTTGACTGCAAGGTAAGTGAAAGGAGGATTGGGCCCGCTGTTTATACCTAAACCTGTGTTGTTTTGAATCCAAAGTTTGTATTCACTTGTATAACGGACATGGAAATTATGGTGCTTGTTTTCAATTTTCACTCTGAAGGAATCTGCTGGCTGTTGGGTTTACTGTAGGGGTTTGATTGCTTTATTTTTTTCTGTCCTAATCTAGTAGGGATATTTAATATCAGTTATTTTGTTCAGAGCCCTGATTGCAGTTTATGTATCTTTTTATGTTGAAGTGAAGCGTCTGGAAATGCCAGGCCACTGGACAAACCATCATAGAACTTAGCATAGAACTTAGCTGGGCCTGTGTAAAGACCAGGCAGAATTCCAGCTGCTTTACCTAGGGGAGTGTAGGGACTGCTCTGTCCCTGTATCCATGGGAATGCAAAGCACTCTCAAGGGGGCCAGCGTGGGCTGGGTCATGGTTCCACCTTCACTGCCACCTCACTCCATAGAACTGGCCAGCCACACAGAGGTGTATGGACATTCAAGCCCCAGTCTAGAAAGGGAATTTGAGCAGGTGTACATCCTGGGCATACTTGGGTGGTCCCAGAGCTCCCTCTGGCTAGGGCAGCTCTGCACTGTTCCTCAGAGCCAGGCCATTGACAAGACACAATCAAGTTCTTACTAACTGTTACTAAATGGCATCTAAGAGCAGATGGGGGGGAGGGGAGGAGGCCTTCAGGTGACTAAAACAAATATTGGGAGCTACATTTCAAATAGGTTGGTGCTGTTCAGTAAGCCTCATAAAACAATACATGGCATTCACTCCACACACACTACTACATGCTGGGGAAAAAAAAAATCTTGGCCTTACTCTTTGGAGCCCCAGAGATGGGCAAAGTAGACTGGTGCCAGGGGTGCTGAGTAGAGCTGAGCAACGTATTCCCAGCTATTCATCTCTTCAGTGCCAATGACACCTTTGCTGTGTCTGACTTACCTGTTGGTACCCATTTCTCTGACATTCAGCCATTGGGTGAATGGTTTGGGAAAATATTTCAGCCCTTGATTTGCTTGCAGGCTGTTTAACATACCTACTGCTTCATGTTATTTGCTATTCATGCTAAGTGACTGGTCACGTAGGTCATGTGGTGCAGGTCCTGCTTCCTGACCACTTCCAAACCCACTGATAGCTTTAAAGATAGCCAAACCGCCCCTCCCCGAGTGAATGCTCAAGTGTATGGACATTCAAGCACGCACAACTCTCTTTCCAGGAACTTTCTTCCAAATCAAAATCTGCTTCTGTGAATGGTCATGGGAAGCAAATCAAACTTGGCTGGAAATGCCAGTGAAACAGAGTCAGATTTATGTACCACTTCCGCAGCAGTCAAACACAGATGGGGCCCAGATGCAGAGGCTGGCTTAGCGTGGGCATAGAGCAGCAGGAGCCTGCCTGGTGGGCCATTCTTTATGCCTTTAAGCAGTAGCAGCAAGGCAGTATGCATGCCCACCTACTGTATGTTCTGTACCCCAGCATGTGCACAGGTGAGGATCTGGGGCCTGACTAGATTTCATTAGAGCTGCAGCCAAGGTGCACTCACATGTTGACTCCTCCCCCTATCTAATGCTCTCTGAAGTCCAATTCTGACCTGCTCCTCTGGATGTAGAAGGGGGGGGGGGAAATCCTCTCTCTGACCATTTTCTCCACTAATGGATGCATGCAACAGAGGGAAGGAATTACCCTTACAGCCCCCAATTCTTTCCTCCATTAGATAGCACAGTTCCCAGTGGCATCGATGTGTGAGATCAGAATTGGGCTTCTTATTGTTATTGCTACTATTTACATTACAATACCACCTTGATGCTCCAATCAGAATCCAGACCTTATTGTCCTGGGAAACCACATATACATACATGAGGACATAGCCACTGTATTAAAGAGTTTACAATCTACAAATGCAATTGACACACAAAAGATGTGTGTGGGCGGAGGATACAATCACATACATACAATTTTATATACATACGTACACTGCACTTTCTATTATTATACATAAAGTGCCAGCAAACCTCCTCCTCCCTTCAAGCTAGTCATCACAAACCCACTGAGTTCTTTGGGGGCTGGGGAATTTCAGTTTAACCAATGTAAGAATTCTCTGTAGTTCGAAAAGAAATTCATGACAGCTGTGGAAAGTTCCTTATTATTATTGTAGTCATAATGATAAAAGAGTGTGATTTCCCATACTAGCTCTGTAAGCTTAGTTCAGTTATCTGTTGCACATTCTGGAGCTGGTCTAGTAAACAAACAGATGGTTATGCTACTCATCAAGTCAAATGAAGAGGAGGAGGGAATGTCCCAACCCACACAAATCTACAGTGATTTGTAAAAAAATGTTACTAAAATAAGATCATTGAAGGAACTGCAGAGGATGCTCAGATGTGTCTTTCTCCCCCATCCAGGGATTGTATCTAAGGCAAAATAATTATGTCCAGCTTTAGATTATTCTGGGAAACATCAAGCAAAGTATAAGTTGTATGGTAAAAAGGTATATTGAAGATTGTGAGGTGCTTAGCTACTAGTGTAATATGAGCCATACACGTTCATAGAGATAGATTGCAAGCAGAAACACGGGGCTGATTATTGCTATAGCTCCATAATATCAAAATCATTTGAAGTGTTATGGCCAGAGGCTACCACTCTTGCTCATTTACTCACTTCCTCCGTTGTCACTCCCTCAACCACCACCACTCGGCCATGGCCACCGCCTCAGTCACTGCCACTACCTCCATTGCTGCTACCTCAGCCATCTCCTCTACATTCATTGTGACTTTATCTATTGCCTTGTCAGCCATAAGTACATTTTTTTCCTATACACAGTCTCAGTGTAACCAATGGCACTATCCATGGATGACAGTACCACTCAGTGTGAATGAAGGTATGAGACACAGACATTAAATAGAGCTGTGAATGTTCATGATGCAACTCAAAGTCACTTTTGACTTTGCAATAAAAACCCTCAGGAAACCATTGAAGCGAAAATGAAGAATATAATAAATGGTTGAAGAAAATCATGGTTTTCTAGCTCCTCCATTTCACCATCCAGTAGAGCTGATGCTTTGGTAGCACTAGCCTAGGTACTGCAGCTTTGGAAACCTTACAAAGGAATGTAATAAAAGTAAAATCAATTCCTCTTTCAGGTAGCAATCTGGCTCATACAGATACTCACCATGTGCCACAGAGCCCCTTAGTTTCTCTCTTCTGTAACGGACGTTTCTATAGTGTCTGTTTTATATGTGCAAGGCTTTCTTCCTTGTGCTGGACTTCAAGCAGATCCGTACAGTCATGAATCCCTTGTGGATATTCAGCCAAAGTCTCTGTCTTTCCTGTTTTTATTTTTTCATTTGTGTCTAATTGTTTCAGTGTGATTTTCTCCTCCACTGTCTCCATCTCTTGCTTCTCTGTTCTGTCATTCCCACCTGCGTGTCTCAATTTTGCCATTATCTCTTCCACAAGGACTGCTTCCTTCTCCACTACATCCAGGTGATATGCCATTTCCTGTGTCACGCCTTCTACCTCAGGTGCTGCGTCCACAGCTTCCATTTCATCCCTCAGAGATGATGGTGTCATCAGTTTCTCCACCTCAGGCAATGTTCTCTCTGATCTCATATCTTCTTCGGGTATTATCCCCTCTGTCATCACCTTCTGCTCTTCCGATCCTGCCTTCTCCTCTTCCATGCCCTCCTCATGTCCTCCGTCCTCTGTCTGCACCTCCCAGTCTGATAATACTTCTGCATTTTCTTTCTCACCAACTTCTGATTTCTCTACTATCTCCTCCTTTCGTGGTGGTGTTTCTTTACCCATTACTGTCCCATTGCCTCCTGTGTCCACTGACATTGCCTCCTCAGATTCTATTTCTGACATTCCTTCTCCCTCTCTCTCTGCTGATTCCTCAGCCACCTCCAGTTCCTCCATTGCCATCCCCTCAGTTACCACCACACCCTCCACTGCTGCTCCCTCAGCCACCTCCTCTACATTTATTGTGGATTTATCTACTGCCTCTTCAGCAATAGGTACCTTTTTTAATATTACCAACTTCTTTTCAGGAACTGCTATTTGGGACACCGCCTTTTCTTCTGATTCCTCTGTCACTTTCTCCTCACTAGCCTTCACCGGTTCTTCTCCCATATATGGTATTTCCTCAGGCACTGACTCCCCTATGTCTGTTCCTTCTTCTACTACCTCCTCTTCAGATTCTGGATCTTCTGCTGCTGCTTCCTCTTCAGATGCTTCCACTATGCTCCCCCCATCTTTGTGTGCTCCTTCCTCTATTGCAGTGTCCCTTTTTATTTCCCTGTCCAATGAGGTTTCTTCCATCAAAGGTGGTGATTTCTCTACTTCTGAGGCCTCATTTCTTGTCTCTCCCTCCTCTGGGGTTGTTTCCATTACATCCTCCTCCTCCTCCGATGTTTTTGCTGCTGCTGCCTCCTCCACTTCAGACACTGCATCACCGACGGGAACCTTTCTTGATTCTACTGATTCCTCCATTTCAGTTGCTGCTCCCAGTATGGGAACCTTCACTGATTCTACTGACTCCTCCAGAACAAATTCTGTCTCTCCCATAGTCTCCCATCCCTCAGAAGCTGCCTCCTGCACAACTTCCTCTCCCTCCAATTCTATCCCCTCTGCAACTTCGTTTCCTCTAGAGTCTGCCTTCTCCATAGCCTTCTCTGCCTCTGCAACTGAATTCTCCACAACCTCCTCTGCCTCAGATGCTGCCTCCTCCACAGTCTCCTCTGCCTCAGATGCGGCCTCCCCCACATCTTCTTTTCCCACACCTCTTGCCATCCCCACAGCCTCCTCTGCCTCAGATTCTGCTTCCTCCACAGCCTGCTCTCCCTCAGGCACCTCCTCAACAACCTCCTCTCCTTCAGGTGGTACTTCCTTCACCACCTTTCCCTCATATGCTGCCTTTTCCACTGCCTCCTCTCCTTCATTTACGTTTTCCTCCAAAGCTATATTTCCCTCAGATGCCTCCTCTCCCTGAAATGCCATTTCCTTTCCTACCCTACTCTCTTCCAGATCTTCTTCCGTTATAGCCTTCTCCTCAGATGCTTCTTCTTTTACTGTAAGTACATTTTCCACTGTCTGTCCCATCACAGCTGCTTCTTCTTTCTTAGCCAGTAAATCTAACTCCAGAGCTGTTGGATTGCCTGCTTCTTCAGTGTCAGTGGCTCCTTCCTCAGCTACAAACTCCTCCTGCTTCTCAAGTGCTTTTTCCTCATCCACCATCTGCCCCTCTTGTACCTCTTGCTCTGCTGCCTTCTGCTTTTCACATGCTGTTGCTGCTTCTGCCAAGAAGGCTCCATCTGAGGAAATAATCAAAACATTAGTTTTATTGTAATAAATACGTTAATTTTAAGGCTTTTTATGAAGTGATTATTAGCGATGCCATTGTTCCAAATCAGTGAAAGGATTTTAGGCTGGGTAATGTGGAGGGAAACTTGACCTGCTGCTTCCCAGGATGCACCTGTCCTGTGGCTGTTTCCAGTGTTGTCATTCTGGCATCAGGCACAAATAATTGAAACAAAAATGATGTTGCATGGCCCAGAAGTGACCTCAGGGTAAATAGAGGAAGTAGCCATAGGAGATTTAAATATGCAGAAATAGGTCATGCAAAATAATCATGTACAGGAGACAGAATATACATCTGTGCATGCAGAGGCGGCTCCAGGCCCCAGCACGCCAAGTGTGTGCTTGGGGCAGCATGCCATGGGGGGCGCTCTGCTGGTCGCCAGGAGGGCGGCAGGCAGGCAGCCTTCGGCGGCATGTCTTCGGAGGGTCCGCTGATCCCGAAGCCATGGGACCAGCACAGGCGCCGCGGGACTGGTGACTGGCAGAGCACCCTTTGCTGCATGCCGCCGTGCTTGGGGTGGCAAAATGTCTGGAGCCGCCCCTGTGTGCATGCAAAAATGGGTAATGGCTTATGCACGTTTGGGGCTTGATCCTATCCTCTTTGAAATCAATGGCCAAAGCTTTCATTGAATTCAGTGGCGCAGAATCAAGCCTTTGGCAAGCACAATTATCTATTTGTGCCAGTGCCCCTGTGTCTGTACACATCATTCAGGATCTGGTCATATTTTTGGAAAAGCTGGTCTAAATGTCATCAAAGCGAATAAAAGAATCATGCTTTCCAGAAACTGTGCTCTGGTGGGACATATGAAAAATCCAAAGTGGGGGAAAGGCCACCCATAATACCTGCCTTTATTTGATTTATTCTACTGTCACCTTCTTATATTTCCGCAACCTTCAGTCACTGTGTTCTTTAGCCTGGCTAGACCTAAACATGTGTTCATGCTGCATCAGCCATCTCTAAAATGTCCACCTAGAGATGGTTCAGCTCCCTGGCCCGATGCACATTGTTCTGTGGGCCACAGTCTTGGCACAGGAAGATGGATAGGTTCTCACCTTCCCCATTTGGCTCTCCCAGGGCCTTCCGCCAGCCTGGCCAACTTCCCAACGTTACTTTCCTCACTCTATATTAGCACTGACATAAAAGAGGAATCAGTGAATGAACCTACATGCTGCAGTGTTTCATCCTGTCCTGCAGGTGATACTGAGCTCAGGAGGCTAGAGTTTCCTGCTGTAAGCAGGTCCATTTGAGCAGAAACCAGGGAAAGCATTGTGCAGCTGGAGAGGCTGAGAGCAGACGGGGAACAGGATGGCAGTGATAGAACAGGTGACAAAGGGAGTGCCCTGGAGTGGACAGAGTAGAGGGCAAGTGTGAAAAATCAGGATACTTTTTTGGGGGGGACCAGGGGATATAGTCGCATATGTAAGACAAAGCCCCTAATGTCGAGATGATCACAATAATATTGGGACACCTGGTCACCCTAGACAGAGATCAGGGATGGGTGGAAGAAGAGAGAGAGAAAAAGGGGTTGAGTTGGAGGGCGTGCAAGAGAGAAATCTAAATAAAAATCAATTGAAGCAGCAGCACTTTTTTCCTCTCACCTTACCACACATAATATGATCTCTAGTCATGTGACCAATACAGCTTAAAACTCCCACATTGCACTTTGCTACCTGACAGAAATCCTGCCCTCCATCCTCTGCCAATACCCTCTAAGATAGATGTGCTTTGCAGGGAGTTATTTATATTTACTGCCAGCTTCCTCATTTTTATATGTCCTTCAGGTTTTAGACTTTTAGCAGTGTTAAAAAAAAAACAACCTGCCTCTCCATTCATTTATCAATCCCCATCATAATTTATAGAAAAGGGGCTCAGACCAAAAATACCACATCCAGGCACTCCTGAATTTGGGTCACTTCAAATCTTCATCCAAACTCAGTCCAATTGCCAATAATTCTCAAAATGTCTAATAAATCATCTTTAAGTTTCATTTGCAGTGTGAATAATGTCTTATGTCATATGCTGCACTGTCCTTGAGGCAATAATCTCCTTTCTATTTTACTAAATGGTAGCTGGCACTGGACAAAGTATTCTGGGTTGGAAGTAGCTAATACAATAACCCTTTTTCTTTTCCTCTGCTAATGTGAACCTGAACCCTTAGGTGAAAAAATAGTGTACGCTATGAGTGCAATGAATGATGATAGTTTAGTGTCATCATCACTCAATTATAACCGATTGGTTATGCATTCAGTTTTGTTCACTGCAGTCAGCACATTCCACCTCCTTTCTTCCTCTGCTAAAAGACCTTGTAGAGAGCTGCTTTTCTTGTCCCCTGCTTAGGACTAATTCAGTATTTTGCTCTGAATATGTAATTGATCCATAAGACAGAGGCTGCTAATATTTGATTTTCAATGCAGAAAAAATAAACTGTATATATTTATTTAAAATAGCATTTAAAAACAGTCAGTCAGCTGGCTGTTCCATGAGAGGGGGTCCCTCTCCAAAGAATAGCTTTCATTCTGAACGTACCTCATTCAAAAGACCAACTGGAATTACACAGCTGGGCAGAGCAGGCTAGGGCAGGGCAGAGCTCTGCCACCTGCAAACATGCACATTTACGCTTCGCCACCTGCAACACACACACATATATGCACACCCATATACGCTTCAGCTCTCAACTTAGCACTGGCCACCGAACGAGCTGTGAAGTGCACTGTAGGCAAAGTCAGGGCTAGAAAGTGTCTCTAGTTCTGATCCTGTTCCAGTCTGGTCACCTGTTTGACAGCAATTATCTCATATTGAAACATGGCTCCTTTGTACAACTGGGATGAAACCCTGAGGGTCTGATTCTGAGCTCATGCTGGTCTACATCAGTGTCATTCCATTGACTTCAAAGGAGTTCTCCATGCTGTGAGAACAGAGTCAGGCCCAGAGAATGTTTTATTTCCTGGCGGAGGCTGCAAAGCACAACTGAAGTGTCTGAATGCAGCAATACAGCTCTTTGAAACCACCTTTGTTCCCGGTGGCAACACAACTAACCAGCAACTAATATTATATTGAGTTAGGAAATGGACAGAAATCCAGGTATGAACATATGCTCTTTCAATAGACTGATGTGTTAAACAGTTTTTGTTCTTTAACTGGAGATATTCTGGCTGTAGTTTGTAAGGAAACAAACTCCATGGCAATTTTGCCAGACACCTACTGTTCATTAGCAATTATTTTTAATAACTGGGCCTTATATTTATAGGTTAATTTAAAAAACATCATAGAATCCACAAAAAGATAGTGATTTTTGGCCCATATGCCTGTGTAATTTAACAGGCTGCGGCAAAAATTCTGGGAGCTGAAGTGCTGATGGCATCCATCTGTGCCATTATATTTAAAGTTCACAGAACAACACAATCAAACCTGACAAATTTTGGAATCTGAAAGCTTCTGTAATTCATGAAGGAGGAGAACAGGAGTAAAGAAAGGTACTATCACAAAGAACAGAAACATTGTCTATATTTATTTGAGTAGCCAAATGTGTGTTATTTTTCACAGTTACAGTAAGTTGTCTATGCCTATGTGCTTTACTCACAAACCAGCCGCATTTTGCTAATGCCTAAAAGCAATGTCTTGTGTAACAAAGCTAGATAAACATCTAGGCCAAGGTTTCAAATAGTCATTAGTGCCTTTGGGTATCTCAATCTCTGGGTGCCCAACCTAAGCCACCTGAAAATCAAGCTCCCTTTAAATTGTCTGAAACTTGGCACCCAAAATTTTGAAAATTTTGGCCCTAGTGAATGAAAAAGAAAATTGAATCCACCGGAAATGGTGGGTTCCAAACTCTCAGTCCAACCATTCATCCGATGCAAAGCACTCTGCTATTCCAGAGGATACTGCAGCATCATTACTCTACCAGTGAACTCTTTCTGTCTTTGGGGACAGAATATTCCAGGTATTTGAGAGGCCACCGTGATATATTCTGTGATAATCAGGTACAACCAGGGAAGTTAAAGTCAAACAATTTATGGCCTTATTCTTTTTTCCACTATGTGTCTCTGAACCTCACTTCTATTTTGAAGAAGAACCTTAACACTTACATTCATTAGGGTTTGTTACGAACATAACTTGGCCGACTCTAAAACCCAGAATAAAAATGCTGGGATCTTCCTTTCAACAATCCTTGGTTCTGATGTTAAATTCCTGGATTAAGATTCCAAGCAGGAACTGGTGAGCCCAGAGAAAATCCTGGATGGAAACCCTTGGAAAAGACAAGCTCCAATTGAGGTTTTGTTGTGTTACTGTCAATAATGCCAAGCTCTAGGAAGGTGAGTTGGGGACATAATATAGTCTGTTGAACTCTAGGCTGGGACTCAGACCATTGGCACTTTCATTCATATTGACGATCATTCCAGTGAACGGTGATACCTTTTCCATTCATAGAAATAGAAGCATCCTGTCTTAAGACTGCATTTCCCCATAGGCCTCATATTAACACACGGGTTGACAGGCTGGAAGCAAAGTGAAACTTACCAGATTCCTATTTTTTGAAGCAGTCTCCACTAGCAATCACATTTTCATGGCCTCAACTCTTTATCCAGAATCACTGTCAGCTCCTAAATGGTATCAGTTTTACAAGCTTTACAGCTTTAGAGGCTAACTAATCAGTGCAACAATTTTATTCAGGGGAGGAAAGAAAAGGAAAACAGAAGGCAGAGATGCCAGTATGAAAAGGAAGGTGAAAGAGGGAACTAACTGTTCTATAAATGGCTTTTCAATGCAGAGTGAAATTTAATCCAGGCACCTGATCATATTAGTTGACCTCACCTTCTTTTATATCATGAGCTGTACTTGTTAAGTTCTCCTCTTCTTCATCTGAACTGGAATCACTGGGCTCAGGTTCAGAACTCAAACGATGACCATTTTCAATTGCCTCTGCTATTTTCTCTTGGACTGATTTGCAATCTTAAAAAAATATCACAAAATTATTAAACAAGGAGCAAGGAAGAAAAATAATCGAAAGCTTAAGGGAAAAGGGAATCATTCAGTTGTCTGAAATTGGCTTAACGAGAGCCATATTATCAGTGCAGGGTTAATTAAAATGCAGTAAGCCTTCACCTGTAATAACGCTTTGAAGTATATTAAAATCAAATAGCAACCCATTATAAAAATTCATGCAGGAGGATCTACAAAAACATACATGCAGAAATCAGCCACAAAATCATCACAAAGACACAAAACTACCTTTGTTAAGATGCATTTCATGCACAAGCAACAAATTTGTTTGATGAACAGAAACCTTTTATTGTCCTGTGCCTACTTTACAAAAAAATTATACCATATTTTTACATACTAAAGTTTCCATATACAGTTCTGATGATTCTTTAAATTCCTCACAGTAGTAAAATTGGCTGAAGACATTGTCTTATCTTGATGCACGGTCATACATGAATGTAAATCCCTATATATAGGCAGAGAAATATTTGCTCCCCCTAAAAGCAACATCTACGATGTTTAAGATTTTGTTTCATAGTCAAGATCTACGTGTTACATTTGCAGCATTATAGTTAAGGTTGTGCTATCCCTTCCATTAGTGTTGCATGTACCAGGTGCTAAGGAATAAAATTAGAGGATAATATACTTGTAAAACTACACTGGCTCTTTGTTAAAAGAACTATTTACAGAGATGCTGTAATGGCAGCTAGCATTGGTTCTAGCCGTGTATACAATTAACTTCCTGGTGCCTCCTCCAAACTCTCCCTTCCTGCAAACTGGGCTTTTCCCTCCAAATACCACGCAGGTTGCTACAATTATAGCTTCAATTTCAAGAGTTATATAATATGGTTATATTGCATTTAATTTTTATTAAGGGAGATGTATTACCACCACTGCATTTCTGTCAATCTAGCCCCATTTCCAAACCAACACAGCGAACTTTTCTGCTTTCAGATAATGCTACTGCGTTATGGCAAATGCAAAGAAAATGCTCCGTGAGAAAAATAAAACCATTGGGAGGAGGGAGTGTATGGAAGGGAGAGGTTTTCCCTGCATAGCTAGGAGGAACAACAGCTATTAATGCTTTTGAGACTGGAGAATAAACACCAAAATTGTTTAACCTTCTAACTGTGTATATAATGGGGCTTAAGATGCCTGGTATTTCAGAATTACTCATGGCAATGAGCGACTCCATTGGAAGGACTAAAGGTGACACATTTATGTTCAATTGGTTTTCAGGGGAGATTAGGGACAAGATGGTTGCTAGTCAAACTCCTCCTCCCCTCCCATTCTTATATTCTTCGTTTCCCCCCTTCTCTCCCCATATCTTGCCATTCTACTTTGTTTCCTTTATATCTTCCTTTTGTTATTCCTTTATCTGCAACATCTCCTGCTTCTCCTCCCCACCACAGTCTTCTCAGTGTCTTCCTTCCTTTCCTTCCCCCACACTGTTTCCTCCTCTCCTTCTCCTCCACTTCCCTGCATCCCTAGCTCCCAGGAGCAATAGGACAAAATCAAGGAAAGACAAATTTAGTCTGAATGGCAGGGAAAGCTTTCCAAGCATGATCGGTTTCAGGCTCCACAACAGCCTCCCAAGGGAGATGAGAGACATCTTCACTTAAGGCTTTTAAATGGAGCCTGAACAAACCATACTGCAGAGGACAATCCCGTGCAGGCAGGGAGGTGGACCAGATGAAACCTACTAGGTCCTTCCTGTCTCTGAATCTGTGATTAGATGATTATTTTTTCTTCCTCCTCCTTGTTTTTTTCTCATCTCTTCCCCATACCTCAGCCTTCCTGCTCCGCTTCTTCTCTCCATCTTCTCTGTTCTCTCTCCTCAGGCCTTACCTCCACCCACTCCTGTTCTGGTTAAATAATGTACTAGCCCCAGCATGAAGCCACTGCACTTCCCTGGACTTATTTGGACACTATACAGACCCCCTTGAGCATTTCAGAGCAGGGTCCTGACTAGGGTCTCTGGGCACTATTGCAATATCAATAGTAAATAACAACGATGATTAAACTCTGCAAACAAGAGGAGAAACCTTCACCCCCAGGAGACTCCTTTGCTGCATCAGAATAAAGAAGCATAGACAGCATTTTCTTCAGGCTCACTGAAGCCCCATAAGTTTTCTTAAATATGGTCCATACCTTATTACTTTGACCTGCTTATAGTCCTGCCATTTGATTAGCTGGCAGTTCCCATTCTTCCCAGTTTACATATATGACAAGAGGGAGTATTGACAGTCAATCAAAACACAGAGCCCCAAGCAGGATGGCAAATACAGCGCACAGTAATTCTGTCTCTTGGAATGAGTGACATCTCCCTCTTGTCACAAAGTCCACCACAAGATCAGAAAATACACAGCAGGTATTTAGATACCTTCTAAAATCCTAATCCCACGTTTATGGTGCCTTCCCCAGCCTCAGCTGGCAACTGAATAAGCCCACACAAGCTTTTCCACTTATGGTCTCCTTTACATAGAAATTCATCTCTGATTAATATTTCTGCAACATCTAAAACCAGACTGGTTAGCTGAAGCATAGTCAATAACTGGATCGGCTACCAGGCAACAGGGCAGAAACACTTGATATAGGAGGAAGGGCAGTGGCAACAGAAAGTTTAACAAGGAAATAAAGGAGCCCAGGTGCAGAATAGAGCTAAGAGCCTAATTTTGCAACTGCTTTAAGATGCTGAACTGCTCACCTCTCATTGGCTCGCTCCGAAAGTGGAAGCCAATCAGCAATTTTTAGGACTGGCCCAAGATTTCCTAGATTAGTGAGCAGGGGGTGATTGTGGGATCAGGCCCTAAAGAAAGTTTGATTCCCAATGTGGCATGTGCTACTCATCAAATCCTTTTTTCACAATGTTAGTTTCCTTTCAAAGATGTCCTTGCCCTTATTTTTTCATTACTCACATATCATTCCTTGACAATTTCTTTATTTTCTCCCAAATTCACCATGACAATACTGTACCGGTCAGGAGCTGGCTGGGATGGGATCTACTAGGTCTTTCCTATCTCTAACTTCTATGATTAAGTGATTATTTATTTTTGTCCACATAGCCCTTGTTTTGTCCTCATTTTCCGTAGTCTGCCCCTAAGTCTTAGACATTCTCCAGGCAGTAAAGATGCTGTAAGATTTGATGGAGAAGTATACGTTCTTTTATCTGTACTACGCTTATCCCGTCTGTCAGTTACTCACCCTGACAACTGAAATAGGGCCTCCTAAAGAGAGAAGTCATCCCAAATGCGATGATCATTCAAATCTATAACTACAGCATAAAATGACCATTAAATGTCAGCACCCAGGAATTTGATCAAATAAGAACAATGGTCTTATTTTGTGCCAAAACTGTGGCAGATCATTAGCTCAGTACATATGATTATCCCTTTCTTCCCTTTCTTTTTTTTTTTTTTTAAATTACAGCACTTCATCCTACCTGTATGATTGAAATCATTAGCAATCTTCAACCACACTTAATACTTATCTAACAGTCTAATGGTGAAGTTGCTTAAGCTGAGATGCCTTATGCAAGTGAAAGGAACATTTCAAGAAACACACACCTATAAATAATTCAATATAATCCCTGAATAATAAATTATTCCCTCTGCTTCAATTCTGAATGCATCACATAGCAAAACCAAATCACAGTGCAATCCAAAGCAATCCAACACCAAGAGACTTGCAAGCAATACAGCATAGTGTTCAACAGTGTTTGCTTTACACACATGGTGCTATTTGATACATGCTGCACTCGAGCAGAAAGCAATAGAAACAAACCACAAAATCTATTAAAACTAAATGAGAGCATTACATAATCCACTGCAAAATCGACATCCGTAGAGATACAGTCAGAAATACTGTCTAGCATGGCTTATGACTCCCTTTCTTCACATCTGCATCACTAAGAAGGCCACTTCATTACTTTACATTGACATTCTCAGTATTATCAGGATACTCTCCCCGCTATCCAGATGAAATTCCACACCAAGTACTTATATTCTTCCCACCCAAGTATGCAATCCTGCACAGCCTCACTCATGTGGGTATAGCTATACTCCTTGCCCAGCCCCCAAAACATCCCTCAATAGCTGTGAGATTGGAGCACAAATATCCCCATTTTACAAGCTGCCAAACTGAGGCACAGGGAGGTTAAGTGATTTACTCCTGGTGAGCCAGTGTGTCAGTGACAGAGCCGGAGACAGAAACCATGTCTGTTGACTCCCAGTCTGGTTGCCTATGCAC